>NC_135078.1:12887500-13637500 GCF_051107435.1 Chaetodon auriga | reverse complement strand
AAGGGCATGCAGGTAGGATAAGCCCAGACACTCAACAGGCCTTCAAGGACCATTCAGATTGTTTTGCATGTTTGTAAATAGCTTACTTTACATCAATGTAAAACCTTTTTACAAAATAAATATACATTCTTCTCCTTCCACACAAGGACCCTTGCTGCTGTCATGCACTAGCATGGCTTCCCCTACCACTGCTATGCCGATAACATCGAGATATTCTTCTTATTCCCTCCTTCTGATGCTCAGGTAAAGGCACGCATCACTGCTTGCCTGGCAGATACCTCAGAGCAGATGTCAAGGCACCATCTAAAGCTCAGCCTGGACAAGACTGAGCTTGTGTTGCTTCAGGGAAAAGGATGCCTGTGTTGAGACCCGTTTACCACCATTGACAACATCGTGATGTGAAATTGGGTAGCGAGGAACCTGGGTGTGACCCCGGATAATGAATTGTCATTCTGAGCAAACGTCACAGCAGAAGTTCTCTTCTGCACTCCTGTAAAATATCAGGGGACCTCCCTTCCTCATCTAGACACTTCTTTGTCATCTCCTGCTGAAATACTTGAAGTCCCTCCTCGCCAGAGCCCCTGCAAGTGCCACCACAACTCTGCAGCTGCTGCAGCCCACCTGATGTTTAACCTCCCAGAGTTTTCCCACACCGCTCCAGCTCTTCATTCACTTCACTAGCTCCCTGTCGCAACTCAAATCCAGTCCAAGAGTCTGATGACAGCTTACAGTGCAGTGACCTCAGGCGTCCCATCTCCAAGCCATAGTCAAACCCAACAGCTTTCTTGTTCTGGTCCCACGGTGAGCGAACTACCCACTGAAGTCAGGACAGCAGACACCACCCATCTTCTGTTGCACACTAAAAACCCATGCTTTCCCGACTGCACCTGAACACACCATGATAGCACTTCCTTCCTTTAAAAAAGAATTATCTCTCTGAACACAATTTTAGCTATTTGTTTGGGATGGTGGCGCAATTTTTGGTGACTAGATCTTGTTCCTTCTGAGTTTCAATACACTTGGACAAAAGCATCTGCCAACTAAATGGAATGTCATGTAATGTTGGGTTCCTCTGGTTTCCATTCATTTCAGTACACAATGAAGTTGAAGTGACTTGAAATCTGATTCAGAGGTATTCATTGCCCCAGAATTCATTGACTCCAAGAGAGTCAATGCTTGGTCAAAACTATATAATAATATATACACTGTAACATTATAAAAATCAGCCTGTGTCACATCCTAAAGCCACAGTTCTCAGGTCTGAGTGTCAATAATCATTCCAAGAGCTTATGACAACTTAGCCTGTCATTGCCTTTCAGCAAGCCAAAATTACTCTAGGTGTATATGTTTATGCAACAATACCAAGAAAGGACAATGTCAAATGACGAAAAAGTAACAAATGATATACAATTTATAGTTAAGTTGCTGAAATATGGAAAACCATGAGCATGTTTGTTGGTTTGTAGAGATTTCCTGACAGTAACTCTTCAAATTTCCAATTTATCCAAGAGACTGTGTCATTAGTACTCACTAATTCTCACTAATTGTTGGCCAACAGTAAACAAACAAACAATAAACAGCACTTATGGAATTTTGTGAGACTGGCATGAGCTGCACCATTCCCAATTATCATGTCTTAATATTGTTTTTATTGTTTGCAGCATTTTGGACAAGTTTTTGGCAGTTATGGATCTTTGTTTGCAGCATATCAAACTTGTTTTTGGCAATGTGCAGTTTCTCTCAGCACTCTCAACCAGTTTCAGGCTGTGGTGTAGCTGTGAATGGGCAGTATTGGACCATGCTAATCGAAAGTGGCTGCGTGCCCAATTTGGCACCGTGTCACATATCGACAGAGCAGTGGACACTTTCTCAAGTCCAAATTCTTGCTGCAGGACATTTTCTGGCAGAAGGAATTAGCTGTCCAAGCCAGACATACACGCACATGAGCACACAAACAGCACACTGACACACACAGTCGCACAGACACTCATAAGTGCAAAAATGTGTAAGCAGAAAGGACAAATGAGACACAGACTTAGTGGGGGTGGGTGGTTTTGGTGTGAACATGTAAATGACAGGCGTACAGACAAGAATATCCAGCCAGCATGTCCCTCTGTTTTCCATCCCTCACTTCTGTGACTAAAAGATAGACAAGACCACTTGGAGTGATTTGGTGACATTATCACAGGGAAATGATGTGCCTTAGTTTACCTTTTAGTTATCATCTGCTTGCTTGAGTCAGTCTGATCAACACAGCCTCTTATCCATTTCATTCATACTTGTTCATTCTCACCTTTGGCGACATTTTACTCTTTTCTCTATGGTTGTTTATGCCGTCAGTGTTTATGGATGTGGCTCTGTGGACTTTCCTTTCATGATTTCAGTAAGAGTATATACTCACTGAAATGGAAGCACAGGGGACAGCACCTGTCCCCTGTGCTTCCATTCACCAATGCGCTCTAGTTTCTGCTGTAAGTGTCAGAGCAGTGTTTTAGCTGAACTAACGACAATTCATGCCTAAAGGAGCTGCATGAAAGAATTTTAGTTGAAAACATTCAAAAAAAAAGTGCAATTATCAATAGAATGTGAAGATCTACCATTTTTGACATTATGTCAAAGACCTCATTGTGTTGTGTTGCAGAGATATCTACAGAAGCTAGCATGCTAACAGCTAGCCACGGCCTGTCCTGTCCCATAATTCCATGTTGTACCTCAGTAGGTGATAGTGAGTCACTGCTGCCTTCAGCTTGCCCTCAGTCGAATCTGGTTAGACAATGAATGGAACAGTAAATGTAATGATGGCTGAAGCTCTTGGCAAGCGACCATTATCACCACCACCACACACTCCCGGCATCAAACCACATTCGACAGCAAAGAAAAGAAGTGATAGAAATAGAAGCAAAAGAAAACTTAACGTTGGCATTCTTTCCACTGCTGGAGGCAGCTCTTGGCGAGTCAAGGAAGGAAGTTTGATGCTGACTTGCAACGTTTCTTCTTGACTGATCAGTAAACAGCGGTTAATGCTAAGGTTGGCTGTTTAGCAATAGTTTATAAAGATAGCTAATTATAGGATGTTACTGACAGTGTTAATATGTTTCCTAAGGGAGAAAGTACTATTGGTGTGGGAAATGACAGATGCCAAATTCTTATGTATAGCACCTTTAAACTACACTGAGTGTCTTTTAATGGTTTTATAGGCTGGAACTCACTTTAGCTTAAACTAGAATCACCAGTATTATTATTCGTTTAGAGTACAAAATGTCAAAATTTGTCATGTCACCGATAGCAAAAGTTACTGTTTTTCAAGGTGTTTGATATTTTGTATTTCTTCTGACAAACACTAAAAGAAAATTTGAATGAAATGGAGAACGAAAAGCAAAATGACGCTTTTTTCAAGCTGCAGTTGGCAAATGATTGATATTTTTATTCAATACCAAAGTAAACTTATCTGCAACCAATACAGTGAATAGGTAAAGTGTTTCCTATCCTTCATATGCCCTCATAAGGGATATATTTGCTGATTATCTGAGAAATTGATGTGCCACCGGTCCTTCCTCCTCCTCTGGCAGTCACTGTGAACATACAGCCTGGAAACCGTGCCTGGGCACTGACAGATGTACGAGCTGCTTCACATGCTGCTTCGTATTACAGTAAAAGCTAAGCAACCACCAGGATCACATTAACCCCCTGAACAAACACACACATTCACATCAAAACTTAAGCCTTCATGACGCAGACAGCTATGAACTTGCACACAGACACACACATGCTCCTATATCCACTACAATCAGAGCTCCTTTGCCTTATTTGGCTGAACAACATGAAAAAGTGTGTGATCGCTTAACAATAATACGACAAAGGATGGGAATACATTAAATACATAAAGTGCAGAAATAAGTGTCCAGTTTACTCTTTGCAGTCCAGACGTCACATTACGTCCTAAACCATGAATTGGCCTTTACAGTCACTCACTAACCACACAAACAGTGGCAGTGTCTTGAAGCACTCACTGTCAGCACTTGGCTGGTTGGTTGGTTGGCCAACACTAAATTGGTTTTTCTTTCATGGAATAGTTCACATTATTTCCTGCGTTGGCACCTAGAGGTGTCATTTAACATAAGTCACTCATTCACTGTGTGACACACAAACATATACAGATAACATGCATCATAATATTGGCATACTAACCCCTAACCAAAACCAAGTCTTAAACCTAAGTTTATGGTCTACCTTGTCTGGGCCTGTTTTTTGTCTCCAAATGGACACAAGTCTTCAAAATGAGACACGGTTAACAAGAACACACAGCCACACTTCTGTGGGGCTTTGGGGAGTAATCTTACTTATAAAACAAATGGTTAACCTTGTGGGAACCAAATTTGTGTCCCAGTATGGGAGTTGAGTCCACAAAATGCTAATGTGGAAACAGTCTTTTGTCCCCCACAATGTGATGGACATACACACATTTCATTCTCCTGCCATCACATCTTTCTCACAGACTGCTCTGTTGTGTGGTCGCTCTCCCAAACCATTTTTGCATTTTGCTTCATTGAAAACTAATGAAGTGGGGTAAATATGATCTTTCATGCTGAGGTGCGTCTTCTTAGATGCACCGGCCAGACAAAATATGAAGATGATTCCAGATGACAAATACCTTTCACCGTATACGCTGCGCTGTCAAGGAACATGCGCGTGTCATTTCTTTTGTGAGACTTCGATCAATGTGCCGTTGTGTGTCTTTCAGGAGAAAATTGGGCATGTAAAGAGAGAAGGGTCGTCTGTGAAGACTCTCTTCATGCAGTTCTCACAACATGTTTTCTACATGGACAATACTGTGAATGATTGTACTTTGATGCAAATTGCATCCATTGTGAACAGTTTTAAAATTCCAGTAATTCAGTTTTCACTCTTAATTTAATCAAGCCTGTATTTTGTCAACATTTATCAACCAAATATAGATTAAAGGCATGCTGCAGTGTTGAAACTTTCATGGTGTCTGTGTCGATCTCCAGTCAACAGATGGCAGAAGCTACTGCTCTGGTAACTCTGGGACAGATCTTCATTCTGTGAGAGTTTTATAGCGTTTTATATGTGAAATTAAGCGTCTGGTCAAACAGCATTTCAGTGTTGGGTGGCCTGATGAGCTTTTGAAAAAGAGGCCTCAGCATTGAGAAGTGCCTCTGATCAACTGTGGAAAAACTAAATGATAGCAATTATGAGTCACTCATGAAGCTGCGTAATGTGTTTATTGTGTTTGCAAAACATGTTCACACCTGACAACTGTTAACCTCAACAGAACTGGAGTTATGAAGCTTGAAACACTGGAAGATGGTAAATGACTGTGTTTTGGTTTGGTTTTTTTTTTTTTTTTGCTAATGCTATAAGCTTAAAAAAACTATAACTTCATCATAAATGAAAGACCCTGAATTTCATGAGACAATCAGAACTGGATCCAGGATTCCAAAAATTAGGTCACAAGTCAATATTTTTCAGGTTTTATATATTGAACTATTCAATTATTGTTCTCAGAACCTTCTCCACACTGCCAGAACTGAAATCCAGTGGGCAAATAGTGTGTCCTTACTCTGTTTATGTATTTTGTTGACTTGAAAAGTCATCAAACAGTCGCAATTAGCATTAACCGTGGTGACACATCACATCACGTTTCCTGTGGCTGCTTCACATTAAAGGCCAATTCAGTTGAGCACTCTATATGAAGGAAGAAATGTTGAGTTTGCATTAGCAGTAGCTTTATAAAATAAGATAAGATCCAAAATCTAAAATTATGCTAGATTACATGCATTCATTTCCTATGACTCTCTCATGTTTTGTTCGGCAACCTCAATCCATCATGGAAATGGTGGACTCTGCCACTACCAATGAAAACAACTACATTGAGATATCATGTAAATGTAAATACGTACTATAAGAAAAATGGTTTGATAGTCTTAAGGATTACAACTTTGAATATATTTGAATAAGATGAAAAATAACGAAATCACCCAATCAAATACACACCGTGCACACTTCAGTAACTGTAGGACACCCCCAGGTTCCAAGGATCCCAAAGGCATGATGTCAGTGTCCTCAATGGCAGCTACGACCCTGAGGACAAGACAAAGACTACAATCTGTTTTCAGCGTGATTCAGCAGTGTGTCACGTGTGCTGGGTCACAAACCAACTGAGAACGTTAGTGTTCAAATGCAGCTCTCGCATGACTTTGATGGATAAGATCAATATGATATGACATTTCCAAGTAAAATCCAAGATGCAAAAAAAGTTTGGGAGCCCTTTTCCAGGGAGGAAGGAGAGAGCAAGTGACAGTGGAAGAGAGAGATGAGACGAGAGATGACAAAAAGTGTGAGACAGAGAGAGAGCAATAGAGCGCAGAGAGAAAGATATCGGTGTAGGGAAGAGAAAGACAAACAGTCAGGGAAAAAGGGAAAGTTATATATAAGTGCTCTAAGGAGCTTATCGCTCATATGATAATCATCATTCAATTTGATCAGTTGGCAGATAGAAGGTCAAGAAGGCAGCTAGTCATAATTGTGCCTCCCAGCTCGGCCCGACTGAGTCGTTTCAGGTATTGGGTATCATGTGCATCTATATGTGTGTTTGCGTCTACTTCTACCTCTGCGAGGACCAATTTGAATTGTAGACCTTGGCAGCAAGGACATTTTAAGAAAGTGAGGATATTTTGGATGTTCGTGTGGTAGAGGATTGAGCCTTGGTTTTTGGGTTAAGGTAAAGATTTGGTTTAGGTGAGGTAAGGGGTGGGATGAGGCAAGGTCTGGAAGAGTGTGAGAGAGACAGACAGATACAGAGAGACGGGTAAAGGTAGAATGATGAGCTCATGTCCAAATGTTTTGGAATAGTGTCTTCTCATCAGTTATACATTTCTGTAACAAAACTACATTTCTGTGTGATCTTTGGAGTCATGCTTCATCGAAATCCAGCCAACTGCTCACACTTTTTCTTTTGCAGTTGATGTCTCTGTCTTGTAAAGATTTTGTGGGCCTGTCAGGATCATTCAATCGGATTTTTCCTTGGCAGCTTGAGGCAAAGTTATCTCTGGTCTCACCTGATGACAATGCTAATAACATGCTCAAAGTCATGCTGTCACAACTACCACTGGTGGTAAAACAAACATTCATAGGCTAAGCGCTAGTAGAAAGGCTACAACAGCATGTCCAGCAAAGTAAATCCAAAAGGTCGGGTTGAAATCCTGCTGCTTTCATTTTATATTGATGTCATTCTGTGTGTCATCATCCAAAACAGAGTCCAGTTTCCTCTGTTAATGTTCACATCCAGATGCAGGAATAAAGTTATTGTCATGTAAAGTTCTACTGAGAAAAATAAGGAACCGAACTGATTGTAATTCCCTGAAAAGGACACCGTGTGACAAATGATGAATTGTCTTATATTGCTGCCATTACACACACTTGAAACATGTCAGTCAGTGAGAGGCGTCATTTATCATCACTCTGTAAGATGTTATGCTTTCGACAAGGAACATCCAGATGCACCACTGTCACTTTTTCTTAAACACTGACTGCTGACTGAAAAGATTGAAAGGAATTGGTTCATCCTTGAAGAACAGTTGTTCTCATTTGCCTTATTTGCTAAACTGCATGATGAACCGCAGGTAATGACTATTTCTGAGATGTGTGTGTGTGTGTGTGTGTGTGTGTGTGTGTGTGTGTGTATTTGGCTGGGAGAGAGAGACGCAGGTGGTGACTTTCAGGCATGGAAAGCCTTTGGAGACTCTGTTCAAACCACCAGGGACCAAATGAAAAACATTTTTTACCTCTTTTCTTTCCGTTTTTCTTCACCACTTTCTCTTTTCCCTCACGCTCTTCTCCTCTTAACTCCATGCTCCTCTTGTTTTTTGTTTTTTTTCTTTATGTGCTCCTTCCTTCTCAGGTTTCCTCCCTGTGTGAGTTATGTACATGTAGCTCCATCTAGTGGTAAACCCTATGGATGGCAATTTTCACTCACCTGCCCATAGTGGTGTCTGCTGAGGATTATGATCAAAGAATGGTATAATTCGCTTTTTTACAAGTCAGTTTATGAGTCAGAAACCAGTGGAAAGTGGAGAAGTTGTGGAAAATTCAAATGCGTCATGCTCAGTGGTATCAGTCACCTTATCTAATCCTTGGTAAGAAAACAAATAAGCTTATTTCTTAAAATGTCTGACCATTGTTTTAATGTTTGCTGCATTTGCACAATATTTACAACAAGGCTCCATGATTGTAGAGGGAGTTCCACACTTGATAGTTTCCCGCTGCCTCCTCTCTTTATGCTTTGCTAAGCTAATCGTTTCATGGCTCCAGTTCCACACTATTAATCTCTTTATCCACCTCTCTGCAAAAGAGGGAATGAGCACATTTCCCCAAAGGTTAGACCATCAAGTCCAAAGTGTTAGTTCTGATTGTCCAACAACAGATCCATAGGACGAGATACTTTACACACAAATAAAACCCACAAATAATAAGTGCTTCATCTGTGGGAGGAACAATGCAGTTTAAGACAACGAGCCATGATGTCTTTCTGTCAGATAACAACAATATCAGAACTTTTTCTGCTGCTGTCTCCTGACTCCTCCTTACTCTCCTTCCTAACTTCCCTTTCTTCCACAGACCCACCCTTGTTTTCTCTTCTGCTCTTTCTCTTGGTTCCTCTGCTTGTTCTTCTTCCCCTATCGCCCTCCCTTGCTTTCATTTCCTCCTTCCCATGCCTCCCGCTCTCTTGTTTTCTCGTTTTTCTCCCTCCACCTCCTCTCCCTGCCGTGGGCAACCCGGCTGTGATGCTGTTTTAGATCCACTGGAGGGATAAGTGTTGGAGCAGAACAGACTCTGCTGTTCTTGCATGAGAGAGAGAGAGAGAAAGTGTGTGTGTGTGTGTGTGTGTGTGTGTGTGTGTGTGTGTGTGTGTGTGTGTGAGACATCCTTAATATATTTTCTCAGTATAAGTGTGTGTGTGTGTGTGTGTGTGTGTGTGTGTGTGTGTGTTTGCTTGTTCCAGTGTGTGGATGTACAGCATCAGAGACAAGTGTCACCTGAATGCCCCAGGACTCACCTAATGCCTTTACCCATAAAAGTTTGTGTGTGTGTGTGTGTGTGTGTGTGTGTGTGTGTGTGTGTGTGTGTGTATCAGGTGTTTGCCCATGGGTTTTACCAAGGGATACAAATGTTTGCCTTGCGGCTGCTTGTGATCTATCGAGCTAGCCAACTAGCTATTAAGGAAAACCTTAATGCCACAAACAAAGCAATGTCTACTTGTGGCTTCTTTTCCAGCAATGTCAATCAGTCCACCATTTTCCTTCAAAAACAATAAATAAAAATATATCTCAAAAAATTTCAACAACTATTGGAAAGATTTCCATGAAATTCTGTACGGACATTCATGGTCCCCAGAGGCCGAAGCTCTGTGACGTAGGCGATCCTCTTAATTTCCCTCTGGTTCGACCAGAAGGTCAAAGTTTTCACGTCTCCGGAGAAATGTCTACAAAATGGATTGGCACAAAGTTTTTATGATTCAATGAATCCTAATGACTGGGGTGATCCTTTGACTTTTCCTCTTGTGCCACCATGAGGTTGACATTTGTGGTTTTGAATGAAATGTCTCCACAGCTACTGGATGGATTGGTATTAAATGTCATGCAGACATTCATGTCCCCCTCAGGATGAATTGAAGTAACTGTAGTGACCCACTGACCTTCAGGTTTTCAATTTAGGATCATTACTTGGTCACAGTTCGAATCTGTCCAATAATTTGGATTATGATCAGCTTCAATCTTACTTTCTGTTTAACGCTGATTACCAAAGGCTTGCATGATAACATACTAAACTAAAATGGCGAACATAGAGACATTATACCTGCTAAACATTAGCTTGCGTTTACTCTGGGATTCTGAGAGTATCAGTGTGCTTACTCTAGTTTTAGACACTTGAAAATGCAGATTTTGCAAGAAAAAAAAAACAGATATTAGAAGAAAGTCTGAAAAGATAAACATCTCATAACCCCTACAATTTCTCCTGCAGCCCCCTGTGAGGGTCTCAAACTCCCAGTTTGCAACCCCTGCTTTAGACAATAGTGTGCTTCCAACTTTGCACTCACAGTTTGGGGAGGGCCATTTCCTGTTTCAACAAAACAATGCCCTCATGTTGAAAATTAGATCTGCAAAGAAACTGTTTTCCCACTTGGGTGTGGAGAACTTGACTGGTCTGCACAGGGCCCTGACTTCAAATCTATCTGGGCTGAAATGGCCTGATCACCCAACATCTATGACAAACCTCACAAATGCTCTTCTGGCTGAATGAGAGCAAATCCCTGCAGCCTGGTACCAAAATCTTGTGGAAAGTATTCGCTGAAGAGTGGAGGCTTAGCATGTTACTGTAATGCCCATGGTTTTGAAATTAGACGTTTGACAGGATAATGTTCAGGCACACGCATACTCTTGACCATGCAGTTTATGTATTTATTAATAACTCCACACTTACTCCAGTTAGTCAACATAAAGGGTCGGTCGTACTAACAGTGCTGTAGGAAACACCACAGTGACTTTTTACTGGAGTTTTAGCATGTTTTAATTGCAGACACCAGAGTGAGAAGTAAAAATGAGAGTAACTCAAACTCCCCTCATTGACCTTAATTCAAATTGCGATGGGTTCAGAGAATGCTTGGTGTCCTTAATGGTTCTGCCTCTGATTATTCCCTCCAGGTGTTTCATGGAGATATGAGTGAGACCAGCAGCCCAACAATCAGTGGGCCTTTTTTGGGTGGACTTTCACTGAGGTGACAGCAGGTGAATGGTGACAGCAATGCCTGGAAAAGCACAATGAAAAAGACACCACATGACTCAGCATACCTCCTCCTGAAAGCCTCATTCTTTTCTTTCTCTGCCCCTTACACCACCCACCTACTCAGCTGTTGCTTCAGAACTGCATGAAATGTAACCATGATGAAAATAGGAAAGAAAGAAAGAAAGAAAGAAAGAAAGAAAGAAAGAAAAGAAAAGTAAGTGGTTTTTTTTTTAAACCTAAGCATCCAGAATTCTCTCCTATGGGTTTGTTTTTAGTCATGTGAAGAGAATTTAGAAATCAAAATTATGTCACTAAACTGAAACGTGCTATCATCACTGTGAAAATTACATATGGCTGGCGAATAAACGAAAGATTTATCAATATCATTATCAATGTCATAATCGATCTTATAATCATAATCTTATTAATTAGATCTTTTTAACTTGTATATATTTCTTCTATATTTTTATTTTATATTGTATTTTAGATTTCATGTTTATTGCTGCCTGCACCAGGGATTTGAGGGAAACGATATTTCAATTCTGTGCATGTCCTGTACATAGTAGCATTGACAATAAAGTTGACTTGACTTGATCTGCAGAACATTAATATTATTATTAAGATGAATCAATCATGTTCTGCATTACAGTTCATATTGAAAGTGTTTATTGTGCTCTATCTGCTCCCTTGTGTAACCGTGCCGTAATCTGTGCAACTAGTGGTTAATTGCAGTTTCGGTGGGCGGGTGGTGGTTTAGTTGCTGGTTTGTGGATTGACAATGCAAGGGGTTGATGCTGCGTTCAGGGGCTCCTCGTAGCCTCCAATTCCCAGACTCAAAATTGTATAATAAGATAACAGGCATAAATATAATGAATGAACTCTGTGTGCAAACGTACGTGAGAGCCAGAAAATGTCCTCTGAAGTGGGTTAACAAGCCATGATTATTCACGTTGTTTCTGACCACCTCAAGTTGCTTTCAAGTGGTAGATTATATGGATTTAAATTCAACACAAATGAGATAAAATCATAACCCAAAATTGCATAATTCCGCGTAGTTTTGTGTTGTTTTACATTTACTTGATCAAATTTATCAAAAGAGACAAAAAGATCATCTTCACCCTGTCTAATCTGTATTACCAGCTGTTAGATATTCAGGTGTTTTACAAAAGAAATTGTAATGACAAACTCGTGAAAGTATTTTGAGGGATGTACTTTTAGACAGATGATATAAATAGAAATGTACCTGTATAGAGTCAGGTTATCCGTGGTGGCTAATGTTAGCTTTAAAAGCAGTTCTGATGGTGGTCAAGTACTTTTTTTACTGTGGATATTTGGACGTTTGCACAGTTGCAATTTCGTCTGTTTTGTAATTGTAACATTTCCGACAGCACTAGAAGGCAGCATTAGTGTGGGAGAGGCTGGTTTGTTGACTGACTTCGGGCTTCGGCTGCGTTGTAGCCGCTACTGACAAACTAGCTAGCTCCCCTGTCAGAGTTAAAGCTATTCATTTCACAAGCTGTCAATAATGTAACTCTCCACGTACAGCTGCTGCCCCAGGTTTTGGCGCAAGGAGATGATTGCCTGTAGATGAATTCCGTGTTATTGGATCAATTTGTAACAGCGTACGACCTCGTTTTAGCGAGCATTAGCATAAGTTACAAGATTGACACGATAGACGGCCGAAGTTCCTCGGGAGTGAGATGGGTAACGCTAGGCTGACCAGAGGTAGCTTATGTAGCAGGTTAGCGAGCTGAGTGCGACATGGAAATAAGAATATCTCCAGGTGGATTTCAACCATAAAAGAAAGTGATATTTATTGGGGCAGCTGTTTTGTGCTGATCTTTAAGAACTGAACCAGCTTTGTCGCCGGGCGTAGTTGTCAAACTCTCTCTCACCCTGGCCGCATCGGTGGCCTAGGAAGCTAGCAGCAAGCTAGCTAGCTGCACGTCTGGCTTCTACACCAAAGTAAGTGTTCACACTCAGTAATAATTCGCTGACAGTTTTATCCGGTTTATTTTTTCAACGTGCACAAACGTTAACTTCTCACCTTAAGTTGTTAAAATACATTTTCTTACGCTGTTTGTGTGGCAGCTATCTCCAACTCAAATGGAGGTGGGTCTGTGTGGCGGCTAGCGTTAAGTTAATCTATTGAAGCTATAGCTAACGGTAGCACGAAAGATCACGGCCTTGGATGAGTTTGTTGTGCAGCTAGGTTTCTGTTATTTGACTGGAAATGTCCAGCTTAGCTGTCGTTTTTTGAATTTCCCACTCGACATAAAACTTTCAGGTGAGTGATGAGCCTGTTAACAGCGTCCAGACACTAACGTTATAGCATTTTCCCTTGAGTTTTGACAGTCGAGAATTTGCCTCGTTACAGTTGTCCACAGACCAGAGACAAAGCTGAGAATATAGGCTATGTCAAGATTTTAAATACGTTTGATCATCTATTTTATGCGCCTGAAATTGGCCAGTATTGGATTATAAGAGCTTCATAGGAAACTTAAAGTGTAAAGTCCTGTCTGAAGTGATATGAGGGATATTGCCAGACATTCTTTCTGTGTTTTGCAGAAATTAAGGGAATAAACCAAATCGAGAGATCCCTTATCACACTCTATGTGGGAAATGTTATTACAGCAAACTGCATGCTGCATTTTCTCAATGTTCACATAAGTGCTGATTTCATCAGTCCAATAAAAGGACGAGTTCATTTCACACTTTTGACTTCCAACTGACTGACTTACAATTAACTTACAACCATTTCAGTGATCAGTTGACAGTTTCAAGTCACTTGACATTCAATAATGCTGAGCTTTTACTGGTTTCAGTTCCCCAAATGTGAGGATGTGCTGCTCCTCTCAGTTGATTTTGTTGTGAATTTAATCCTTCTTTTCGGACTTAAGGGGAATCGGAGCAATTGTGACGTCACTACTTGTGATATTTTATAGACTGCACCATCAGTGAGTTGATCAAGTGAATAATTGATAAGAAAAATAATCATATTCACTCTTGCCATTTCTTTTTTTTTTGCATTTACTTTAGATATTTTATACCATTGAATCAGTCAATTTTATTAACACAGTTAAACAGAAATTAGTAATTTATGTAAATATTAAAAGAAATCTACAAATTGATCTAAGATTGGTATGAATGTCAAACACAATACACACAGTATTTACCACCCCCTGAAGTCATTATTCAGAGGAGGCACCTCTGGCAGCGATCATAGCCACTGCTTTGCACATCTGCCACTCTGCCATAAAGGTGCGACTGGTGAAGTAGTTGGACAACAGTTTTTGGATGCACAGCGGCTGCCATCTCAGCCATAGAAACCTGTACGCCTGACTTGCGTAGACCTGTTGGTGGCTTCCTTCTTGCACAAATACTGTTTTTGAGAATGACCTGCTTAATGCAGATTTTGAAGGACAGTTTGGGGTTGTGGAACATTAAGAAGTGAACATCTTGACCTCAGCTGATCCTTAAAAACAGTAAATGTGTTGTTCTAGTCATCAGGCTGTTTGTTAGTGTTTCTTCTGTGGTATTTAACCAGTTTTAAATAACAAACTGTTGAGCTGTGCTCCTTAAATTCCAGGCGACGTGTGTGTCCTCTCTGAGCCTGATGCCATATTTTTATTTTTATGTGAGTGAGCTTAAGTGTACATTTTGTGCTTTGTGACTTGTATATTGATGTTATGTTTGTTTTGATATAAAACATGAAAAAGGGGAACACGTCTGCAGCACGATTAATGAATTTGTTTGAGTTCTTGGGGTCTCTTCCGTATGATATATCTGTTATCTGCTGAACAGAACTAATTTCAATAATTTCAACGCTGTTACATTTTTAATACTGGAAAGAAATATTGGGAAGTTTGGGTTATCGTTACAAAGCAGTCTGATGTTGAGTTGTTTTCAGTTTAAGTGAGGATGCTTGGCGGACTGGCTACATGTAGAAACAAGGACACCAGCAGTGCCTGTTTGTTCACGGTTATAATCTTAGAAGAAATGCAGCACCTATAATTCAGCTCTTGGTTTGATGCGAGAATGTCTGGGGTGAAGGGGTATGCTGTTTGAATGAGAGTAAAATGTTAATTTTACCCTGTAAGAATTACATATAGATTCTTGTCCATTTAAATCGAAGTAATTCATGAGAAAATGGCACATTTGAAACCTGATAAACCCTAAACCAGCATTAAAAAATGTCGTGCAACAGGGCTAAGAATCTCAATAGTCCTTTTACAGTGGAAATCTGACTGTGTTTGATAACTCTCACTGAGAGTAGCCCTATTTTTTTTTTTTTTTTTTAATTAGATTTACTGATTTTATAACCTCTTTCCAGACAGTGGTTCCTCTGCACTGCAGCTTTATGTAATGCTTGAATCTCAATAACAGTTTATCCAACAGTTGAAACCATGTACCCTAGCTAATGATGACATTCAATTCTCCATGCTTCACTGAAGAAAAACAAAAAGAAAGAAAATGATTCTGTCTGCTGACACTTTGCCTTTAACCGATTGAAGGTTGCATGCTGTTGACGGCCTCCCTGCCAGCCATGGACACTCTGACTGATACATGCCCCACAGTGCACCAAAATGGGACCGTGCATCATGAATCTCCAGACACAAGGCCGGCCGCGGCTGTTCTGAGACTTCATTTCTACCACAGCAGCCTAGGAGCGGCCGACTGCGGCTTCCTCAGCTACCCACCTGGGGACTATGTGGCTGAAGAGCTGTGCATAGATGCAGCCAAAGCGTGCAGTGAGTACACCGGCTCTACAAAGCTGCATAATACGCCCCCATTCATGTGTTTTGCTGGAGGGGCATAAGTCCTGAGATAAGGTTATCAAGAGGCCACAGTGAAACCTATCGGCAGAAAGAGCATTGGCTTGTTCAATCATCTCAGTGTTTTGTTTACAGTTTGCCTAACTTTCTTCACTGTGTTTGAGGATAAGCAAAATGTGGTAGCTTTGCTTTGCTGAGTGTTGGTGGTGGTGTTGTTGCAATTTAACAGTCAAAATTACGATGCCACTAACACAACCTTGATTCTAAAAAAGCTGGCATGCTGTAAAAAACATAGATAAAAACAGAATGCAGCAGTTTTATGGAGCGTCCCTGAGTCCATGCGGTAATCTCCTTTATCCAGTCATGTGTTCACAAAGTGGTGAACCTCTCTCCATCCTTGCTTGTGAACAACTGAGCCTTTCCAGGATGCCCCTTTCACACCCAATCATGACACTATCACCTGTTTACCTGTGGAATGTTCCAAACAGGTGTTTTTGGACCATTCCACCACTTTCCCAGTCTTTAGCTGCTCCTGTCCCAATTTGTTGCTTGCATCAAATTCAGAATAATCACATCTCTCTAGACTAGCCTGCATGTTGTTGGAATCGCATGTTGTGTGTTTGATGGTAAACCAAACACAACTGACATTTTAGCCAGTCTTTATTGACCTTTTGTTCACCTGCGTTGGCACTACCAGTTTTTACAGCTGTACAGTAATTTGTTTGTTCAAGTGATTTATGCACATGAACAAGGAAAATTGTTTTGGATCAAGCTAGTAACACACAGTATGGCTAACCTGTTCTGTTTTAAAGAATATGTTACATAATTAAACAGAGGGACACTTCACAGAGGACAGCGTGGTTTCTGTTTCTTTGTCTGCTTTAGGTATATCACCCCTGTACTGCAGCCTTTTTGGTCTCTTTCGAGAGCGAGACCGCTTGTGGTTTTCACCCAACCACATCTTCCAGCTTGACGAACTGGCTTCAGAAGATGTGTTTTTCAGAATAAGGTAGCATCCACTTTTTTTTGGCTTCTTACTTCATCTCTTGAGTATCTTTTCCAAATTAAAATTGAAATGTCATTGTGACTCTCTGCATTTTCGTTATTGCTTTTTAACACAGGTACTACTTCCCTGGCTGGTACAGTGGTGGGGCATCCCGGGCATATCGATATGGAGTCACCAAGGGCTCAGAAAGTCCTGTTCTTGATGACTTCGTGATGTCATACCTTTTCTTTCAGGTGGGTACTTCATCTTACAGCCATTTATAACACAAGTAGCTCATATCCTTGTGCAGTGATGTCATTTTGTTAGGTTGCTTGTCAGAAGTTTTTTTTTTTCAATAGACTGAGTTGTAACAAACTGAAACTGATGCTTTTTTGATTTTCTTTTTTAACCTCATATCTATGGATGTTTTTTTGAGAAGGATTTCTTTAGTGTGACCTGTAAACGCGTTCACTGAGTACAGTTATAACCCCCCTGTGAGAGGGAGCTCAGTCTTTGGAGGCAGTTTTGCTACTTGTATGCAAAGATCCACACCTCAATGAGCACAAACCCTGAACAAGAACATAAAAGTCATCCCCATTCACAGTCTTTCGTGTGCACTCCGAGGCTTTTTCTATGCTGCAGGTTTGACAGATCACAGCATGCTCAGAGCGGAGCTGTTGTCCAAAAATGTGAAGCCACGTTTCAAATGCGCGGTCTGGTTCAGTTCAGATAAGTCAGACAGTTAAGTCTGCCGCACAAATGTAAATTTCTTTGATTTGTAAGGTTACAGTCAGGATGCCAGTAAGGCTGAATTACTCACAGTGCAAAGCGGGAAGCTCTGACAAACACTCAAGACTTTGGTGGTTCGCAGGGTTAGTGTGTTGATTGATTCATTGAATTTGACCATACACAGATTTTTAAGAGGAACACACACCATGGTTGCACAATATACAGATGATAAATTATTGTAAAAAACATCTGTTTCCCAGTACTTCCTCAAATCTTTTGAAACGGAAATATAGTGCAGTTTTTCCAAAATGCAAGAAAATGATTTCATAAAGTAGCTGAACACTGTAGTCATTTGTGTTTGTGGGAGCTATTTTCAACTGTGAGTTCCGTCAAGTGACTATTAATGGTGGAATTCACTAAAAATATAATCTTGATAGTAGTTAAGAAAGATGTGACCCAGTGCAACAGTGGGGGCCATTTATAGGTTTTTATTTGTATCAGCCCATTGTACATTTTTGCCACAGGGCTACTCAAGGAGTTAATCTGGCCTCGGATGGCACGCATTGGCTCACAGGACTACTACTTTATTAATGCCTTAGTGGTCACTAAGTCTTGCAAGAGAAAAGGTTCCCTAGTGAGTCCCCTCGGGTTTTGTGTTAATGTGAATGGAGTATATTTTTCATTCCGTTGTACTTGTGTTTTTGGTGAAAGGAAAACAGAGTTGTAATCACAGTAGTGTAGTACAGGAAGAAAAAAGTCCAATAGAGACCTCATCAGATGTATGGCTAGGGCCCTGCATGTCCTCAGCCAAGAAATGATTTTAGTAAACCATATAAACACTGCAATAGAAAGTAGGTGTGTTTTATAGGTGAATTCAGGTAACACGAGCCAGTAATATGACTGGAGCTGAACTCGGAGTGAACTGAAGGATTACGTGGAATTATGCCTGTGGAAATCTGTGCTGCTGGCTTGGGAAAAGCCTATAAGGGAGAAGGGAAGCACCGCTGTGTGGGTCATTTGAGGATGCCCAACACTGCATATTTGCAGCCATTAAGCCATTACACATGCTTGCATTCACTCCGGACAGATGTTATGTTGTTCTTTGTGAAGGACATGTTGAATTCTTCATGGTCTAATCTCACGCTGAGCCCCCATGTTTTGCGATAAAGTAAGGCTATTATGACTTGCAAAAGAAAGCGTCTCTGCATTCACCAGTTGGAGATGCCGGTGTTCCTACAGCAACAGGAAGTTAGTTGTTGTAGTCCAGCCTGTTGATGCAGGAGCAACAGTGTCTGTGACAGACAGCTCATGGAGGCACTTAAGGTACTTTAGAAGCCTTAGTGCCCCAATTAGATTGATTGCCACGATTAGCATTAAATATCTTACTCGTTCTCAAGTCAGAACTCAGTCAAATCTGTCTCACACAAAAACATGATGCGCATATTTTTATGTTGAGTGTGACTTGTGACTGAGGACATCATACAAGTCATAGAAACACACTTATAAATCCAGAACTTGCCTAGGTAATCTAGCGATCGTAGTCTGTGGGTTATGTGGATGTATAGCTATTGCTGATTTGGCGTACATGTAATTCTACCAGTTTGCCAAAATATGACCAAATATAGCCAATGTAGGTTGTCTCAGCTGTCCGAGTTGTCTGTCTGATGGGGGTCCACAGTGTCAGACTTCATGTCTTAGAGCATATTTCTCTGTTTCTCAGTTGAAGACCAAGTCACATAACAATAAAAGCTAATCTTTTCAGAAGTGTTTTTTAAGGATATTGATAGATAATGAACTATGGCAGTCTTTCAGGTTGTGTTCACATGTACACACAATACAGAGTTTGATACACTTCGCATGAGAGCACAAGGTTGTACACTTCCTCTAAGCAAGTGCATGGCTGACTGTGTTGCTTTCATCTCTGTGTGCAGTGGAGGTATGACTTTGTCAACGGCTTGGTGAAGATCCCCAACTCCCATGAGACTCAGGAGGAGTGCCTCGGTATGGCTGTACTCGACATGACAAGAACAGCCAAGGAGAGACAGCTGTCGCCTCTGGACATCTACCACACTATAAGGTACTAGTTGAGAACAGAGGCTGCTTTTGGTCTGAACATCTGCTAAGCACTAATTGATGTACTGGTGTAATTGGTGCCAATGCAAAGCCTGATTTTTAGCATGGATGCACAAAAAAAGCTTTTTTTGAACTCTAGTTTGAGGAATATTAACACTTTTCGTTTGGTTGACTAACAAAAACATCTGTACAATCAGAGTCTTCTATGTCCTCTTGTATATCTGATCTCCATGCTTCTAGTCTGTCAATGGTGGACACCTTATCATGCATCTTTAAAACAGTATAGGCCAGAGGAAGCTGTTTCCATCATTTATTGGGTATAGAAGTGTGAGATTTTTTAAGTGTGACTGCAGTGATTTGGCTATTACATGCTTATATTTTGAAGATAACAAACAGTTTTTTGGCTGATCAAATGTGAAAAGGTTGCCGTTAACATAGAGGTCCTCTATTTTCTGCACACCCTTGTCTGCCCAGATTTTAAAACCACCATCTGCTCTTCCTGCACTAAAATATGCATGACCCCGTAGAGGGCGACAGCAAAAAACAGGAAGAGCATCTTTAACATACTGATGTGCCTCATACCAGATGTCAATAGATGTTTTTGAGGAAAGCATTCTTTTCAGATTTTTGGGTTCAGTGGAATATAGATCCAACTTCAATGGGAGGTTTTGCTTTGATTCATTCAATCTGCACTATCGCCTTATTATGAGCCTTAATATGATAAGACTGCTTTAAAATGATTTAAATGGCATTTCAATGAAAATGTGAATCACTTTCTCCACTAAGAGTAGTTGCTTGGTATTGCTTTGAAAATGCATGAGGGATACAGAATTTTACATGCTGCTAATAAAAAAAAAAATCCCCTTTCCCTTTTGCTTCCTTCTAGCTACAAGTCCTTTTTGCCAAAGGACATGAGAGCTCAGATCCAAGACTGCAACTTTCTGACACGCAAGCGAATCCGCTTTCGTTTCAAACGCTTCATCCAGCAGTTCAGTCAGTGTCGGACTACAGCGCGTGACCTCAAGCTCAAGTACCTCATCAGCATGGAGTCCCTGGAGAAGGCCTTCTACACAGAGACCTTCCAGGTCAGGGAACCATCCAGCGGACAGCTCATCATCCTGGTGGCAGCCGACAGCGGCATCCAGTGGTGTCGAGAGAAGTTGAAAGACTCTGAGCAGGTTGGTATCATGAGCTCTGTCACTGAGGTTTGTTCCTTTGATGGCATCACAGATAACATTGTTACAAAAGATCTCTCTTATGCTGTTTGTCCAGGAGCTGCAGACCTTGTGTGACTTCCCCGATGTCACTGACATCAGCATCAAACAGGCCAGTAAGGAGGGTGCTGCAGAGAGTCGGGTGGTCACCATCAACAAACAAGACGGCAAGAATCTGGTAATTTCACTTCATGGACGTCTTTCTTTTCTCTGTTGTAAGCTGGCAAAGAAACAACTTTTTTTAACCACAGTATGCAGTCAGCTTCAGTAACGCTGGTTCACTATCACTTGAGAGGACTGTAAAGGCAGAAAACCTTTGCAGCCATAGAAACATTTGTTTTATAACCTGCCGTCTGTGTAACAAGACAAATATAATGCACAGTTCAGTGATGGTTGGCGAATGGTGGAAGTTGACATATCATGTGTAACAGTGGTTTTGGTACGTTTCAGGAGCTGGAGTTCCCCAGCCTGTCTGAAGCCCTCTCCTTTGTGTCCCTCATTGATGGCTACTATCGGCTGACTACAGACGCACATCACTACCTTTGTAAAGAAGTGGCTCCTCCGAGGC
This sequence comes from Chaetodon auriga, assembly GCF_051107435.1. Lineage (NCBI taxonomy): Eukaryota > Metazoa > Chordata > Actinopteri > Chaetodontiformes > Chaetodontidae > Chaetodon > Chaetodon auriga. Next base: position 13,616,353 of record NC_135078.1, on the reverse strand, counting down.
TGGTGGAAGCCATCGCTTCCCATTGCCATGGCCCCACCTCGTAAGTGAAGAATAACAAACCTTCACTCATTTTATTTACCAGTGGCATTAGTAATGTTTAAAGTTTGAATTGGAGCTGAATGAGCAGCGAAGAAAAAATTTTGATTATTTTATGTGCTTCCTGAACTGCACCGATGTGGTACATGACTTCTGTATTTCAAAATTGAATGTATAAGCTTTGCTCAGGTGGTTGGTATTTACTCTATGTCCTATCCAAGCTGGTAATACTGCATTTCTCTGCCAAGATACAGGTAAATAATTTACTGCGACTGTGCTGTGTGTGTTTTTTATTTTGGGACTTTTTTTGTTGTTGTTGCAGAATGGAATTTGCCATCAACCGGCTCCACAAATGTGGAAATAAGCGAGGATTGTACATTTTGAGATGTAGCCCTAAAGACTTCAACAAGTATTTTCTCACTTTCCCTGTTGATGTAAGTAACACTCAAACTTGTAGTTTGTAGCATCACATCATAGTTTTGCAGTCCTGCCTGATCCGATGCGATTGTCCTTCTGAACATGGCTGAAGAATGTTTCAGTACCAAGCTGCTTCTCGTGTATTTGTGTATTTTTTAAGAGCCTCTGGTTTTGTTCTCCAACCCAAGCCTTTTCATTGTATAGTTAAACCGCCTGGACTAGTGTCACACTCAGAATCAGACTTGCTGTTGTTGTATTACTGTCGATTCCGTGACTGAAGCACCAATCGTATGCATTTCCATCGTCTGCTTTCCTCTTTGTGTCCGCTAGGTGTATGACGCTGTCGAATACAAGCACTGCCAGATAACCAGGTCTGCCAGTGGGGAGTTTAACCTCAGTGGAACCAAAAGAAACTTCAGCAGCTTGCAGGAACTACTCAGCTGCTACCAAAAGGAAACTGTGCGCTCTGACAGCGTCATTTTCCAGTTCAGCAAGTGCTGTCCACCTAAATCCAAAGGTAAAACGAACAGACTCTGGATTTATTCAGTTTGAGAGATTAGTAAACTTTGGCACACACCGTGTGTGTGTGTGCTACTGTCTAATGTGTAATAGAAAAAAATCAAACCTTTACATGCTGCTAAATTAATGACAGTAGAATTAAAGTCTGCTAGATGTTTTAAAGCGCATGTGGCAGTGAACAGTATTAGAGGGAGCGAAGAGATTTTATGCTGTTACCTGTGAAAGGAAAAAGTCCAAGGACCTCCAGCTGTAGGCAGCTTGTTTTCAGATGCTGCTGAATACAGAGACAACATTTTGGACTCCTGCTAAGAATCTTTGTCCCCAAATAAAGAATCAGCTGGCATGCAAAGGTTAGCACTGATCTAGTGCACCTCAATAGGATGTTTACTGTTTTCTTTCAGTGAAGTCCGTGTTCTGGCCCGTCATTAATAGAGAGGGAGAACACTGGTTTTCTCATTTGGGAGCTGAACGAGCAACCAGGTTGACTCAACGTTGCCTCAGTCTTTGTGGTTTTGAAATTGAAGCAGAACTGCTCAATGCTAGGAATTTTTGATAACGTGGTGGTTTCCACAGAAATTGATGATGAGCGACTGCAGAGTGTCGACATCACATTATCATTACTCAAGTTTCTGTGTCAGCTGGACTCTTTAAAGACCAGTGTGTGATCTATTGGCAGAAAATGGCAGAAATGGAATATAATATTCATAATTGTGTTTACAATACTTCATTTTCTCTCCACCAACAGAAAAGTCCTGCCTCCTGGTGTGCAGGAGCAACAAGGGATCTGAAGTGCCTCTGTCTCCGTCACTGCATCGGCACAACATCAGTCAAATGGTGTTTCACAAGATCAGGAAAGAAGATCTGGAGTTTGTAAGCTTAGTGTGCATGTTCAGGACTGTCATATGTCTGTATTTCCAAAAATTCTTTACGTAAATAGATTCCACATTATTGTGTTGTAGCACTAAACTGCTACACCGATATCCCATTTCGTGCATTTTGCCAACAAGTCATTCTCAGAATAAGTTAAGATAATCACCTCTAAACAGTTAGAAATACATGTTTATGGTTTTAGAATTAGAACTACAATCATGTTTCCTTTCAGATGGAGAGCTTAGGTCAAGGGACATTTACAAAGATCTTCAAAGGGGTCCGCAAGGAGCTGGGAGACTATGGACTCGTGCACCAAACTGATGTCGTTATGAAAGTCCTGGACCAGGCCCACAGGAATTACTCTGAGGTCTGTGGCTTTAAAACTGTGCAAAACGTTTGGTTTGCAGGGACAGTTGGTTTTACAGAAGGTTCAAGCTGCATTGTCTTCATTGAGCTATGCAGGCTGGAGTAGCTGCAGCAGATGTACTCAGAATGCATTTAGGATACGAAATAACCACCTGCTGGTTTATTTCAGGCTGTGGCTGATTCCTGTTTTACTTAGGCAGGTTTCTTGCCCTCGTATAGGTGTTCTTCTTGATTTAGTTGGAGGCCTACACTGGTGTAACTTTTTCTCTATCATGGGCACATAGATAATTTGGTTTTCTATCTTCTCTGTCTTCTCTCATCCTACAGTCTTTCTTCGAGGCTGCCAGTATGATGAGCCAGTTGTCCCATAAGCACCTGATCCTTAACTATGGCGTGTGTGTCTGTGGAGAAGAAAGTAAGTCGGCCTTGGAGACACGCTCTCAACTTGTCATGCTGTTAGCTAACTGTGTGTCCTCATTTGTTCGTGCTGTGAGGGGGGAAAAAAGGGTAAGCTAACTTGCATACTGTACCTGTTTATTTGACAGACATTATGAGCTTATGGTCTTCTGGTCTAATGATGTCAAGAGTCTACCATGATTTGCTATAATCTTGGCCAGACTCCATTAGCCTAAAGCTCAGAGCAGTGATTAAACCATGGACTTGGTGGGCTATTCTTAGGAGGATTACAATACGCTGCTGCAAAAACTCTTCCAGCAGCCCCACTCCCTCTTCACCTCACAAGGCTTCTGCTGCTACTGTAGGCATCTGTTTATGCTGCCAGGAGCATGTCTGCTCTGCTGTCTGTCTTTTTTTATCAGTATTGACATTGATCAATTGGAAATGACTGACACTGGCAAAGCACTTTGTATTTCTGGATCCTTGTTCATCTTGGGTAGTTTAAGAGAACATTTTACAGCTGAAGAGAAGTCCACGGGGGATTCAGAGGTGCCGCTCTTTGTGCCTCAGTGGACAAATTTAAATATAATCAATTGAGCATACGATGGCATTGTTCTCTCTTTACTCTCTGTCTTCACTGAAAAAATCAAACACACATAAAACAAGTATGAAACAGTGCTGCCAAAAGTCCCTGAAACAAAATCGCCAACTTTATCCGTGATATACAACATAAATTAAGAAATACTAAAACCACAGAGTGATGCTGATATCAGTGGAAAATTATGTAAAAATGAGTTTCTCAAGTGTCTTTAGAGAAACTCTTAATTCCTGCTCTCCTTGCTTCAGTTAACACCACTGCACAGTGGCTCATCAACATAATAACGTTACATAGGATGACATAAAACTTGTACATCTAAGAACTGTGTTGTAGTCTCAAAATCCTTAAATGATTTTTAACCTCAGCTGAACAAAAATGTTTTCTTTCAGATATCATGGTGCAGGAGTATGTGAAGTTTGGTTCGCTGGACACCTACTTGAAGAAAAACAAGAACTCGATAAACATCCTGTGGAAGCTGGAGGTGGCGAGGCAGCTGGCCTGGGCCATGAACTTCCTGGTAGGAATCTGAATAGTGCACTACATACTGGTTCCATCAACGTTACTGATGTCATGGTCTGCCATGACCTGGATTTTACAATGCTGTCATTACTGTGATGCATTAACATATTAAAAATGTGCTCAAGTGTGTCTGCAGTAACATACAGGTAAAGGGCTACACATTTCATTTAGTACACAAATCGTCTTAAAGAGACCCCTGAGAGGCAGCTGTAAGAAGTGTGGTTTGCTAATTGTTCTGTCTGCGCTGGTGAAACACTGATTCGTCGCTCCCTTTCTGAACCTGCAGGAAGAAAAGCAACTTGTCCACGGGAACGTCTGTGCTAAAAACGTTCTTCTGATCAGAGAGGATGACCGGAGGGCTGGGAACCCCCCCTTCATCAAGCTGAGTGACCCTGGCATCAGCATCACTGTCCTGCCCAAAGAAAGTGAGTTTATGTCTGTCCTCAGATAAACTGTAATACACTCTTCAGTCAGCAGGGGGCAGCTATTCAACAAGGTTGTGATAGTGATGAGACAGTGCCTTGGATTACTCCGTTTTGGGTGGTGATCAGTTATCAAAAACGCTTGAGAAATGAGTGGTAAGTCACTGCTATTAAGATAAAGAAAAGGAGTTTTTTTAGAGGAGAATGGATTTAGTTTTTATGCTGCAAACCGATGAAGTTTACAGAGGAATGCATTCAATTAGTGCAGAAAATCAAACTGAATCAACTGAAATTTTGCCTGAAAATTTCAGAGCCTTAATGGAAAATGAAGAATTTACTGAGGGTGGTGGGTTAAATGTTTCTGTTTGTGATCAGTCCTGATTGAGAGGATCCCTTGGGTGCCCCCGGAGTGTATCGAGGACACTGCCAACCTGAGCCTGGCTGCAGACAAGTGGAGCTTTGGCACCACCCTCTGGGAGATCTGCAGTGGTGGGGAGAAACCTTTAGCAACACTGGACAACTCTAAGGTAGGGCTGGGTGGTACGATCTATAATATTTACTGTATCAGGGTGTTTATTAATACTTGGTGGTAATGACACTGTGTGGACCACAGTGTATGATTTATTTATTTATTGTTTATTTTTTTTAATTTCAATAAAGTGTTTTAAATGCACTTCAGTATGCAGTAGGCTGGGAATTTCTGAGTATCTCTTGATTCTGTTAAGTTACAAATAATGGTCAGTGCACCTTCATGTACAACAGTCAGAATTGGAGAGAGACCATGCCAGTAATTATGCATAACTTCAAACCATTGGCATAATCTAAACCAGCATGTTGAATAGAAATTGGCCTTTTGCCTCAATGGAAAATCCAAAAAGACAGTTCATACCCCCCAGCAGCGTGATTTATGTATTGAAATACTTTGTATAATAAGCTGAATCTGCACTACACTGACCCTTCATTTTGTCTCACAGAAAACCCTCTTCTACGAGGACCACCACCAGCTTCCCGCACCAAAGTGGACCGAACTGGCTAATCTGATCACCAGCTGCATGGACTATGAGCCCACATTCAGGCCCACGTTTCGTGCCGTTATCCGTGACCTCCACAGCCTCTTCACACCAGGTTGGTTCAAACCCCTCATCAGCTGGCCAACCAGACTGCTCCTAACAGGGAATCTAGGTCACACCAGTGTGGAATCTCAAATGTCTTCAGACACACACACCCAGACCACACACGCGTTCATCTCGGTGTCTTCAGGAACCTGTCATTGAAAACGGGCTCTCAGCTTCGCCTTCATGGGGTCATCATTCAGCTGCTGTTTTGAAATGAGGTCAGGAATGAAGTAGGGCTAGTATTTTGGGAATTCTTCAGCTTCCTTTTATTGCTTGAAGTTAGATGAGTAAAACAATACCTGTGTGATTAGTGCGGAGATTGGTCAAAGACATGATTAGTGGAGCTTTGGGACCAGAAGAACCAGTGCTGGAGAGACTTCAGGGTCCAGTTCAGCTTGTCTAAGTGACTCATTCTCTCAGTAGGTCTGGAGTTACTTTATTTTTGATATCTAGTCCACACGTGCACAGGTGTTTTTCAAAACATGGCCTTTTCATTGTGTTTTGGCCTTTCATCCACACACAAACACAGTTGAACATTTCAGTGTGCACCATGGTCTCCTTTGTTTACATCAGTCAGTTTGGTGCAATGGGAGGCGTGACCAAAGAAGTGCAGGTGCTAATATTGCTGACAGGACTTTTTACATGTTTACACATAAATGCACAGTTGCTCTTCCACTATATTGAAGAGCAGAGGCATCACAATGCGTTACTGAGGTCGCTGCTACATAATCAGACACCCAGGACACAGACCCAGCCGACAGCATTGCTGCTTGTTGACGAGACCTGGTTGGACGTCCATTTGCTGGTGGCTTGTTGGTTTGACACGGCTGTCCTTAATCTCTTGAATGTGTGTTTTTGTCTTTGTGTCCCCAGACTACGAGTTGATCGTGGACAGTGACATCCTGCCAAACAGGACCGTGGGCTCTGGCTGGTCGACTGGGGGTTTTGAGAGTCAGGAGCCGGCTCAGTTTGAAGAGCGACACCTCATATTCTTACAGCAGCTCGGCAAGGTATGAAGGAGTGTGGAAACTGCTTTTAAGAGCAAATGAAGCCACGCTAATAAACTAACACCCCTTTTCCGTAATAACTTTGTGTTTGGCATATGTTATCCTGATATTTCAGGCTTTTGGAACCTGATTCTTGAAGAATTGATAATAAGGATGTCTCTCTGAAGTTTCTTGAAATTACCTGTCTTGAACTTAACTCTTTTTCAATATTATGTTTAACATGCATTTCCTAAGAAAGGGACTGAGTTCTTATCCCAGGCAGAGTTTGTGCTATGTGTCCTGTGCTTGCTAAGTTTTTGAGGTAGATTTGGTCTCAGTTAAATTAGGTTTATCATATCCTTCATTGAAGAGGTATCGTGGCTTATGTGTCATGAGTGGATTATCATAAAGTAAAGCATCAGATGCTAGCATTTGCTAGCAAATGGGGTAAAATAAGAAGTCAGACTATGAGTAAAAAATAAAAAAATAACACCTCACTCAAGTTGGTGTTTTCTTTCAGGGAAACTTTGGTAGTGTGGAGATGTGTCGCTATGACCCACTTCAGGACAACACAGGAGAGGTCGTGGCCGTGAAGAAACTCCAGCACAGCACTGCCGAGCACATACGAGACTTTGAGAGAGAGATTGAGATCTTGAAATCCCTGCAGCACGAGAATATCGTCAAGTACAAAGGCGTCTGTTACAGCGCAGGTACGGCTGACCTGCAGGTCATACCTTTATTCTCCAAACATTAGAACTGGAACTGTTGGTGGATGTTGGAAGACAACATATTTACAGGCACCTCATTGCATACACCCTCTACTCTTCGCTCTGCACATTCTACAGTAGACCTACAGAAGCCTACCAAACTCTGTGTGCATTTACCATTATAATTATACCACTGTAAAAACAGCCTCACTGAACAGTAAATACAATTCTTTGGTCTTTGATGGACATCCACAAAATATAGCATCATTGTATCCTCCCCATCTTAATTATACACAAGCTGTATCAAACAATGAGAAATTCACTATTACTTTGTGTCAGTGTCTTTCAGTACTTTTTTGTTTGTTTTGTTTGTTTTTGGCTTCTCTCAGGACGGCGAAATCTGCGTCTCATCATGGAATATCTGCCGTTTGGAAGTCTGAGAGATTACCTCATGAAGAACAAGGAGAGGATCGACCACAAGAAGCTTGTGCATTACACTTCTCAGATCTGCAAGGTACTTCCTCTTGTCCAGTTTTGTCACATGCTGACCGCTGGGGAGCTACAGATGCAGTAAAGGTTTCTGTCTGTGCGTGTTCACAGGGTATGGAGTACCTGTCAAGTAAACGGTATATCCACAGAGACCTGGCAACACGAAATATCCTTGTGGAGAGTGAGCTGAGGGTGAAGATCGGAGATTTCGGCCTCACCAAAGTTCTACCTCAGGACAAAGAGTACTACATGGTGAAAGAGCCAGGAGAGAGTCCCATATTCTGGTCAGACTTCTGTTTTCTTTTTAGTGCTTTTGTTCTTTTCACTATCTTCATCATGCTGGACAGCGTTTGCACTACTGTGTGATTTTATTTAAGAAATTTTGCACATGTGTTTGTTCCATAAATGAATATATCAATCCCATTTATCCCCAGTCAAAACTGTCCTCCCTGTCCTACTGTTGAAGTGTATTTGTAAGCTTAACTGCCCCCTTAAGTGAAGCAGAACAGACAACAACAGACAGTCAAGTGTCCTGTTTTGTAGGTATGCACCTGAGTCTTTGACGGAGAGCAAGTTCTCTGTGGCATCGGATGTGTGGAGCTTCGGAGTGGTGCTTTATGAGCTCTTCACCCACAGTGACAAAAACAGCAGCCCTCCTGCAGTAAGTGATGACAGTATGCACGCTCTGACTTTTTCACCGCCTGTTCAGCTTTATTTCTGCAAACAGTAAGAAAATGACATGAGATTACCGTTTGCTCTTACTACTCTGTCTTCATAAGGTCCCATCTTAATTCAAGAAAGCAGTGTAACTGGTTTGCTACGCTGGCTAAGATGCAGGATATAAACTGGTTTGAATCCATCCTGGGATTCTCTGTTCCCACATTTCCTGTCTGCCTCTCAACTTATTAAAAAAGAATATATAGTGTAACACATATATAGTGTAACACACAGGAATTTTGTCTGGAAGGCTGTGCATTATTTTTAAAGACATGATACAGCATGCAGTAAACCTGCACAGTGAAAAAGTGGCTTGACCTGAAGGAACCGCCCTGCCAAACTGCCAGTGACGTACAGACAGTTTAGATACTTGACATCAGAGTGCAATGGTTCCTGGTCTGTAAATAGAGCAAACAAGCCTGACACTTTAATACAGACTGCAGTTGGTTAATTGCCTGACTGCTCCAGGGGAGGAGGTTTTTTCCTCCCTCCTCTACCTGAATTATCATACCTCAAGGTGTGTTCTTAAATAGTTTCAAATGAAGCCACCGCTTCTTTGCTGAATACCTGGTTATGTGTATGAACAACTGCTTTCAGTGTCTTCTCAGCACAACTCACCCTAGTTGTATTTTCCTGTCACCCTAAATACAGACAGTCCGTCATGCTACACCTGGCAAAGTAGAGCCACTGTCCCACTTCCTGAGATCATACTGTAGTTGTTGACAATAACATTTCTCTGCTCAGGTTGTCACATATTTGGCTTGTACTCAGTCACAACAGATTTATGGTTGAAGTTGGCAGAACCTCAAGTACCCCACATTTACATTTACATGCACATCATTCTTTCCTTCTGTGCACTGCTGCTGCTGCTGCACAGCAGTTTCCCTTAGAGTAAATAAAGTTCTCTCTTATCTTCGTCTTATTTTTCTGTTTGGGTTTGCAGCCATTTTCCTATCTGTAAGGATGTGTCTTCTTCTTGTTTTCTGTAAATCAAATAGATTTTTAAAGTCACCTTTCTCCTCAGGTTTTTATGTCCATGATGGGGAACGACAAGCAGGGACAGTTGATCGTCTATCACCTCATCGAGCTCCTCAAATCAGGCAGCAGGCTGCCTCAGCCTCTGGGGTGTCCCACAGAGGTACAGTCGTGTTTTCTTTGTGATTGGCTTCACTTCTCACATGCATGTTGGATTCAGTCAGGTTGAACTTTTTCGCCTGGAAAACATGCATTTTTTTTTTTTTTTTTTTTTTACATACACACATCACCTGTCACTAAAGCATCCCAGGTGCCAATTAGTTAAGGCCTCACACAAGTGCAATATCCGCAGCTTGATTCCATGCCAGGGTGCATGTCAGTTCTTCTCTCTTCCCACGCTCCCTGTCTCACTGACTGTCAGAATAAAAGACAAAGAACCAAAAAAATAAGAGTTACTGACTTGTAATGATTTTGTTGTTTGCTCATCGCAGGAATACACCCACAGATAATTCTCTTTCTTCCTGCTTTTTCTCTCAGATACATGAGATCATGGAAGAGTGCTGGGACAATGACCCCTGCTTGCGTCCCTCTTTCAAGGAGCTCGCTCTGCGGATCGACCTGTTCAGGGACAGTAAGGAGTTTTAGACAGAAAATCACCCTAAGTGCCGTGCTCCTCTTCAGCTGAGTCGCTCTTAACATTGTTGCCCTGTTTGTGGCCGAAGGACAGAGGGAGATACGAGGTCCTTCTCCTGCCGAGCGACAGCATGTGGCAAAGCAGATTGTAACTGGAAGAGCGGTGGTTCGAAGCTAGGACCAGCTCAAAAACTACTGCCAAGGTGCCTTTAAACAAGGCTCTCAAACCATTTTTTTATAGTGGAGCAGCTTAGTGGCCAGCAGCAGGATGGAAATGGAGGCTTGGATTCAAGGAACTGTCGATGGTGACGTTGTTGTGTGAACGTGTTTGGTCAAACATCCTGGATAAAAGGAAGATTTCAAGAATGTGTGCAGACTGTGAGTAGACTATCGCCAGGCCTAAAGCTAGAGATGCTTGTGTCAAACAAGTTCTTCGTGAGTGTGTGTGTGAGAGAATGCACATGGTTGTGTGTGTGTGTGTGTGCGCGCGTGCGTGCATGTTTGTGTGTGTGAGAGTGTGTTGTGTCCATACAAACAGCTAGCAGGGCTAGCTCTTACCGTCCCCTTCTCCCCTCACCAGAAATAAAATGGACTTGGTGTTTTCTATGTATGTGTGTATATACCTACAGTATACTTGTGTACATATGTCCAGAAAAATTTTCTAATTTTATAAAATGAAAATATAGTAAATACTATATTTGAACTGCCAGCAAGATGTCAGTGTAAATGAAGTACATACAAAGGTGATTTAAAAAATCTGTTGTTTTATGTTTTCATTGTGAGAAATGGTGTGAAAATTAAAGAACAGTCACATCTGTTAAGCAAATTCTCTGTCGCTTTAAAGCTCCTCATTGTTTCCGCAGTGTAAATGAGTGTGCTATTGAAACAACACGTGACACCAAAAACCAGTCAAGAGGCTCAAAATCTAAACACTATTACAAATAGAAATTGAAGAGGAAATGACATGAATCACAACTGAATACACAGAATTTATCAGAAATCTCCATACACATTCAAAATTTGATCATAAAGATGACACATATTAAACTAGATGACTCCACATTTAAGACACATACTGTTGCACATACCCCTCCCCACTTAACTGTCATTTGGCGTAACACTATCTTCATCAGTTTCAGGAATGTTGTCTTGTAAGTTGAGTCAAGCTTCCTTAGAAGGGTACAAAGAAAAAATCCACATAGTTGTCAGTGTTTGATTTTTTTTTTTTCCCTGTAGTTACAGATGTGTGTAGGTTTAGATGTAATCCAAACAACAGTGCAGTGCAGGGAGGAACATTGTAAACCCCTCCTGAAGCTGATGATGAAGTATGTACCAACTAGACCTTGTTATGTAACTCCAGGACCAGAGACCATGGATTAAAGGGGCACGTGGAGGGGTTTTCACCAGATGTCTTACCTTCACTTTTTACTGTAGAGCTTAAACAAAAGGGGACAATTTGCGTTGCAGATAGTTGAATAGTCAAATGTCTAATTTAAAAAAAAGCAATAAATATAACAATGACTACTTAGAAAATTAAATCTGTAACTTGTACAAGTGGTGAAAAGTATCAAAGTATGGCCAAGTTTGAGTATGAAGTACAGTCTGAGTCATTTATTTATTGTTACTACTGGTACTCCAAAATCCAGTATGAAATACTGCACTTTTATGGAGTTCTACTTCCACCCAACAAAAGAAAAACAAAAGTTTCTTTCAAAATCAAATGTATATTATTCTGAGATAATTATTGTTTTCTAATTAAAGTTAGGAGATTTTATGATGAGGCTTTCTTAGTCATATTGAAAGAACAGTAAGTCAAAAATGCCACACATTTTCCACTTAAAAAGTCAAAGTTTTAACTGAATTAATATAGACTAAGAAGAATCTCTCACAAGAATTTTGCCTTCAATGTTGGAAGAATTATTCACTCCCTCATTTTCCCTTTTGAGGAGCGTAATCAAGCCAAAAACACGCGTTTATGGACTGCTGTTAAAATTCAAAAGCAATAATTAAAAGAAACCACGTACAATCAGACACTTTATTTTGAAATCCGGATGTTGCGTACGCTGCCCATCAGCTGCAGCTTGACGAAAGTCAAAGCTGACCGGTGACCGTCGGGTTCGATGATGATGGTAATAACTCCCAGCTGTAGCCGGGTAGCACTGAGCCGCTTGTTTAATAAACGACAAGAAAAGGCGAAATGACACCGGAAACGTCCGCGTGGACCGTCTCCTCTTCTCTGCTGTCTCTATGCGATTACCTTAAGCCCCTGAGAGAGCAGCGCGCTGGAAATTGACGGCGCAGATGCGACTTCGCCGCAATATTAAAGGAGACGCGAGTTTGTAGCAGAAACGCAGACATGCTGAGGACGCCGGGAGGAGGACGGTAGTGGGGAAAAGGTGAGCTTGAAATTAAAACAACTTCTTGTTTAGTTTAGTTTTTTTGTTGTTTCTTTTAAACTCGGTGAGTTTCTGTATTAGTTTGCAAAAAGCGTTGCGCTTTTCAAAGTCTCGTGCTGTCCAAATGTCTCACCTCTGCTCTGCTTTGTATTTCTGTCAGATCGGACTGGTGAGGGTAATAATTTCTCTTTTATTTTGCAGAAAAGAGACAAAAGTAGGAGAAACTTCCACATAAATAGGAGATGTTACCGGACTGGTGTGTTTTGGTGCATGCTCACTGTGTAAATCTAACCTCATTAAGTGCTAGAAATCTCCTTTAAAGACCCCTTTTTTTTATCTTTAAATTGAAAACAAAATGAACCTCTAATCTATTTGACACACTTCCTTCCAGCTGCTAGCTCTGTATGTATGTGCACTTTGCATGCTCATTTTCCTGCCGGGCCTCCCCTGTTACAGACAGCTGTTCAGCCCAGGCGGTTAAGCAGCCTGCAGAGAAGCTGCTGGAGATGCAGTCCAGGAGAGCTCCTGATGGGGGCTACGGCTGGGTGGTGGTCATGTCAGCCTTTTTCACCATGGGCCTCACCGCTGCCGTCCTCAAGAACTTCGGCATCTTCTTCCTGGATATCCAGAACCACTTTGGTGTCCCCACCAGCGCCACCTCATGGGTCACCTCCACTACGATTGCCGTGTTTCACCTTGGAGGTAAATGTCTGGGTTTCAGCTTGAAGTTCTTAGTTGTTTTTAACTCTAGATGTCTCATAATGCTTTGATTGGTGCTTTAATGTTCTTCTCAGCTCCAATGGCCAGTGTGCTGACCTTACAGTTTTCTCAGAGAGTGGTCATCATAGTCGGGGGCCTGCTGGCTGCATCGGGGATGTTGCTGACGTTTCTGGACCTCAGTCTGCCTTGGCTCTACCTCACGTTGGGCGTCGTGCAAGGTACACACTGTCCGCTCTTTTCACTCACTTTGTTTGGTCGGTTTTATTCTGAGGACTGCCAAATTAAATCACCTCATGAGGCACTTTGGTCGTGGTGTTTCAACCCTCGGCTGCAGCGCTTCAGTTTGCAAGCAAACGCTGCCTCATTTAATGGGGTCGCCAGCCAAAAATGTTGGGAACCGATGCTCTTCTGATATGATGAAAGCTGATATGTTATTGCTTTTTGGGGTGAGAAGGGAGCACACTTTCAGGAAGCATTGTCAAAAAAGGATAAAAGACACGTGACTATTTGGAGGGAGAAAAATATTGTCATGTGCAGGAACCAGATTGAGTCATTTGGGTCTTTTCCTGCTGATCGTCAGGACATTGAAGTAACGGCAGTGATGCAGAGGGAGAACAGATCTCACTGTCGGGTTTCAGAGGCAACTGTATGTTTTACCAGTTTGATGACATCACCTTGACCATTTTTGACAGTTTATTGACAAAACAATTAAGCAGAAATCATATTTTTCTTGCTTTCTTGCCCAGATGCCCCAAAAAATATCTGTAGTTGGGTTGAAGGTGATGACATTTTTTGGTTGATACAAAATGACCTTGATCTTGCCAAAAAAGACTCCATGGTTAAAGGTTCCTATCGTTCATTTCCAGGAATGGGCATTTCCTTCTCGTGGATCCCTGCCACCAGCATGGTGAGCCACTACTTTGTGCGGTGGCGTCCCATCGCCTACGCCATCGCCAGCTCAGGAGAGTGCGTTTTCGCCGTCATGTTCAGCCCACTCTTCCAGTGGCTGATGGAGTTGTACAGCTGGCAGGGCGCCTTGCTCATCATCGGAGGCCTTCAGCTCAACCTGTGTGTCTGCGGCGCCCTCATGAGACCCCTGGAGACGGTCCAGAGCCCGCTGCAGGAAACCAAAGGCGATCTAGAAGGCGACACCGCTCTGCTCCCACCAAAGAGGAAGGTTATCTTCCAGTGCTCCCTGATGAGAAAACCTGAACTTTGCCTCTACATCCTGTACGGCATCTTTGCGGCAGCAGGGTTTTTCATCCCGCCCCTCTTTCTGGTGCCCTTCGCCAGCAGTTTGGGGATGGATCAGTACTGGCCAGCCTCGATCCTCTCTGTCCTGGCATTAGCAGACCTGGCGGGGAGGCTGGTCTGTGGGTGGATCGCTAACATGAGGCTGCTGAGGAACCTGCAGCTGCTCACCATGGTGGTCACTCTGCTCGGGGTGGTGCTCCTGCTGTTGCCCATCAGCCACAACTACTGGGTCATCGTGGTCTTCACTTCGCTCTACGGCTTCCTGTTCGGCTGCCTGGTCGCCATTCACATCACCTCCATCGTGGACATCGTGACCCTGGAGGGGTTCGACAGCGCACTGGGCCTCTTCATGCTGTTCAGGAGCATCGGTGGCTTCATCGCCCCACCCGTTGCAGGTGAGCAGTCTGTGTTTATGTCGTCAGGTACAGAAACAAGAACAACAGAAATGCAAATTCAAAGCTAAACGTCAGCATGTTGGTGTCATTGTGATCACGCTGACATGTTACTGTTAGCCTTTATCTCAATTTGCTCAAAGTCAGCACTTATCAAGGTGACTGTTCTTATTCTTAAGACAAAGGAATAACCTCTATTAGGACGGTCAGTTCTGTTGTGAATATGAGGTCAATAATTTCCTTAGAATAGATTTAATACATTCAAGAATGATATAGTGTGTTCGTACAGGTAACGCCGCCATGGCACACACTCCTCGCTGCAGGTCTGCATGCTCCTGAAGGAACGGATGCTTCTGTTCATTTATTCATCAGCGCTGGCACACTGCGATCTGTCTCCTGTTCCTCTGTGTTTCTGGCGCAGGCTGGCTGGTGGACGAGACCAATGACTACAGCGCCGCCTTCTACCTCTCAGGCCTCTGCCTCATTTTGTCAGCGGTGTTTGTCGTCCTGGTCGACTGGCTCGTTCAGAGGAGAAAAGCCGCGGAGGATGAAGCCCATCAGGCGATCGACCACGAGGACTGGGAGGCAGGAAAAGTCAAGTGAGACTGTTACATAAGGTTTTTTAGTGCCAGAAGGACTGCGTGTTGCCTTGTTCAGTGTTTGATCACATGTCAGCTGCTGGGTGATCGGGCCCACCAGAAACCAGGGGCCCATCCACTGCTTAAGTGAGGAGGTATCATAATGTCCGATGTATTTTAGGAGTATTTTGAAGTTGGAGGACTCCTGTATGTCATCAAGACTGTAAAGCACATGTGGGAAAGTCCACAGTGGGGAGCCGTGCTGTTTAAGGCAACTTTTCAGCCGTAAATAACTCTGGTGTCGGTGGTAACTGCAGTGTTGGCTGGCGCGTCGGCCTCGCTCTTACAGAGCGGATTTTGTCGTCACAGTCACGTTTTAGCTTTTAGGATTTTTAATTGAATGGTGCTCTTGTTCAATCAAATCAGTTCTTCCTATGCAATAGAGGCTGAAGATGAAGTCTCGAAAGGAAACAAGGTTTAGTGCCTCAATTATTTTTAAGAGGCCACTTGAAACTCAGATAACTTTGGTTGTTTCTGGGTGACGTGCTGTCAAACCCGTTGTCCTGTGCACAATTGCACCTTTTGCCTCCTTGAAAATGTGACTTAAATCGTTTCACAGAGGAGCTCATTTGAACAGATTCTTTCTGGTTTCAGGTTACTTGTGTACCTTTTCCATGTTTTAACCGACTTGGTGTTTTTATGTTTTTAAAGTCTTGTCTCTATCTTGAATCTTTCTCACATCACCAGTTAAAAATGCATCTCTTTAAGGAATAAATCCCGGCACTGATGGTTTTAAATGCACAACTTTCATGTCCTCTGTATCAGTGGTTCTCAGCTGGTCTGGCTTTGGGACCCATCCATCACCCCTTAATGACAAGTGGCGGCACACCGCTGCATAAAAAATCCCCTTCAAAATAAAAGCACATGATTTTTATTTTTTATTTTTTTACTTTTTTTTTTTGCCCAGGCAAAGGTCCGCGACCCACCAGTTGAGAATCACTGCTCCATATTATTTGCCTTTTTGCCTTTTCACTAACCTGAACCTAATGGCAGATCCAGAACAGCCTGCTCAGGCTCTCAGGAGCTGCCCACCATAACATGAAACTGATACCAGGATGAGGATATTTGTAGTGTCTTTTAGGAATGTGGTATGTGTTCTACAAATTGCTCCAGAGTTTAAGTACAGTTACGCAACCGAATTATCAAATTAGTTTCAGTTTCCCACAAGGAGCTTATTCATGATGGCTAACCACTACTTAAATGAATTTTAAACTGTTTTATTAGTGGTTTAAGTCTCTTTGCTAAGAATACACAGCCTCTCAAATGTGAAAATTTGTTAAATAGAACAAAAGGAGGCATTTAAATATATCAGCTTGGGCTTTTGGAAGTTGTGTTGGGCTTTTTTTTTTTTTTTTTTGAGGAATTTTATAGACCAAATGTTTGTGAAAATGAGTAATCAATCATTCATTGCAGCCCTTCTTAGTACCAGTACTAAGCTGCAACTAGCAGTCAATTCATCAATAAATCTGTTCAACTGTTTGGTCAACGATATTTCAGAAAATATTGCCCATCACAATTTACAAAGCTCAAGTTTGTCATAAAACTGCTTATTTTGTTTGAAAGTACAAAACTGTACTGCAAATCCTCCCAATCGAGAAGTGGGGGCAGGGGAGGTTGTTGGGCATTTTTGGGGAAATATACATTATTTATATCCATTTACAATGTGTGAATAAATTGGTCCAAAAGGTGCAGTTAAATTTGTGAATTTAAAAAAAAAAAACCTGATGAGGAAACACTTGTTGTGTCACCACTGGGTGGCAGTGTCGCCCAAAATGAGAATTTAAGCCCGTCTTCACACAAAACATAAACACAGACAAAAATGTTTAATACAGATATCTTTTTCTACAGACAAAACAGTTTAGATTGCAAAATAATTAATCTGAAATTAAGACTATCCTCATCCACTATCAACACATGTCCTAACACACATTAAGACATTTTCATACAACAGATGCATATTAACAAAAAGCCTACAATAAAGTACCTATGTTTTGTGTCAGGTATTTGGAAAAAAAAAAAAAAATAGGGAAAGTCAAGGCAGCTATTTTACACAACAGAAACTGAGGCACCAAGGGCATTTTTATAGATGCTGGGAGTCTAGAAATGAACCGTACTCAACTTCCGGTACAGTATTTCAGAGGTGTGTTACGGAGCGGCCTCGGTGTCGGAGGGTGCACTTATTTCGCGACCTGGAAAAGCAAAAGTTGCACCTTTGGTCCACTGGAAGAGTTCGAGCAGGGGAAACCCCATGACCCCATTCAAAAGGGTGCAATGAGAAGAAGTCCAGTCCCAATGTCCAACTCACAGACTTTCACCTTTTTCTAATAAGCCAGCTGTGGCTCAGTTCCATTGTGAAATCTTCGAGGGCTTTCTTGCAGGCTTTTGGAGCTCCTTCTTAATACGATTTCTGCACTGCTCCAGACTCTGCTTGAGGGAACTGACCACTATTTGTAGGGCGTTAATGTTGACAAGGAAAGTCTGAAATCATAAAGTAACTGGCAGAGCTGGAAGAAAATGGCAGTGGAAGGACTTCATAGTTTTTCGTCCCACAAAGAGCCTGACAGTACTGATTTAGTTTTACCGAATTTGATCCATCATACTATAATATAGAGTCGATTATTCTGTGAGAAAAAGGTCATTCAGTTTTATTAAACCATGTCTGAAGTAGAAGCCTCACATTTTAGTGACAGCAGAAATGCTTCTGCCCCGTTCATGTCGTGTTTACCCTCCTGATCTCACATTTTCACTGAGCAAACGGGTGTAAAGTCTGCGAGCTTTTCGTGCTCAGGCCGGACGTTGGGACTGGACCACAGGGAGCATCTATGAGGAGGCTCTCTTCTCCTCATATGGAGACTCGTAGGACTCCATTGGTGGGCAGGTGCACACAAGGTGCTGGTCGCCATAGATGTCATCAATCCTGGAGATGCTCGGCCAGAATTTGGTCTCGGGCTTTATGAAGGGCTGGAGAGTAAGAGACAGGATAAATGTGACAAATGAGTAATTTAATGGACCTTGTGACACTCAAAACTGGTCATAAAAATTCAAAAAATTGTCTTTTTTAGCTATATTTCAAAATCAAAGCTTAGTTTTAAAATGGGCTGCAACTAATGAATCATACTGATTAATTTGCCAACTGTTTAGTCCATGAAATGTTTGAAAACTGTCTCTTTTTCTGTTTGATCAACAGTCCGGAAATCAAAGATATTCAAGTTACAATTATATGTAACAGAGTAAAGCAACAAACAAGCAACATTTGTTCAAACTTTTTTGTCATTTCTGCAGGTTTTGAAGGAATAGTAAGTGTTCCATTTTCTATTTTGCAGTTCTTACTTCCTGCCACTAGAGGGCACCACAGACAGTGAATTTCTTATAAGTGCCACAGAGAGTGTGTGATGAAGTCAGAGAGATGGGCACTCTCACCAAGGGGAAAGCGGCGTGCTCCCTGGAGTAGGGTCTGTCCCAGTTGGAGGATGAGATGCAGGCCAGAGAGTGAGGAGCCATCTGCAGACAAACACACACGAGGACCTCAGAGGTCAGGCCGGATGTCACGGCTTCATACATCAGCTGCTGTCATGCATCTTTTCATCTCATTATGAAAGACAGCTGAAGCCAGTGGCGTACCTTGAGCGGGTTGATGCGAGAGTCCATCCTTCCCTCCTCGATGTCTGCGATCTCCTGCCGGATACCAATCAGGGCGTCGCAGAAGCGGTCGACCTCAGCCTTATCCTCCGACTCTGTGGGCTCGATCATTAGGGTCCCAGTCACCGGCCAGGACATGGTAGGTGCATGGAAACCTGTACACCAGCACAGGAAAACCCCGGAAATCAATCTACTGTTATTGGTTTTAAGAGCTTAAGGATAAAAAACAGTATATACAATATTTAGTCCGAGATACCACCAAATACTGTCGTATAATATAACTTTTTGATTCAGCCTACCATAATCTTGCAGCCTCTTCGCGACGTCGACAGCCTCAATGTTAGCCGACTTCTTGAACGGCCTCACATCCAGAATGAACTCGTGGGCCACAAAACCTTTTTGCACCAACACGAGAACATCGAGGAGAACATTTTACATTTTGACACAATCTGACTGTCGCTCAGAAGCATAAATTGATTGCAGACATGCTGGAAAGTGTAGAGGACATCAGCATACACGGACAGGTGAGTGCTTTCACAGCCGTACCTTTCCTGCCTCTGTAGAGGACCTTGTAGTGACCTTCCAGCCTCTTGGCCATGTAATTGGCGTTGAGGATGGCCACCTCTGTCGCGTGCAGCAGTCCTTTGGATCCCATCATCTAAACACAGAACACAGCATGGATGCTAACAGTCATTTTTGCCATTTCATCTGTTTTTTTTCATGTCGCTGTACATGTTCC
The DNA here is from genome assembly GCF_051107435.1 of Chaetodon auriga. Taxonomy (NCBI): domain Eukaryota; kingdom Metazoa; phylum Chordata; class Actinopteri; order Chaetodontiformes; family Chaetodontidae; genus Chaetodon; species Chaetodon auriga. Next base: position 13,596,810 of record NC_135078.1, on the reverse strand, counting down.
TGTTCTGTTTTAAATGGAAACACTTCAAAATCCTGGTTTTCATGACGGCACGAGGACAGCGTGGTCCGTCCTTGAACAAAATGTTCCTTCAAAGTTGTTACATTAACTTTCTCAGTCAGACAGGTGCAAAAAATATCTAAAAAAGTATTAAAGTGAAGGAATGAAAGACTGTTTCAATCTTGAAAACTAGTGGTGACAGTAAGAGAAGGCCGGCTGCTTCACTTGTCCAACGCATGTCCACAATGTGGACACTTTTGTCGCTCAGCAACACTTCGTCCTGATGAAAAGTAGATGAAACGTCTCTAGCAGTGACTCTTTTCCCATTATTTCTTGCTTTCAAATATTTTTCCACCCTCCTCATCCTCCTCTCAGTGCTGTTTCCTCAGACTTTTACTAAATTCTCTCATTTGTCTTCTGTCTTTTATGCTCTGGTCTGATGGTCTTACCTTGATGTAAGCCCAGGAGATTGGCAGGATGGCGCTGGAGCCCCAGGGGGCGGCGCTGATGGTGCCCAGCGAGCTGCCGCTGTTGACCGACTGCATGGGGACCACCGGGTGGCTCGGCAGGAAGGGGGCCAGGTGGGCCTTCCTGTTGAAAAGCAGGTGAGTGTCATGAGAACATAGAGCTAGTGTCAAAGTCGAAATGTGATTGATTGATTGATTGATTGTGTTCTCCTGTTTATACAGAACAAACATGCAGGCGTGCATACATTCTTAAATGACTTCAAGTTCCCACAAGACAAATCAACTAAATATTGTTCCACCTCATCCAGTGAGTTGGAAAATTCATAATCAATACGCTGACTCACACTCCAATCGGCCCCATGCCAGGTCCTCCTCCACCGTGAGGAATGCAGAAGGTCTTGTGCAGGTTGAGATGAGACACATCAGAGCCGTAATCTCCAGGACGACACAGGCCAACCTGGAAAAGAGGAAACTCAGCAGTCTGCTGGCCACAGTGGGTGGAAAATTCACCCGTCTTGGTTTGACTTTTAAGAGAGATTACTGAATGGTTTTAAGTGTCCATGGGCCTCTAACGATCACGCACGACTACAGTTTTTGCATGCATAAATCTGACCATCGTTTTCATTAAGCATATTGAAAATCACGTGAATATCTAAAGTAATGTCTGATTTCTCCTATATTTGATCTGCCCCATTATTTAAGACTACAAGAGGAGGAGGTTTACATCTAAAAGTCAGAGGGGGCAGGGTCCATCAGCCTGTCAGGGATTGGTGGAGGTTGTGTGCTGGTGTAAAACCCATCATCTGCCTATTACAGAGGCCAAAGGTTATCTATTTTACAGCATGATAACACACATCTATAAACCTTTATCCCATTAGGCTTCAGTTTGCACAAGCAGAATTTTACTTTTCATGACCAGCATTCAAACCTCTGCGTCTTCATCACAGGACAGACACATCGCGCTGCTTCGTTACGCTGCCGTCTCTTCTCTCACCTGGGCGTTCATGTTGGCACCATCCAGGTACACCTGGCCACCGTTCTCGTGAATTAGATCACACACGTCCCTGATATGCTCCTCAAACACGCCAAAGGTGGAAGGGTAGGTGATCATCATGGCTGCAAGACTCGCCTTGTGTTTATCCACCTGGAAGAGAAAGGCAGGATTCTTTTAAATAATGGTCAAACTCTAAGGAGCAGCAGCTGCATTATCATGACTTTTATCCACCAGTATGGGTCAAAGAGTCCCGCTCTCACCAGGCTCCTGAGGTGCGCCAGGTCGATGTTGCCGTCCTTGTCCACCTCCACCACCTGCACTTTCATGCCAGCCATCTGAGCACTCGCTGGGTTGGTGCCGTGGGCCGACTTGGGGATCAGACAGACCTGAAGTGAAACATGAGCAGACATGAGCTAAAACGATGATACTGAGTAAGAGTATGAGCATGAAATGCTCCTTTAATTCAGTGTGTGTGTAAGAACAACTCTTTGACTAATGTCCTCCTCGCTGTATTCCAGTATGCATTCAGACTGCAGGATATCCTCTCATTATCCATTAACAGCACGACACAACATCCTCATATTAAGACAGGATGTTGATATATTAGAGTCAAAGGATTTGTGGGTGAGTGCAGACCAACAGGCTTTCAACCACAAGCTGAATATTATTCCTCTCCTTCAGTGACTGAGCAAAATCTAACAATGCTGCTCTGTACAGAAAGGAGAGCTAAAGAAAGTCACAGATGGACATTTTAAAGACAAAATATATTAAGTTCAGTATCACAAACAGTAGACAAAGGGTGGCTTTGCCTCTCTCCTGTTATAAAATACTAATTAAAAATACTACTCTTGTTATAGAATAAATGACAAAAATATAATAATTTACACAAGAAAAGCAGCACTTTAAGGGGTTTAGTCTGAGTGGGGAAATGCTCGAACTCCTCTAGGTTGAATTTTGATCCAACCAACATCCACCAGTGGCACTAATGTGTAACCTGACATTAATTGATTTTATTCCTTATTAGGGTGACACTTCTGACATTTTGCAACTTAGTCACATAAGGAAACTGGCGCACTTAGACCTGTGGGTTGGGTAACATTGACGAATGAATGACTGGGAAAACACAGCCCAGCCTGTCACAGCAGTGACTTGCAGTTCTCAAAGTCTTAAAACCTCCAAATATGGAATCTTGAAAGCAGGTAGCCTGTAGAGGGATCGTTTTCAGCCCCTTTGTTTGCACAAACGGTTGTTAGTTTGGACCTTGACTGTTTCAAGGGATCAGGCTGCTATCTAAGATGGACTAATGAGGGAGCCATTAAAAAACAGGCAAAAATACTTCGGTCAGCCACTCTTTAATCTGAGGGGATGCTTTATCTCGCCCTGTCCTCGAGCTAATGCTAATCAGCATGTCAGGATACTGAAGGGGTTTCCAAGCGGAGTGCCTGAAACACTTCAAACACGTCAAAGTGAACTGTAGTAGCTTGTGAACAATAAACCTGACAGTCAGGAATTCAGACTGATAGGGCTCATGTACTTCTACTGTTTATCAACCTGTCAGCAGGCGTTCAGTCAGCATAATCAATGAAACTACTGGTAATGAATCATTACTAGAATAGCTTAGAATAGCAATGAGTCGCTTTATTGCCTCTAAAAGTACTTTAATTTTGGGGTTTGTGCACCAGCTGAGGCTTCATATATTTTCCTTTCTCTTGAGCTTCAAGATCATTTCAATGCTTCCTTTCTTTAGGTAAGTTGCAATGAAAACGATGGGAAAAATGATAATTTGACATTTTGGTAAATACGCCTACTCGCTTTGTTATCAGGAGACGCTCGTCTTAGCTTAGCATAAAGACAGGTGACTCTGCCCTGCCCAAAAACATCCACCTGCCAGCTCACACATTAAGCTCTAAAAACCAAAGCAAAAAAACGATGGTTATGATTTGCACGCTTGTTTATTTGCGTGACCATTTCTTGGACGGGTGCAGAGACTTTCTGGAGTTTTGCTGTCACTGTGATATTAACAGGCAAACCAGCAGCGACTCCAGGAAATAGTGTCACACATAACCTGTTATTTTTACACTTCAGTTTGGCACGATTTCCTAGTCTTTATACTAAACTAAGCTATGCTAAGCTAAGCGGCCGCTGGCTGTAACTTTATATTTGATGTACACACATAAACATGGTATCATTGTTGTCATCAACCCTCATGAACAAAGCAAATATGCGTATTTTCCAAAGTGTTTAACTATTCTTTGAGGTGCATTTATCTCTCTAAACAGCTGTGGGACACTGACTGATTTTCTCATTCCTTTGTGTTGTTTGCTGGCACTGTGGATAATCTGGAGGCTGACTGGCTTGGTGTTATTAAATGTCATTAATTTGACATAACAGTAATTCATAGTGATTTCTGGTATGACTGGAGTCCAACTGAGCTTCTTCTCTCAACAGCAGCAGCTCACTTACACTTCGTGCATTCTCTCCCTTTGAGTTCAAGTAGGCTTTTATGGCAGCCAGGCCAGCGTATTCTCCCTGAGCGCCACTGGAAGACAAGACAAACACACATGGTCATGTACTATACACCTCCACACACCCTAACCTCAGCACAGTTCAAAGAGCAGTCTGCACACATTACCAAAAGGGGAGATGCTGAGATGCAGCATGATAACTCTGCAGGCCAATGTAGCACAGTACACTATTCATAAACCCTCTGCAGCTGATAAGCTTTTTTTTTTTTTTTTTTTTTTGTTAGCTGAAACCTGAATTATGAAGCATGTAGTTTTAACATTTGACCACTGGTTATTGGCTCAACTACAAACAAGCACTCATGCAACAGACTGTAAAATCATTATTTTATTTAGGCTGAGGAAATGGTGACAAGTCTGTAAATCATGGAGCACTATAATCAAATATACTGCAGGTTATAAGGCCAGAACTGTTGATGATCTACATACTTGACCTATTTGAGAAAGGTTTTTAGTCTCATATGACTTCAGTTCAAAATTATTTGCAGAAGGAGAGCGTTTATCCTATTAACCCCATGTTTGTGGTAGGAAATGCCTTAAATTTGTTAAATAATGACTTTTGGCAGCTTCAGGGCTTATTGAGAAGTGCCTGGAAACCAAAAATTTAAATTAAGCTTTACTAAGACCAAAAAAGAACAACGCTTCATGATGCATGGCGGCATTCAGGTGCAGGTCTGGACACCAGGGTGTGCAAATTTGGGCTGCATCAAAGGTGCGTCTTACCTGTTCGGCTGGAAGGAGATGTTGTCATAGCCAGTCACCTCACAGAGGTCTCTCTCCAGCTGTCTGAAGAGCTTCTGGTAGCCATCTGCCTGATCCAGAGGCACGAAGGGATGGATGTTGGCAAACTCCCTCCAGGTGATTGGCTAAAGAAGGAGAGGCAACACAAGATGCAACTTCCTAAAACCGCTTGATCTCGACTGTGGAAAAAGTTGCTTGCTTGTCATGGAGATGGTTTATATACTCAGGTCAGATGTTTCAAATAAAGCATCTCTATTACAAGCGAGTTACTCACCATGAGCTCTGAAGAACTGTTAAGCTTCATGGTGCAGGAGCCCTGAAGAAGAAGAAAGCAACACTTTACCGCCACGAAACTCTCACATCCATGTGGCATGAGATGAATTTCACTTGTGATTGATCTTCAGGTAGCACTGACCAGTGGTATCATGCTGTGCACCAGGGAGATGTCCTTGTTCTCCAGACGCTTCATGTATCGCACAATGTTGGTCTCAGAGTGGTAACTGGAGACAAACCAGAGAGACAGATGAAGGCTTACCGGAGGACATATTAACCCTGTTCCAATATTTGCTGTCGCTACATTAATGCAAAATTAACACCAGAAACCTGCTCACTAAGTGCATTATTTGAAGTTTGACCTGTCAAATATGTCAAGACATTAGACTATTTTGATAATCGATTAAGTGCTTCAGTCATTTTTCAAGCAAAAATGTCAAACATTTGCTGGTTCCAGCTTCTTAAATGTAAGAATTTGTTGTTCTTTCTTTGTCATTTATGATAGTTAAATGAAGAGTCTTGGGGTTTTGGGCTGTTGATTGGACAAAAGAAACAACCTGAGAACATCACTTTGAGCAATTTTTCATCATTTTTAATAATTGGAAAATAATTGGGCTGATTAAGTGACAATTAAAGTTGCAGCTCTATTTCTACTGAAGGAATAATTGTTACAGTGCTTAAAAACACTAAATCCTTTGTCTCTCAGGAACAGCACATGCCCTGTTTTAAATGACAGAAGACGCCAGATCTTGGAGGATTGCCAGTGGGCATTAAGGCTAACAGCGGCTACATGTTTATTAAGGGCCGCAGGGGTTAATTACATGACATTTATTTGAATAATAAAATATTTTCAGGCTGTTACATGTTATGATTTCAACATGCAGCCACAACTGGAACACCCTGAGGTTTTAAAGGCTCTGAAGCAAATCAACCTTGTTATGCCAGCAACAAAACAAATTTAACACCAGTAGCAAGTACAGCACATCTTCATATCAGATCATTAGTACTGAAAGGTCTGAACACCAAATTTTCGTCCGTTATGTAATATGATGATTTGAAGTCAGTGGTCGCTACCAGAAAATCAATATATATTCCGATATTTGTAGCCCAGCATGTGCTGCAGTGTGTGCCATAGTGTTTCAGTTTATCTGATTTGACTTAGCACCAACCTGTTGAAGACCTGGTGCGTGAGGTACTTGCTCGTCCTCTTGAAAGGACCTCCCATGATGCCCTTCACCCGCTCACCCATCTTCTCAGCGATCAGCTCCTGAAAATTTAGCAGTTCGAATGAACACAGGTGGCGTTTTACTTTAAAGATACTTCAATGAATAACAATCACTACGCAAGCCTGAGGCAAAGACACGGGAGACGCTGACTAAATTTTTATGGATAAAATATAAACGCCGGGGACGTACAGCTGAGGATTCACAGCCAAAGACCCAGAGCAGGTCATCCAAGTCTCGCTCCGTCACCGTCTCATCCAGGGAGACACCCAGCTGTTGAGAGAGGAGGGATGAAAACAATTAAAAACTATATGTTTTTAACTGATCAAGCCTGCCTTCATTTGTACGTTTATCTGCCATTATAGATCATGTCAGACTGGTTTCTGCTGAGACCTCTTATAACCCAAGAGGGGCCTATACTTAATGTTAAGACGGCAGAATAGGTCCTGAGTACTGAAAGTAGTTTAAACATGATTTTAGAAACACGTCATCCTCTGTAAAAATTCAAGGCGTTTGATGCAGGTCTCAACAGCCACACCACATGAAAGCATCTCCTTGCGTGTTAGTTTGAAAATGACCACAGACGCCAAAGCATTGTGGATGAATGTCACAGATGGCTGGTTTTACCTGCCATGCAACAACAACGGCTTCTCGTGATGAAGAGTTTCAGATACTGTGATGCTTTTATTTGTTTAACAGTTGCAAAACCAGTATAATACTTCGTAGGAACATGACTCATTCTTACCACTCCCTCAGTGTAGACTCTCAGATTTATCTGCCTCTGGACGGCCCTCTCAAAGATGTCTTTGGCTGCCACGCTACAGTTGATCTTGAGAGTGTCGAAGAACATCTCACTGTGCAGCCGGTGTCCTGCTCTCTTCAGACCTGAAGCAAGGCGACACACAGTTACAACACATTCTTCAGATGGTTAAATTACTGAATAAATGTGTGGTTATCTGTTCATACAGGGTGGAACCGGAGAGGAAAATGTGAAGAATAGATTTATTCAGGTATAATCAGTGATTAGAGGCGTCTTCTTACTTGCTCACTCTCTAAATTTAAACATGCGGTCATGAACGCATTCTAACAAAAGTTAAGATGATAAAAATGAAGCATCTCACCACAAATTAATGGCACTGTTAAAATCCACAGTTTACAACAAGGAGATACTTTATTTATTAATGAATCAATTTCTATCTTCTATTCCTTCACAGGTAATTTTGGCTTGATGTGATGTTGACAAAATTTGTGTTGCAAAGAAATTTCACAAATTGGCAGACATGAAAATGATCCTGGTGCTGCATCAATAAAAGCTTGATTTCTCATCAAAAGCTTACCTTCAGCAAGGATCAGAGCAGCGTTGTGCGTCCTCTCAGCGATGTGTTTGAGTCCCTGAGGACCGTGATACAGTGCGTACATAGCAGCCATGTTGGCTAGCAGAGCCTGAGAGTCAGAGGTTCAATGTTAGTTCCAAAGTCTTTCACTTGTTACCTCACTTTATTTATTATATATACTATATTATTATATGTGGAAATGAAAAAAACTTGCTGTGAGTCTGGTCATACCTGCGCAGTGCAGATGTTGCTGGTTGCTTTGTCTCTGCGAATGTGCTGCTCTCTGGTCTGCAAAGCAAGTCGATACACCTCCTTACCAGCTGCGTCCCTGAAATGTAAATATATCTTTGTTAAACAGTTCCCAAAGACCGTTTTTGAGTTTCCTCCATTGGTTTTAATATGAAGTCCTTTCATTTTCTAAAGCGTATACTGAACTTCCCTCTTAGGAAATAAAATCTGTTCAAATTATTGAGTGTTAGGTTTTGTCTCACCTGGTGACTCCCACCATTCTGCCAGGCATCATCCGGACCAGGTTGTCTTTAACAGCAAAGAAGGCAGCATGAGGACCACCGTAACAGAGAGGAACCCCAAACCTCTGGGAGCTGCCCAGTGCGATATCAACACCAAACTCCCCAGGGGGACGCAGTATACAGAGGGCCAACAGATCTGTGGCACAGCAAGCCAGCGCCTGGGCAGGGAAAGAACAAGTGTCAATGGACATAAAAGAATTAGTCGGGCTAATGTAGCAGTTGGTTTGCAGCCCATATACGTCAGCAATGAGCACTTCCTGTACAACGATGGTCCAACCCCCACCAAATCTTGACAATGGCTTATACACAAAGCCAATTCTTCTATGTAAATATAGTACAGTGTCATCAACATAACACTTTAAGTGGTGCTGCCGTGAAAGGGGGCATGCAATCGCTTCCTTGAGACACCTTGAGAATTAATTCTAGATATGGATACTCCTCTACCCATAGACCTTTCTTTTGATAGAAAGAAATCACTAACCAGCCAGTGTAGTAAGCAAAATGCTGTTTCCAGTCTATTATCGTCACATTATGTCAATTCTGGGCATTCAATGATAAAATTGGTCAAATCTCAAATGGTTACTTCTGCTTGTCATAAGCTTGCTCAGTAACCTGAAAGCATGCTTGATGTTTTCACTTGCTTCTTGTGGTTAAAGCTCTCTTACCCCTCCCTTGTGTGCCCGGTCCACAAGACCTGTGAAGTCTTCCACCTTGCCATCAGTGTCTGGATACTGGAAGAGCACACCGCTCACATCCTTCCCACTGAAGTCCATCTCATGAGGCAGCTTCAGCACGGTTTTCACCCCGATGTAGCTGCAAGATAACAGTAAAAGCTTATTGAGTAATCTGCTTTACAAAGAGACACATTGTTGAATTCTGTATGAGAAACATGGGAATATAATGATATATGGGTAGTATAAACACTGAGCACCTCAAAAAGAAAAGCTGTCTGTGGCAGTTTTCATACCATAAAAAGAATGTTTCACTGTACAGTAGCTCAGCGGTAATGCAATAAAAGATGTTTTGTTTTTCCTCTTCACCCACTTCATTTCTAGATATGCATAACTCACTGGAGACCTTGTATTCTGATTGGGTGTAATACATACTTGGCTCTGGTCTGCACCACAGCGATGGTCTGGGGATGGCAGCGTGGGTCAATGTAGAAGGTTCTTCTTTTGTTCTGCCTGTGGGGAGTGAACACAAACAACTGGTCAGAGTGACAAGTGACCAGCTGGCTAAAAAGTTCCCAGTGGCTCGGGAGTAACCCAAGGTTCAGGGTCTTGCCCAAGGACACTTCACCATGTGGACAGGAGGAGGTGGGGATCAATCAACAGACGACCCACTCTACCTCCTGTGAGTTAGGGTTACAGCCACAACTGGTCCATACAAAATACTTCTTGTGGCTGAGATGTGACTTATTCCCAAAATGCCACAGTAATTATCTTTACTTCATATGCTTAGATTCCAATCCAACACAATGTGAGTCACAAAGACTCTCCCCATCACTGCTGTGATCTACAGCGGACCTTCTTGTGAATACCTGTGGCAGAGCTGCATGGCCTCAGCAGCAGCTGTTCCTTCATCGAGCAGGGAGGCGTTGGCTACAGGCATGCCTGTGATGTCACAGATCATAGTCTGATAGTTGAGGAGTGACTCCAGGCGACCCTGAGAGACCTCCGGCTGGTAGGGCGTGTACTGAGTCACCCTGAGAACAAGGCACACACAATGAATTGACAGAGCAAGTTTGGACACAAGGACAATAGCACAAAGTTGGTGGTATTCAAGGAAGCGAGACGGGACTGTGGAATGCATTGTATGACTCCCCCGACTCTGGGATTTTGGAAAAAAACGTAGGCAAGGATGGTTGATTTGGATCAGGATGAAAGAAAATCTTGTTCAACAGAAAGCCTCATCAGCTCTCACATGAGTGAAGTCTGACTAACATCAAGTCACAAGAGTTCCTATTCAGGGCACGTTACTGTGCAGCATCATGACATTACAAACATCATTAGTTATCTGTGATGGTCAGACAGGAAACAAGCTTAGGCACTTTTTTTTACTGTTTGAGGACGAATCATCTGAGGGCACTCACCAGCCTGAATTCTCCAGGAGATTACGCTGGATGGGTGGTGGTACTGAGCAGCTGTAGTAGCCCATGCCGATGTAGGACCTCCATACTTTGTTCTTCGATGCAATCTTCTGTAGAGAGTCCAGAATCTCATTCTCACCTGCAAAATATTAAATTTATGGTTATGATTTGGTCTTTGGAGACTGCACTTTACCCGGAATAACATTGCATGGTAGAGCTGTAGGACGTACCAATTTATTGTGAAAAACAGAGATTTTTCTACACGTTAATATCTAATGCTCATCAGATAGTAATATTAGTACATAGCAATATTGAATTCAGATTTTAAATAAAGGTTGAATGAATGAATGAGTAAAAGTCTGGATTCTGCTCCACACAGAGCAATAAAATAAACAATAGCATCTTGTTAAACAAGATATGCCAAAGATTTGACGAAGAGCGTGGTGTCTCTCATGTGAGGAATTAGCTGTACAACTAATGAGATAAAAACGATCCGTGTGGCATGTGATCAGTTCGAGCTGCCACACACTCCTACCCATAAAATGATTACGCTCTTTTTCTTTTTCAAAGTAAAATTGAGCATTTGCTGCAAATAAAATATCGCAAGGAAAAACAACACACCTTACAACTGAACTAAGGATGAGAAGACAATGTACATATAAGACATTTCTGTCCATCTCACAAACAGTCATCAGGAGAGGAACTACACCCGTGGTTTCTTTCCCGATGGCCAGTTATTTAGCCTCATTCCCCGGTGCTGTAAGGAAGCTCTGCCAATGCATAACCAGCCTCTGAGATTCCTCTGGCCCTCCTAGCTGCCTAGCAACTCCAAGGAATGGACAATACCGCCCGTCTCAGCCGAGAGCCCTAACTACTCCTGTTTTCGGAAAAGAAAGACACCTTTAAGTCCTTGGTGGTGAGACAGATTGCAGCCAGTATACAAGTGGATATTTACAACTTATTCCAAAGGCTAAATATTCAACTTTGGAAAAGGGTTTCGAGGGGCTGAATCAGACAGTACGGCACAGAAAATACAAAATAGTGATTAAGGGTTATCAGCGGGTTCAGGGTGAGTCGTTAGCGTGTATTTTTGTGTGTGTATGAGTCTGTTTCAGTGGGGAGGACTGCTTTCCCATGGTCCCGGACTTCTACAGGGCAGCAAAAAAGCCTGATTCAGAACCATCCAGGAGGTCTATTGTTGAAGAGAGAATCCCTCGCTGGCTTTGCAAACTGAAGCCCTCCAAAGCTGAACAAGCAGAAAACCAGCACGGCCTCCAGTTTATTCCTTCAGCATGGCTTGTTGCATTATGGAACCTGACAGAGTCAGAGGAGGGGTCGGCAAGAGGGCGGATCAGAGTGACTAGGTAGCACGGAAAAGCCACAGCACCTTGTGCATTAAGGCTAATCTTTTACACCAGTGGATCTCTGGTGTACAAGCTGACTGTCTAGGTGACAAATCAGTGACTGGAGTTTATGGTTGCAGAGTCATCCAATAGAGTCGGGTCAGCATTTATTTATCATGCACAATCACACACACACAAGGCGTCTCAGCGCACCTGAAGTCAGACAGAATATCTAAGAAAGTTTATGGTAGGGTGGGGTTGTAATCAATACTGCAGTTCATCGACTTTCACTCTTATCGCATTGTGACAAGATTATATTTAGAGCTGAAACGTCCATGAGTCAACCAGTAGAAAATGTATTTTGATAATTGGTTAATCGTTGAAGTTATTTTTTCTGGCTAAAAAGACCAAACATTCCCATCTTCAGCTGCTCTGTTGGGACATGCTGCTTGTTGTTTTATGCAACAGTAATTTGAACAGTTTTGCATACTGGGCTCTTAGTCAAACAAAACAAGCTATTTGTAATCACCTCTGGGCTTTAGGAGATCATGACAGGCATGTCTCAAAGTTTTTGATGTTTATAGTCCCAAACAGTTAATAAATTGACTGAGAAACTACTTTTTCGATTATGACAGTTAATTGCATCACTGATTATTGCATTGTTTCACAAATTTCTGCTGATTTCAAACTGTGATTTTAAAAAAAAAACGAATAAACTTAGTTATTGAAGACTTTGTTTTGCCTGATGTCACTGGCAGCAGAACAGATTCCATCGCAGCGAACATCAGCTTGACTGTGATATCTGAGACATCACGACATGCGCTGACACCACAGAAGATGCTCTTCTCATTGCAGAGATGCTGATTTCGACCCTGCTGATTTCTTTTCATTTCTGCATACTCAAAATAGTGACAGCATGATAACTGCCCCAGCTCAACAAACGAACACAAGCCTCACCCCCAGCAGAAATCTATCTGCATTTGGAAACACGTGTTATTTATGCGGCCAGTCAACATTTAATCAGCTTTAACCAGAGCCTGCTTTACAGAGGGGTTATATCTGCTACTGTGGCTCATTCACTTAAATCACTGCCTGATCTCTTTCATTGTTTGCTGGAAATCCCCTCTGACAAATCCCACTCTTTCCTCCATCTATGCTTTAAATAACAAACTGGTCTAACGGTGGATCTGGCGCTGAAATGTGCGCACTGAACAAAAGGAGAAAAAAAAAATGGCCAAGGCAAATCATACCCAAGTCACCTTATTAGGAACCCCCTCGGCTGTGATGTAATGTGAACGCTGTAACCAGATTGAACTGGACTTGGGACCGGAGCTCAAGGCTAAACTTTACACTCCAGTTGCCATCCTATGAGCATCGGCTTCCCAACAGGAGATTGGTGCCGCTCGCCGAGTTTCGCAAAAACAACTCCAAATATGTTCAAAGGAAGACTTAACAGGGGAGAGCGCTCCACGGCACACAATAGAGGTGCAACCTACATTTCAGCCACTCACTTGGCTCCATTCAACGCCCGCTTCATGTGGGGAAACCTCACCATGCAAAATAGCAGGAGAGACTGGGAGAAATAGTGTTTTCACATGCGTTTTGGTGACAATGACATGTACCATTTTAAATCGGGCACTATTGCATCGAGGTTGATCACGCACCCCTTCAGCACCGGGATGTGAATGTCTCATCATGAGGTGGTTAAATCAATAAGACATATATTTTAAATGAAGGTAAACTTACAGACTGGATCATCCATTTTCATACTCCGCTGCATGCGGATGGAGCCTGGAACTGTGTTTTCGATCAACTGGTCGATCGACTGCGAAATAAAAGAGATATCAATAGGAGCGCGCAAACCACGGCCAGGAATAGCAAAATGTCAAGATGCTGTTCAGGGCAAGTGTTTCCATGCTGAAGTTGAGGTTTAATAAAGAGGAGAGTTTATTTGGGGGATGAGCAGAAGGCTAAATCTCACCTCGAGTCCCAGAGCATCCAGCATTTCTCTTTTCTCCCTCTCACCTGGACCGATGTGCCTCTCTGCAAAATCATCGTGTCTGGGTAATATTCTCTCTATCTGTCTGGAGGAGACGGCTGCAGGCGTCCTCAGACCCCGGGCTGCCGGAGGTCGGGATGCGCCGCTGTTTCGGATCCTGCACTGAAGTTTCCAAACCACGCGGCTCTTGTCACTCAGATGCCTGCACGGTGCGCTGGGCTTCACCGACTTGGCCAAGAAGATCCCCCAGGACCTGGCGCAGCTCTGCATCTCTAAATCACTTTGCAAGACAAGTCTGCAAAAACTGGTGACGCCTTGTCCTTCCCCTCGCTCGGCAGAGCTTTCCCCCCACTGAGACTGATGCGATCCCTGCAAGAGACTCTGCCAACTCCTTCAAACTGCAGAGTTTATACAACTGCACAGTTGCACAAGAGCAGGCCAATCAGAGCGGAGATGCTGCGTGACGCTGCGAGGAGCCCCGGTCAAACAGCTGCTAAACTTTCTCACGTGCCCACCGACAAAGAGGAGGAAACGGCAGCAGGAGGATCAATCCAGAGATATGACAGGAGGCTCGAAGTCCACCCTGAGCGCTGAGCCCTCACACACTCTCTTACGGTGTGCTCAGGGAGAGGTGGTAAAGCGGGGCAGGACATCATGACACCCAGACCTTCCAGGCATTGACCCAATGGTCATTAGCGTGACATGGGTGGCTGCTCAGTCCTAGTTACAAACAGAAATGTACGGCATTAAAAGACACTTTCAAGCCGTCCTAATAATCATAAAGACAAACAAGCCTACGCAGAGTTATCTCTGGTGAGTCATTTATCGCTTCCTAGCATCCTGTATGAATCACCGTTTATTGCTTCAGAAGTCTTGATTAAAGGATTGGAAAGCTCTCCAGAAAGTCCTCAAGCAGCTTTCAGTGTGGATCAACCCCCTGTGGGCCTGCACACATCAAACTCTGAAAGTCTGTGAGAAGAGGTTGGATCTATGATTGCACTTTTGAGGGTTCTTTAGTCACAAAGCCACAGAGGCCTTGTTCACATTCAGCAGTTCAAATGTGTCATGGGTGATGCAACTGGAAGCAGGAAGCTCTGAATGCAGGTTTAACGGCCCAGCCTGCATTCAGGACAAACGCCTTGTGATCCTATCAGCCACAAACACACTCAGAGCTCAGGGAGACATGTCCAAACATCGAGAAGCAATGTTTTTCTTACATTTGTCAAAATCTGTTAAACTTCCTTTCATTTAATTAATCCCTCACAAGTGCTTCCCTTTATTTGCTGTAGTCTCAGAGAGGAGTCATAACAAGAGGGAAAGAAAATGCATCAATAAGTGCACTGGAGGACTAACAAGTTTATTTTATTCAATCAAACTGATCTCATGCTGTAAAATCTGCTCCATGCCTGAGGTAATTTGGGCCACAGTGGATTAAATTAGATGAAACAAACTACTTTTTGAGGGGCAATTGCTTTACCACAGCAGTGCAGATCATACTAAAGAAAAGAACATGTAGACTAAACTCACTGAAAACTATACAGCAAATGAATAAACAGCGGCAATGACACACCATCCTCATTAAGACACGGATGTGCAGGTGTGTGACGGTGTGAGAGAAGAGATACAAAAAATCTGTCCAAACCACAAGCTGCACAAACTCAAACTAGAGTTCAAATATTAAACACATACCCGAGAACTCGTGCATGGGAAGGATTAATGTCCAACTATACAGATGACAAGGAGGGGTGTTTTTAAAGCTATCCTACCGGTGTGGTTTTACGGACAACAATGTCAGCCCCTCAGTCACCGCTCCAGACTGAAGTACCTTGACGACTCAGGTTCCCTGAGGAAGAATCCGGCTGACTTTGGTGACTCTGACTTTTCCTCTAGTGCCACTATTGGGTTCGCATTTGTGCTTTTGAGTGAAATAGCAATAACTTTGATTGGATTGCTGTGCAATTTAGCACACACACACACTTAATCACCCTGCTGATCCCCTGACCTTTCATCGAGCGTCATCATCATCATGGTTGCTGCAGTTGCTGAAATATGGACTAACAGAAAGCTTCAGTATCCCACACTACAGACAATGTTAAACAAAAGGAATAATTATTACCAGCATTATCAGTGATAACGGTACAAAAGGAACTGCTTTAATGCAAGCTACAGGTGGAATGACACAGACACTGTCAGCCCAGGTAAAACAAACATTTCACCTCTTTTAAAAGGACAATCGGCTCCACAGTGCGACCACTGGCTTTGTTCTCCTGGCTGTGATATTCACCCAGACGCTCAGATATGGCTTTGATGAACTGGTTGTGGGAACAGCATCAGTTTTTAATGCACCAGTGTTTTTCACTTCCATTTGCATTTTTGTTTTATTTTCTGGCTAAACAGGGATATCTGTCCTCGACGTACAGGTATGTGATTGCAAACTGATTTTATTACACACTGAAATACATTTTTCTAAAGCAATGTGTCAAATAATTTGTTAATGCATTACACGGCAGTGTTTCTCCAGGAGCGTTAACAGTCTAAAGTCAGTCACATCTTTTAGGAAACCAAATTTTAATATCAATTCTTATTTAAATTGAAGTAGGTTAATGAAGTTTGATTTGTACATGTGTCCTTATATGAAATAATCAGTCCAACTGGAACCTAAGGCAATAAGAGGACCACAGTGTTTTAACAGGGGACGCAATCCTGCAGCCAGACTTTTACATTTACACTTACTGCTTGAACTTTATTTATCTGATTTTATTTTGAACTTCCCCATAAAAGCAATTTGGTAAATTTTATTGGTTTTTAGATGTGTTCTTTAAATAAAATGACTTAACAAATCGTAATCAGTCCAGGGCGCGTTGTAAACTGGAGCACAACTAACGATTATTTTCATTTTCAATTAGTCTGCAGACCGATTTCCTGATCAGTCATTTTATCTATAAAAAGTCAGAAAATCTGAGTCATTGTTGATGTCATCAAATGTCTTATTTTTGGATAAGATTCAGCTCACAATGATATAAAATTGAGAAAATCAACAAATGCAGACATTGGAGAAGCTGCAATCAGGGAAATTTCGCTGTTTTTTCTTAAAAACTCACCTAATCAATGATCAAACTAGTTGCTGATTATTTTTCTCTCGATCAAATAGCTGCAGCTCTAGTCATCAACATGACTTTCTGTCCACAGGTACCTGTTTGTTTGTGCTGGAGGGTGCGTCCTGGCGGTCGTCACCATGGGCATCTATAGCTTGCTTCTGTTCACCTCCACCTTTGTCTTTATTCTGCTTGTGTGCTCTGTGGACCCCAGCTGTGTCCACCTCTGGACATTTGCCTTCCAGATGTTATGGCAAACCTTCTGGCACCTGCTTATACAGTACAGGGAATATTACCTGCATGAGCCTGTCTGCACCAGGTACTAATCTTATACTGTATGAGGTCATCAGTGTGTAAGCTGACACCTTCATCCTTTGCCAGAGCATCCAATATAAATTATGGATGCTCTGCCCGGCTGTCTGGTAAATAATTAATGTATTTAATAAGTCTGCTGATATTCTGCATTTTTAGAACTTTTAAAGACAATCTCACCTTAAGGTCCATTTAGTAGCTGGAGCTTCTGACCACATCCCTCTCAGCAGAGTGAGTTTACCCAGTTGACAGAGAACTGTTCAAGCTTTCCTCTAGAACTCCATTAAGGATGAACTTTGAGCCTAAGTTGTTGGATGCTATCGTGCTCTATGCTCTGGGGAGGAAACATGAAACGCACACAGATATTTGAAATGTTTATTCCTCTTTGTGACGCCTCTTTGTGCTGTGTGTAATCAAACAAACTCTTGCTCCTTCAGATTGTTCCTGGCAGTGTCCTCTTTGATGCTGCTCACTCAGAGAATCACCTCAGTGTCCATGGACCTCCAGGAGAAACGAGTTACGCTAACAGTAAATGCTTCAACCAAAAGGAAGGCTTGTGTGATGCTTCTCCCTCTCATCAGCTACATCCTCAGTTTCACCACACTGCTTGGTGGCCCTTTGTGCTCCTACAGCCGATTCGTGTCCCGGATGGCAGGAACGAGGCCCGGCCCTCCACCTAATCCACTGGGTGTGGTCTTCCTTAAGTCAACACAGGTGTTACTGCTGGAGTGCTTCAGGTATTGCCTTGTCTATTTTCTGAAGCATAACACCTGCGATCCCTCCAACTCCATCACTCTCTACAGAGTCCTGTGGGTTTGGGGTCTGGCGATGGTTTTGAGGATCCAGTATTACTCTCACTGGAGAATGAGTGAATGCCTCAATAATGCAGCTGGGTTTGGCTTTTGGGAAAATTCACCAGGAGACTCCCCAGACTGGAGCGGACTATCCGATGGAGATTTCTGGACCATCGAGGCGTCGACCCGCATGTCAGAGTTTGCGCGCAGATGGAACGCCACAACAGCTTCATGGCTGCGCAGACTGGTTTATATGAGGTGCAAGCACTTCCCGTTGTTCATGACTTTTAGTTTCTCCCTGTGGTGGCACGGTTTGCATGCAGGTCAATTTGTGGGAGTTTTGACCTGGGCAGCAACGGTGAAAGCAGATTATCATATCCACAGACACCTGCGCCCCAAACTTTCATCAACATGGAGGAAAACATACATTTGTTTAAGCTGGATAAACAGTCAAATGATTGTTGCTTGTATCATTATAACAGTAGAAATAAGAAACATGTCTAGTCTGAGACTTTTGTCTACGACATACATGGGTCTGGTTCCACTTTTTAATATAATTCTGCTCTTTATCTTATTAAAACTCAACACAGACACTGATGTCGTCATGTAACACACTCCCATTGATACGAATTTGTGATATGAAGGGTCCACTCCGATGCGACAGGCTTGTACTGTCATTGTGTATGAATGGACTTCACATCACTCAACATGGGGAGTCTGCAATTATTTAAGTTTATCATATTTCTATATTTCTTTCCTTTGTTGTTGCTTGGACTGATAAATTGTTCCATTGAGAAAAATGAATTGAAGCGTTTAAAAAAAATATGGATATGCTGAATTATTTACTGCATAGCAATGGATAATTTGAGTCGTCCTGGAAGAGTTCAGGGCTGCTCTCTGCTAGGATAAACTGAAGACTTTATAATTTAAACCATCATTTTTGATAGTGACACTATAACAGAAATGACACCACGTCATGAGACAGCAGCTAATCGCGGCAAACTCAGAAACGGCAACTGCAAGTCTTTTAATTGTGCAACTTGCACATATGCTGGATGGCTGAGCATGACTGCTCTCTTCAAATACCCATATAAAAGAATTAGTATCAGTTTCCTGCAGACAAGCTTAGACAGGCCGAGTGACAAGATCAACAAGCACCTTCCCACATGGCTATTGTTTGGGGATCCTTCTGCTCCCTAGTGGCAAAAATGGCTTAATGCAGCTCTGAGGTATCTTTAGCAACAGAAACAGATATTATAATTTTTGCAATTAAGCATGTTCATTATGATTAAGTGTTGCTGATTGTGTGTGTGTGTGTGTGCAGCCATGAGAGGTCCACTTAGCTGTGCTAGAACAGAGAAATGAATGATATTTGCCTGCACTACGAGGTATTTTATTTAGCAAATGAATCTCAACAATATCCAGCTGAAAGTGAATTTTTAAATCAACAACTGCAAACGAAGTTTTATGAGCAGAGAAAATGTGTCTACTAACTTTAGAGGGTTAAAATCACACAGCTTCAAATCTCCAAATCTGAGTCTTTTGTAGCTTTGTTTAAAATGAAAATCTCAAAAGGCACTGCACAGCATTCTAGAATGCGATGTAATGTAACTGTAATAAAAAGTGTACTGATTATCTCACTTGTCTGAGTTCTTCCTCATTTTGCAGCAGAGTCTCTCTTCTCTCTTTCCATAAATTGCCAGCAACAATCCCCAAAAATAACAACAATCCAAGGTTTCTGTTTGAGACAAACTTCTTCCAGCAGTCCTCTGGTTTGTTAATGTCCACTGTGTAAATCTAAAAGAGTGGAGAGTAAATACCATAGTTTAATGGAAAACCCACATTTGAGAGCTACAGTATGTTTGGTTATGACAGTAACTATGAAGGCCCGTTACTGGTGGTATTCATTTACAAGCTGACATGAATGTGATCTCGTTACAGAATGAAACTGCTCTGTAAAAATTAACCCTTTGGCAGCAGGCATTCAGACTTTACTGTGCACCATCATGTTCCTCACCTGATGCGTGAGGTGAATAGCCACTATTGACAGCACGGCATAGTAAGGCAGAGTCTGTTCAGCATTAACCCCGGCTGCCACCAGTCCTGACATCATGGCCACTGTGAAGCCACTCAGCCAAGGTTTGGTTTGCTCCTGGAACCTCAGTGCAGTAGATTTGACTCCCACCATGACGTCATCCTCCTTATCCTAGTTGTGAAAGAAAGCACAAGGGTGTCAGTCAGTATTATCCTCCTTTAAAATGTGAGGCATTAAAGTTTATGTGCTACTCCAGAGTGCCTGAAAGTGAGAGCAACAAAAACAGCAGTAGGTTGCATTTTGAATGCTATACCTGATTTAGTAAACCTCATTTAGTACAGAGCGATTAAATCTAGCTCCAGAGTTCCACCTAGAGTCCACAGAAATTAATGAGTAGCAGCTCCACACTGAACCTACAGTTCAGCCATAGCTTACATGATGCTGCAGTAGTGCTGTGCGATACAGGGAAAACACTGTCATGACCACATATGTATATTGTTTCATTTCCAGTGTGTAACTGCACAAAATGTGCAGTTATACACTGGAGTTATAATTTGATGGCATTTGGAAATCACATGAATGACTCGCATTAAAAGACACATTATGATTTTTTGAACAAAAATGTAGGAAATATTAATACATTTGATGTAACTGTTGTCTGTCATTTAGTGTGTGTATCTAATTTGGGAGAGACAACAGTGTTGAATTTGGCTGATGGTCTGCTCGCAACCTTTTATTTACATTTGCGTCATGGATGTGCAATGAAGTCTTAAATTATTTTTAGTCTTCAGCTGTTATACTGGGATTTTTATTCAAATTTTTATTCAAATGTGTATCTTCAGTATATCTTCAGTTCCTCATTATCACAAATTGACAAATGACATATTATAGTAGTCAAACAGTTCATCTGCAGAGGGTAAAACTGCTTCACTGTACAATACATATGCAATGAATTTGAGGAGATTCAGAAAATATTTTTCAAACTTTCTGTATTTTTCACTGGAAATTTGGTGCTCTCTCTCTCTCTCTCTCTCTCTCTCTCTCTCCTCTTAGCATCTGTCTGTCGGATATCCAAATCCATATATTCTACCTTATCATGATTATAGGATTGACTGTATGTAATGCAATATATGTAATGTTTCAAATAATCACTCAAACTGCATTTGGCTGAAAAAAGTGTTTTTTTTAACACTGACTGATCAGTTGAGATTGTCATCAATCACTGCAGTGAACTCTAGATTGAATGCTGGAGCTGTGTGTTAAGTATTAACAAAAAAGGATGACTGGATAACTTGGTGAAAATAAAATAAGATTGAACACTGACTAAATTATTTGCCACTTTAACCACATCCGTGTTAAAGTGTTAAAATGTGGAACCCCCTACTTTACCTGATGTGCATATATAGTGTCATATATCAGTGTCCACATCACTCCTGAGAAATACAGCGGCAGGCACACGGACCAATCACAGGAGCCCTTGACAGCAGCCCAACCGAGCAGCGCTCCCCAGTTGAACGTGAGGCCTAAACAGAAGTAACAGAAGACCAACTTTAGCTTTGCTGGTGGGATGGAGATTTAACGTTAGATGCAGAACGCCACAAGATAATCTTAAACACTACATACCCAATATAAACTGTGGCCAGTAAGTGATCCTCTTCATCAGCGGGTAGGTGATGACAAGAGATAATGAAGCCGCACCCAAAGCTATGCTGTGAAGAGCATTGTGAAAACTCTGAGCCAAACCATGTCGAGCTATTAAATAAATTAACAACTGGATGGATGGATGGATGGATGGATGGATGGATGGATATCTGATGCTAATGTGAGGCCCCATCATTCAGAGAGACAAATCAAGTGAGCATCCTTCAAAGTTACAGTCTTTTTAGTACTAAATTCCCTCTTCGTGTTTGTCTGAGCAGTGTTTCCACATTGAGCTGCGGTGGTTTGACAGTAATAGAGAGAAAATATTTGGAAAAAATGAGCAGCTGATTGTTGTTTTAACGCAGACTTGAAAAACTGTGAACCTAGCCTTTAAATACCATTATAGCACTTATTAGCTCAGTGTATTTCCTCTCACCTACACTCATGGTTACCTCTCCCATCTTACGTCTAATGAAAACATGGAGATGACTGGCTACCTGTAATAGTTGAGAGATAAGAGAACCCCGAGTGCCAGAGAGAGCTGTCCGCCAAGAAAGACGAGTGCTTGCATTCGAGAAATCTCTCCTGACGCGATGGGTCGAGTGGCCGTCCTGGACACCTGCATGAAAACACCATTATATTAGGAGTGCATACTTCTTGTAATAAAGTAGTGTGGAGGTTGTCATTGACTGTGATTATGTGAGTGATGGTGACACAGGTAAGTACAAGCACATGAATACAGAATCTGTAGGACAACAGTGAGGACTTGGATGCGTTCTGGTTTCTTTTTCTAGTCCCAGTAGCGTTGACCAATCATGTTTGACTGGGCTGTGGTTGCATGCAAGTCTAGCTGATAAAAAAACAGAGCTGACAGGACAAAGAATAAAACAAGAGCTGAGCGGTTATATTCATCATAGTAAGTTTAACCAAACTATTTGCATGACAAAACCCACCTGTTACTTTCAGCTAATGTGTGAATGGCTATTTATTAGTTTCATATACCTTTCTGTCAAAGTCTTTATCCCACATGTCATTGATGGTGCAGCCTGCTCCTCTCATCAGCAGAGAACCTGTACCAAACAGGGTGAGCATGCCCAGATGTGGGAGACATCCAGGGTCAGAAGCCAGAGCAATGCTCCATGTACACGGGAGATACAGCAGCCATGTCCCTACAACACATACACACCAGAACTCAAGTGAACAAAACAGGAAATTAGCACCCAAACAAAGCTATGAAGAAACAAAGGTCAAGCTGAGTCTTTCATAGTTTAGAGAGTGGTCTGGCAGGGAAAACAAGGCGATCACTTCCAGCAACTTGCATGTTGCTGCCAAAATAAAAAGCATTACATGTACAGTTTTGCTTTTTAGGTTGCCCGAACCTTTTCGTTTAACCCCAGGCTGCAGACCTAGAGAGGTAGATCTAATACTAAATTTGGTTAACTTGATCTACACAGAAATGCACAAAACTAAACTCAAAGTTTAGCCAAAATTAGAAAAGGAGTGATGCGTCAAAATGGTCTTTTGAAGCTCATACAATTATCTTTGATAGCAAACACCATGTTTCACATGCAGTTTTGTAAAGTCCTTTCTCTATAAAATAATGTTGTACACATAGAGACATAGAAAGATGTGATTTGCATTGCAAATGATGTACGAACCAATAGGTTTGTCCAGTCTCATCAATCGGAGGTATGGCTGGACAGGCGCTGGTGCGGAGTTCACAATTGTCGCGGCTGTCAAACTGAATGATCTTCTCCCACAGTGCTGTGTCTCACGTAGTCTGAGCGACGGGCGGATTGCACTCTGACTGTAAAACACTCTTTTAAACACACTGGACTCTGAGTGGATACCATCTCTACTCCTTCCTCCTTCTGTATACAGGAAGCAGTTTGACAGGGAGTAAGGACAGGGGTGACACTTTGCATGGTGAATCCTCCTCAGGACACTCATCGTTAACCGGTTGGTCAGCTTGGCTGGGAACATGGTGTTTGCCTGAGGTCAGCTTGACATGATCTTTAGTCCCTCGAAAACGTCAACCCTGAACGCACAACACGCACAACACACACACACACACACACACACACACACACACACACACACACACACACTATGGTTTTCAATGGGTTTTCATAGAGGAGGCCCGATCTGCTGCCACAGGTGTTCTTTTTATGCTAGCATGACTCAGCTGCACAAAGGCTGAAATGTTCATGTGTCAGAGAGCTGTCTCCTTTTTAGCCGTGTGTGCAAGTGTTATTTTGATATTATTATTAACACTCAGAATCGCAACACTAAGTATTTGCTGTTGCTGATAAAATAAAGTTCGCGTAAAGGTAGATTAAGTTCTTCTGAATAGGACAGTGTTTATTGACATTCACCTAACGCTGAGGGTGCAGTGAACGTTAGCCACAAACTAACTCAAGCTAAGCTACTTGAAAATATTTGTATCAGCGTTAACTTATCTTGAACAGAATACAGTAACATTAACACTTACACTGTAGGTTTCAGGAGAGAAAACTGAAACCGGCCACTGTGCAGGCGGCAATATACAGCACGATTTTGTGTTTTCCTGTTGTGGTACGCACGATATATTGTTCGAGGGGAACGACTTCTGTACTCGGAACCAATGACAGCCAGGCGAGGAGAGGCCAGCATCCATGGGTATGACTCGTACAGGACAATTTTCTCTTTATTTCAGTGATAGTCGGAAAATATTATTTAAAATGGAAATGTTAGAAACACAACCTACTTGGACTTATAAATACTGACAATGGTTTTCCAACAGTGTCACCTAACTATTCAAAATCTTTGCCCACGAATGCCGGTCTTTTCCCCTTGAATGGCGATGTCATAACCCGCCCTACTCTGCTTCTGATTGGCTAGTTCTCGTTGCGTTCATTGGTTGGGTTGGTTAGGTTAAGCGTGACGAGTGAGATTGGATAGGAAGAATATCAAGGCAAGCCAATAAGAGGGAAATTAGGGTGCATAATGCCTTCGCCATCCTAGGAAAAAAACCTGGCAGACGACTGTACTCTGTTGTTAACCTGAGGGAAAACAAAAACAAAAAAAGTTTAATATTTTAACCCTACCTCTTACTCGACCAGGGGCCCATCTTCAATGATATTGTCGTAATTTAATAGAGGTCTATTCTCCACCTTTTTTTCCAGCGGCGAATTCAAAGTTTAAGGGGCGGTCTGAGGGAATATTTGATTTTAACTTTGGTTTCATTGTTTTCAGTGCCAAGCGCTAAGCACCAGATGGAGACAAAGAGCAGTATTTGGTGTCTGTTTCGTGTTAAAAATCTAAATCAAATTTTGTTGACACTAAATGACTATATTTAATTTGCTGTCAAACTATTTGGCTTTGAGGCCTAGCCACAAAGCGAAACCTAGTACTTCCGGTCACGTCACTGTCTGATTTCATAATTAAAGCACGAGTCTGTTCCCCGAAAACCTGTCTTATTACCCATTACCTATCTGATTAATTTAACGTTTCATTAGTGGTAGTCTCCTCTAGTTCATCAAATGGAATTGTGTATGCCTTTTTTGGGCGCAGCGTTATGAGTTCATGGAATTAAGTTTATTTTGAAGGTTAATTGCCTTTGGACGGAAGTGAAATTGTAGTCTTTG
Organism: Chaetodon auriga; assembly: GCF_051107435.1. NCBI lineage: Eukaryota > Metazoa > Chordata > Actinopteri > Chaetodontiformes > Chaetodontidae > Chaetodon > Chaetodon auriga. The sequence continues at coordinate 13,571,795 of NC_135078.1, read as the reverse complement.
CTGGAGCGGAAACACAAGCCAGAGCGAGTTGTACTCGCGGGAAAAATGGCGGAAACGTGTAGTGCCTTTACATTATCAACATCAGCGATTCACACCGTAACCTAATAAGCATCGTCCTGTGTTTGCTGGAATGCGTGAGTACATTAACCCCCTGAGCATTTTAGCAAGTTGAATTTTTCCACTTTTTCTTGTGATCATACAGTTGAGAGAGTTCGTGTCAGTTGAGATAGTAAACGGCCTGAACTCGTTTTACGACTCCGTCCTGTTGAACGCATATCGCTTATAGTACCACCGAGGCCCCAAGTTGTTTCTAACATACTGCCATTGTTGCACCGATGATTAAATGGATTTTCCTGTGGAACCTGAGGACAGCAGTACATCTGATGTTAGTGTTGTTAGTGCATTACTCTGTTGAAACCCTCAGTAGTGCACTTTATTTTACCTGTGGTAACAAAGTATTAACCTACTACAAGGCGCTGGTTTTGTACCTTGCACAATGCAATAATGTATACTTTCAACCCTCCAGGTGTCTCACAGATGTGTCTCTATATGTAAAACACTGGGTTTATGGAGGAAAGCAAGATGCAAGAAGGTATTTATTACAGTGAATTTTCTTGTAATATTCAGTGTTGTTTCAATGTATTGCATCAGATTGAGTATTCAGTGTTATTTCTTATTTACCCCCTCAGATTCCATGCACTTTTCCACCTCTGGACACAGGACACAGAATCAAGCTGTCACTCAAGAACCCCCAGTTGAGTCTTTCCAGTGTAACGACTGTACACTCATCTTCAAATCCAAGGTCTGCCTTTTGGAACACCTCAACAAGGCGCATGGATTAGATGTAGATGTTGCTCATGCTGGTTTAAATAACCCTGAAACTAGCAAAGTCAGCGCTGACAACAATAGCAACAGTTCAGGAAGTACTTTTGAAGACCAACACTGTGATTTTAAAGCTGATATTCAGGATGTTTTCAATGAACACGAGAAACATTGTCAAAATAAATCAGAGAACGAGAACATGGGAGGAAATCTAAGTGGTTCTGAAAACCCGGAGACCAAAATTCATTCAACAAACCAGCACAAAGAAGCTGCAGCAACAACAGAGATGTCCTCCGATTCTTCAGTTGTGCCTACCTCAAAGACTAAATGCATGCTCAACTCATCAAAGGATCTGAAAACATACAAGAGGCCAACCATGCAAACCATCACCAATTACTTTGCAGCATCCTCTGGATCAAATGGGAAACCCCCAGTGAAGTTAGCCGATAGCCCAGTGCTTCTGGATAGCACCAAAGGAACCCTGATTTTGAAAGAATCACCGTCGGACTCCAGTGGTGTGTTTAAAGTCACCGCAAAACCCACGATTGATATCTCCACATATGGTTCTTGTCGTTTTTTGTTAGATGACCACCTTCAAATTACTGACATGAAATCACCAAAGCCTGAGGAACAATTCAGAGAAACAGTTCTTAACAACGTTAGCAAGAGGACCAATAATGAACACTCAAAAAGTCCTCCTGCTAAAATAGCAAAGATAGACAAACAGAAAGCACATACGCAGACGCAACAACCGTCAAGCAACACAGACTTTTCATTTGAATTAAGCGAAGACGAAGAAGAAAAGAAGCTGAGACTTGGTATCAGAGATATGGAAGTTTATTTTTGCAAGCACTGTGACTACAATGATGTGAGCATCAGATGTGTGTCTACCCACTATCAGAATGACCACCCTTACGTAAGATATAACACTGCCTACATTGAGGATCGAAATGATCGGAGCGCTACCTTTCGTTGCCTGGAGTGTCCGGTTGAGTTTTTCAGTGTGGCTGACCTCAAGAGACACTACATGGAAAATCATCCAGAGGCCCCAAATGTATTCACGATGCAATCATGTGAGAGCAGTTTGGTCTTCAAATGTTTTGTGTGTCTATTTACCACCAGTACATTGAAGGTCCTGAAAGAACACTACAAGGACGAGCACCCGACACACAAAGTGGATAATTCCTTGATGTTCTGCAGATATTCAGCCAATAGATGCCAAGAGGGACCATTGCAGTTGAATGCATGTGAAACTGCAATCAGTCCACTAATACCACAAGGGATTTCTCATGAGGATGCCCATACACCATGTGAGGAAGTCAAAAATGAACTCTCACCACAACATCCCATCTCCAAAGGTTCAGACGTGGCATTGTATCATTGCAACAACTGCAAGTTTAGTCATAAGTCAGTTGTTGTTATGCATGTCCACTACCAGAAAAGCCACCCAGATGAAGAAGTCACAATTGACAGAATCAAACAGTCAGCTGATGTCACGTCACATACACGTTTGCTGATGGCGCCAGAGAAGTGTCCAAACTCTGTAGGATTAAGAGAAAAAATGACAGCTCAAAAAAACACCTCAGATTCTTCTAAGGAAACAAGAATAAAAGATGAAATTGCACAGCAGAAGAAGGTTTCATTGTCTTTGATAAATCCTACGCACACTCCAGAAGCTTCTAAGATTCAGTCAGAGTCTGCAAAAACTAAGGGAGTGGAATCTGCTGAGGACACAAAAAGAGGAAAGGCGTTGCCTTCCAAACGTTACAAGGAAAAGTCTACTAGAATGGACAGTTTATCCTTAAGATCGCCAAATGCATTGCTTTACTGCCGGTTTTGCAAATTTTCAAGTGCAAACATGAGGAGTGTTGTGGGTCATCATAACGCAAAACATGCTGCGCTGGCATCAACAGTTACTGAAGACATCTTAACTTATAGTGCTGAGGTGCGGAAGAAGAAACTTCAAAGTGAAACTGAGGCCTCAGCCGGAACTACATCTTCTGATTCTGAAAGGAGTAAACAGGTCGAGGTATGTACAGAGACAGAATTTCAACATGAAGAGGACGAGGCAACAGGAGCGTCTGAGAAGGAATTTAATCCTTATGCATGTGCAGAAGACTTGTTTTACTGTCAGAAGTGCAACTATGGGAATCCTTCTGTAAAAGGAGTATTGAACCATCAAGCCAAAGTTCACAAAACCGTTAGTTCCACCAGAGGATGCATTATGGAATACACAGCTTTGATATGTGCTGAAATTGAAAAATCTAAATCTAAATCTAAAGCAAAGCAGTTATCCTTTTTGACCGATCTACCTCTTCCCCTGGTGAACGAGGGTGATGACAATATGTTTTTCTGCCACTTTTGCAACTATAGACAGATAACTGTGGACCAGGTATTGCGGCATTACTTCAGAAAACACCAGGGATTCGTGGCTAAGCGTGAACAGATCCGTCTGTATACTTCTATGGTTCTGAAACAGACACAGACATCGCTCCAAAGAACAAGTGCAAGCCAAGAAGTCAGTCATGCATCCCTTGGGGAAAAAAGAGATAAAAAGACAAAGCTTGATAAAGTTTCGGCATCGCCTTCTGTGACAGCCCTGCAAACAAAGAGGACTCTTCAGTGCCATAGATGCGCATACAGTACGCAATATGTGTATCATTTGAAGAGGCATATTTGCAAAATCCACAAGTCCAGTTGCACACTCATGGATGTTTTAAGAGTGTGTTTTAAACAAGGAACCTTACAGTCAGGGTATCACTGTGAGTTGTGTGTTTTCTCTCACAAAAATGCAGCAGCTGTCTATGAACACTACCAGAAGAAACACCCAGGACGTAAAATAAGCCACGAGTACGTGACTACTCAGTTGTATATCGGCCATGAAACAAGCATTCCCACAATGAAGAAACCTCAAACACAGCACACTGCGGGAGTTGGTGATGGTGATGACACTAACGGCAGTCTACCATCTCAGAGATCTGGACAAAATGAAACCAAGACGTATTCTTGCAGAGCGTGTTCATTCAAAGGTAGCTCAGTGTCAAGGATCACAGACCACTACCGTGCTGTTCATCCTTGGTCTGTGAAAGAAGACGGCTCAGTCCTGGACATCATCAGCAGGAAGAGGCTGAGTGCAAATAAGCAGGTTGAGGACCACGATGAAAGGCCGGAGTCATGTGACACCTACCCTTCAGCTCCTGAACTCGACGACTTGCCTGGTTCATTTGAGGAAGCAGGATCTTCCGCAAGTCTCAAGTGCCCTCACTGCCCGGCCAGGTTTCCTACCCAGCGCGGTCTCAACACTCATTGTGGAATGAAACACAGAGAAGCTGAAGCTGAAAATTTAAATGAACAGCAAGAAGAGCAAGTGCAAATCCAAACACGTGTGCATGTCTTTAAGTGTCCACATTGCACCTACGTGAATACAAATTATCAAGGAGTTCTCACTCACTGCCAGATGAGGCACCCTGCCCTTTTTACCAGGGCAGACAGTCTTTATGTGGATGAAACACACTTATACAACTGGAAGGAGTGTTTGAAAAGAAAAGGTCCTGATTTGAAACTTTGTGGATACAAGTGTGAAACCTGCCCACAAATCTTTGCAACACAGGAGAAGCTGAACAAGCACTGTGAGAAGGGCCACAATGAGACTGTGGAGAAAACCGACCCAGGTCCTAAACCATCAGCTGTGGGTAAAAGCAAACAGTACAAGACCCACAGTAAACCGGGATCAGTATCGAAAGCTTCCTTTCTAAGTAAGAAAATATACGCAGCTATTAGATGCCAGTACTGCACTTACGGTTGCAGCACAAAACTTGCGCTTGATCGACACTTGCGTGTTCGCCACAACAATGAAACTGTTTCAAAGGCTCAAGGTTGTTTATATAAGTGTGCCCTGTGTTCCAGTTTCTTTTTGAAGAAAAGGCGTCTTGCAAGCCACTATGCTAAGATACATGGAAAGGAGGCCTTCTTGAAATACTGTGCACCGCTTTTCATACAGGTCCCCAAGAAGCCAGAGCCAGCAGTTCCTGACCGCCCTTTGACTGAGCAACCAGAAAACACTTCTGAGGCATATCAATCTAGTGCGATAGCAGAGGAAAACAAAATATTAATCTACAAATGCCCGGTTTGTCCCTATGTGAATGCCAGCTACCATGGCACTCTCACTCACTGCCAAATGAAGCATCCAGACCTCATAGCCAGGGCGGATGACCTTCAAACAGGTGAAATACTTGTAACCAACATGGTCAGGTGTACAGTGGGAAAAGGGTCTAATGAAAGAGGGTACATGTGTAAAAAATGTCCACAAATTCATGTATCGTTGAAGAAACTAAGAATCCACTGTCTAAGGGAGCACGATCAGGCAACAGCCTCTGAACATTCACATAAGATTGAAACTGAAAAACAACGTGAGCACAGCTCTCGGGGGTCAGTATTGGAGGCTGTCTCCTTAAAAAATGAAACATCACCAGTCAGCACCACAGAAATTGGCCTCAGTCAACAGTTGGGCACTGCTGAGTCAAACACAACATCAGCGCAGAGCAAGGAATCACAGTACAGGTGCAATCTTTGTACCTATATGGGATCGTGTCGAAAATACCTGTATTGTCACTACAAAAAGACTCACAAATTGGATGCACTGACCACATACAAGCTGCTAGAGAAGTATAGCCAATCTAAACACAACAAGCCCAGAAACCTGCCTGAAGCTGACTCTGAGGGATGCACATCTGTCGAATGTAAGATGTGTCCAGACTTAAAGTTTGACTCACCTCAGCTGCTTATCGCCCACTACAGTACTTTCCATAGCTCAGATGGCATATTGGACTTCATTGTATTATCAAAAGCATCAAAGAAAACCACAGGACTTTACAAATGTACCCTCTGCGAAAAACAAATAAACGGAATTAGGAAGTTGTGTCATCATCTGGATCGCCACAGAGCGAGGCAGAAGATGATGGCTGAGGCTGCAAAGAGGAAGGCATCATCCATCATTACGACACCACCAGAGGCCAAATCCATGGAAGTAAGTCGACTCTGCCAGTATGGTCCTCGATCCTTTGCATACACTTGTAAGTTTCAAATTTGTTGACTATTGCTGTGTTTAATTTTCAGTTCTACAGGGAGGATGAACTACCTGTGGCAGAAACTGTGGAGGCCCAGTGGAACGTGACACCAGTACAGACCTTCACTTATTCACCAGGTCCTCTGCCGTCCCCTTCAAAGCCCGCTGACCTGGAGCCGCCAGAGCTGGAATCAAGACAAGACAAACACAGTTGCAAACTGTGTGAGCGGAGATTCATCTCACTGAAAGGTTTGCGTTTACATGAGCGCAGCCATGCAGCCCTGGCAGCCATCAAGAATAAGCTGCGCCGCCTGTCTACCTCAGCAGTTAAACACAAGTAAGAAGAAGCCTTTGGTGATTTTCAGTCAGGAAGTCTAGGAGCAAAATGACCAGAGAGTCAGTCAGCTTTTATCTTTGTCTAACACTGTTCTTCGCAGTTCAGGCTGGCACACATTCAAAAAGCCTTACAAAGCGAATGAATACTCTCACACTATCATTAATGTAGCATTATTGGTACTTTGACACAAATCTGATGTCCATCATGTCGGGAACTCTGACTGAATGTCATTTATTTATGTGTTTTTTTTTGCCATTAACAGCATTAACAAATATGTCCTCTACAAAGAGGGGACTATGAGGCCTTTCCTCTGTAGCTGCTGTTCGTATCGGACGACCGTCATGGGCCTGTGGAAGAGTCATTTTCTTAAAGCACATCAAGGTGAGTAACCTGTATGTAACATGCTATTACCTACATTCAGCACATTGGTAACAGTATCAGGTTACCATGAAGCACCATATACTCTCTCTTTCATCTGAGAACAAATTGAATTATCAGAGAATTTGGAGGTTTTCTCCATCAGCATGTGGTACATTCAGGGACATCAAGGCAAACGTGTTTTTGCAGGTTTTTAAAAGTTACTGTTACTAGTATACACCCAGCTACCGGTTTATTAAGAACACCTAGCTAAGATCAACTCCCTCACATTTAATTGCCATTTATTGCCATCCTCCACAATAATCATAGCTCATAACTCTGAACATTGTAACTCTGAATGTTAGAAATAGTCCCACTCTGAATGTTTTTCTCGGATGTAAAAATTTCATCTTACAAGAAAGACTGGAGAAGTTGTGTGTGTTGTATATTCTCTGTTCTAAAAATTGTCCATTTAGCCATAAATGTTGCAGTCAGATTTAGAAATTTACCAGACAGTGTAGCCGACACACTAATTATTGACTTGACTGCACAGATTACACAGCACTCATACTGCTTTATTGCTAGTTTCTCTTTCATTCCATGTATGTGCTGCTGTTCAATGTCCAGATGTTGTTATGTATGCTGCTGGGACTGACAACCAAAATGAAGAGAGCGCTCACTGGGCTGGCACGGAGCCCCCTAGTTCATCAGAGGAGCTGAACAGATTACCTAAACTTGAAGAACCAGAAATAACTCAAAGCAAGTCAATCCCATTAAGTTTATAAATCCTCACATATATTACCGTCAAAATGTATATTAAGTACACCTGCATGAGTATCTATAGAGAGACTGCTTTATTGTACTTTGACAGAATCGCTGTACTTGGAGCACCCAGATGTGCAGAGGCAGTTGAACCACTTTAGCTTGGTGGCGCAGGCTGCTGCTCCATCTCAAGCAAATGTGCGAGAAACCGAGCTGCTTTACTGTGAAGTCTGCAGTTTCAGCACTGGACACCTGTCTAGTATACGACGGCACTACCTAAATCGCCACGGAAAGAAGATCCTCAGGTGTAAGGACTGCAGCTTTTTCACTGGTTCACGGTAAGTTGCAACCACCCTGAGTATTATTCTTTATGTGAAATGTTAACCTTTCATTTGGGATTTTTGTGACCGCAAACATCCCTCACGTTCTGTGACTGACATGTATTCTCATCACTCATTTCTCCTGCCGCTATTAGGAAAACCCTGGAGATGCACATGAAGAAGGGTCACTCTGCCTGCCAGTCAGAACCCACTCATCAGAAAGACCTCCGCTGCCCTTTCTGCCTCTACCAGACCAAGAACAAGAATAACATGATCGATCACATCGTCTTGCATCGAGGTAGGTTAGATGCAATATTCAGTGTTCCCACCCACCGATACCCTTATCTGCCACGTTGTGTTCAGTCTTTGTGTTTCTTTCGTTTTCAGAGGAGCGCGTTGTGCCAATAGAGGTGCGTCGCCCAAAGCTGTCTCGTTACCTCGAAGGCATTGTCTTCCGTTGCCACAAATGCACTTTCACAAGCGGCAGTGCCGAAAACCTGCATTTGCACATGACGAGGCACGATGACATCAAACCTTACAGGTGTCGGCTGTGCTACTTCGACTGCGCTCTGCTGAGCGACTTGGAGGCACACCTGAGTGATAAGCATCAGGTGAGGATTCATAGCTACATCGCTCTGCGCATCACTGAAATTCCTTTGCGTCTTAGTAACAAATTAGCCTCTGTGAATGTACTGGAATTTTATCCCCGGTGTGACACAGTCACCCCTTATTGACCAAAGAGCTCCTTGAACTGTGGAGCCTCAGGAACTAAACTAGCAAATGAAAGTCTCTTCCGCAAAGCCCTGCATTTGGGATGCATTTTTCTCACTTTGGTGCTCAGTCCTTTCACAGTGCTCCCCCCGTACCCTTACACCTCCTGCAAGTGTGCAACTCTGCAGACTTTGCATGAGGAAATAATCCTTCAGTGAAATAAACAAAATATGGAAGGTTTCAGTGAGATAATACCATTTAAATTTCAAACACACATCTGCACTGTGTATGTGTAGGTTTTTTTGTTTCATGAAGGCATGATTGATTTTTCTTCAACAGAACTGTCTTATAAACAAGGAGTGCATAACAATCACTCCATTCAGTTATTTATTTATTCTTTTGTGCAGGTTGTGAGGAATCATGAGCTTGTGGGTCAGGTCAGCCTTGATCAGCTAGAGGCAAGGGTTGGCCGGATGCCAGAAGAGGACGAGCAATCTTTGTCTAACTTGGAGCACCACGAACATGAGGATGTAAAAACAGAAGATTTTGATACAGACTATAATGAAGCTCCACACGAGACACAAGATAAGAGGCCAACAGAAATTAACATCGGGGAGATTGTGACCCTGCAGATCGAGGGAGACAATCTGAAGCAAGAGCAGGATGACGAGAATGGAGACGAAGAAAGCTCCGCCAAGAGCTCTGTATTAGACCCTCAGTACGAGAATATGAACACCGCTGTCCAAGAGAAGCACGAGCTGGACCCACAAGAACGAGCAGAGATCCCACTCTTGCCAGACATTGGAGGTGGACAGAAGATAGCAGATACAGCAGGGCAAGAAGCTGGTGAAGGGAACAGTGCAGACATCCAATATGACGATGGCGTTTGTCCAAAGAAAGAGACAAATGAGAACCAAGCCCAACCCAAACTCAGAGATAGCGAGGACAGCAGTGTAACAGTGCCACAACAAAAAGAGGAAGCAGCAGGGGGGAGCTCGGCGACACACGGTAAGTCAGCTGAAAAAGCACAGGCCCACAAGCGACACATTAAGGCACTAAAGCATAGAACGCTGAACATCGAAGCGAGGGTGGAAGATGATATACTGCGTCACATCCTGCTGCTGGATGAGGATGGCGGCATCCGCAAGAGAGACAAGAAGGCAGCTCAGGACAGAACGATAAAGACGGAGCAGAACACTGAGTCCGAGGTTAATGTTCTGCGTGAGAATCTGCTGCTGGGTGAAGAAGGCGGCTTCACTTTGGTCCACAGCCAAAAAAATCACACACATATGGAGACAGTTTCAGCCTTTGCAAGGAAAAGTTGTGGGCAGGCAAATAGCATCAGGACTCATGAGCGTCTTCCAGTTGAACAACACCTGCTAACCCTTACACCCAACTGTGGCCAGTTTAAGATAAACCACAAGGAGATCTTAGGTGTCTCATTTAGAAGCCGCAAAGAGGAAAATCCGACAAGCAGTGAGGAGGTAAGAGACCCTTATGGGGAAATGCCAGTACTTGAGAATGAGTATCTCAGAGAAGAAATGCGCCCGATTGGTAGTTGCAAGGAGGAAGATCAGAATGATCCTCTTGAGCAAAAGCAGGACAAGGAAGACGAGATGATCAGTGAAGATGAGAAACGAGGCACAAATCAGGGACGTCAGGAGGGTGACGGGACAATGGAAGCTGGCAGTCCACATGGGCCCAAAGGTGAGAGTGAACTGATCATAATGAATCAATGAAACAGCGTGTAACACCCCCCTAAGATCATTTCTCTTGCTCTTCAGGTGCACCGACCACCTCGGATGGAGCCGCTGGAGTCCTGATTCCAGCAGCTACAGGGGAAAAAGTGTTTACCTGTGAGTTCTGTGGACGAAACCTCACAAACAGCTCTGAACTGGAGCGTCACGTCATGCGACATGGAAAATAATGTTTTTCTTTATGTTACGGAGGGTTTCCATTGTTCGTTTTTGTGTTTCTTTTCATGAACGACCCTCTGCTTTCAAACTGTGCTGTGTATGTTTGAACAGCCTGGTTCCAGTTTATTAAGATTTAGTAGATTTTAAACATTTTCTTCATATTTTTATTGTACAGCTGTTAATGATAAGAAATTAATTTGTGCGATCCAATAGCTAAAATTTCAGAACCAATTTGATGACTGTCATCATTCGGCTTTTATTGACAGTTGTTTTGTTTAAAGATGCTGAAGAATATCCATGAATAACAATCATGTATATTTCCTTCTTTTTTTTGTCTTTCTAAAAATATTCCCATTCTTTATGTCAAGGGAGATATTAATCTGAGTTTATTACTGTAAAACATGCAAAAATCTTGACACTGTGAACTACTGTTACCTATAAACTGGTATTGAAAGGACGTTCAATGCTGGGACCTGAACTGACCTCATTATCATTGACTGTGGAAAAACTTGTGCTGCCTTAAGGTTCTGTTGCGTATTTAGGTTGTTGTTTACCTTGCCAACAAGCAAGTAAATGGGCTATATTCACAAAACTAACAGTATGTAGTTTGACATTTTAAGATATTCTTGTTCTTTCTGTGTTGATGGTCTGTGTTACATACGTTTGCTTTTAAGCCGTTTTTTGTTGCAAGTCATTTACTTTTGGAATAAACTGAAAGTGTTGCTACACCTATGTGTCTTTTCCTGATGTTGTTCTGCTGTTGAGTGGATTATAGGGTGACCGTGTGCTTCAAACCCTCATACTGGAACCCATAAGGTAGAGACACACTGGATCTGTTGAGGGATGTCAAGTCCACAGACAGCAGGAGATCCATTAATTGCAGCTCATGAAGGATATGGCTCAGGGAGTTGATGGGCCATCAGTGTATCTGATTCTCCATTATGACTCGCCCTCAACTTTACGCATTTGAGTCTGACCACTATTGTGCACCAGGCTTATGAAAATCTGATCAAACTGTCAAAGCAGGCAAAGTTGATAAAATCTAATAAATTAATATTAAATAATTAAAATTTTCTTAATGCATTGCCTATTTATTTATTTATTTATTTTGTTTACAGAAAGACATTTTAGTGAACTGTTTATCTGCTCTACCATAAAGTTTATGGCCCCTGTTGGAAAACGGATGAGCCAAAACTAAGCACCGCCCAGCTGGCTCCACGTCATCCTCCAGGCGGACCGTTCAGGGGTCCGGTGCGTTCAGACCTGTACTCGTCGGACTCAGTTCGTCTGGACCTTTAAGTGTACTGCAAGTTCATGCGCGTGCACACGTACGCAATTGTGCACGCGCCAGAGGCGTTTACCTGTCGTCAGGATGCGGTCAGTCACGTCAGGGCTTAAAGACACCTGCAGAGCGCACCTTACGACGCCGTGAATGCAGCATTTCGATGCCGCGGCTACCTTAAAAAGGAAGCAGCAGCTAAACCCCCTGGAGCTGTTTAGAAAATACCGGCTGTCTCTTCAGGATGGCAGCTCATTGTTAGCATTTGACTCACTGCCTGGCAACAGCCTTGACATTCATTGATTGATTGACACGAACAGTGTCAACGACAAATCAGTGTTGAATTCAGTTGCACTGTTTATGTTTTTACATGGGTTAGGACACTTCAATTATTAAATGTGATTAAACTAAATCTTATAATTTCCAGACTATCATAATATTACATTATGTTTGGTGAAGAAAAAACGTAAATAGCCTAACGTAAAAGCATCAAACAGTGTTTCACGTGTATTGAACGTTTTATTGGTATTGAACCATGTTTTGTATGTCGGCAACTGGAGCAACATACAAAAGTCTCACCATGCTTGGCTCTTAATGTTATTATTAAAGTGTGATATTTCTGGATCCTGTATGACAAATACGTTATAGGATCATCCTATTATTCTGTATTGTATTAATTCACAAAAAAGGAAAGAGAAACGAGGCAGCAGCGTTAGTCTGTCTCGCCCACAGTCTGATCCCGTCCTGCATTGACATTCTCAGCCACCTCACAGAAACTCGCTCCTCTGTTTCTCCTCACATATCTCCCCGCCACCCTTCCAGGTTTGCACAGCGTCTTGCGAAGAGCCGGTAAGGGCCAACAAATCCTGAACGAGGGTAGAAGGCGGAAATACGAGCTGATGAGAATCACCTGAAGGCAGCATTTTCGTCTGCATGCGTTGGTTACGACACATTCTTGTCATCCAAATGTAAGAGGACACCGCTTCCTGGTGTGGACTAATAATGGACCGATGAAAGCGAGAGAGAAGGTGTATGTGCTCGAGTCGCTGTGATCCGTTGTGTTTTACGAGTCTGCGGAAACATTGTGAGTATAGAAGCTGTCAGAAGGTTTCTGAGGTTTCTGTTCGCTTGGTTTAATACATTAGTTAATGTCCGGGAAGAGGTGATGCTCATGAATGTTGATCAGACTCACTGGATCGATACCGGACTCCACAAACTATTTGTTGGGAATGTGGTCATTATTAGAGCGAAACTACCGGTTTCAGAAGTAATCCCTGTTAGGAAATGTTTGCATGTCAGTGCGTTCGCTGAGGACGTCATGCAGGCTGGGATCCACTTTGAGCTGAGCTTTTACAGTAGTTGTTTCCTCCTTCCTTGAGTTCCACCTTTTCTTTGTCTTCCTCATGACTTACTGTAAGAAGACTGGAGACTGGTTGGATGTGGGAGATGTTTATGGCTTTGCAGTAATTTACACAATTTACAAATGTATAAAAGAAATTTATAAATGCAAACCAAATTCTAATCTGAATTTTGTCCTTAAATGCCTATTTAGGTTCAGGAGTTTGGTTCAAATTAGGTTCAAATAGCATTGTCAATTATTAGGAAACTGCATACCTGGAAAATGAAGGTGTTGTGGTACCGTTTCTTGAGGTCGTAGTTATTTTGACGTCAGCGCTGCTCTTCTTTGACTTACGAACAGGAACAGAGGAGACAGTGTTCAGTTGGAGGAATGTCAGCCATAAACAAATCTGCAGAGGATGGAGGCTCCTTCTCGTCAAAGGTCATCAACATTGTGTTCATCATCCTGCTGCTGGACCTGCTGGGATTTACTCTGATTCTACCTCTGCTGCCTTCCATTTTGGACCATTATGCACAAACAGGGGTTAGTTTTTATTCTAGAAAACAGTGTGACAGCAGTGTGATGTCTTGAAATACACATTTCAAAAACACAAGGCTTATTTGAGTTGTGTTAAGAAGAAGTTTAAACAAAGGACTTTGAATCGATGTATTTGACACACACTGCGCAGAATTTTATGCACATTGTCTCTCACATCCACTGAACAAAGGGGGCTTTGTGTGAAGAATCTGTTCCGTAAAAATCATAACCAGCTCATGACTGATTAGATTTGTAGTCATGGGCTGTGTCTGAGTGTTTGTCTGAATGCTGACTCATGCTGAACTGACCTCTTAAGTCGTGTTTGTGTTGTCCCTGTGTGATGTATTTTTCTCGTTGGACAGGATGCCATATATCAGTCTCTGCAGAGTGTTGTGGACTGGTTCAGGGAGGCTGTGGGGATTCCTCTGGAAAAGAAATACAACACTGTCCTGTTTGGAGGTATATTGGATTGATTTTAACATCTAGTGCAGCTTATGCAGAGCTCTACTTTTTGTGCCAATATGATCAATTGAAACGTAGAATTTTCTTGATGCAAAGAAATCGCATTCATTTGCGTGTTCCTTAATTTGCCTTTCAGGTCTGATCGGGTCGCTGTTTTCTCTGCTGCAGTTCCTGTTGTCACCTATAACTGGGGCTCTGTCAGACCAACATGGCAGACGACCATTGCTCATTCTTACCACAGTGAGTAAAACGCCACTTTACGCCACTTTTTTGTGACTTTACAATAGTCTTATTCTTCTCACATGAAAGCCTTATAGAAAAGAGCAACAGTGTAACAATGTCATTATTGCTTGGTAAACACAGTCAGTCACTTGGCTCCGTTCGAACCTTGCAGCCTTGCCATCAGCGCTGATTCATTTGGGTCTAATTGGGTGCCTTATGTTCCAGTTAGGGCTGATGTCCTCCTATGCGGTCTGGGCCGTTTCCCGGAGTTTCAGCATGTTCCTTTTGTTTCGAGTAATTGGGGGCATTTGTAAGGGCAACGTCAGCCTCTGCACCGCCGTCGTGGCCGACTTGCCTTGCCCGAAAGCACGGAACCGAGGAATGGTAGGCATGGACTTTGTTTGGCCACAGAGATTCATGTGTGAAAACAGGCTCTGCTGGTTTTCTGTCCCTTCTTTTCCTCAGGTGTAGCATTAGGGTCACAGTGATATGCAGCAGAATCTTTAATTATGGCTCTCACCCTCACATTTCTTTGTTGTGCATAGTTTTGCTGATTAGCCAGTTAATGCCTTTGTAATCGTAAGTCAGACTTGATAAGGCCTTCAGATAAATGTCCTATGTAAAAAAAACAAACAAAATCAAACTTAAACTTTCTCACCATCAGGCCATGATTGGCATCGCCTTCTCCTTGGGCTTCACTGTGGGACCTCTGATGGGCGCCTACTTCGCCGTCAGCTCCAGAACAACAGGAAGTGTCTTCTACCAAACGCCGGCTCTGCTCGCTCTGGCCTTCAGTGTTGCTGATCTGCTGTTCATCTGGCTGATGCTGCCAGAGACGCTCACAAAGGATGTCAAGGTTGGTTAGTTAAACTGAAGGGGCAGAAATTATTTTTGCCGCAAACAAAGTGTTTTCTCTGTTTCTCTCTGTTAGGCTGAAGTTATGGGGGGAGCTATGCTGGGAATCGCTTTATGAGCTAATAGCAATGATAACTGTGTAAGCTGTCATTCGCTAATGAGTACTGCAAAGCTGTGAGAAGAGTGTTGGAGCTGCACATGCTCACACAGAAGAGGTCTAATCAGGCAACATGAGTGAAAACACCTGTGTGGCTTTGAAACACATTATTCAAATATGTCAAAACGCTAAAATCTGAAATCGTCTACATCTAATTTTTCCTCTTTCATTCTAGGCTTCATCCTCAGGGTTTGGGGACTCCAGTGACCTTATGAACCCATTATCTTTATTCCATTTTTCAGCCCTTACCAAGACAACAGATCCACCTTCAAAAGAAAGTGAGTACAGGACTCCACTGTGAGGCAGACGCTCACACCCATTTGACCCATTTATAAAGCGTGATTGAACCTTGGCACACAGATTCAAGCTGGAAATGTCTTTGCAGGCATGCAGAAGCTTCAAGTGTTGGGCCTGGTTTATTTCTTCTACCTCTTCCTGTTCTCTGGTCTGGAGTTCACGCTGAGTTTTCTGACTCATCAGCGCTTCCACTTTACAAGGTATGAACTCAAAGGTAAAGCGGTGTTACAGTAAACCCACCTGAACAGCAACCTTGTGATTTTTACGACTCTTTATCTCTCATTAGTATGCAACAGGGAAAGATGTTCTTCTTCATTGGTGTCATCATGGCTTTGATCCAAGGGGGTTATGCTCGCAGAATCAAACCTGGGCACCATATCAAGGCTGTTCGTATGGTAGGAGTACCTTCTGTTGACATGACAAATAGCTTTACAGTGATTTACTCTTCATTCAGCTGAAAACACATGGTGCACAACTGAACCGTGTTTCTCCTTTTTAGGCAATAATGACATTAGTCCCAGCATTTATTCTCATCGGGCTCTCATGGAATATAACCATGCTTTACGCTGGTTTGGCGCTATACTCATTTGGTGAGCTCATTTTACACTATATGACATGTTAAGATGAATTAAAGCCTTTAATGCACATCATTGCAGCTATAATGTATCTCAAGAGGTTAAAGGTTAAATGGAAACACACCACCAATCACATATGTGAATTCAATTGTCTATACGGCAGGATAATATCCACAGATAATGAATATTATTAATGGTATGAAAATGTCCCTTATGTCATTCCTTTTGTTACAGCGGCTGCGATAGTAGTCCCGTGCATGTCAACGCTTGTGTCCAACCATGGTGAACCTCTTATTCATTCTTATTTATTGAAACTCACAAAGCATTTTGATTTTATCTACAACGTGCACACTGACACTGATTATCCACTGTGGGTTTTCCTCCAGGATCAGCCAATCAGAAGGGCACAGTGATGGGGATTCTGCGTAGTTTGGGCGCTCTGGCCAGAGCTCTGGGACCAGTTGTGTCATCCTCCAGTAAGGAAGACCGATGGCAGTAATGGCTGCTGAAATCTGAAATTTCAAAAACAGGGTATAGAGACATAGTTTATTTTGCTTGTTAAAAAATGTAACATTTTTTCCATTGTGTTTTATTCACAGTTTACTGGATAGCTGGAGCTCAGACCTGTTTTCTTCTCACGTCAGCCTCTTTCATTATCCCTCTGGCTCTCCTGAGAACTGCAGGGAGGCTAAAGGAGGAGTGAGAGACACAAAGACTTGAAAGAGACATTCTCACATGTTGGAGTTTCAATGAATGTTATAATGTTTACATCTGCCGGGAAAAAAAGCACTGACTTATTACTTTGAGATGTACACTTTTTGCGCTGTTCTCCAAGAATCATCGCCTGAACCAAAATAATACAAGAGGACAATGCACATGCCAAAACAGAGGGAAGGTACTGTTCAAATGTGGAATGAGTGGAGCCTTTTAACAGCACATGTTGACCTGTGCAGACTGTGAAATTCATGTGTTAGGGTAGGTTACAAATATGTTAATATGTTCATTTATGCTTGTGAAACATAGATATCATTTTATACTGCAATATTTTATCAATCACTCAGATTTTGTGTTTTACAAAATAGCATTTTATTTTAGCTCAAATGTGGATATTCTATTTTCTTGTAATTAAAAAAAGGATATAACAAAGTCTGTATATGCAAATGTCTTAATATTTTGCTTAAAGAGTGTACAAAAATGTTTTCAATGAACTTTATTTCTGTGGTGATAAGTTACTAACTACATTTATTCTACTCAAGTAAATCTTTGAGGTACTTTCCATTTTATGCTATTAGTGCATACATTTCACCCCATAATATGCATCTGACTGCTAAAGTTGCTTTTGCAGAACACGATGTCTCATGAAAACATGTGATCCAACCATGAAATAAGGTGCATTTCTCTAGATTAATTTACCAAAAAGTACACAAATAAGTGAAAATGAACTCCGCCTAAACCAGCTAGAACATTAAAGAACTGTTTGCATGTTAATGAATGGATAATAAGAATCCAAATGCAAATACTCTACATAAAGGACTTTTTTTCTTTTGATACTTTGAATATAATTTGCTGATAATAGTTTTAGTTTGAGTAAAAAATTTGAATTTCAAAAATATGAATTACAAAAAAAATTGTATTTCGAAATTCATCGCTGAGTTTGTTTAGAAGAAACGAAGTGCAGGACTAAAGGTGTTAAAACCCCTCCACAAGACAGGGCCATCACATTTAGAAACCATGCAGCTAGTTGATGCTGTACGTCAATGTTGCAAATTATATGACACTTATTACCAGAAGGCAGGTGACAGCGTGTACCGGAGGTTTTGGCTCTAGGTTTGACATTTGAGTGTTCTTTTCTAGGATGGTTAAATAGTAACAACGCCATAACATTATTGAAAATACTAAACGCTGCTTTTTGCAGCTTCTGTAAAACTGATTTGTCACGCTGCACGCCAGAAGATGTCGCTGTAAGCTCTCCTCGCTGCACACACTGTAAACATCAGCTGTTTCAGTCAGGTTCAACTAGCTAGCCTGCTGCTACTGCTATGCTATCAAACAGGTTGCTTAGCCCGGATAGCCAGCGCACTATTGCTGCTGATAACGGCAGCACCGTTACAACAGGGACTTTGATAACACATGGACGATCGAGTGAGCATGCGGACATGTGACGGAATATAGGAAAATCCCAAGATGGACAAGGTAGTGCACAAAAAGTAACGTTTTTGTTTTATTTTTAAGATAGCTAGCAAGCTAGCCAGTAATGCTAACATACGCTGATGCATGTTGCTGAACGCAAGCTAACTTTTAGCAAACTTTAGCTGCTGTAAACATGTAGATGATAATTATACGTTAACAGTTGGTATGAGCATACCAATTTTCTGTGGGTATTATATTTTGCAAAACATTAACTTTTGACGGGTTACTCAAAAGTTAAGACTACGTAACGTTATCAATGCTAGCTGTTAATTTGAGCTAACAGCTACAAAACTTGGTCGTTAACTGAGCTGGAATCGAGAGCTGAGCTAAATAAGCTTCTTCTGAGTGAAGCGTGACTCTAAAACAGGGGCAAAGTGATCAGATGGTGTTGAATCAACATGGCTTCACTTGAACTGCAGCCAGTCATTGTCAAAGGTCGTGTTACAACAGACTGTTGATTACAGACAATCTTTACTTTACCAGGAGTGCAAACTGTCATCTGCTGTCCAGTCTTTCGACCCTAAACAACAGAGGAGACAGACGAAGGAGCCTGCTGAGACACACACAGCCTCATCACCACCTCTGATATTACCAAACCCTTATGTGTTCAACCAGAGTTTAAGAGGGTAATAGCAGACTTTGAATTTTATCTTGACTATAGTAATCAACCATTCACCCAGTGGCTTGAGGCACCAGTGTCAAGCCCTTCACTTGTGCACATTTCTGAACTTTGTTCAGGAACCGGTCAGGTGTGAGCTCAAAGCAGAATCCATCAAATGCAAATGGAGTGCCTGCAGGAAAAGGAGGAGATGTGTCAAGGAGTCATGGCTACAGCAGCAGCCGTCGTGTTAGAGAGACCAGTGATGATTTCCTGAAGAGAAACAGGTCCACGTGGGATCCCCAAGCTAAGGTTGGTTTCCTTTTGAGTGCTAGAAAATTTTAAAGAAGCCAACTTCAACTTCACTAATTTTCGTCCAACTCCACAGACATCAAAAGGCAACAGTGACTCTCCAGTTCAAGGCAGAGTTATGGGCAAGAACTCACTGGATGCACAGAAAAAAGGTACATATCACACATGGCATTGTGAACGTTTTCCTGAATGATCCCAGGCACTTCAGCTTGTGCATCATTTTCCCGAACATCACTTTCAGCTCTCTTTTAATCACTTTTAATCAACTTATCCTTGTAATTGTACCACAGGTTTTAGAGGTGCCCGATCTGCCCCGAACTCTGCAGGGAAGTCAAAGCCAGCACAGACAGACTTTGAGGTGAAGATGACTGATTTCCCAGAGTTAGCGGGCCCTCTTCCTGCTCAGAGAGAGTGCTGGGGTCCACCTCCTTCATCCAAGAGCCCTCTAGTGCAAACATCTGCATTTTCCTGGAAGGTGAGCGCACTGAAATAGAAGATGTGTTGTTTTGCAGTTTGTGTTGAATGCTTATCTGGTGCTGCTGGAATTTTCTATTCAATAGTCTGGCAGGAGAGGATCCCCAACACGGTCTGACCCCCAACAAATTGCTACTAATTCTAAGTCAGATCCCCCTGCTGCTTTACCAGGTAAGTGGAAGCCCCTGTACTCAGCCTGTCGGTGACTGTAAGGCAATGTCAATAATATTTCAGGACTTTATCATCTGATTGATTACTAGTTAATCTATTGTTGTGATCAGGTCAGACAGTGGTGACTTCCTGGGCTAATGTTGCGTCTCAACCTCCAAAGAAACCCGTCCCTAAAGAGAAGACAATCCACAGCAACCATAAGCAGGTCAGACGACATGTTTGATTTACATATCTGACTTACGAAGCTGAGACTGGTGTGACAGGATTGCTCCCACAGGAGGCTTTTTAATCCTTTTTGTGGAGTTTCAGTCAGATCAGACCTACAGCAAACACTGTTGCTTCTGCTAGTTACAGCGGTGAGGAGGGTTATCTACTCTGAATTTCTGAGTGTCAGTTTTAGCTAAAACTTAAATGAACTTCAGTGAATGAATTCTTCTTTAATTGTTGACTCTAATCACCCATTTTCTGCCATTTATTTGGATCCAGGACTTGTTCATTTATTATGTAACTATGAATTATTTTTATATACAGTTGGATAGCACTGACATGGCCATCAAACAAATGCTGATACATTAAATGTGACATTAGAGGTATTGGTTAACCTCAGGGTTTGACTTCATTGCCATGTTTTTGAATGTTGTTTTCGGTCCATTCATTTTGCTTTTTCTTCAGATGGAGGAAATTGCTTCACAGCAGGAAGAGGGAGCCCCAGGGAAGAAGAAACGGAAGAAAAAGAAGAAGAAGGCTAAAGGTGCTGGTGAAGACGCAGAAGCTGAGTCAGGAGAACCAGCAAATTATCAGGAGCCTCCGAAATTTGAGGTAAATAGAAATTGTTTATTTTCATTCATTTCAAAAACAAAACCCACTTTCTAAGCATTTTAAACATTTTGACAGTGTTGGCTTTTGTTGGATGGAAGATGATGTTTGTTATTTTCTTGTTTTTTTCAGGATGAAGAGGAGTTTCCAGGCTTGGCTGGAACTAAGAGATCAATCACAAGCAGCAACGCAGCAAAACTATGCAATGAGGTACATATCATCATTTCTTTTCCCCTCCTACATGTTTTCACATGATAATTATAATACCGCGTCTTTAATTTGCTACAATGCATGCTTTTTCAGGAAAACCAAAGAGAAGGAGTTCAGCATCAGTCTGCTGACCAAACTAAGGAAAAATCACCTGCAGCAAAAACTCAGCCCACAGAGACGACTAAAAAAGGACAGGTTTGTGCTGTTCTATTACATTTAAATAGATGATGTTATCCTGGAGAAAGCTGTATAGATGTATAAGCCTGGTTTGTACCTCTGTTCGTGGTCTCCTGATTTCTAGAAAGCTGAAAAGGTGTCTGGGAAGAAGAGCAAAGTTCCTGTTCAGCTGGACATTGGAAACATGTTGGCCGCCCTGGAAAAGAAGCAGCAATCTCAAAAAGCCAAGCAGGACGCCAAGCCAGTCATTCTCTCAGGTGGGGAATGGTCAACATATTAGCCTCTGCTGCAACAAGTTCCTCATCTCTTTCTCTCTCTTTAATAAAGATATATTTTGGCTGATTACACTTGCTTTAAAAAATGCTTGTGCAGGGTATTAAAGCTCAGCCCAGAATAAATAAATCTCCTTCAACATTATGTCTTTGTAGTTGGTGGAGGACTACCTGTTGTCCAGAAACAGCCGTTAGTCCAGAAGAAGCTGCCCTGGCAGCAGGATAAAATTGCCCACAATCCCCTGGACTCCACCAGCCCCTTGGTGAAAAAGGGCAAGCAGAGAGAGGTGCCCAAAGCCAAGAAACCCACCCCTCTCAAGAAGGTAAGTCCATTCACTTGCTCTGGAACAAATATAGATGCACTGCATTTTAGAGGAATGTGTTTCAGCAGTACAGCCTCGTTAGGCGTTTCTCTGTCTGATCCTCAGGTCATTTTGAAAGAAAGGGAGGAGAGGAAGCAAAGACGATTGCTGGAGGAGAGAGGGCTGCTGCCCGAAAATGAGTTCCAACCTGCTGATGAAGCTGCAGAAGAGGAGCAGTGTGAAACTAACGTCACAGGTGAGAGCAAGCATGCGAAACAGTAGAATTCAATAGATGCCTTCAGTTAAGTCATCACAGCTGGAAGCAGATGAAGGAAATCTTTGATTCAAGGTAATATTTGATCTGTGTTTTGTGCTTTTGGTTGCTCAGATGAGGTTGGGAGTCCTACAGAGGAACTTGATGATGAGTCACAGTTAAATGGCACAAACCAGGTGGTGAAAGAGGACGATGAGGAGACCGACAAAGATGAGACAGTTGAGCCACCGACCACCTCACCTGTAACCTGCCCGGCCAGTCGACCCAAAATCCACAGCAGAAAGTTCAGAGAGTAAGACTGTGAAAGCATCATCATTGAGTTGAAATCTTTGTTGGTTGTCTGAGTAGAAATAACGAAACATTTAATCTCAGAGTTTAAGCACAGTTTTTCTCACATTTTCATCCATTTGAAATGTGTATTGTCGTACCTGTCAGCTATTGCAGCCAGATGCTGAGCAAAGACGTGGACGAGTGTGTGACGGTTCTGCTAAAGGAGCTGGTTCGCTTCCAGGACCGCCTGTACCAGAAGGACCCCATGAAGGCCCGCATGAAGAGACGGATTGTGATGGGGCTCAGAGAGGTCCTGAAGCACCTCAAACTCAGGAAGGTCAAGTGTGTCGTCATCTCGCCCAACTGTGAACGCATCCAGTCCAAAGGTAGAGAGCTTCGCTGTGCATGACGGGAAGTTTTCATGAACTTACTTTATGAGGAGCTAAAGTTGTCAGCATTCTCTCATAATTGTGCCAATCTGTACATTAAATGTTCAGTGTGTAAGATTAACGAGGATCTATTGGAAGAATATGGCAGAAATGGAATACAACATTCCTAATTCATTAGTCTATAATCTTCTGAAAACGAGATTTGTTTTGTTTTCCTTACCTTTGAAGGAGCTCTTTATATCTACAGACAGAGCGGCTCATGGAGTCCACCATGTTGCACCACCATGTAGTTACAGTTTAGTTTTATTTGGGAAAACATTGTTTTTAGTGTTTTTTCCATTGTAAAATCAAGCTTTGAGGCTTTTTTCAAGGCTAATCGTCATATGCCAATGTTCAGAAGTCAGATCAGCAACTGGTCATTCTGAGATGAATCCATAATAAAAGAGGTAGACTCTAATTTCTTCATTTGAGAATTTTAAGCAGTCCATAATGCAGGTTTGTGCAAGAGTTGTCATCATACTCGTTGACTAATTTAAACTCGGGAGAAACAAGGTTCAGACATGCACCAGCTAAAAACACAGAGTGCATTCATAGAAAACTGTCACTTTTTGCAGGAGGTCTGGATGAGGCTCTTTACACCATAATCGACACTTGTCGTGAGCAGGGCGTGCCATACGTGTTTGCCCTCTCCAGGAAAGCTTTGGGTCGCTGCGTCAACAAGGCAGTGCCTGTCAGCCTGGTGGGCATCTTCAACTATGATGGCGCACAGGTCAGATTTATGTTCAGCAACAATACATAATAACAAGACAGCTCTTAAAATGGCTTCAGTGTTATTCCAGATGAGCGAATCAATAAATGATTTACACCATTAAAGATAGCTATTTCAATCAAGCTGCAAATGTTGGCTTTCTTACCCACAGGACTTCTATCATAAGATGATCGAGTTGTCATCTGAGGCCAGGAGAGCCTATGAGGTGATGGTGTTGAGCCTGGAGCAGACAGGCCAGGCCGAGGCGGAGCAGGCGGTGAACACCGAGGACGAGCTGCAGATCAGCAGCCTGACTGAGAAGGCTGAGCCCAGTCCTGAGGCCACACAGCCAGAGGAACCAGAATACAGTATGTTACTGTCCTCACCCCAATATTTAGGATGTCGGCTCTTTAAGACTGTCATTTTGTGACATGTACAATTAAATCCACTCTTTTTGCATTTCTTCTCCTAGTCAAAATTTGGAAGAAAATGTTGGAGAAGGACTGCAACCACAAATTCCTGAACTTTGAGGAGCAGCTGAGCTCCATGCACTTGGAAAATGAATGTACTGAAAACACTGATGAAGATGAGAAGAGTTGACAGTGGCAAAGCCTTCCGTGCCTAAAATACCTGCTGATCACCAGCTTAGAGGAAACTAGGATGGACTGAATCCCTGCATACAGGAAATGCAGGTGCTCCGCTGCTGTGGTTCTCAACCCGACATGAATCATGTTGCTACTATTTGCGCTGAATCATGAATTCCTTTCTGTTGTTTTTGAAAAGCAAGTCGCATTTTTGTGTTGAAGTTGAAGATAATTGGGCAAAGCTGTGTATTTTGAGTGTGTGGGTTAGAAACTGGAGAGGTTAACCACGTACTGGGACCAAACCAGACACTTGAAGAGCTCCCACAATATGAATTTTCAACCATGTTGTCTGTGAACATGCCTAGAGGGTGTGCAGGGGTCTAAGTATTGAATGTGTTGAAACAATCAACCAGTTCTACAGTACTGAGAAATTATCAGTGATGTTTTGACTTGCAGCGACTACAGTGCATTCTGTTTTGTTTTTCTCCTCAGTTTTGTTCAGTTTATTGTATTTTTCTAGCGTTTTTGCCTTTATTTGACAGTGACATTAGAGACATGACTGTAATTGAAGGGAGAGAAAGGATTGGAGGATGTGCAACAAAGGTCCACAGCCAAAATCAAAGTGCGGGCATTGCAATTGCATGGTCAGTATCTTACATGGGCTCAAATAAAGGCCGGTAAGATTTTAAGCTTGTGAAATAATGGTTGTATGTCATCCTTTTTAAATCTGTGGGGGGAAAAAATTGCAAGAAATTGAAGTTTGGGATTGTCTAAAAACTCTTAAGATCACACTGTGTATGACACTGATAGTTCCACATCCACAGAGATTTGGATTTGTAGCTTCAGTGTTACACACAGTGTGGATTGAGCTTTCGTAAAATCTTTCCTATGCATGAAAGTGGTTTCACAGGTTTACAAAGGATGACGCGCAAGAGGAATTATTACTCAACATAATTTTACAAGCTCAGAATCTTATTGACGCTTATTTTATTCCCCAGTCTTAAACTCCGAGGCCACCGTGACACACCTAGGTTCAGTTTAGAGTGAAAACACAGGATATGCTCTTTCTTTCTTTCATTCTTTTTTTTTTAATTTTAATTGCACTACATCTAGATTCTGTGTATTTATTTGTCAGAGACTACCGAAGTACCACACATTGTGTGTAGTACTGCCTGTGATTAGGTGTAAATGGTGGCATTTGATTTTTCTAAAGGAAAAACAGCTAAATAACGTTGTTAGACATTACCTGGTTTAAAAAGTTGTTTTAAGTGAGTTTACTGTTTACCTGCATAGTGACGAAAAAGAAACTATGAAATGTCATAAAGGTAAAACAGGACAAATTACACTAATCTGAAGTGATGCAACAAATGACAAAATTTGAAACAGACTAAATAAATGAACAGAATTATGATTTCAGAGGACTGAGATGAATATTGTAAAGGACAGAAGATTTAGGATTAAGACCTATGAAGATGTAAAGAAAAAAAAAGTTGTTATTTTGAAGAAGAAATTGCTAATATAAAGGTTTCAGGAGTGGAAAGGTGGTGTAATGTCAGATGTGGAAAAACAAATGTTGTTACAGGTCTTAGGTAAAGTGCCGAAAAAGGTTCTCAGTGAATCCTAGCATCATTGGAAGTTGGTGTGCGACTGGGTTGATGCAACTTGATAGCATGCTGACATCTTGCTGAATTATGTCTTGGTATATTTGTACAGGGAGGAGGGTTGTCAGGAAGTTGATGATGGGAAGTTTCATGGCATTTTGACATGTTCCAACAGGAAAAGCACAGGTATAACTGACAGCATGTCATAGTCATGTCATATCTAGATCATTAAAGCTATTGGTACCACTTGTGCTTTTCCTTCTCAGTCAAAATGTCCTCTGTGGAAAAAAGCCTGTACTCGGTCTTAAGCTGCATATTTTACAGCAAAAGTCTAATATTTTGGGAAATGTGCTCATTTGCTTTCTGGTGGCGAGTTTGATGAGAAGATGGCACCACTCTCACATTGCTCTGTTAAATACAAGGCTACAGCCAACAGCTGCTTTCCATTCTTTGTGCTAAACTAAGCTAAGCTAGCCAGCAATTTTTTGTAATTCTCCACCAGAGAGTGAATAAGAATATTTCCCCAAAATGTCAAATTAATCATTTAAATGCTCTACTATACAGTGGTTCAGTAAATTCTGTGGTAGGGAAAGACCAAACTGTGAAACCATAGGAATTTAGAAATGGATGAAACACCTAATGTTGTTGTAAAGATATATTTTTTTTTGATTCAGCTTTTATAATCATTGGATATCAACTCTGTATGTAAGATGGAGTATAGACAAATTTCCTAGGAGGATGGAGGTACAAACAATAAATTATTTTTTTAATACATTAATAATGTTTCGGTTGTTCCATGTTAAATAGGAGATTATAATCAGAGGAGAGTTTGTTGTGGATTCATTTTCTTTGTCAAGCAAAATATCAAGTGTTATTTGCACAAAGAGGACAAGCTGTAGTGGTCTTAAAGTGAGTGTGGGTCATTAATATACAAGAGGAAGAGTAAGGGGCCAAGTGCGCTTCCCTGGGGCATCCCAAAATCACAGATGTCTTCAAACTATAAACATAAAATCTACCCACCTGGGATCTGTTGAGATAAATGTAAAAAGGGAAAATTGAACAAGAATTGGATATTTTTATTAATTAAAATTTGTCATTGGATATTTGATCTGAATTTTTTTTTTTTTTGTTATACCTCAAACTTTTAGTTTACTCATTTTCTTTATTTGTTTCAAGGAAAAGAAGAAACACATTCCATGAAATAACTGCTGACACCATCTTACAAATAAACCAAAGACCAAAAAATGCACGTTTACTCTCCAAGCTTCTGTCCTGAAGCTGATGCAGCAACGATAATCAGTTTAAACTGCACTATGCAAGTGCCGTTCAAGACCAGACACAGTGCTTAAAATGCACGACAAACATTTTGGAAGATGCAAAGCGGAGCAGTCTCTTGTGTGCTTGTTTTTTAAAGTTTGCCTTTGCCTGAGGCCAAAACAATAGACTGCAAAACCATTATGTGACCATTTCAACACCAGCTGCTCTTCAAAGGATAAGTCTGGTGATATCTGTCTTAACCTCAACAAGCAGCATATTCCTCTGTGCCATAGAGCTCCATTGTTGTACAACAAGACATTGGCTCTGTGGCAGTGCTTAGGCACACTGTGCTTTGAGCTAAATGTGTGACAGTTGATGTTTAGCAGGTTAAATGTTCACCGTATTCACAATCTAAGTTCAGCCTGTTGGCATGCAAACATTACTGAACATGAAATTCAGATGAGGTTGATGAGAATATCATCAGTTTTGCAGGTATTTGGTCATAAACCAGCACTGGACAAATTGAAATGTGAAAGTTAATTCTCTAGGGACCTTAAATATAAGCAGCAAATGTCAGCCTCATGGTGATGCTAGAGTAACGTTCAGGGGATCACCACCATCAGGAGGATTCATTGTCTGGTGACCATGAATGTGTGCGCCAAGATTATCCATCAGATAATATTGAAAAAACTATAGAATAACTCTTTGTTTAAGTCTGAACAGTAAATCACTGGGGACGTCTGCATTTGGACATTGCACGTAGAGCTGCAACAATTAATCAATTAATTGACTAGTTCCAGCTGAAATGTGGATATTTTCTGGTTTCGTCACTCTTCTATGACAGTAAACTGAAGATCTTTGGCTCGAGGATGAAACAAGACATATGAGGACGTCATCTTGATTGACATTTTTCTGACATTTAACAGACCAAACAGCTAATCGAGTAATCAAGAAAACAACCGACAATGAAAATTAGTGTTGGTTGCAGCCCAAACTGCATATAAAACAAAGCTTTACATTAGAGATGGTGCAGGGATAGTGTCCACATATCCGCTATCAATGAGCTCTGTACACACTCCCACTTTCCGGGGTCCAGGCACACGAGGACTGCTTGGCTTCTGAAGGGGACAGTCTGTGTAATGGTTACCCTTCTCTCTGCAGGAAGCGTCGACTGACACGTTTTGTTTCTGCAGGAAGATCACAGAGTCCACCTCTTTCACCCTGCTATAGTCCTCTGATACGCTCTCCTCTTGTCTCTGAACATCCATGTAGCCAGAGTTGTTCAGTGGGAGATTTTCTTTCTCTAGGATGATAGTGTTGTTTCCCTTCACCTCTTTCACTCTGCTGTAGTCCACCTGCTGTACATCCACCTCCTGAATGCTTCCCACATGTCTCTGAATATCCACATAACCACTGTTTGTGAAGGGTTTGCTGGCGTTTTCATGATTTGATGGACTCTGTTCAGTTGCTTCTGTGTTTACAAAGTGTAAACTTGGGCACTGTTGTCTCTGAGCAGGCTCCCCCAAGAGAGACTTCTTGCTCTTTACAAAGTTATCCATTTCATGTTTTGTTACCCCAGCCTTCTCCCAGCCTTTTTGTCTGGGCGTTGACTCCTTACATTGGATTTCTGAGTCTAAGCAGAAGCCAGCAGGAATAATCAAGCTTTTCTTCCTTTTTTGCTCACTGTCATTCTCAGTCACGATGAGGTACTCCTCCATCTGGTCCTTCCAGGCCACCATCAGAGGAAAGTTCTGGTTGACAATCAGGGCATTAATGACGTCTTCAGATTGCCCACTCTGGAACAGTTAGTCAGGGTTAATTCGGTACATTAGGATCTCACCATCGTTTTTGGATATGTTGAAAATGCAGTGCAGATGTAGTCTTACCTTGAGCAGTTGAAAATCGACTCCTCCTATTTTTGGACCAGGAACTGGAGGCAGAACACACTGCTTCACACTGAGGAACAAAACAAAGTGAGCCATGACTCAAATTATCCTCATCATCCTGACATTATTTAAAAAGTTTGATATCTTTTTTGCAGGAGGTACATACTATTTTCTCTTTATGACCAAGATGCACATCGCTGTTATGAATGGAACTGCAGAGACGGCAGAAACCAATATCCAAAACGGCC
This sequence comes from Chaetodon auriga, assembly GCF_051107435.1. Lineage (NCBI taxonomy): Eukaryota > Metazoa > Chordata > Actinopteri > Chaetodontiformes > Chaetodontidae > Chaetodon > Chaetodon auriga. Next base: position 13,543,003 of record NC_135078.1, on the reverse strand, counting down.
TGTCATTCTGAAGATCTAAATTAAAACAAAAAAAGCACTTTCTCAGTTATTATTAGTCCTCATAACAGTTGCCACCTTGCTATAAAGCCAAAGATTGAGAAAAAAGCTTCAGAAACTTACAGTTAGGCACCTTCACGCAGGTCGTGTTGCTCCACTCACTCCAGGAGCCGTGGTCTAGTCTACAGCGCACCTGAACCACGTACACCGACCCCGGATTGACGCTGTACAGGCTGAAATGGGTTTGTGTGCCTGACATGTACTCCTAGAGAAACAAAAATCAAATGTTCACCTCATAGCCAGGTTTTGATGACATTTGGGTCAAACAGTAGTTGCAAACACATCTGTTTTACCTGAAATACTGAATCACATGTGTTTGACAAAATGACAGTTGTGGCACCCAGTGGCATGGAGGCTGTCCTGGACACAGACCTGGAGGCAGCCCCTTCATTGCCCTCTACTGGCTGGCTACGTAACAGCTTGGATGTTCACTTGACCTTAAAGCTGCAGTAGGTAACTTGTATAAAAGTAATTTTTTGTCATATTTGCTAAAATTGTCCCTATGCCCAGACAGCAGTACATGAAACATGTAATCCATTGGTCCCACCTACTGCTCCAACTGCGATTTGCAAGAATCCACTGCGCCCGACAGAAAATAACCAATCAGAGCCAGAGGAGCGTCTGAGGGAGTGTCTGACATCTGTCAATCAATACTCACACACGCTGCGAACTGTCCCCTCCCTCCGCTCATGCTGCCGGCTGCCACTCAGTCAAAAAGCTCTGTGAGCAGCGTCAGGAGGCTAATTAAAAGCTACAGCGGAGCAACAGCCACCCGCAAAGGAGAAACTGCCCAAACCGCCGCTGCCAACAACAGCATATACGGCTAAGACAACAAATAACCATAAAGCTAATATGGTGATTGTTACAGTAACACTCCGCAGTGCGTACGGTATGTTAGCGACTGTGATGTAGCGGCTGGGGAGAGTTAGCTTGTTTCCAATGCTAAAGCTAACGTTACTGGTTGTCACGGCAGCCGCACAGACCCTGCAGGGAGGAGGGACTTGGCGGCAGGGCATGAGTGCAGCGGAGAGGGAGGGGGAGTGATGTGAACTCGTGTTGGTTCAAATTTTCAGGCTAAGTCTGCTCTCTTCTCGATCTTACCTACTGCAGCTTTAAGTGAAGTTGCAGGTAGTTTAATTCTTGCCTGTTTGGAGAGATATCTAATGTTCAAACTGCCAGGGGCAACAACAGACTGGGGAAGTTGTGGAATGCTCCAAACACACCTGTTCGGAACATTCCACAGGTAAACAGGTTCATTGGCAGCAGGTGATTGTATCATGTTTGGGTCGTGTCCTCCAGTCTAAAGAAGAAAAGAACCATCCAGATTTCCAACTTTGTGCCGGCAAGTTCAAAAGCCAGAATCTGTGATGGTACGCCGGTGTGTTAATGCCCATGGCATGGGTAACTTCCACACCACAATGCCAAGCCACATTGTGCAGCATGGCTTCATAGTCAAAGAGTGCAGGTATTAAACTGGTCACACTGAAAATGTGTTGCATATTACAAACAACAAAATATGACAGTGGAGAGTACGGACTGTTGAGCAACTGAAGCTGTACAGTAAGCAAGAATGGGAAAGAAGTTCACTCTTAAAACTTCATCAGTTAGTGTCCTCAGTTTCCAAACACCCACTGAGGGTTGTTGAGAGACGGTGGTGTAACACATGACCATGAACATGACCATGTTCCAACTTTTTCTGAACATGTTGCAGGCATCAAATTCAGAATGAGTGTTCATTTACAAAAATCAATAAAGTTTATCAGTTTTAACGTTAGACATATTTGTAGTGCATTCAGTTGACTGCAGGTTGAATTGGGGTTGATTAATCTATTTTAAAATGTTAAGTTACCTTCAGAGAAAAAATAGGGTTGGCCCTGAACTTCTGAACTTTAAACACATTATGGACCAGATGGCGGCCTCAAATCCTCTAGCAGGGCTGATCCGAGGTCCTAAGAGCCTTTGCTATGAGTGCCCCCATCTTTGGATCACACTGTCAGGAGCTCAGAAATGTTTGCACAACAAACACAACGTGCAGTAGTCATCCAATGACAAAAACTAAAAACAAAGTCTTAATACTGGCTGACCCCATTGCGGAAGATAATATTTATGTGCAAGTTATTTCAGAACTCACCTTCCACTTGTTGTTGTTTTCCTGTTTGACTCTCAGTTCATATTTAATGGTGACCCATCCGGATTTGGTGTCTGTGTTATAGGGGCGCTCCCATCTGATATGGAGACATGGACTGTCCTCTCTCTCCTCCACCAGCAGTGTTACATTTTCAGGGGCATGAGGCTTCACTGTCAAGCACAGGCAGAACAAGGCTCAGCATCAACAGCCACACCGGTGCATTATTTTGCAGGTGTCTGGTCATAAACTGAAGTATTAGACACACTGAAATTTGGACCCGATGATGGCTCTCAACAAAAAGTCAGGGGATCACCACAGTTCCCTCCAGTATTTGTTGTTGTTGGGAATCATCAACGTCTGAATAAAATTTTAGACCTCCATGTGATAAAACTTTGGCTTTTAAATGTTTTATTATAGAAAGTGTATGAAACCCATCACCAAAGCAGTCATACATTCTGTCATTATGCTACTTATGGATGGAACTTTAACTTATGGACTCTTGGGGGTCCTAACTTTAGATCACTGGGACAAAATCTAATGCAGAGGAGTTACAATTTCTTCCATGTGACCGGACTCTTCTGCAAATGCATTGTATGCATAGAGCATGGAAATCACATACGAAACTGCCTGCCAAACAAAAGATGTGAAATTTGATCCAAAGCTGTTTCACACCGACTGCAAACCAGTTCTGCCTCATTCTGCTCACGTTTTCATTTGTGCCTCGTGTCTGTCACTCCGTACTTTTCCATTCCTTACTAAGCCCAACAACGCTGCACAGCAAATACAGCCGTGCCAATCATTAGCTGGATCAATACAGATAATGTCTGCTGTGTTATCTTCTATTCTAATGAATGCACACTAGTGCATCTAGTGGCCGTCAATAGTTCAAAGTGTACCACTTCTATTCTGACACCAAAACACTGTTGAGCTAAGCAGATGAAGATATTCTTAATTATAATTCTTAATAATTTGTAGTGACTGGTTTCCACTTTGAATTAAACATCATTTGGAGTCACATTTGATCAGTCTTGTATAGTTTACATGACACACACTCTGGTCTAAAGTTGTAAAACAATAATCCATGAAGTCCAAGGGAGGTCACTACTTTTTATAGATGTTGGACAGTAAGAAGCACAGTGCAGAGTCAAACCCAGAGGGATTACAGTCAACATATTCATCATAACCCAGAAAAAAAACAGGTTAGAGGATATATTCAATATACAGACGTTTGCTTTACTGAGGTTCTCAATATCTCAATGTACTCAATATCTCTCCCCCGAGGTTTGTGTTATTCATCTCATCTAGGTCCTCTTTCTTTGAGGATTAGCAATTTACCGATTTCCATCACGTCAATCTTAAAGGGGTCTGAAGTGGCATTCCCGAGAGCATTGGAGGCCACGACCGTCAGGTAGTAGTCGACCCAGATGGAGGTGTGGTTCTTGTCAAAGAAACAGGAGTTCCTCCCTGCTGACTGATAGTCCGGACACTCGTACACTCCCTCCAATCTGTACATAGACAAAAAACAGACCTTTACTAGCCAGGATATGAGTGAAGGCAATCCATCCGTTAGTCATCAAGATATTTCAGTCGGGACCAAAGTAAGGGATGAACCACACGGCATGGCCATCCTTGAAAAGTGTTAAATTATGAAGATTGGTATTTTGCCCTCAGGTTGGGGTGAGTGAGGGTCACACAGGTAAAGCACTCGAGGTCTGCAGGTTTACTTTCACAACAACAAAAATGTGTTCTGTGCAGAAGTGTGTCCAGAAGGGACTGGTAGCTTTCCACTCGTCTGTCTACAACACTACACTGCCAACTCAACAACAGCTTTATTCTCACTTTGGGTGACTGAAACCCTGGTTTCAGTCCAACAGGGGACCCTCCCTCACCTTTCCTGTATCTCTACTGTGACTTGTTGAATAAAGAAAACAGATCAGAAAATTCCTATAAAAAACAAAAACGCTGTGATTGGACTGACCTTTCTCTCTCGTAATAGAGGCGGTGTCTGGTCGGCAGCCCTCCGTCAGAGCCCGGCTCCCACCAGCAGGTAAATGTCTCCTTCTCAGGGGACCTGCAGCCAAGCATGACTGGTTTTCCCGGTGGAGACATGCCTGACAAGACATGGGACAAACAAGCTCCAAATTTAGCACTAATATATCTAATAATAAAAACTTTGCCATATGCAAACACTGATTTAAAATGACATGTTAAAGGGCTGGTTCACCCAAATTACAATTACAATTACTTTCCTCTAATGGTGTCTAGCCATGCAAGTAGTGTTGGTTTCATTCGCCCATGTTTTCAGATATGTGTCTCATGAATGCCTAATTCAGTCAGACCTGAGCTTTTTAAAGTGTTATGGAAATGTCATAAGGTCTAACCCCGTTAACCCCGGTGACTTTTATGTCAGGTGACATGATCTACTTTTTTCACATCTACTTCTTTTTTTGCATTTGAGTGAACCAACCTTTCAAATATGTTATTACTGGCCACAGAAAATGTTATCCAAGCCTTCCAACTTACTGTTGGTCTGTACAGCTGCCAAATGCAGCAAGAGCAGTGCCAGCCCAAGATCTCTCCTCATCCTGGCGCAAACTGTCACGCTGTGTGTCCTGAAAAAGGAAGTGACATCAGCAGCTTGTGTCTAACGAGGTAATATAAAGCCATGGTTCGGCTGTGTGTCTTATTTTCACCTAAAACAAGGAGATATGAAGGGAAAACAGCAAGCGCAACCAATAACTGTTTGTACACGTTATAGTCAGCACATTCAGGTCACCTGCAGTCTTCACATGCTGCTGAAACATAAACATGCAAGATATGATTTAACTGACAGCAACATGCAACCTTTTCGTTGGTTTTCATCAGATAAGAGATCTGCAACATTGCTCAGAAATGAAGTGGGGGTTATAAGTCAAGGTGAGCAACAGTACTGGAGCAGCTGGTTTCAAAAAGAAACTGGACTTACCAGAATTAGCGAGACAACTGTGAAAAAAGATTATGCCACATGTTGATGGTATTGTTAAATCTGTATTAACATCTGTTTTAAAACGCTGGCATACATGTTGGCAACTCTAAAATGTACATCAGAGTTTTAGGCAACACAGTGACAACACACTGTTTTTGGACTCATCTGGAATTTACAGGACGTTGATTGATTGACTCAGAGTGACTACTCAGCAGATTTATGTTCCCTGGTTCAGACTCCCGACTCCAATAGCTTTTCTGATCTTTGCTATGCAACAATGGTGAAATGCTTTATGCAGTTCACCTGAGGAGGCGTGTGAAGCTTCCTTCAGAGGCTGCCAGCCTGTAATTTACAAGATGCAATAAAGAGGTTACACCTTTTCACTGATATTTGTCTTGCGTTGTGCACTAACCACAATGACAACGAGCTCGGTTTCACGCAGTGACACCTGCTCCGGCGAGTTTTAACAGGATTGTTTAGGCTTGGTGGGATACAGCTTATTTTTCATTCCTATACTAGCTGTCAAAAATACAACCTAATGCTAAATATTGGGGTAATACTACAATATTATTTAACATTTTCTTTGCAGATAGTTTTTTAATTAACTAAATTACATTTCTAACTGGCTGAGGGTGAACATCCTGTAAACTTTGTACCAAAACAGAAAAAAAATAAAATAAAAAGGCAAGATACATGTTAAAATTCTGTAGTTATGTTATTCCATGTGCAATTTCACGTTACTGCAGTATAGCTTTGGGTAAGTGAGCTACACAGCACCCTGTAGAGACTATGAAGGCTTATAACAGCATCACTGTCACCCATCTCTATAAACTGGGTGTAAGTGATTAACTCTTAATTGCTTGATCAATCAGCAGAAAAGCAAATGATGCTTATAATAACCTCCATTCACAATTTAAGTCGTTTAACAAATCAAACATTCTGACTCCAGTTTCTTTCTCAGGTGTTTCTGTGAGGTTTTAGATGTCGTGGTGGACAAAATAATTGAAAGACGTTACACTGCAATCTAATTTTTATATCATATCGCCACAAAATCAGGTTACAGTGCGGCAACACAGCAATTTCAATGGAAACGGAGTTACTCAAGGTTCGTATGTCTGCACGCTTGAAGAGTAACGCATTCACCTCACTCACCACTTTAAGACGGCCGTCGACGTTCACTTCTTTAAAAACGAGCCACATTTAACTGATGTTAAAGGCAGCTTTCTCCAGTCAAGACATTGCCACAGACGACCTTCTCCCACCTAAATACCGGTGGGTCTCTACCCTCAGGTGGGACATGCAATGAGGAAGAGAGGTGTCCACTCTGACACATGACGGGGAGGCGTTAGTGTCGTCACAACTTACCTGAACCGGAGAGCGCAGCCGGAGTGCGATGTCTCACTCCTACCTGATTTTTACAAATTAACACCGCCGACATTGAAACAGGCAGGGAGGAGGTACGCCGCTATTGATTCAGTGATAGAGCTTTATGCCTTCGTGCTGTTTTCCTGGTGTATTTTAAATGTAAGCTAACTACAAGGATTAAAAAAAAAAAAAAAAAACTTAATGGACATTAAGAAGTTACACTCGCTAAAATGCAAATCTTCGTTCAAACGCCTGCTATGTTAGCCATGCCAAGCTAACACTTAGTAAAGACCCTATATCACCGCTAACTTAGCTACAATGAAGTATACATCATACCACATACCACAAAAAAAAAAAATGCCATTGAAATAACAATGACATAGATCAGGTCAGCCATTTGAGCAGTGACTAATCACTGACGGGAGGTAAAAACACGATGCACCTTAGCCCACCAGCAAATGATCAAACAATTCAGCTTTAAGCACTACAAAAAAATAAATAAATAAAAAAAAATAAATAAAAACATCCACGCGTGGGAACTCATTTTGTTGCATAAACAATCTTTGGCAGAGTGCAGTGCAGTAGGTGTGTCCGTGTCACTTTCTTCTAGGAAGTAGACTTTTCGTCTTGAGCTAAACTGTGTTATTATTATTTTTCATTCCTATGTCATCACGGTAATACTCCTGTGACATAGCGAAATGGCTATTTTGTGCAAATAGATTTTTAATGACAATGGGAAATTGCAGTGTCACAGAAGTAGCAAACAAAGAAGGAAGGTATTGAAATACAGTAAAATACTGATTAATTATAGCTTCTGTACCTTTCTTAATGGATATCTAATTAGAAAGCCACTTTCTAATTAGATAATTACCACTTATTGGTAACTATAGCTTCATTCAAACTCACAAATTGTTCCTGTACCTGCATGTGGGTTTTGATTATTATTATATAAACACTAAGTTGCTCTCAGTGTTTGCTCTCCAGGTTTCACATACTTGAATTTTTTTTCATACTTGAAATAACTACATGTCTGCAAAACATAAATGCCAGGTGCCTCTCATATGCCTTTTTTTTCAGTCTGTTTATTGGCTTTTTTAAGGACAGGCAGTGTGTATATTACAATGGCAGCACACTTTATTAGATAGAGGGAAAAATAAAGTAATTTGCAGTTAAAACAAAGTACAACAATTGAAACATATATCCAATCATAGTAGAACAGGCAGAAAACAAAAAAGGAAAAATAAAATTGTTTACATTTTTAGCTCATATGGCAGTTTTTTTTTTAACCCAAAATAGCAAGCACACAGTATGGATTGAATAGACCAGCTAGGACAGTATACAGTAGCATGAATGAAACACTGACTCTGAGATATCCAAAAAAGTTTGTTCCCAGGTGGAAGCAAAAAAAGCAGTTTTTTTTTTTTTCTTGACCTGAAGTGCGAACCGTGAAAACGTCAGTGAGCATTGTCATGTTTTACAGGTTGGAGATGGAGGCCATTTGTCTAACACATAGTTGCTTAACTGCTGGCTCTCTGGTTGGTTCAATCTACTTCACTCTTTGCAAATTGTGGCTGGCACAATCTCTAAAGCAAAGTTTAACTGCCCACGTAGGGCCGTGTTTCTGTTGTTTATGCAAACATAAACTCCTGTAAACAAAGTACGACTGCAACTAACGCTTGTTTTCTCAGTTAATCAATCATTTGGTCCAAAAAAATACCAGAAAGTTGCTCAAAATCACATCTCTGAATGCCTTGTTCTGAAATCCAAAGATATTCAATTTACTACATTTATTGCGTTTCACCTAAAAATGTGACTCAAATGATTAATCATTTATCAAAACAGTTGCAGAATAAAAATTAGTCAGCCAGTCGACTCCTCAAATAATCATTTCAGCTCAAATCAAACCTTTAACAGCATCAGAAAAGGAATTTGGTTTTTAACATTTAATGCTCACCTCCCACTAGTTGCTGCTCTCTTGTCTGACTCTTAGCTCATTGATGGTCCAGGTGTCCAGTGCTGTGTGTGTTCAAATCTCACACATGGGGGCTCTTCTAGTAGGTCCTATTCTTTGGGGAGGTTATCACTGGCCCCAGCACTGCAGGAAAGACTTAGACATCACAAATATACTTTGAATATTTGCTCTAAAGTCAGTGTATATCCTGAATCAATATAGATCATTTTCTGCTGTGTTCTACTCTAATGAATCTAGTGGAGTAGATGTAGTAATGATCCATAGTTCAAAGTGCCTCACTCCTCACCTGAAACAAAAGCACTGTTGAGCTAAGCAGATTAATCTATTCAGAATTATTTTAAGAGGATTCTGATTCACATTTGATCAGTGTTGAGAAATCCTAATTTTATCCACTGTGAAGGTCCCTTCTTTTTATAGACATTGTACAGGAAGCAGCACAGTGTCAGTGACAGCAATGATAAATGCTGCTAAATAACATGCTGATGTTTAGCAGGTATAATGTTTACCTTGGACACCATCTCAGTTAATTAGCATACTAACATATGCTAATTAGCACCAAATACAAAGTAGAGCTGAGGCTGATGCCATTGGTTTCGCAGGTTTTTGGTTCTAAACTACACTTTTGACTTGATGGTGGCACTCATCAACTGGCTGGGCACTATGGATATCTGTACAAAATGTGCCAACCTATCAAATAGATTTCTGGTATTTCACTGTACAAGTGAAGAATTTGACCTCCTGGTGGCGCCAGAAGGGCATTCAGTGAATCACCAAAGTGACTGAAGTGTATGGGCACCATTAAAATCTGTACTAAACTTCGCGGCTATGCAACAGTCACTCGGTCTGGACCAAAGTGGTGGGCAGACCAACAGACTTGGACCACACAGCTTGAATGGCTAAAAAAAATAAAATTCTGTGCATAAACTGTCGCACTGTGTACCCTGAAAAAGGTAATGACATCGCCAGCTTGTGGTTAATGAGGTGATATAAAACCGTGGTTTGGCCTGTTTTTACTTAAAACAAGGAGATATGAAGGGAAAACAAGCACAACCTCTAATTGTTTGTACATTTTGTAGCCAACACAGATCAGAGAATTATTATAGATAACTCAAACAAACACGATATTAAAAATAAATAAATAAATATAACCGCTACTAAACACATAAATGTCAACACTTGCAAGGACAATACAGTGACACATTTGTGATGTTCGCTCACTTACTCACCATTTTGGGACAGATGCACTCACAGACGGAGGAAAAGTAACGTACTCCACATTACCTACATTACTACTCTCTCACACCTGTCAGCTGGGACGTGTGACAACTCAGGTAGGACATGATACAAGGGCTTGATTGTGTTCACGACTTGAGCACGTGAGTACACTACAGCCAGAGAGTGCAAACGGCACGAGATGCTTCACTGGATCCCTTTTCAGTCCCACCTATGTACTTACAGGGTATTATCTTGACACATACACCATCTTTGGCAAATGCAGCCCTCAGCTGCGTGGGGGAGAAATCAAGACAGTGAGGTAGGTGTGTCCTCCTTATCGCTTCACCGATTCTTCCAGGAAGTAGATGTTTTTCGTTTTGAATTCAGTTGTTGTCAAGTGTAATAACAGTGTCTCCAGTCTCGTACTAAAGCGTTGATGTTAAACTTTTCCGTGTGGTCGCCATGTCGGATTCTTTGGAGCGGTCCACCAAGATCAACTTGTTACGGGAGCAGGTGGTGAAGAAGCTCTGTGAGGTGTTGGACAAATCCAGCAATAAAGGATGGCGAAAACTTGGAGAGATAGTCGGCAGTGACCGACGATTCAAAGTCAGGTAGGCTGAAACTGATTCAGACTGTAAACTATACGAGTCAATATAGATAATGAGAAGAAGAAGAAGAAGAAGAAGAAGAAGAAGAGGAAGAAACTTTATTTTTATACCACCTTTCATACAAAAAAGTTAAAAAAAAAAAATAAAAAATTGCTTACACCAAGTGCTTCACTTAAAAAAGACAACGGCCATAAAAAGAGGGATAGAAGATGAAGAATAAAACCCACTTGATAATAACAATAAAAATAAGACAAAAGTAAGGATGAAAATGGAATAAAGAGAATGCATAACACAAGATGGGAAACAAAACTCAGTGAATAGTAGTAATAAAATAAAGTTAAAAACAAGGACAAAGCTCCAGATGCTGCTGATATCTGAAACATGACGTGCTGTCAATCTCCTGCAATCTCCAGCTCAGACGACATGGAGATGTGCTCTCTGAAGGTGCTGCAGCTGGAGGGCAGCCCGAGCCGCATGCTGCTGAGGCTGATGGGAGAGCGAGGTTGCACCACAGGTCACCTGATCGACTACCTCCAAACTCTGGGAAACTCAGAGGCCCTGCAGTGCCTGAAGCCATCAGGTACAGTCAAGCTGTCCAGACGAGGATGATCTGCGTTCTCTGTGTTGATTGGATAACAGGCTTGTTTTCAGTCAGTTACATTTGTCTATGGAAGCAGGGCTCAGTCAGTTCAGGTTTTTTAAAGGGGAATCAAATGATCATGTGTTTACTCCAGAGCTGTGAGCACAGTCGAACTGCATTTAAACACCTTTAGGGAACTAAAATGCTTTTTCAGCCGACGTGGGTGATTTTGATATCTAACAATACATGTCAGCTCTCCATAGTGTGAATTGAAAATCTCCTGTATTTACAGCGTTGCAGATCCTCATTCAGCCCCAGTCTGTAGCTCTTTTAGCGGGTCACAATCTGCGCCTCAGCTGCCACGCCGTGGGCAAATCTCCAGTACAGTACCAATGGTTCAAGACCAAGGAAGAGGTGAGCTATACGACGCCCACCCCCCTCCTCAACCCATCCACACACACACACACACACACACACATACACATACACATACACTACCCGCTGTCTGACTCTAAAGTTGTTTATGTTAACACGTCATTGTCTTCGCTGTGTTTGTTTCTTCATCCTTTTGTCCTTTTATAAAGTATTTGGCTTTAAGTTTACACACAGTTTTACTTGAAGAAAATTTACACAAACTGTTGCTGTTTAAGTACCAAGTTAACAGGTCTGGGCTTGAAATCTTCTCCACCAGTATTTCCGTGGTCTCCTGGCTCAGATGCCTAAACACAAAAACAATGGCGAATACAATGCCTGCACATGTCTCCATGTTGCATCTGCAGTACTGCAGCCAAATGAACTTTTTGCATTGACCTTCCTTGTGCAAACAGTCTTTCAGTTTCCTGGGATGTTGACCTGAATTGAACTGCAGTGTACAATGTATATTATAAAATATAGATTATAATTTGACAAAACACTTCCCACTCTCACCCATCATCCTCTCCTGCATTAGAGTAGCCAGCTGTTTAAACAGGGTCTTCGCAACAAAATTGCCGAGTAGTCACATCATGACCCTCAGATGTGGTGCTTTCTGTATATACATGTTGGGCTGCTCAAAGTGAACCTGACACTGTCATATTACTGACGGTTCCCCTTTTCCGCCAACATGTGAAACCAGTTTTCTTCAGAGCTGGCCATCTGAACTTTAAAAAGGGTCAGTTACATATATACTTTTATATATTTACACAAAACCATATATGTAAGCATACATACTTTCCCCGACTTTATGTTTGATTGCTATTTGTCTGCAAAGATGGGATCATATTCATGCACACAAATTAAACATGGAGTGTTTTTCCCTGAATATTGTCCTTTGCAAATCCTCAGAAGCTGAATTTTGGTGATTATACTCCAACTCTAAAATCGTGCAACACACTGGAATAGACACACTTAAATAGATAGTAGATTGAGCAAAGGAGAGTGAATTTGAGGTGGGGGTGAATCAGTGAGGTTTCAGCCTGCAGACAGGGGTGGGCCCCGTTTCTCCTGTGGCCTGGACTGTTATATATTAGTTAATGTGATTCCCATTTTCACAACCTCAGGTGCCAAACAGCTTCTCTCCAGACCTGGTGATAAGTCCAGTCCATCCGAAGGACGCTGGCTTTTACATCTGCAGGGTCAACTGTGGAGATGCTTTTGAATTCAGCCAGTGGGCTCAGGTGGACGTCCTGGATGTCGCCATGCCTTACGGTAACATTTTACAGGTGTTTAAGTCTCACTTGTGACTGCTGTTTCCAGCTCTGAGTGCTGTGTTTTTGAATCTTTGAAGTGGATGATATTATACTCATGATGTCTCCTCTCCCCCAACACCAGGACTGAGTTATCATTCCTTAGAAGGTCGGCTGAAGTTGGTGATCCAGCCTCACTCGCAGCGACTAAATGTTGGAGAAAACCTGCAGCTGGAGTGTGGAGCCGTGGGGCGGCCGATCCCTCGATACCAGTGGCACAGAAATGGAGTCCCGGTCCCCAACGCCATAAAGAGGAAACTCATGGTGAGGAGATTGTTGTGTGAGAGCTTTTATGATGTTACTCCTCTGAAAATTCTACTTTTTCCTTCTTGTTTGGACACTATTTTGTCCGTTTATAGTCATGTTGTTCAGTTCAGTAATCTTACATTTTGTAGCGAGCAAAGCGCCATGAAGAGTGTCTGCGTTTCAGATTCCTCACGCGATGCAGGATCAGCACGGCAGGTATCGCTGCGAGATCAGCAGCAGCACTGAGAGAATGTGGACCAATGAAGTTGACGTTGTCATAGGTAAGCCACACCGCAGTGCATTGTTTCATACTGTAATTGCAGTCTATGCAAACCAGCTGTCTTGTCATTACATCTGAGTGTTTATTTGCTCTGTTCTTGACTGAAAGCACCAAGGATATCTGTGCAGTTTTCAGGGGCAGTGGAGTGCTCAGAAGGTAGCGTTGAAAGGGGTGGTGCATGGTGTATCAAATGGCAACAGGGTAACAATTAGCGGGCGTCAGCTGCATGAAAATGCTAACCATAACTGTGTTCAGAAGTCTTAATTGTTCCTGTAACTGCATGGGGGTCATGATCGGGATTGTTGTTGCATAGACACTAAACAGCACATGAATTCTTGATTTGACTAATGTCATTAGTATTCTGTATGTATGTCAATGTCAACAAATCCCATGAAAAGACCAAAACCAGCTATGGCTCGATGCCACAAACATACTCTTGTGGTATTGCTGGTGTGTCAAAGGAAGTACTAGAAACAAGGTTCAGGAAGTCGTACGTGATAGTAAAAGGTGCAGACAACCATAAACCAATGCGCTCTGTCTTCAGGTGAAATAATATTATTCATTTATTCTTCAAGCATATAGGCAACTCTGGTCTCTCTATGCTCAAATAGCAGACGAATGATATTATGGTTTGGGTGATCTGCACCATTTAATATCAAGCAAGACTCCCTGGATGTAGTTTATTCCTCTGTGTTATAAACTGTGACACTATTTACCATAAAAAACACATTATTAAGTCAGCAGGAGTGACATGAACACTGTATCCTGCTTCTAGTATAAATACTCACTAGAGCACTGAATGATTATTAATATGCAGCTGAAAATATTCCCCAACAAATGCTCAGTTTACTCAGATTTGAGTAACGTTTGCTGAAAACTGCAGTGCCCAGCTGTTTTAGGAAATTGAATTGAGTAGTTGCAAATTTACATTGTTGGTTTTGGGCTTTTCATTGGATTTGCTGACAATAACAAAAACATGGCCTTAATCTCTAGGTTTAATCATAAATTGGTGATTCCATCGCATGAAAATTAGACCTTTCTTCTACCTTCACTGACCTTCTCTAATCATTTTTTCCCTGAATCAAAAGAACGTTTCTCTAACACCGATGTAAAAATGTTCATCTTAAGTATTTAAATTAAAGCATTTCTATTTTTGTTCCCTAGATGATGTTTACGCCATCGGAGGTAAGAGTAATCGTAGTCGTAGTATTTGTACGTACATATATATTCAAACTCATATTTTCCTTACTCAGCACTTTCATTATGAACCTTTGTTGTGTGTTTACTGTGACATTGTAATTTTAGGTTCCAGTGAATTTTTCCTGAATAGTATTCCCGAACAACTATATGGTAAGTGTCTTTCAGCACATCTCTTTATGCAGGTGTTAGTGAATTATTACAACATGATCAATATCACTTGATAACATGATGCAATACGGACAATAATACCTCAAAAAGTACCGTAGCGTTCAACTGACGTCTCTCTGACACAGTGTCACCAGCAAAGGAAAATTACCAGCTTCACAAATACTGTTTAATTTTGCAGGGATGATGTGTTACATGACATCAAGCAGCTATTAATGTCATTATGTTTGGTATTGAACCCATTATGATCCACTTCCTTCCTGCCTGCATTTCTTTGTAATTGTGATTTGTAGCACCACTACCTGATTTCCTGGTGCATTAGTCACAAGTGTGACATATTAAGTACAGCGTGTATGTCATAGAAAGTAGGATATGTTAAAAGCAAGGCAAAAAAAAAAAAAAGACAGCTAAAATTAATTAAATTGAATCTACATCAACCCTCACTGGGTGTGTTGGAGAAAAATCTAAACAAACAGCATTCTCAAGTAAATCCTCACCAACATTTGACTGAGTCCTTCAAGAGTTCTCATTAAAATAATTTAATGATTTTTATTTTTCATATGCGATTCACTTGTGTGAATGTAAGGACTGTTTTTCCGTCCCGTAGTTTAACAGTGTGGTTTTCTCACTCTCTCGTCCCAGCGACCGACAAAGTGGCCCTGCTGATCGGCAATCTGTCTTACCAGAACCACCCGCAGCTCAAAGCTCCCATGGTGGACGTGTACGACCTCACCAACCTCCTGCGGCAGCTCAACTTCCAGGTGGTCTCACTGCTGGACCTCACCGAGTCAGAGATGAGAAACGCTGTGGACGAGTTCCTGTTGCTGCTTCACAAAGGAGTCTATGGTACGCTGGGATTTCACAAACCTGTCGATGGTCAGAAATCCAGAAACAGTCACATCCCAAACATGAATTATATGAGTAATGTCTCAGGTGATTGAAGTACACACCTCCCTCTTTAGGTCTGCTGTACTATGCTGGTCATGGATATGAGAACTATGGCAACAGTTTCATGGTGCCCGTGGACGCACCAAACCCGTACCGGTCAGCCAACTGTTTATGCGTGCAGAGCATCCTTAAGCTGATGCAGGAGAAGGAGACGGGCCTCAATGTGTTTCTGCTGGACATGTGCAGGAAGAGGTGAGTCCTTGAGTCTGTGGGCCTTTCTTCAGCTGGTTACATTTAACTGTGATTTATCTGATTCTCTTTAAACTGAACTAAAATAAGATGCTTATACTTACATACACTTATTCAAGTAGTATTTTCAGTGCATGACTTTTACTTCTAATAGAGTATTTTTACAGTGTGGTATTAGTACTTTTACTTAATTAAATGATCTGAGTACTTCCTCCACCACTGAGTCAAGCTACCATCGTGTGCATGAGGCCTCCAGTGCACCACTTTGATCTTATTGTTATACACATAGACAGTTTTTGTGTGTAATTCCATGACAGGACCCATGAAGAATTATTTTCTCTCCACAGTAGCTGTTAGGGATTTATCACCTTGGTTTGCATCCTAGAGGTTTCATAGATGTCTCCATTTTCTAGGAATATTCATGATGACAGCACTCCAAACATTGTCCTGAGGGTTACGGCCAACATTGTCTTTGGATATGCTACGTAAGTTTGCAACATAAATTGTAACCAAAACGAAATTTATACACTTTCTCTGTTTTCAAGAATATTAAAATGGTGTTTTTCATTCGGCTGTCCAGGTGTCAAGATGCTGAGGCCTTTGAACTGAGCTCCAGTGGCTTCACCAACGGTGTGTTTGTCAAGTTCTTGAAGAAGCGACTGCTTGACGATGAGAAGATCACCGTGGTGCTGGACAGAGTCGCTGAGGGTGAGAGAGGAACAGAAACACAATTTAATAACATCACATGTAGCCCTGCAAGAAGTACTAGTCACATCAGAAATATCACATTCGTCGTAGATGTAAATAATCCCAAAACTTTGATCGTAAAATGAGTTTGTGACTGAGAAGATGATTCGGTTTGCTGTGTAATGTAATCTGGATATTTTGTGAGGTGTTACGGTCAAGACAGGCTGTTGTTGAAATGCTGACGTGTGATCTATTCTTTCTTGTGTCCAGACATGGGTCAGTTTGATGCTACGAAGGGGAAGCAGGCTCTGGAGATTCGCAGTAGTCTGTCAGAGAGGAGAGCTCTGACTGATCCTATTCTGCCCGGCGACAGCGCTGAGCTTGCTCACGCTCACAGTCGTCAGTGGGCAAAGGCTCATGGTGAGGTCAAAACACAGACCCTCCACTTCATTTTTAAATGTTTGTTTGTCAGCTCTTATCACTGCGCTGGGAAGCCCCGGTTTGCTTTCTGCAGAACTGCACACTGACTCACTCTGATACACACTTGCACACACGGTGCCTTCCTAAGACAACCACACTGTTGATGACTTGGCAGCAGGTTGGAAGAGTGAGAAACAACGATTATCACCTCTTCCTCTTTCATCAGCTAATAAATATGTGCTTATGATATTTCTGGTAGTAGTTTTCAGTGTTTTGGATCAGGAACACCAGGTGCAGTTCTTGAAACAAACCAGTGAAATGTGTGTTTTTCTGTCTTTTATTCCAGAGCTTCCTGAGAGCATGTGTCTCAGCTTTGACTGTGGGGCTCAGATAAAGTTGGGCTTCGCTGCAGAGTTCTCCAACGTGCTTGTCATTTACACCCACATCATTAAGAAGCCCGAGGACATGTCCTTCTGCCAGGCTCACGTCACTGACTTCTCACAGGTCAGTATGTTGTCATGAACACAGGTTGTTAAGAAAGAAGAAGAAGAAGCCGACAATTAAATCAGAATCAAAACAGTTGTACAACAAAGCCACAGAATGCATGTACCTAAAAGTATTTCGACAGTGCTTGTATGCATCACCACCTGCTTCCTTACCTGAATGCAGGACCTTGATGTGGATCCTAAAGAGATGAACAGAGAGACTCCAGAGGAGACCGGGATCTACTTCCTGTCCAGCAGCCTGCCGCAGCATTGTCTTTACACCAGAGTCAGCTCGCTGCAGAAGCTCAGGGTAAAAACTCAACATGACGCTCTGAAGACATTTCGGCATGTAGTAATGTGGGAAAACCTATTCTCTTTAAACGACAGCCGTGTTTCTACAGGTTTTTTTATGTGTCTCAGGGTTATCATAATAAGGAAGGGATAGATTAAAACTGCATTTCCACCCAAAGTTACCTGGAACTTTTAGTCCCAGGAACTACTTTTTAAGGAACTAAAAGGTGCCTTCAGCCCATTGTTGTCTACATTTCGACCATGGTCTTCAGACCCTCAAAGATGAGGAAAATTAGCCTGCTTTAGTGTGACAGAGAGACTGACATGCTAGAACCACGGTGCTACTCATTTATGTTTCACTCAATGTAGAATGTCTATTATTCTATTATTGTGTGTCCATCTTAGAGGGTATTTTGTTAAATTTAGCTGAAGACAACCAATTCTGGGTCCTGAAAACAAAAAAGAATACAATTGTGTTTCTTAATAATGTCTCTCCTCTGACCCACATGCAACAGGAGGAGCTGGTCTTCACCGTGTGCCTTCAGGGCACCTTCACCGCCATGGATGACGATCCCGTCCACTGGACCAAAAGCGTCAACATTGGCAAGCCGCTGATCGCTCGACTGGACCTGCACCGGGCGATGAGGCGAAATAGCTGCCTGCAGACATGCATGATGCCCCACAGCCCGTCCCACAGCCCCTGTCACAGCCCCGGGCCCGAACACCGCCTCCACCTCCATCACGGGCTGCACCAAGCTCAGGACTATAGCCGCCTGTCACCACAGAACCACTACCTGGACGTGTACGAGCATCTTCAGGGTGCAGTGGGTGGCTGTGGGGATTCCTACTATGACAACCTCAACCAGTCTCAGTATGAACCTGCATACGACTCAGCTGGTGGGCTGTCAAGCTCACCAGGCAGGCTAAGCATCCCTATAGAGGCCAGTGATGACATCACCGAGCTGCAGACTGTGTTCATCAACAGTCTGCAGCTTCAGCAGCAATAAAATGGCTGCTGGATGTCATCAATATTTCTCAGAAGAGAAGCCTTAAATGTCTAGTGTTGTACCTGGAATACTGCTGCTCTTTCTGTTACATGTTGTGACTTCATAATGTTTTTTTAGATTATTATATTCTTCAATTTATGAGCATTATTTGCATCACCAAGCTGTACACTGACTTTTGTACTTGAGTTTTAAAGAGTTTTGTAAATGCATTTTTAGAAGAAGGGCAAGCTGCCACATTTGCGTGACAAGTTTTGTATGTTTTGTAGAGGCGACAATTTACCAGTGATTCTCTAACTTTTTGCAGAAAGCAGAGCTGGAACTGTTTAAAAGTATAAGCTACATGACTACAATTTAGGGGGGCAGTATGATTAAGAAGATAAGGTTTTCATTGCAAGAAAAGCTTTGTAAACATTTGCTCATGGAGGCTAAATTTGCAGGAGCTCCCTCTGCTGTACAGTTAGAATACATATCAAAGGCCATCAGCAGACATTTTACAATGTTATTAGCCAATGAGAGGAAGTGATGCTTAACAACTTTAACCGTGGACAATTGATTAAAAACCTCAACCCACTGAGAATATTTCCACACAGCTATTGTTTTTCTATTTTTCTATCTCCTGTCTCCTCAGGATGGCAGGAGAAGGCTGTTCTATTAGGACTTACTTCTCCTCCACCAGCTGCCTCTTGTCCCAGCTCTCTGGACCTGCCTGCAATACTCAAAGTCATCCGCTCCTTTTATATCTTTGTTTTGCCGAGGACTTAATTGGTGTCTGCTCATCAGTGAACCATGAAACTTTCCAAAAGAAAGAAATGACCGACTAAGGGCCGACATAGTCCACTGCACACTTGATGGACATCATTCCTGTAGTGTGAGGTCCTTATCTGAACGTTAAATTAGAGTACAACAAGCCAGACTTTCTTTCATGGCAGTAAGCACAGACATAATGTGCTGCTCCACGGCCCCACTGTATCTTCATTTCTGCATGTGACAGTGTGGCACATGCAGAATTAATCTCCTGACATGAGTCCTGTGCGAGGATTTCCTGCACAGCAACAGAAAGAGAACTAGTTCAACGGCTCAGCCCTTTTCTGCTTCTACGCAGTATTTATGCTCAGCGGGTCAAGATTATTTGTAGAGGAACAGCTTACTAAGGGACAGTGGAGGACAGAGATGAAGATGAAGTTGACTGTAAAGACAATGAAATTTAGTAACAAAATGTACGAATGTCAAAAGAATGGAGAACAAATGAGGTACAAGAACAATATGAACACACTGAGGTGGGATGTAATGAGTGTGAATATCAGTGGTAAATTTTACACTTCATAGCCTGTGCATCCATGACGCAATACATCAGGGTATTTAACTGAATATTGTTCATGGGGGTTGTTCCAAGGGACAGAAAGAGAGCCACTGTTGAGTTGCTCAAGCAGATGTGAGGAAATATGCTCAAGTGACGGTTGAAAAGTGGCTCTTTTGAAATCGACCCTGTAATTTTTTGTACATTATCTAAAATCTGGGTGGGTGGCTGCGGCTTAGGAGGTAGAATGGTCGCCTGCCAATCAGGAAGTCGGTGGTTAGATCCCTGGCCTCGGTAGTCCACGTGCCAAAGTATCCTCAGGCAAGACACTGAACCCCAAAACTGCCCCTGATGCTGTGCCATTGATGTGTGAATTCATATGAACGTCGCTTTGGATAAAAGCGTCTGCCAAATGACTAATTGTAATTGTAAAATCTACTTAAACAGCTCAAAAGAGCAAAATTGTTTTATGAAATGAATATATTAACAGTAGTAGAAGTTAGTTTCCACTCATTGCTGTTTTCATGAGAGCAGGCAGGTCATGTGACCTTCAGCTGTCAGGTCCTGCACATAGCAGGACAGGACACCTTGCAGAAAGCTCCACAGTAGCCACATAACAGCACTCAGGTCGGGAAGGGTGTCATATTTTTATCAACCACATGCATGAGGCAACATTTTGCTTCAAAACACAGGAATGTCTCTTTCAGCATGTTCTAGCCATGGACAAGCCTGCAGGACAGGACACTGCAGCACAGCACCGAGACACGAACCCTGTCTGGTTGAATAATGGATGGAGTCAGCCACCCACAGGCTGCAGGGTGATATCATAGCTGCGTCACTTGTGCAGCTGAGGGAGGAGGGGAGGGCTGGTTAGACGATGCAGCAGCAGGCAGAGAGAGGAGAGAACAAGTGAGAAACCTGCCTACAGAGAGGACAGAGGGAGAATAATCATGTCAACCTACTGCAAGCAGCTCTTGTTTCAGATCCTCCTGCTTGTCGGCTCCTGCAGACACATCAATACAAGTAAATGACTATTTGGGTTCAATTTTGGCTGTGTGTGGTTGTGTTAAAAGCTCTGCTCTGCCTTCTCTTTGCCCAACTAAATGATCTGCAACCTTGTGAGGAGGAGAAGAAAATGTCATGACTTCCATACCATCATGTCTGCTGTATTTTGCTACTGATAGTCAGTGTTTATTGTATGTTTTTAATGTCCCCCAAAAGTGTTCTTACAATCTGCAGCATTTAAATCATCATGGGACACTCAGACTCTACATTAAAACAAAGGGCAATTAGTTATGTAAGGATTAAAATATAAATATAGGTATGAAAAAGAAAAATGAGAAAGAAAATATATTTTATAGCTGTGATCAGGGGGATTACTAACTGCAGCTAATTATCATTTAGGCAAATTGCTAATGAGTTTAATGCTATAATGTTTTATACCTACCACACATTTAGTTACCTTTGATGTAATATCTCACTAATATGTTTTTGTGGAGTATTAAAAAAGGATAAATTCATTGTTTATTTCTGTAGGTTTAAGGAAATGAACAGCTGTATTTTTTATTATAACAGAGAAGCATCTAATTTTTTCCTTTTTTTACATTTGGTCCTTCTTTCTATTTATGTATGCTTTGTATGTTTAAATTGTCACCTGTTCTTACTATAAATACTGTCAGCTAGTGTTATATTTTAATCCTTCACACATGCAGGTTTGTGTGTGTTTTTATACTGACTTGTTTCCTGTCAGAAACACCTGTCCCAACGCCCACGCCACTGGCTCCCATCAGTCCCCTGCCCACACTTGAAAGGAGCGTTGTTCTCAAAGGTAACTGTCCATCAGAGGACACTGGCCTGCAAAGGAAAAACTGAAGTAAAAAAAAAAAAAGAAAAAGAAAAAGACAGAAAGTGTTTCAAAGCTGTCAACCTATTTAACTGTAACAGATGCATAGAGGATGCATATTCTTCATTTAATGTCTTTTAGGACTTATTATTGTACCAAAAAAAGATAAATTGACATAAACCTTTGGAAAAACCTCAAAGGGAAAACATTCTATCAACAAACAAATTGAGTTTCAGCTTTCCTTCTACTATTATTTTTCCTAATAATTAACTTAAAATTAAAACAATAAATCAAATTACACTTTTTTGTAATTTTACACCAAAAACCAAATTCCACAAAAGTCAAATACTGATCTGACAGGGGGGACAGTTACTCTGACTACTACTCTGCTAAGCTAATGTTAGCCTAGCCACCTGTTTCTGTCCATCTTTCTACTATCTGTCTTCCTGTTCTTGGTTTAGCTTCTGATTTACTTACAGCATGTGGGACAACAAACTAAATTACCAAAATGTTAGTTTTCTGAAACAGATGTAGTTGTAACAGCCTTAAGTAAAAGTGCGCTGTAGCTACTTCAAGCTAGCTAGCATAGTTGACTACTTGGTTTTTAGCTAATTTGTTGTAACTGCACTTTTAACAGGCAGATTTTCTGTGAATTTATTTTATATTTTATTGCATAAAAACTGTTATATGGCAAAATAAATGAGATTTTCGAGCGAATTTGGACTAAATGTGTAGTTAATGCTTTTTAGCATTGTAGAGCAGTATATGCTACATTTGTCGCCATATTGTGTCCTCCAGCTTGGTTGTAAAAGGTAGTGTATTAGCAGAGGTGGCTGTTTTGTCATGGCCATTAGTGTCTGTTCATTCAAATGAACAGGTGACTTTCCGTTGTGTGTTTGAAGTACTCCTTCCCTCCCCACACAGGCCAAAGTCACACTGAGAAAGTTGAACTACTGAACCCTGTCAGTATCACACTGGAGTGTACCTGGACTGGCAACCACAACAAACCGCCAAACATAACTGGGTACTGGACAAAAGACGAGGATGAAGTTGAGAACAGCCGCCTCACAGTGCAGTTGGAGAATGAGCAATATAATCTCAAAAGAGTGTGAGTACTTCATGAGTTCATTCTTTCATCCATTATCTTCAGAAAAGGCATTTTTAGCCTAATGTGTCTCTGATAGGTATCAGCTGCTTGGTGGGTTGTCAGATTATTTAAATGAATGCATGTGTGTGCATCATGATTTACAAAAATAGTTAATATCATGAACATATTATTACATTTTACACAGATTAGCAAATTTTCTATGAATTAATCAAGTGCATTTTTCATGCACAGTGGATTGAAATCTTGTGTTGATGTTTAAAAACTGGCTTCTGTCGGTCTGCACTACACTGCAAGACTAAAGATAAGAAATAAAGGATAAGAGAAGCCATGTTTTAATGAAAGACTCACATATTATACACAGATTTATTTTTAGAAGACTCATCCTAAATTGAAAATAATAATATGTTTTGGTGTAAAATCACAAATCCATTTTTGCTTTTCAGGTTCAACATTGTCAGTGAAGAAAATCTCGGAAATTACTCATGCGTGTTTGGGAGTGAAGTGAAAATAGACTTTGTTTTGGCAGGTACAGATCACATCCTTTATGTGTTATCACCTTACTAAGCTTCTGCTGCTTATTCATATCAAAGGTCAATATTTACACTGAGTAACTATGTTTGAAGGAAACAAAATGCAGCCTGCAGAGTGCCATTTTCTCATTATCATGCTCTCCCTTGTTGTCCACCAGCTCCACAGATTGGTGAGGTGCGAGATAAGCCGATCGTCAGCTACGTGGGCGACTCTGTGGTGATTGCATGCAAACTGGATGAAACCAAACCGAAGCCCAACACCTGGAACTGGTACAGAGCGAATGGTACAGACAAGGTGGGTGAGCTGCTCAGAGACCTAATTAAGTCATTACAGCCAGCAAATATTACATAAATCAAAAAGAGTGGCACAGAAGGGTCAAGATAGAAAATACACAGGATATAAAAAGGAAAACCAACTATGTATACGTTCATATTAAATCAATATTGACAATTATGATCAAAATATTTTCACCAAACAAAGAGCAAGAACCACCACTTAATAGTAATTCCACTAGTGGCCTCTTTCTCTATGCACAAGTTTCATTTCTCCATCTATTTGACTGGAAGATGTGTTTTTTACTTTTAATGGACAGTGTTGTCATGATGGCTAAAAGAGCAAAGCCTTAACTTGTTTTTCTGTCTTGACTTGCCTCACTTCCTGTTCTTTTGTTTGAGATCATGCTGTTGACTTCTCACATTGCTCTGCCCATGTCACCTCTCTCAGAAAGGAAGTGCATTTTTTTTCTTTCTGGAAGCAACATAAACCTCAACACCTCTTCACTTCTGTTAGTTATGCTGAGACACTCCTAAAAAGCACTTAATGAGAAGTTCATACTGTGCTTTTAAGAGCTTCTCCGTGCAGTAATCCTTGCCGAGGATGTTGTCTATAAGTAATATCCGTTCATTTTCAAAAACCTCATGTGATGAGAAATGACCTTTAAACAAACATGTATGGCCTCTGACGTATTGGACTTACATTCGTAGGAGCAGATTTTCGCTGCTGCAGAGCCTCACCGCTATGAAATCAAAAACCAAGAGAGGGAGACCAAACTGCTCGTGCACAACCTGACAGAGGCCGACTCTGGCTTGTATTACTGCGGCGCAGTGTACGCCATCAGCACCGCGATGGGCCACGTGAAGCTTAAGGTCAGATGTGGAAAGTCACCAAGCCAAAGTGCATTTATTCAAAGACTGTGTTCCTGTTCATTTATACTTCTACTTCACTACATTGCACAGGGAAATATTACACTTCACGCTGCATTACATTTGTCTGGTTCCAAAACTTTTTTGCCTGTGAGCTATAATGAAAACACAATGTCTACTTTGGCCCTACTAAACTTCTCAGATGATTTTATTTTTACAACTGTTTGAGACCTGAAGACATAAAACTCTCCAACATTCCACCAAATAGCAGATAGTAAGACAAAAATCCAAAACATTTGAAATGAATTTTATCATTTCTACCATATTTATCATCTTGTGATCCTTTGGAGGGACCTGAACCAAACACTGGGAACCACTAGTCTAAACTACCTAACTGTATATAAAGAGGTTAAAACTAGCTCCACCTCAACCAGCTAGTAAAATGCTACTTATGCAATGATGCACCAGTGTTAATCTAATAATGCATGTATAATTATACTTTTATACTTCTACATTGTTCTAATATTTCTGTAACTTGAAGGTCATCAGCTTCTACGAGCCTCTGAAACCGTTCATTGCCATCGTGGTGGAAGTGATCGTCCTGGTCACCGCCATTCTGCTCTACGAGAAAAAACAGTCCAAGAAAAACCACACAGCAGGTAGTCAGACGACACACAGAAGCTGTAGTTCATGACACTGTGTGTTGTGTTGTGCAGTATGTGGACTTTTAACATAAAATTATCTGCTATATTCTCAGGAAATGGGACGAATGACCAAACCGACACACTGTGAGTATGATGGAAACGCTGCTAATGTCTCTAAAGATATATTTCCTTTACAGTTTGATGTCTATACAGGCCTCCTTTGGGTGCCTTTCTTTCACGATGTACGTTTTTATGCCCTCAACAGGACACAGGGAGAAAATAATGAATCAGAGGGAAGTTCTTCCATGAGACAGCGGAAAGTTTAAAGACTGTGATTACTTCAATCCAGCAGATCAGAGCTTCTGTAAAACGAACGACATATTTTCCTTTTTTTTTTTTTGGAGAAATGAACTATCGAGTTTAACAGCAATATCTCAATCAATCTATTTTAAGAATATTTTCACCAAATAAAGTGCAATAACCACTTAATGATCATTCCTTTGATTCTTACACTAGCAGCCTCTTTTATGTCCGAGTGTCAGTTGTCACTTTATTTCACTGGAAGATAAGTTTTTTTTTTTTTTTTTTTTAAATTGACAGTAGTATGATGATGGCTGAAGGAGTAAAGCATTTACCTTTTTTTTTTTTTTCAGTCCTGAACCCTGTATCTCCTCACTACCTGTGGAAACTGACACATTACTTTCTCTCAGAAAGGAAGTGCATTTTCTTCTTTCGGGCAACAACTCCCACCTCGGCTCCTCTTCACTTCTTATCTATGCATTATGTTTTGTGATCCGTGCCTTACACCCCTAAAAGCACCTAACCATTCATACTGTGTTTGCAACCACTTTCCTGTCACTTTCTGGAGTTAGTGCTTGCAGTAATGTGTGCCTAATGCGCTACCCATTATCTTAATAACGTGTATGTCAAGATACATCATCATATGTGCAGATACTTGTTTGTCTTATTCGCGTTGATGTATCAGAAGGTGGTCGGAAAGATCATGTTGTCCTCTAATCATGACTTCTATTGTGTGTGTCGCGTTGTCAGCCTTCACTTAACCTGAAAGGTGTGCTCCTGTAAATGTTAACAAGCAAATTAAAACAACACGAGTCACTGTCGTCGTGTTTGTTTCAGTAACTTCCTGTAAGAACTATCAACTTTACATGTGTTGGTGAGTCTTACGGCACATGTGAAAAAAAGCTGCTGTGGCTCCAGAGGGAACTGCGTCAGTTAGTGTTGAAGATGAGTTTGAGACTTAAAATAAATCTGGTGGTGTGAAGTCAGACAGAAGTGAGCCTCCAGACTCTATAGCTCGCTCCTCATCTCTGCTAGCAGCTCGAAGCTACATTAGCCGCTCTTGGCATAACACACCCGAATCAACGACTGAACTGTTGGCACTTGAGTTGCATTGTGGGTAATGTTGGCACCAGACTTAATGAAGAAGAATGTGTGGAACAACAGCTGGCTGTCTTGTAAGTGAGGTGGACCAGTCCCATGTATAGCGCAGATTTTCTCCGAATCAGTAAAACTTCCAAGTATTTTTGACACACTGCAGACTACAAATAACTATGTACTGCTAATTTAGAAGGCTGTTTTGAATACAGCTGATATCTGTGGTTCTGTGGCATTGATTCTGATACTTGTGTGCAATGCTCAGGCTGTGTAGTGTTCCTTTAGTGAGTGTAGTTTAGTAGTGACAAACAAGAGCGTCAGTTTGAAACACATGGTATATTTTTTGCATAAACACAGTCTGCACCATGATAAGGGATGTGCATACAGTATTTTGTTTAACACAGCTTAATATAGATTTTTCTGATTTTCAGAACATTACATTTTATACAGTCTGACAAAGGTCGTGTCTGCCGTGTCGGCCTCTTAAAAAGCTTCTTCTCTTGATGTGTGGCTTGGGAGTCTCCCCTTGGACATTTTTCAAAGAGGCAAAGACAGAAATGTAAAGAAATCTACGGCCGGTTCATGAGGAACTGAACCAGAAGCTTGATGACGTCGTTGTTCAGACCCACCACCTCTCCGTCCTGCACGCTGTCATACAGTCGCAGGCTTTCGGTGCCCCAGAGGAGGTTTTTTCTGGGGTTGTTGGCGTCCGTCTCCACGGAGAGGGCCACTGTGTTGAGCTGGTAGCAGAAGAAGGAGAAGAACTGGCCGTCTGTGATCACGGCCTGGGACACAAAAGGCCTGGTGAGATCCTCATGGTTCCAGAAACCTGTGGGAGGCAAGAGGGAAGTATCATCACCTGCCATCTCGTCTCTCTTTAAGTGAAAGATCATTTGACTGATTTGAAACATATACTGTATGATAAGCTCTGCTCTTCTTCTTGATTTCTGCTCTGCGTTGATAACTCACCCTGGTACATGGCCTGAGCTCCTGTCCAGGCAAAGAGGCTGGCAAGTCCATTGGCTCTGAGGAAGACCTCCATCTGGTCAGACTGCTGCTGCAAAGCCATCCGCTCTCTGTGGTATTGGTCAGGCACCAGGTGGAACTGGGTGTGACCGTAGCACGCTGGGTCTGGGAGCTTGGAACCTGATGATGAGACCAAAGGATGCGTTTTATGTAAAGCAAGCAAAGCTAAAAACACCCAGCTTTACTTTCCAAATCCTGACTGACTGATACTAAATCATGAAAATTGATCTATGTAACCAACTACGATGGACTTTCTTTTCCAGAAAAGGCTGGAGCTGAAGCAATTAGTCGATTGGTCAATCCATTGAAAATTGCTCTGCAACTATTCTGACAATCATGAAGTAAAAATGTCCAATATTTGATGGTTTCAGCTACTCAAATGTTAGCATTTGCTACTTATTTTGTCTTACATCACAGTAAATTACAGAAATTTGACATGACGAACTTCTCTCTCTGGAAAATTGTGATTTGCCTTTTTTCACATTTTTCTGCTGTTTAATTGACCAAACAATAAATTGATTAATTAAAGAAGCAATTTACAGATTTATTGACCATGAAAATAATCATTAGTTATAGCTCGAGAAAAGATTTTATTTGGCCACTGCATTTTAAGGGACGTGACATTTATCTAAGGAGGCTGGACAAAACTAAGCAATGTGAGACGCCCATAGAAGCTACAGCTGTTTGAGTGAACAGCTACACGCTGGCGCCCCCTAGTGACAGTATGTGGTAACTGAATAATTCAACTCACAACATGAAACCAGTTTTCAATGTGCTATATTTACATTCTTTTGGCTACTCCAAAGGCACATAATCAAGATGAGTAAGACACAGTGGATGTGGCTGGTCTCTTGTAACTTATATTACCTGTAAATATGTTGTTGTCATATTGCCTTCTGAACAGAGGCATCATGTTGGGAGCTAATGTGATCTCTGGAACTTCAGTGGCATAGGAGGCCTCCAGCGGGGTGAACTAAAAGGAGTTAAGATGACAGTGATTAGAATAGAAATCCCTCATATGATTGACAGTAAAGGAAACCTTGATGTTCTATGTGCCATGATTTGCTATGACATGCTTTTGCTCCAGTTTGGCAGGTTGGTCCTGTGCGAGCTCTACCTGTGGCAGCTGTTGAGTTATCCTAATCTGGCTGTGCGGATGGTCATCAATCTGGAACCTGGTTGGCTCCTGATGGCCTCTCCGGTGCCCCTTTGGGATGATCCTCTGTCCTCGCCTCCAATAAAAGTTCACCTGGGGATTAATATCTGAAACAAAAATGACAGAGTTGCAGAAGTCAAGTGTGGTTTTTGTGAGGCACAGAGCCTGGAAAGTATGGTTTTAATGTGCCAGAGTGGATGGCAAGTCAGATAAATTCATCACAGTTTGACTGCCAAATCAATCATGCATACCTAGACTGGACAGGAGGAACAGTGGATTGTATTTGGCCAGACTGTATGTCAGTCCAGTCACCAGGTTTCTCAGTAAAGGTCCAACCATGTGCTCCTGGTGTCTGTACAGGAAAGGTTTGCGTTTCTTCATGTGCCAGTGCTCCTGTAAAATCACATAGGTAATCATGGAGCGGATGTCCGCGAACGCATCCTTTTCAATCCCCGCTACGGTGTCTTGAGCTGCAGCTGGCGGTGAGCTCTCCTCCCCCGCGGTCTTCTCCTGGCCCACAGTGAATTTCTCGGGCAGGCCCGGGATATATGCGGTCTTGGTAAAGTGCTGGTACCATCTGTCTGCGTTCCGTGCCCACGTTTGAGGATAAACCACAAATTTCTTCCGCTGGATACGAGTGATGAGGGAGAGCTTCTCCTCCAGAGGGGAGGCACATATCTTTTGTACCTGTTCGTCAACCTGTCGCCGCCGTGCAGATTTGCTTTTAGCCGTGAGAGAGGGGACGATGGGGGGATAAGCTGGCTCCTTGACCGCAGCCTCGGTGTGAACAAGCTTTTGGTTTCTAAACGCAGGAAGGTTTTTGGGGAACAGCAAGGGCAGCCGCCTGCGAGCCGCCATGTTTCTCGTATGACGTCAACTGCTCTACCGTTCCGTTGGCATATGAACTAACAGCCTCCCACAACAGCGCCCCCTACTCCTCAAAAAGTCATAATAATATGTCGTTACCATATTCTACTATGTTTCTATTCTGTGAAAATCTGCTCCTATGTATGAACTGAGAAACGTAAAACTCATTATTCCAGTGCAATTCAGTACAAGGCCATTCTCTATGATTTACTTGTATGTGGCTAATGGTAGCATCATACTTAGCATCGGAGAACACTGACGCTCTTGAAGCGACCCCTGTGCTAAAAAAAATGCCCCCTTTGAATGCACCGAGAAATGTCGTAAGTCTTTGATTTACCACAACATTATCATAGGAATAATACGATTTAGTCTGTCGGATGTAAAAATTTGACACGATCAACAGTGAAGTCATGTCCAACAATTGATATGAAAAATATCGACTTGTTTTGAAAATGAATTACTTTATACTTGAGTTTGGCACCTGATGTGCATTTTTACGTCTGACCACAATATTGTTTATCAAATTATCCCTTTATAAATTAATTTCTGATAAAACAACAATGTCATACTTCTTAAAGGTATGTCGTTTCTCAGTAGCCAACTGTAAACCGAGAAACTTAATCCAAACGTGGTTCAGGACAGGTGATGGACACCATACAGGGTTTACGTGAAGGCAACATCAACGTACGGTGCAGAGTTGACGTCTGCGAACAAGACTTTCGGATTGTGCAGAAGTGTGTCAAGAAATAATTTAACTTCGGAAAACTATAATAGCTAGTTAGCTAGCTATGTATTTTCATCGGGGTCTGCGGACGCTGGTCGTCCTCGGGACCAGAACGGCTCAACTGAACCGCTGGCACCGTGTTTGTCGAGCTAAGGTAGCTGCTCCAAAAATATTCCGTCTTATTTACATAAACATTTTCCTGTCGTTGGCTGCAGCAGAGCATTTTGACGCCTGTCTTACCAGCTCTGGTAGTGGTTGTGGGAAACCTTCTGTGCTCTGCCACCAAGAGGTTTGGTTTATTGTGCTCCTCACATGTTGTTTTGATATGTGCTGTGTGTAAGCTAGCAGCAGTTGTCCGCGCAGAGCCTTTACATTCTGTCATGTGCCTCATTGACCCTCAGAGACCACTGTGCACCAAAAGCGACGAGGTGAGGCTGGCAGAGGAGGCCAGCAAGAAGTATGGCTCCCCAGCTCCAACTATCTTCTCCAAAGTGATCGACAAAAGCATCCCTGCAGATATTATTTACGAAGACGAGAAGGTAAACAACCAGCGTCTTCAAAACATGTTGGGGTTATCTGTTTGGCCTCTTCCACGTGGAGTCCTGAGACAGATTATGCTTGTTGAGATGTAGATAAAAGAATTTGAAGTTATGCAATTCAACGCTTCATGTGTGTTGTTTTTGTGTGCTTGTCAGTGTTTGGCCTTCCGGGATATCAGCCCACAGGCCCCTGTTCACTTCCTGGTCATTCCAAGGGTCCCCATTCCCAGAATCAGTGAGGCCAAAGATGAGGATGCTGAGGTATGTTTGTCCATCCTGTTTCTATCCAAGCGGATCCTTATTCCAATCATGGGCGTTAGTCTGCCATGACAGCCTGCACAGTTCTGTGAAGGTTTTCTGCTGAAGGTAAATTCAACACAGGGATCAGGTCTAGCTGGGGTCCCTTTGCCTCAAAACTCCCTCCATGTCCAGCCACACTCTAAATTTGAATCGTTGAAAAGGCTCAGGTGTCTTCTTTTTTCTCCTTTCAGCTCTTAGGACATTTGTTGGTCGTCGCCAAAAATGTGGCAAAGCAAGAGTCTCTAAATGAGGGATACCGAGTGGGTAAGTTGCTTGATTTGACAGTAATGGGCCTAATGGTCATTTACGTGAAAATACAGGCTGTTCATTCACTTGCACACTGAATTGTGGGTATGTTTCTGTCTTCTGCAGTGATCAACGATGGAAAGCACGGGTCTCAGTCAGTTTACCACCTTCACATCCACGTCCTGGGAGGAAGACAGATGATGTGGCCCCCAGGATAATGGTTTCATGTGTGTGTTCGTCTTTTCTGTCTCTCTGTCTAGTGTTTAATTTAATTAGGGTGACATGATATATGATGGGTGTAGTTCATCCAAAAAGAAAATCCTATTCTCATCAAATTTTTGAGACAAACTCTCACTTCACCACCCAGAATGTGACATGTAAATATGTTGATCTTAAGAGGAAAGATCTTATGTTTGATACGGCTGCAAATAAAGACGCTGTCTAATATGGAAAGCTGAAAGCTCCCTTCTTTAATCTGACATTGTTATTGTTAAATAATGAATAAGCTGTTACATAATAGCAGAGGTTAAATTATGACACAAACAGGAATTTTCATCAACAGGTTTCTCCACAAAACAGATTTAACATCTCTCATTATGCGTGTGCTGCATCACAACTCAAATTATCATTCGGGAGAGAAAAGGATGAATTCACCCACTGAGCAGTGAGTTTATGTTGTCACATACAACACATCTTTATACTCAAATCCCAGGTTGCAACAACCCATCAAAAGGGAGCCAAATCTCACAACACCTGAACCAAATGTCAGATGCTTTGGACAGTCACCACATCAGAAATTAATAAAAATATCTTCATAATGAGACAAATAATAAATGTCAAACAGGATAAAAATGTAAACATTTCTACAAATAATGAACACATTAAAGTATAGATGTATACCAAGTAAATATGGTATTATATATGTTTTTTATTTTAACTTTTTTATTCTGCTCTATATGTAATGTCCAAATATTTTGTAAAATGAAGTCGTACTTTTTTCTGATAATGAAAATTCTGTATTAACTTTAGAAACATGCCATTTAAAAAAATCTGAAGAAAAGGCAACAAAATCGTTGCTGTTCTATCTGAAATTCACATTTTTACACTGTGAATCCTGTTTTAGGTCATCCAATCTAATGTTTATTACCTCCTGCACATTTACAATTTCTTGTATGTAATCAAGTACCGACCATGTATTTTTAGCATTGCGGCCGTAGATGAACCCCTTCACTAATCAGTCACAGCCTCCACAGATGGCATATGCCCAGATGATATCAGTGAGGGTCGTATAGAGGACGCATGTGGTGTGCTGGTGGTATGATTCTGTGACCATGGCGCCTGTGACTAAGGCAACTACAGGTCATTTGAGAATGGAGCTTGAACTTTACCCCATATTTGCTTTAGAAAACAATATTAACCTTCCCGACCGTGGCAGTGGGACAGATGCAGCCGTGACATGTTCATAGCTCAGCAGAGAAGAGGAAACAAGCTATTAATGACACATTCACTGAGTAAAAATCATTGGCCATCTCTGACTTCCCTTACGCGTTTTATACCAGTCACAGATAGTCAGACGTGGATAGAGAAGTGGAAGAGTTAAAGGATTTCTGGAAGTGTCGGTCTGGCAGGAAAAAGGTTTTTGTGTTTAGCTGTTGAATAACTTTTTTTATGGGTCAAAGTCTCATGTGTCCTCATAAACTTGAGTGAACTTATCTGTTTTTATCATTACTGACAGGCCTTGTCATGCATATCTGATCATTTCTGTCCATTTGGGAAAATAGAAGTGTGTGTAAACTCCCCCCTGCCCCGACCTGCTCAAACTTGATCTTATTGCTTTATAGGCTCCTTCATTCTTTAGACTGTTCAATGTTTAGACTGTCACCGCTGCCAACGGTCGTCAGCTATTACAATAACTACAAACAAAGCAGGTTGAGCTGCAGACTGTGTGTTGGGTCGTCTTCACCTCTGGGAGCCGTGACCTTTGGTCAAGTTCACCGGTGGATCTTTGACAGGTTGACACAGACTCAGCAGCAGGTGTTCAGAGGATTGCATAAGTCTCTGTTGCTCTGGATGAGGTGTGAGTGCAGGGGCACTTGGGAATAACTCACACAAGTCCCCTATAGGCTCATATCTTCTGGAGGGGGCGTCAGTCGAGCACTTGCACCAGGCAGAGGTTGATTCAGGTCTGTCCTACACCCAACAGCAACTGTAAAGGTTGATGCCAATCGGCTCTGTCCCCAGAAAAGGTAGTTATTGTTTCCTAAATATCTAAATGTCATGTTGCAATTGTGTGGAGTGTGAAAATGCTTGTGTTGTCATAACTTGCCATGGGGACTGCATGTGATGCAAGTCTTTGCTCACTGACATGTTACAGCTCGTTTTTTGCTTCAGGTCAGTGTTTTGTTTTTTTGTTGTTGTTGTTGTTTTTTTACCGGTACAACACAATAAATAAATGACACAGTTTAATGTAAACTCTCTGCATGTTGGCAGAAGCAAAGTGAACTCACCAGCCTTCAGGGATGTTTTGATAAATATGTATGGGACAATCACATGACTGGGAGCTGGATATAGCCCCCATTCGATGTGAGCAGGTTCCTCAACCTTTATTGTTTGGTCAACAGAGTCATTCTGTAGTCCCTCCTCCACAATGATTGACCCGAGTTAAAAGCTTACCAGACAGCATCACTGGTCTTCTCCTGGATCTCATCTTTACGTACTGAGACTAAACACATGTGACTGCTCTGGATTTTCAGTGTTTCTTGTGGGACTTCTACTCCTCTTTTTTTTTTTTTTTTTTTTTTCTGCAAGATTCAACTTAAACAAACAAAGTTGTCTCCTTTCTGGGTAATGTACCAATCAAAGTCAGTCATGACACTGAACTCTACTTGTTCTGCATTATGGGGCACTTTAATCGATAATTGCTTAATCCAGAGCAAAGGCCCTGGCACTTCATAGTACCACTGTGGCTTTGAGTAGTGTATGAACTTTGGTCCATAAAATATCTTGACCAAAGTCATCTTAAAAACCTGAGGTCAGGCTCAGTCTGCTGGCTTGATAGAAATTAATCTAATGGGATTTTATCCACAAATGTATCATGACAGTTGTGTCCATGAATGCGTCAATAATTACATTTTTACAGCTGTTTTGAGTTATTACATTTGGCAGTGCAGTTATTTGAATGCACAACTTGTGACCAGATGACACAGATATTGGACTCATTTCCACTGTTTCAATATATACACACTAGATGGCGCAATTTCACTGCAGTAAGACATCAAGCTATGGCAGCTCTTCACAAATTTAAATTTTACTTAATATCTGAATGAACTCGTGATGGCTGAGAGTATTCTGCTTCCAGGCGGGATTGTTTGGCTCAGAGGTGCTCGCCATGTGGAGCAAAGAGTATGAATACTGCAGGCATGCAGACGTCCCAACGCTGTCTGGCAATATTTTAAGTTTCAACATTTAGACTACTGCTCTGCATGATTACCAGTGATGGCAGTCTTTGGCTCTGACCTGTTGCAATAACTTTGGTGAATGTCGTATTTGTATAAATGAGTTGTGTCAAAACAGATAATCCTAGCTAAGAGGAGGACGTCTGAGGTGTTTAAATGCTAATTTAACATTATGTCCATTTAAGATCTTTGTTTTCACAGCAAACACAAGATGAGCCTTCAAGAAGATTCGATTAAAAGCAACGGTGTTGCCGTCATGGATGGTCATATTGAGAGGTATGTAAAATGGTGCATGTCCCAAAGTGGAGAACACATATTTAGCTTTTTTTCAAGGTGATCATTAAGTCGATATCAGCGCATTCGTGCCCTCTCAATGGCCTCCACAGCATCCCCACACAAAAGGAACAGACTCTGTCGGACTCCACAAACTTAAAGACCCACTCCCACCTCAACAGCGAAGCCACCACAGCAGAGCTCAGTGCAGCATCAGCTTCAGAGAACCTGGAGACTATTTCTTCCATTAACACTGAGTCACCGGACAAACCTGACAGATCTCCAGAGCTGGATGGAGCCACTGAAGGACTTACAGCAGGTATGAGTTTGAATGGGATGTAAGGAGAAAGGAACAATTGGAGGATTTTCCTCAAAATGCTTTTTTGCTTGTTAGTGTAGAGCACAGTGACTCAATGACAAATCTGAGGGTTTGTGAGATTAACAAGACAAGAAATGCAAGAAAAAAAACATATTGCCGCTCCACAAATTCAGTTCATTTTCCCAACTCATTCAACTGTGAGAAGGCAGCATCACATGCAGAAACATGCAACTTGTACAAAAGGGTCATCAAGATATATTGTGTTGCTTTTAAAGATCAAAAAGGATCTTTAATCTGCAGATCCATGAAGGTTTGAGTCTGAGAGATACTTTTACAGTGCATCAAATCAGCAAAAAGGACATTTAGAAAAAAGACTTTGAATGTAATGATTGTTCAGTAAGGTTTTAAAATGGGTTTTGAACAAAATATTTGTGTAGCTGAAGTGGCTAATTAGATGCGCTGGCAGGTCTTTCCAGGTCTCCTGAGCTGATGAGAATGCAGTGTGATGATACTAAATTTGGAGTGGCTTTCTGTGTTTGGTGCCAGCACAACCCCTGCAACAGGATTCAGGAGAAACTGCGGGTGTGGCATAACCTGAAATGACACCAGAATACACATAAATGCTGTCAGTTCAGACAGTAACAACAAACGCAAGAATGACTATTTCCAAATGAGCTGAAGACAGAAAGTTTTGACTTCTGAAACTGGACTTGGCGGCAAAAAACAAGACTAGATAATCTTTCTGTCCTTAAAATGAAGTGAGAAATGAGTGTTCGCTGCTTTCCGACATGCAGTTTTTCTCAGTCACAGAATTTTGGGTCACTGAATTTTAAAACATGCGCTTGTGGATGTATAATCAAAGGCAAAACAGAATAATACTGGATTACAATGGATTATAGCATGTTAAGAAGGAGAGCGTGCCGTTGAAAAAGAAAGATGTGAACCAGTCCAGCGGTGCACCTGAAAAGCCTTGTGGGCATTTTTCCATGCAGTACAGAGAGCTTTGCAAGAACAGTTTCAGTTCTGTCAACCAGACTGAAGTTTGGAAACTAGACCTGACCTTCGAGTGGAGCACTCACAGCCTCGCAGGAATAAATATCATCCAAGAATTTTGAGATTTAGGGAATGAGTGATAACAGGAGCTGAAAATAACATTAAGTAGAATAAAAAAAAGAAGAAATAGCAAATAACAGGAGGGAGTTTTATCAAGGCCTTTGTGCAATTCTTGAAATACAGCATTATGTAAATATGTTCTTTCATGCACTCAGTGGAGTAATTCTAGTCTATTGTGCTGTATTAAAACTATATTACTCTCTCTAACCTAACCTGATCGGCAGATAGAAACTGACATTCCACAGCTTCCTGTTTTGTCTCAGGTGACAGTGTAGCCTTCCCCTGTGCACAACCTGCAAATCAGGTTTCTCTGAGAGACGGCATGCAACAAACACACATGGGTAGTTCAGAGATGATTTTCCTCTCACACACTCGACTCTTCTGCTAAGAGGCAAGCTCGCTGTGTCTTGGTGTTGCGCGGGTGTCTCCTGAACTTGACTTGTCACCAATGGCGGGTAAAGGCTGCTGCCCTTGTTGTCCTGATACAGAAGAGCCCAAGGCTGTTCCCCTGTCGGTGCCGAACGTGACAGCAACTCTGGCCCCAGCTGACCAGCTATGGAGCACCAGCAGAGACAAGGCAGTCAAGCTGAGGATGGAGGGCTCGGGCCCGGCCTCAGAAACGCCAGTCACCATCCATCAGATGTTCCTGGAGACGGTGAAGAAGTACGAGGATAAACCAGCCTTGCTTTCCAAAGAGGAGGGTCAGTGGGTGACTCTGACATGGAGGCAATACTACGAGCAGTGCCGGGCATCTGCGAAAAGTTTCCTCAAGGTTTGTTTGTGTGCAAACTTGTTATGCATGGACCTTAGAAAAATATATATAATTACTGCAGCGCAATCAGGGAATATTTGGTATGTTGGATTTTGAATTTGAAAAGTGAGATTGAAGTGTTTTTAGCTTTAATTTAAGGGCGTTTGCATTGGCTTTGGGTCAACACTGTAGTAATTTTTGCCTTTGTTAATGTTCTCAATGAAAAAAAACAACAGCAAAACTCTGACTTAGTTGTGAATTTGGCCCAAACAAAAATCTTTCCTTTAAGGTATTTTATTTCATTTACTTATTTTTATGACTCCTCTGTGTGATTGTTGATTTTTGCTTGCTTTTTAGTTTCCTGACAAAGCAGCTGTGTTTAATTCAAGGTGGCCTGAGGTTGTCATATATAATAATCCGACCCAAAGACATCAGCAGACACTTGACATCTGTCCTTTTGATGCTCTCTCAAACTTTTCCTGCAGGCATCTTCACTTCCTGCTTACGTCAGGGGCTTTTTGCTTTTAGACTCGTGTTCAGCAAACAGCTTTAATACTAAAACTCAGTGCTTTAAAGTGTTGAAGCTGAACACTCTTATTACTGTTTGCCTGCACTGTATATAATATTATTCACTTATAAACTAAACTGGAGTAGCAGTAGATTTTGATTCAATGGAGAAATCCATGTGATGTTCACATGAACAGTTTAGAGCAATAACAAGCTACGCAAAGGCTTCAATTCCTGGCATCCTTTTTGTAAACAGTACATCAAAGGTTACTCCCTCTCTGTGGTGTAAGAACGGATGCTGAAAACCAACACTCGGGTGTGTGAAATTCACAGCTTGTGTTACGTCTCCTCTTTCACGGACATGTGTGGAGTGATGGGATGTAGGTCAAGAGTAACTGAGGCACTGTGCCGCTGTGTCATTAAAGATACATGCTGCTCGATAAAACTCACTGTCTTCTTGTAGCTGGGGCTGGAGCGTTACCATGGCGTGGGGATCCTGGGATTCAACTCCCCCGAGTGGTTCATCTCAGACATCGGTTGCATCCTTGCCGGGTAAGATCACATGCCTTGACGTTGTTCCACCTGACGCTGCACATTTATCTCTGTCAGTGTTTATCTCGAAGTCCATCTCTGTGTCTCTGCCTGCATTTTCAATTCTCAGACAACCTAGTGTCACTTCTTCACTGCTGTCTAGAAAAGTATGGACACAGCAGAAAGTATTGTCAGTAAATCCAGCTGCTGTGCTCCCATGAATGAGTGGCATGCAACTATTCAAACACTTCAATTTATTTTACATCATATTCAGAAATGTAGCTCTTATGTGATAACTTTCTTTTCAGCAGTGGATGAGATATCCACTTTATTAATGAATTCATATATTAATTGATGCAGAAACTGTGTGCTCTCTCCTCCGGCTGTTGATGTTTTGGAGTATTTTAGATTCTTAAGATTCAAAGGAGCTAAATCCACAGCAAATCATCTCTTTTTTTCTCCTGTATTGGGTTTGTGCCACAGGGGTCTGGCGACTGGAATTTACACCACCAACTCGCCCGAAGCTTGTCAGTATGTGGCAGCCAGCTGTGAGGCCAATGTCCTGGTTGTGGAGAATCAGAAACAACTTGACAAAATCAT
This sequence comes from Chaetodon auriga, assembly GCF_051107435.1. Taxonomy (NCBI): domain Eukaryota; kingdom Metazoa; phylum Chordata; class Actinopteri; order Chaetodontiformes; family Chaetodontidae; genus Chaetodon; species Chaetodon auriga. The sequence goes on along the minus strand of NC_135078.1, from coordinate 13,504,104 downwards.
GCAGGTCGGGAGCTTCATCACAGCACCAGCTCTTAATGTGCCCGTAACAAATATCTGCAAAGACAGAAAGAAATCTGTGCAAGTGGTTTAATCTGTGTTTCCCTGCAGGTTAAAGATCAGCTACCTCATCTGAAAGCCATTGTCCAGTATAAAGGCGAGCTGCAGCAGAAACTACCATTCCTGTACACAGTACGTTCACTCAGAAAACATATTGATGAAGCAGATAAGTTGCATCTGTTATGCTGTACATGATGCCTGTAGTTACACTGTTTTAGTGCAAACTTATTATCTTTCTTACATGCGGTGTAAGAATATACTTAGATAAATGTGACTGAACTCAAAAGTGCTGAACTGCAAAGCACAGCTCACAGCTCAGTCTGGATTTAGACACACGTTATCATACCATCTGTATTTCTGTAGTGGGCAGAGTTCATGAAGCTGGGAGAGGACGTGCCCGATGAGCAGCTGAACGCTGTGATTGACAGTCTTCGAGCCAATGAATGCTGTACACTCATCTATACCTCTGGCACCACTGGCAACCCTAAAGGAGTCATGTTGAGCCACGACAATGTGAGTTATTTGGACAAGATGTTTTTCTAATCTGCCACGTATTTTCCCCATTAATCATTTAGTTGATTAATAACTCCAAGATACAGTGACATATGATCAAGAAAAGCAGCAAATCCCCTCATGTCAGAGGCTGGAATCAGGGAATGTTTGGCATTTTTTTCATTATTTTTCCTCAAAAAGTGACTGAAACAATCAATTGTTGATCAAGCCCCCATTGTGGCCTCCTCCACGTTGCTTGTTCGACGACTGATTCTCCTCAAAAAGATTGCCTCACCGTCTCAGAAACACTGGCTGGCACATGTAAAAACACACCTCAAACTCCAGCAGTTGAGCCATACTACTATTGGCTTCACCAGAAAGTTTTACAAGATCTGGCAAGATTTTCTACTCTGTTCTCAACATGCCATCATTCCTTTCATATTATGTGCATGTGAGCCTGTTTGCTGATTTGTATTGTGAGAATTCAAGAAAAATATTTGCATAAAAGACCTCTCTGATGACTCCTCTCCCACCTATCAATGTGCAGCTGATGTGGACGTCCCGTTCGGCACTCACCGTCGCAAATATTAAACATGGCGAGGAGGTGGTGGTCAGTTACCTGCCACTCAGCCATGTGGCAGCCCAGATGTTTGACATGTGGATGTGTATTGCTTTTGGTTTGACCACCTATTTTGCTGAGCCAGACGCCCTCAAGGTAAGGATGCCAACTGTTGTATAAACATGGAATTAAAAATGAAGGTTTTTCCCATTTTAACTATCATCTCCATTCATTTTTCCAGGGCTCCTTAGTAAACACACTGAAAGAGGCTCGTCCAACCTGTTTCATGGGGGTTCCTCGCGTGTGGGAGAAGATGCAGGAGAGGATGAGAGCCGTCGGTGCCAAGGCATCCCCAATGAGGAAGAGAGTGGCGGATTGGGCCAAGTCCATAGGCCTGCAGTACAACTACAGTGCCATGAACGGGTGAGACACAAGCAGCGATCATTTGTTAGAGTTCAGGAAGTACATGTCAGGTAACATGTCAACACTCGTTTTTTATCTAAAATCTGATGGCTTAAAGAGCGTGCTGTAACAACTGTTATCTGGTAAATTATGTGATCTGTTCTGATAACAATGAGGTCATGAGATAGTGAGTGATAATTATGACATGCAGCCACCATTTATTTTTCCTTGGCAAATAAAATGTGTTTCCTAATACACCAAAGAGTCAGACAGTTGAACATTTTGACCTGATGATGGCGCTAGATCACCAAAGCTGTTAATATTCATCCCGAGGGGAACATGAATGTTTCTAGTAAATTTCAGTGCAATCCACCCAATAGTTATTGAGTCATTTCACTACAAACCACAAACGTGAACCTCTAGATGAAAAGTCAGGTGATGACTGGTGTCAGTATGAAGGTCTGCACGCAGTCCTTCTAACACAGAGACTGACATTATCATCTTGATGATGTTTCATTCATTCCTAACAAATCTCTTAACTTTGTCTTTTGGCTTACAGGGAGAATGTGGTCCCGTGGGGCTTCATGCTGGCTAATAATCTGGTCTTTAAGAAGGTGCGTGCTGCGCTGGGCTTAGACCGCTGCAGGATCTGCTTCACAGGCGCTGCCCCCATCACCAAAGACACTTTGGAGTATTTCATGAGCCTGAACATCCCTTTGATGGAGCTGTACGGCATGAGTGAAAGCTCTGGGCCACATAGCATTTCCCATAACGAAGATTACCGCATCTTAAGGTCAGCAGCAAATTATGGAATGAGTCATGGCATAAGTTCTAAATCCTAATCATATCACAAGTTAGCGTGTTGTTAATTTATGATTTGTCTTTCCAGCTGTGGAAAAGTGATGGCTGGCTGCAAGACAAAGCTGGACAACCCGGATAAGGATGGGAATGGAGAGATATGTTTCTGGGGTCGACACGTCTTTATGGGCTACCTGAACTCGCCTGACAAAACAGCAGAGGCTATTGACCAGGATGGATGGCTGCACTCCGGAGATCTGGGAAAACACGACCAGCACAACTTCCTGTACATCACAGGAAGGATCAAGGGTAAGCCGAGGTCTAAAAAACCTTCTTTGAATGTCCTTAGTTTGGAAAAATGTACCAGCATTTCTGGTATGAAACATGGATTTGTGCAGGTTGGTTGGTTGGTTTTATTTATTTATGTAGTTTATCCTGAGCTTAAGTACAATTTGGAGGCACTTGTACTGATTTTATGTAACTTTACACTTTTTTAGGTTCAAATACATTTGAAAAATTATACATTTTTGGATAAACTGATGAAACCAACAGACACTGTATTTTTAAAGCGGATACTGGTATATACTGTTTGATATACTGGCTGAAAGTTGTTCATACTGATACACACTGATTTGATGACAGTTTTGACATTTTTCAGTCAGTGATCTCTGATGGACAAACTATGTAATGGTGGCTCTGTTTCTAAATTACCTCAGTTAAAGTTAGTTTAGTTAAAACAATTTCAACAATCAGTCACAACAGTGAAAGGCTACTGGCAATGAACCATTGTGTTTCTGTCTTTTTTGCACAGAACTGATCATCACCGCTGGTGGTGAGAACATCCCTCCTGTGCCCATCGAGGAAACAGTGAAGAGCGAGGTGCCCATCATCAGCAACGCCATGTTGATCGGAGACAAGCTTAAGTTCCTCTCCATGCTGCTCACTCTCAAAGTAAGCAGGCCTCCATTAGTGCAGACAGTCAGATACTAAATAAATAAAACAAACACCATAATGACCCTTCTGTTTCCTCAGTGTGTCGTGGATGACAATGGCGATCCCACAGACGAGCTGAGCCCCGAGGCTTTGGACTTCTGCCAGCAGAACGGCATCACAGCGACCAAGGTGTCACAGATCATAGCCAATAAGGAGCCAGCTATCTACAGAGCCATCCAGGAGGGCTTTGAGCGTGTCAATGCCAGAGCAACATCCAATGCCCAGCGGGTGCAGAAGTGGGTCATACTGGAGCGAGACTTCTCAGTCGGTGGCGGAGAACTGGGTGAGTCATTGGAATTTTGTTTTGCTTCCTCACATGACTCCTCCTTTTAGCATCAAAACTGGAGCAAAGGTCTACATGTGAGAGTACCTACCTAACCTACTGTTAGGTTTAATCATCTTTTAATCAAGGTCATGTTGTGAACAGATATGTGCTGTGACTGTGCCACATGCCAGACGGCATTCCAGTGAAGTTTGTTTGATCGCGATTGAATCTCTCCCTCTGAAACCTTTTTAAAGCTGCTGTGCAATGGATCAAATGTTGTTACGGTGCAGGTGTTGCTGAGTAGAAATTGAACCTTTACTTTGAGATTTAGATTGAGTTAACCTGCTTTTCTTTTTTGTCTGCTCAGGACCCACCATGAAACTGAGAAGGCCCATTGTTGTGAAGATGTACCAGGAGAAAATAAACGAAATGTACGCAGTAGCATAACAGTAGATTGTACTGAGATAAGATAATACTGAAGAGAGGTGGTAATTGTTTAAGAACATGGTATCGTGCCCAGCCATCATGGAAATGTTTCAACCTCTTTTCACCTCGTGTTTAAAGTGCAAAAGAGATTTAAGGGTAAAAATCCGATTTTGATTGAGTTGTATTTACTGCAATATGGATTTATGCTGCTATGTTTTAAAATATCAAGTTGCTGCTGTCTGCTCTAAATTTATATTTAAGCTGTTTTTGTAAATAACACATCCAAATCAGAGCCAAAATCTTACCATTTTCACTGTGTGGCATATACAGGTAAATTGTACACTATAACTCACCAAAACCACATGCAGGGTTGGAAACACTGGAAAATTGGTCATTATCTAAGGAAGTTAACATTTTTAAAGTTTTTAAAGAAAATGTGAACTTGGAACTCATAAGCAAATTAAAACATTTTTAAGCAGCAGTATGTATTTGATGATTTTAAACAGCTTTTCTGGTCTCGTGTATGTAAAATAATCCCCATCTGGCAAAGCAGACATTGCCTCTAAAGACTGAAGGTGATGTTTGCATAAATGTTTTTAAAATATGATCAAATATCAGTAGCTTGAATCTCTCCAATCGCAAATGATTGTAAAGCACACATCTGACTTGTGCCTCTCCATGTACAGTTTGACAAATATTGAAATGTTTATTTTGTGATAGATGTTCCATGATTGTCAATAAAAAGTGAATGATTTGCACAAATTGACCAAACCAGGGTCAAATGAGTGTGTAATTTCCATTTTTGAATCATTACTTTTTTATGTAGTAAATGTATCTGAACTACTGCTATGCTACATTTTCATTTTAAAATACGATGCAGCATGGTGTGAAACAGGACAGCAAATCCTCACATTTGATTTTTGGATTTTTTCAAGCATTTTTGCTCCATTAATGACTTAAAATACAAACGATCAACTAAATATATGGTCAAATATTTGAGTAATTGTTTCAACATTTCAAAGATTGCCATCTCACTTTGAGGATAATTCTAATTAAAAAAAACTGCGACAGCCAACATGATTAGAGTTAAAATATAATACAACATCATAAGCAAACATTCAACCAGCTTCCTCGCATTATTTTTTTTTAAAGCTTTTCATCTTTTTAGACATAGTGAGATGTGGTTGGTCATAGAGTAACTTGTTGATAATGGGATAATGCAGCCATGCTAGCAGCAATGTCGTTCAGCAGGTCCACCACTTTGAAATGTCAACAACTAATGGCCAGATTGCCATGAAAATTAGCACATTTTTCTGTTTGTTTCATACATACATTTATGGCTTTGCGATTCCCTGACATTTAATGTAGTGCCAACATCAGGTCAAATTTCAGAATTTGTCCAACACTTTGGTTTATAATCAGATACCTGCAAAAGCAACGACATTCCTATCAGCTTCAGCTATACTTTGCTTTTCGTGCTAGCAATGCGTGCTAGCTAACATGCTCATCTGAGATGGTAAACCTGGTACATATACTTGGTAATCAGCATGTTAGCATTGTGTGTGCGTGTTACTGTAGCATGCTAACGTTAGCATTTGTGTACCTCAAGCTCAGTTTATGACTGTTTGTTTGTCCAATACTTTGGTTTGTACCTTCAGAACTAATGACATTCCCATCAGCCTCAGCTGTACTTTGTGTTTAGTGTTATTCAATCTCAGAACTCTCCTGCTGTTATCGCAGGCTGTTTTTAGCCATTAGGTGCTACTTAGCAATTATTAGCATGCTAACACACTAAGATAAGATGGTGAATAGGGTAAACATTATGCCTGCTAAGCTCCAGCATGCTAGAATAACAGCCCCCCTTTTTCCTCACAGAACTGCAAGCATGGCTGTAGACTTTTTAACCAAATGATTTTGACCATCATTTTGACCTTTTATTTTTGCTGCTGCCTGTTTTCATGAGGTCAAGTTTATCATCACTGTCTACATTTCTCTGGGCATCAGCAAAAACCCCTGTAAGAATCTCACAGGCTTCACTTTAACCCTGTAATTATTGTTGACCTAATTTCACAAAAGATCCAGTTAGAAGGTCAAGTGGATTGCCAGAGGGAATGTGCATAAGCTATTATAGCATTTCACCCAAAACTGTTCAGCAGGAGGTCATAAGAATATGTTCAAGCATTATGCACCTCTGCATTAATTGACTATTTCAACTGCCTGTGCAGGGTTGGACTAATGGTTGCACATTCTCTACTGGCAGTTTGGCATTTGACAAAGTGTACTGATAGTGATAACATCAGGTCGAAAACATGTGGTACATCAACACGCTCATCACTGTCTGAGCAAAGGAGGACAGATCTTAATCCTCCTACTGGCTGGTGGAAAACTTTTCTTGACCTGTAACCCATAAATGTTCTGTCATTTTGTGTCAAAGAGTCAACACAGGTTGTAGAAATATTTATTAAAATCTCTACCAATGGCTCCAGTGGACAGCAACTTTTCCAGGTGAAGCATGAAATAGGCCAGATTTAAGTGTGCCAAACACGTGATATCTCTGTTTTCACTAAATTTCACATCCTCTATTGTCATAACATGCACCCTGAGACAACAACTGTGTCCAAGTGCTCCGAATGTCTTAATTTACCACATAGTTTCATGAATCAGCAGACCAAACCTCTCTTTGTGCATTTTAATATTCTGATTTGTTTTCATATACGTGTGTATATATGTATAGAGACATACATATACAAACATGCGTGGATACACACACACACACACACACACACACACGCTACCAATGAAACTTAACTTGCAAGTCCTGTTCTCTACACTGGTCGTGACAGTGATAACTGAATTCAAAGCCAGGCAGGTGTTTTGCATTTGACGGATTAAATGAAACACCTGCTTGTACATCACAGCTTTGGGTGTTTTATAGATTGTTGAACCACCTAGGATTTCCAAAACCTATAATTGTCTGACTTGTCTGGTACATTTCCATAAACAATGCAGAAAAGTTGCCATTATGCACTTCCTGCACAAATGACCCTCCATCAGTTTCATTATCTTTATATTTATTTTACACAATTGACAAAGTACACATTTGAATATGAAGTGCTCATGAAAATGTATGGTGCAACATTATAATTTTTCCATTGTTATGAGATATCAACTAGTAACTGTAAGTAAAAAGGCAAATGGCAATGTTTTAAACCCAGTTGACTTGCTCTAACTGCTACCAGATATGGAACAACACTACCCTCATGTGGTTGAAATCATGTACTACAACACACTTATGACGCTTTTCAAACACATGAAAACAGGAATATTAAGAACAAGAGTAAATAAAAAAAGACATTCATCACACATATTTGGCTGTATGCAGTAGCTATGCCATTAAATCCAGTTGAAGACTGTGAAGGCTCCTCGTCTTCCTCAGCCCCAGTGATATGTAACCATGAAGACAGTTTGGGCTTTATTTTCACTATTTCTGTGATTTCTGCTGGTAGCCCAGTACAACAGAGGTAAACTGAATTTTGTTTGTGGTGTTGAAACATTTACAAAACATCTCTTTTTCTAAGTTATGTCCTCATCTGTAGCCATTATTCACTGAACATGTAATCAACAATGTCCACTGGGAGCGATTCTTCTAAAAAAAAACAGTTCCAGTGAAAACAGTTTACGGTGAGATCTGTGGGATTATCCAGATGTAATGGAAAAACAGTGTCAGAAACGGTTTACAGCACTGCTAACTTATTGTTTGGCCACTTATGCTGTAAACACAGCATTGATATATTGTGAATGTGAGTCCACTCTTCACTCTCAATTTAGCTCTGCTTTGCTCTCCGGTGACTTCTGAGGGAAACGTTTTGTCTGTCTGCCTTTTTGGTCTGGGGCAAGCAGTATACAGTGGATTTGTCAGAGCTCTTTCACTGAAAACAGCTGCCTGCTGCTGTCGATGCAAACAAGGCTGACTGACTAGAGAGTTGTGAACCATAAATCCAAAAAAAAAAAGACTTCCATTTACCTCTGTTGTCTTGGGATGCAGGCAAAAATCTCTCCCTAAACCTCACATTTAAGAAAATATCTGCTTGGCTAGAGACCACTGGAGACATGTAAATATGTGTTTTTGTTCTCTTTAATCATGCTAACATTGCTTTCTTCATTCTCATTTGGTAGTTATAGCCACTCCCCTCTTGACCCAGGCATTGCTGTTGAGCAGAGAGAGCATGAAGCGGGCCACGTCTCCTCTTGCCACTGTGCTGCCTGTAGGGGAACCATTGCTGTCGGGCACAAAGTATCCCTCATGGGTCAGAAACTCTTGAGCTGTAGAGGACAAAAAGGAGAAAAACCGGCATGACAACAACAGCCTTTTCATTTGATCCTTCAGGCAGTAAAATGTACAGAGCAGTGAACCCGAATACATGCAGAAATCTAAAGGAAAAGAACAGCATCAATAAACAAATGAGACCCATTCATTCTTAGAAACACTGCATTAAGTAAGCTAATAGGCTTTAACAGAGCCAAATGTGTCCTGAGGCAGATGGGGTTCCCTGAATGAAGCTCTGCTGTTCTTGGTGGCGTCAACATCGCCCTGCAGTCAGACTTGGCAGCCTCTTATGCCTGTGTATGTTCTTGAGTCTGATTATTACAGGCTTGCTTCTGACCCCTGTTGGACAGTGCTTGTCTGCTTTTACCTGAGGCAGGCAGGTTCTTGAGACCAGGTGGGCGAACCACGGTCCAGTTGATGTCCTCCATCTTCTGCAAACGCTGCTCCATCTCATACATGTTGGTGAGGACGCTTCGGATCATCGGCAGCAGGAGGAACCGGATGAGATAAGAAGACTGTGTTCCAGAGTTGGCTACCAAAAACAAAGGACAAACTGAAACTCAGAGAGATTCTTCTCTTAAATCTCTGCGTGGATAATTCATTCTGGTGACAGCTGTTTAACATGTAAAACCAATCTTCTATAGCACATTTTCATACAGACCTAGAGCCTGAATTTAGAAAAAAACTTAGTGATCCATTGTCTGAAATGTAAAGTGTTGCTTTCAGGTGCTCGTATGCATTACACCAGTGTAAACAGAAACGACAGCAAATCCTGAAAATCACTTATAACAGCACATTCTACAATCACAAGACCTTATTTTCTAAATGTAAAAAGCTTTAATTGTAGCACTTTAAACTTGAAATTCAGATTCAGAGAGTACAGAAACATATTGTGCTCTTCTGGTGATAAATCAGTCATGCTAGCGGCTCTGTGTGGCTGCACTTAGGCACAGTGGTAGTCTGAGCTAAATGCTAACATCAGCATGTTAACATGCTTACCAGTGCATACACACGCACACGGATAGGACCTTCTTAGATAACACATTTTACATTCTTTATCAGCGGACTGAATTTGCACAGTCATCACAGAGATGGTTACCTTAGGTCACATGATAACAACTCAGACGTCTCCATGCAAAACTGACAAATCTATCCACTGACAAAAACCATTACGTGTTGGTAAAACTCCAGGAAAACAAATATATCCATAAATGCTGGTCAGTGGATACTGAGATAGGATATAGGGTTTTTTTAAAGGATTGTCATTCTTAATACCTGAACTCCAAGACATGGATCATTCTGCTGTGTCATCGAATCAACCATCAATCATATTACACAAAACACCTCAAAAAACACCAGTTTTTGGTGTCAGAGTCTTGAAAGAGGGGTTCTTTCTAGATATTGTCTGCAGAAATTGTATCCATATCAAATTCTGTAATCACATCCTCAATATACCACAATGCAGCACAGCAACGAGCCAGTGCTGAGAAATGAGTTGGATAAGAAGCTAGAAATGTTTGGCTGAAAGCCGCATACTCACAGTGGACATCTGAAGGGAAGTTATTTTGGGAAGATGAAGGAGTAAATTACAGAATCATTCATTACCATAACACAAAAGGCCTGGCAGAGGGCCACGTCCTGCGTGCTGCACTTACGCTCAGTGTACCAGGAGGTCATGACAATGATCCTGTTGACCCGGGCCTCTCGCATGGCGCTGATCATAGCGTTCATGGACAGGGTGTAGCCCGTCACCGCCGAGAAGATGGAGGCCGGGAAGCCGAGGCAGGACATGATCACATCCTGTCCTTTGAAATGAGTCTTCAGACTGTCTGCTGAGAAAATATCAGCTTCCACCACCTGAAAGTAGCAGACAGGGAAACAATTTCTTATTTTGACTTTTGTTCATATGGATCAGGAGCAACGTATCCGATGTATACAGTGGATTAGTTGGGGACTATTTTCAGCTGCAGATTAACACACATTTTGTGCTCTAGAGAGTATTTATAGTAGCAGGATGGCTTTTATGGGACTGACTCACTCAGTGTAACAGCTTGGCTCATTAAAGTGTTTTTAAGTTTTTCGGAGGAATCATTACACAATCATGTGTTCACTAAGTGGTGAACCTCGCTCCATCCTCGCTTGTGATCAACTGAGCCTTTCCAGGATGCCCCTTTCATACCCAATCATGATACTATCACCTGTTACCAATCAACCTGTTTACCTGTGGAATGTTCCAAACAGGTGTTTTTGGAGCATTCCACAACTTTCAGTCTTCAGTTGCTCCTGTCTCAACTTGTTGTTGCATGAAATTCAAAATAAGTGTATTAAGTGACTACTGTTCAGGAACATAGAGTACTTAGTAGCTCATAAAACCCTCCATCAGACACAATAAAACATTTATCATGTGGTGTAACACTGACTGAACTTTGATCCCAACACGCAGCAAACAGCAGCACAATATGACAAACTCACTGTTGCGTTACCTTAAGATTGTCATGATGCACGGTGAGTTTTCCCGGGTTCCTGACGACGGCGGTGACGATGTGACCATGCTGCAACGCCTGGTTGACCAGATACTGTCCAGTCTGCCCAGTGGCTCCCAGCACAGTGATCTTCATCTTCACACAGAGCTCAGTCAAGGCTGATTAACAGACGATGTGTTGAATGCTCTGACCTCTCAAACTAACTGCTCGAAAGTTCCCTCCCTTTCGCAAGTTCGAGTGTAAAACATGATTATTACGGTGCGATAAAGAGGCCCTGTCTACGACATTTAGACTTGTCATCTGACAAATTATGTTTTTAAAGTGTAGATAAATAAAACACTGAGTCACTGTTTATACATTAGTTACTGATGCAACAGAAATACTCATGAGTTTAAGTCATGTACAAAAAAGACACAGTATGGGAGTAGTTACGCCACCAAAAATCACAACACAGGCAGCAGCTAATGATTATTTTCGTTATCAAATACTGTGCTGATTATTTCTTCAATTATTTGATAAGTTGCTCGGTCTATTAAGTGCCTAAATATAGTGAAAAATGCCCTGCACAAGTTGAAGATGACCTGCTCAAATCACTTTTTTACTCAATTAACAGTTTAAACTTAAAGATATTACATTTTAGATTATATAAAGCATAAATAAAGTTTCAGGGATATACAATCAGCACTCCACTGAACCTGAAATGACCTTTAATAAGGATCAAAGGTCACTTTGTGCTTCTCTACAATCTGGTGCTTTTTCTTTTGTCCTGGCACCAGTTCCCAGAACAGCAGAGTGCCACAACTTCCTCATCCTGCCAATTCTGCTGCAGACTTTGAAAGCACAATAACATGATTTAATAAGTGTCTTCAAAGTAAAGACACCTGAAACATAAGTTACATAAACCATCAGCTGACAGCATACCAGGTCTTCCTTTATGTGAATTTGAGGCTGCTTTCAGTGTTTAACCACACTAACAACAGCAACACGCTGTTAAGGCTCACTCTGTGATCCCAATATTGAAAGAATGAGAGTCCCACTACCAAAAATCAAATACTGCAAGATGACACCACAGGGACTCACGACTAAATCTATGTTTAGTTCTTTAATAGTCATGATCAGTTGAGAAACTCTGGATTTATTGCAAAACTACTGCATTAAGTTAAACTGCATTACTATACGGAGCCTCACATGATCTCTAACCAGGGTGAATCTACGCATTGAATCCGCCTCTTTCTTAAAGTTATTTATGTTTTCATGCGGAGCAACATACATTTTGCCACATTTCTCCCAAACAGTAACTTACAGTTTGTTGTTTAATATTAATTCACAGAGGAGTGAATGCTGCTAGCTTACGTTAAGTAACAACGCAACATTAGGTAACTCACCCTCGCCATACGTCCTGTGAGGGAGACGTTCAAGAGCAGTAGCGTCCAAGTGTGTTTGTAAATCAACGTCTGTCAAAAGTTATGAGTTTAATACATTTCATACTGTTTGAAGTAATGTATTTGTAATACGCAGGGGGAGATTGCGTGACACTCAAAAATAAGTCTGTAGTTGCTGGAAAACTACATCCAAAATGTATGATTTAATGCTAATCTAATGCTAGCTAATCTAATCTGTTACTTTGCTAAACATTAGCGATCGATGTACTACAAAACATTAGCTAGCTTCATTTTAACTTTGTCAGACGTTAGAAAATGAGCTAATTCGAGACAATTTGACAACCATCAGTTAAAAAGTAATCGAATTTTGCGGTTTACACCTTCTCAAATGTATTGTTTGTTTCTTTTCCATGTTTCATATAAAGTTCACATCAGTGTCTGTCTATCTCAGACAATCGAAGCTAAAACAACAAAACTTCGGATTCTGGTCAAAGTTAACTTGTGATGTGCATGTATCATTAAATCTGATATTTTAGGCAAGTAATTAATAGATTTAGCAATGAAAAAATGTATTTCAGGATATCTAACAAGGTTATAGGTTTACTACTTCTGCGTGGCAAATTTTATGAGGTTTATTCAACTCAGCACTGAGCAAAATTTGAATTACTTTATGTGATTAATAATCACTTTTTACTGGGTTTACACTGGGCAAAAACATCTGAGCAGTCAAAAGAAACAGTAAAATATCTGACAACAGGAATAACAAATAGACAATCATTGATCAAGATATATATTCAGACGAATTACACATGGAAGTATAACTTGTTTTTGGAAGGTGTTGTGCTTTTTTCCAGCCTGCCATGAACAGACCTGTAACATCAGACCAGTGATTTCAACAGGCTGCTGCTGCAATAAATCATGGGGATGCCCTCATTCAGCTTTTTGGTCCATTACAAACACTGCTAACCAACTCAGGCACACATAATCCTGGACTCCATAAAAAGCACCCTCAATCAAAAACACTCCAAAAACTGATGCCGGGCCGGCCTCACTCTTGCCACCTGTCTTTACCTCTGCACTTTGGCATCTTCCTATGTAAAGTCCAGTCTAGTCGCATCAAGTCATTAGCTCTAGTAATCCACTTGTGGCTCGGTGTCTTGATTATGCGATCACACCGAGGAACCAAAGACTAAACCAGCTTCAGCGCAGACCGAGGGAGCTGCACAGTCGGGATAGCTGCATGCATGAGGCTCCTGTGGTGAATAACTGGGTGCTGCTGTCATTCATCCACCTACAATGAGTGGTATGATAGACACCCTGGAGGTCATGACCTGATCCTGATAGACTATTGGAGGATGAAACAGAGCATATGGCTTTTTAAAAACTCAATGAAACTGAGAGCTGACAGCCAAACAACTCGGGAGCTGGTGACTGTATAAGGGAGGTGACCACGTAAGTAAACGGCTGATTTAAAGATCTTGTAATAGATGAACTTCTTTAGGTTTCTACAGCAGTTAATTGAATTCAGTAAAACCCAAACTGAGGACATATAAAAAGAAAATTAGATGCCATAAGTTTTAGTCTGAAACGTCTTCATGGTGAAGAGAATAGTTTCAAGTGTTTTTCGAAGTCTGTTTTAGTCCACTTAAACTAAAACCTTCTCTGATGGAAGACTTTAGCCTGCTGCTAAATATCTTTACAGGTGACGACAGCCACCCATCTGTTCCTTTAAGTAGGATAAAACTGGCACTGAGAAACAGGAAAGTTAAGTGCAAACACCTTGAACTGTGCAAATCTACCACATCCTGATTTTAACGCTCAGTGTTTTATCAGGTTCTGTAAGTTGTGAACAGTAATTCGGGCATCACTTGTTTACCTCAAGCAAGAGAAGGACATTTAGAGATGCCATTTCCGGGACTTAATTATTCAGTTTCATCAAAATAACTTCAGCATGTGAAGATATTTCCTTTATTTAGACTATAGATTGCTTAATGTAAGCCTTCGTAGAATTCAGACCAAAACAGTCCTCTGCTGCAGGATTGAGGCCAATCACAGAGGTTAGGAGTGCACCAGAAGATAACAGGATTAAGAAGGTGTAACACCAAACTTCCTGCAGCTTCAGCGCTCCTGCTGCTGCCGAGCTACCCTCAGCTTTTCACTCTGTGAATGAAGGAGTTCCTTAGAGGTCAAGAGGACTGGAGCAGAATTATTTAGAAATGTGTTTGGAGAGTAGTGGACCTGTATCTCAGCCTGAAACTGTGGGAATAGTCAGATGCTACTCTAAAAAGTGTCTTTTAGACAGTTTTGAATTCATCTTATAAAATTTCAACAATACAGAGAAATGCATGCTAATATATCACATGTAGAAGACAAATGACCCACATATACTTTTTTTTTTAATTTGCCAAATGCTGGAATCACTGTTAGCTGATGTGATGATTTGGTGGTGCTTTGAACAGGAACAGTCATGGGATGTGGCGTCACAAAGTCTGACCAGTTCCACAAACAGTCCAGAAAAGGTAACCAACCTGTTCAACCTTGTCAGATTTACAGAAATCATCACTCAGCGTGAACAGAAACGCTTTAATCTCCCTTGTATTGATGTGTCTGTGTCTCTCTCTCTCTGCTCTGCTGCATGCAGCCGTCACATGTAAGCAGTGTCTGTTTTACCTTGTTTGTTGTGTTGTTGATGTTGTTGTTTGGTCAGATGTTGGTCATAAGCTCAAACCACACAAATCTCGTTCAGGGCGTGAGTACTGAGGTACCGAGAAACTGGAGACCAAATGTGCTTGAAATGATGATTCAATCATAATTTCTTAAAGTGGTTGACTCATGTTTCTGCAGTTGGTGATATTTTTATGAGTACACAAGAGTTTCTGTGATGGAGGACATTTCAGGTTGTGGTGGAGTGGAGCTTCAGTGAGATTATACTTAATAATCATCAATGGACTTTAATAAACAAATACTGAAAAAAGTACATTTTTATAGCCGTCACCGGTTACAGTAACCAGAGGTATAAATAAGTACTTCCTCTGAGGACTTCAGGCTGTTTCTCAGGCTATTCTGTCAGTGTAGGTCTGTGACATTCATCTTAAAATATATACATAAAGTCTTAAGTGAACCTATAATAATACATCGTAATTCATATGTTGATTATATTTTGTATTATTAATCTGAATCTGCAAAGTAATTAGCAGCTAATGAATTAATGTCGTGGATTAAAGGTGCAATATTTTCCTCTGAATTGTAGTGCAGGAGAAGTGTAAAGAAGCAGAAAATGGAAGTATTATATCAAATGAAGTACATAAAAACTGGTCTTCAATATAATATTTGAGTAAATGTACTGATCACCTGCTGTATGTTTCAGCCATAAAAGCTGCGGTCCTGATTCAGCGATGGTACCGTCAGTATGTAGCGCGCACAGAGATGAGACGGAGGTACACCTGGCACATCTTCCAGTCCATCGAATACTCTGGAGAACAGGCTCAGATAAAGGTGAGACCCTACCAGAGGTGCTCCTGTATGTTTGCTGGAGAGGAATGATCAAAATAACAGCTCATCTTTCACGTCTCCTCCCTGTGCAGCTGTATAATTTCCTCGGCTACCTCATGGACAATTTCACACCATCAAGCAATGAACGTAAGATTTCCATTTGGGCTGACAAACCACACGGTCCTGCTGCAAAAACTGAATGCTTGAGTTTGAACTGCCGTCTTGAACTTCCCTCCAGGAAATCTGATCTCGCACATCTTCCGAGAAAATGATGTTTGTCGGGACGTAGAGTGGGAGAGGTACTTCTGCTACAAGAACATCGAAGTGCCGGAGATTTACTCAGGACCCCACCTCACCTTCCCTCTGACGGTGGAGCAGGCAGTCGGGCTGGTGGAGGCCTTCAGGAACAAGAAAGTAGGTGCACACACAATCTTCACCTCGGTGGTCTTAGTTTATAGGAAAATGGGGTGGAAAGATGCTCCTTTCTGTATTTCACTGCACCAGATATCATACTTACATTTCATACATTTCCAAGAAAGGCCAGTAGTTAATTGAAGAAACGGTATTTTACTGTCACTTATGTATGAGTTTATGTTCTCTGTTCTTTGGCTATCACACACTGAGCTGTGAAATTTGCCAGACTGAAAAGGAGGAATTAACCTTGCAGCTAGAAATTCAAATTACTCTGGCACTCAGCATCTGCATTGTGGATGATGGAGGCAAGAAACATTCATGCATAATTCACAGTATCACAGCGGCTATCAAACGCTGCAGTATGACCACCTGCTCAAGGGTTTGTGCCTAAAACCGTCTTACTAACCAGTCTTTCTCCCAGTAGCAGCTGCACTCGCGCTACGTCCTCCAGCTCCTGCTTGAGACGTGGAAACAGCTCCGGATGTTGCCAAATATCAACCGTATCTCCACCTGCCAAAGCAAAGAAATCACCATTTGCGGTGAGATGAAAGAAATCGATGATTTTTAGACAGAGACAGTGGAGAGGTGACTGGAAAAGAGATCAGGGGATGATGTTACATCAAAGGTCCTCAGCCAAAAACATATCCTAAAAGATTTTTGATGATACATACATCAGCAATACAGCAATGCCTGAAATAATATTTAACAAGAGCTTCTCTGTTTTAATACATGTCCTCTTCATCGCAGGTGATTTGCACGGGCAACTGGAAGATCTGCTGCTGATTTTCTACAAGGTCTGGACCTCATGTTCCCGTTTTTTTAGATCATGAGGTGTTGCTGTTGATTGCCCTAAAGTAAATCAGTAGTGCAGCTGCGAATTGTTTTCATCATTAATTAGTCTGTTGATCATTGTTTCATTTAATTAATTGTTTAATCTATAACTAGTCCAACAACTAAAATGATTCAGTGTGATGTGAAATGGAGGAAAACAGCAAATTCTTTCATTTGAGAAATCAGGAAATATTTGACTTTTTTTCTTGCTTAAACAACTTGAAAAATTTGCCAATTAATTATGTTTTGATCAGCCAAATGATAAATCCACTATATGTCTTCTTGATAACTGATATTTTTGGGTTAAAACAGAGACGCGGTGCATTTTCTCTGCAGATCGATCAGTTGAGCGAGGCAGGATCTGTTTTCGCTCCTTGTGCTTTGGCTGATCATTTGTTTACACTGAGATTACAGAATCACCCTTTAAGTCAGCTTCACTTTGCTGCTGTTCACTTTGCAGAATGGAATGCCGTCTTTGGAGAAACCCTATGTGTTTAACGGAGACTTTGTAGACCGGGGGAAAGACTCCATTGAGATCCTCATCATCCTGTTCTCATTCCTCCTCGTCTACCCGAGTGACGTCTACCTCAACAGAGGAAACCATGAGGACCATATAGTCAACCTTAGGTGACACAAAATCACACGTTCTTGTTGTCCAGATTCATCGGGTATCATCAAAAACCTCAGTTTCTAACCGTTATCTTGTATTTCTCTGGCTGATGCAGGTACGGCTTCACAAAAGAGGTGCTGACTAAATACAAGGTAGGTTTATATCACATAAACCTGAATCTGAACAGTCTTTTTCCTTTGTTTACTGCTTGGTATTAACTCCTCATCCCTGTTTTTCAAGCCTGCACTGCTGACATGTGTCCTAATCCCAACTATCCCTGGAGCAGCAAATTAAAATGGTTTCAGTCACCTGTGTGTACGCATTCTCAGTAAAGCTTGATATAGACCAAAAACACTGGTCACTCCTCCTCACAGCTAAGAGGATTTGAGGTCATTAAACCAGGTGCCTGCAGGACATCTGACTGTTGGCTTCTGATGAGTCAGGGAGCTGAAGGTGATCCAAAGACCCACGGAGGAAACCTCAGACACCCCAGATGTTTTCAGATTTACTCTCTTCTCTTACTGATTTTGCACTAATTTAATCGGAAGAGGCAACAAACTCACAATCTGAAACTCCAGTTTAGATGCGGGACTTGGGCTGGTAGTCGTTTGTTTTATTACTATGCTGAGTTAGTGAACTAAGAATCCAAAATATGGGCTCTGAGTTTTGTCTAGCGTGGCAGAAAAAGTGAATTTATCAGAGCAGATGACAAATATACCCCATCTCATTCTAAATCTGACAGGAAATGTTACATTTGCAATTAAGTTATCGCTCACAATGTGTGTGAAGGAGGAGGATGAAGAGAGTCATTTCCTGTTTGTGCTTCTCCTCAGATGCACGGCAAACGGATCCTGAAGCTGCTGCAGAAGATTTTTAGCTGGTTGCCATTAGCAACGGTGATCGACCAGAAGGTGCTGGTGCTCCACGGGGGGATCTCTGACGCCACGGACCTCAGTGTCCTCGCCAGACTGGACAGACATAATGTGAGGAGATGTGCAGCTGTGATAAACTCTCTCATTGATGCTCCATCAAACGCACACGTTCATGAAATCTTTCTTTCTCAGTATGTTTCGGCACTGAGACCTCCAAAGAAGAGACACCACAGCTCAGCGGGGACGTCCATCGACTCGGACTTGGATGAGGACGTCTGGTGCACCAACAGGATCTTCCAGCGTCGGACCTCCCTCACGTATCCCAAACCTCTCGGAGCTCGAAGCAGCTTCCAGAACCGCTCGCTGCAGGACTTCTCGGACCGGATCAAAGTGAACGTGGTGGACGAGCTGGAGATCCACAGGAGGAAGCAGCCCAACTTAGAGAACAACAGATCAGAAAAAGACATGAGTCTGTCTGCGTCCTCTGACTCTGTCAGCAGCGAAACGACCACGGACGAGTGGAAACAGGTGATGGGGAGCACTGAATAGACTGGTCTCATTTCGTTTGTTTGTGGAAAAGACAACTGATCCCACATTTTCTTTGTTAAATTTTGTTTTGTAAGTAACCACGTTAGAGCTGCAATAAAATAGCAAAAGTAAACCCTGTTAAAGACTAATAAAACACAGTCGAACTCCAAGACAGATAAACAAACACAACCACAAAATAGTATAATGGTGAAAAGAGGCAAAACCAAGAGAAAGTATATAAATATATGTTGTATTCAGTGTGTATTCACACACACACACACACACACACACACAAAGAAAATACATATAATTAAAATTTAAAATGACTCATTATTCATGAGAGGAGGTGTCAGTGTTTTCAAATGATGGACACCTCACTGAGGAAGGATGGTCATATTCATTATTATTTTTGCTCTGTGAGAGAGTTTGTTCTTAGTTTGTATTTCTCGTGTCTTGAAGTGTCACACATGAGAGGTGCAACTGGTGGTTTTGTCATATGGAAAGTTATTTTGATCAAAGGTCGTGGCCTTCGTGGCTCATCTCTGTTCTAGTGGACTAAAACAGTCCTGAGTCACAGTCTAACAAACGCTCCATCAGTGATCACCACTCACCTCAGAGGAGGTGCTGAGAGTTGTGGCCTGCGTGGACCTTAACATGCTGTAATCCAGCACGTCACTAATCCCTCTGCTGTCGCTTCAATCTGCTTTTCAGACACCACCTTAAACACAGGCCGGAGGAGTCAGTGGGCTCATTTGGCTCTTCAGGTTCAAGTGATGCCTTCAGGTCTTTGTGTGTATTAAACCGCTGTGAACAGAAGTAACAGCAGGTCCTAAAAAACACTCAAAATAACTTAATTCCATAATTATAAGACATTATTTTACAAATATAAAAGGTTTTGCGCTTTAAGATTGAAATTCAGAATTAGATTGAGAAATATAGATTATGATGATGATAGAGTGTTTTGCCAGCTGCTGTTTCCAAGTCTCTCTTTTCCAAATTCCATTTTCAGATTTTCAGTTTGATTCTTTCATGTTAAATCTCTCCCTTCTGTCTTTTCTCTCTGCCCACAGATCCTGGACCTGCTGTGGAGCGACCCGATGAACCACGACGGCTGCACACCTAACGAGGTGCGGGGCGGAGGCTGCTACTGGGGCCCCGATGTCACAGAGGACTTCCTGAACAGACACAACCTGCAGCTCATCATCCGCTCCCATGAGTGTAAACAGGATGGATACGAGTTCTGCCACAATCGTAAGGTGAGCTGAGACGCTGACGGCCCACAGAGGCTCTGATAATTTCACAGTTCAGGGCCTCACTTCAGTCATTTCCACCAAAAACTTTGCTAAGACATTAATCCTTCCTCTTATTTCACTCAGGTCCTCACGCTGTTCTCTGCCTCCAATTACTACGATGTGGGAAGCAACAGGGGGGCCTACGTGAAGATAGGTCCAGACCTTGTGCCTTATTTGATTCAGTACCAGGCCAGCAGCATGACCAGAGAGCTCACCGTGAGACAAAGGTACAGCAAAACTCCGAGACAATACTCATCCCAGCAACGTGATTCATTCTGCAGTACTGGCGCTGCGATGAGGTCATCGATTGATCAGTTGATTAACACACATTTCAGTGTCCAAAAATTAGCAAATCCCTGCACTTCTGAGACTGGAACCAAAAAAGAATCAATCAAAAGTTAAACATTTTGGTAAATATGCTCATTTTTACCAAGAGTTAGCTGAGAAGGTTGATACCACTCTCACATATGTTTGGTAAGTGCAAGGCTACAGCCAGTAGCCACTTATCTTATCTTAGCTTAGCTTAGAATAAAGACTAGAAACCCTGGGAGACTGCCAGCCTGGCAGTGTACAAAGGTAACAAATTCACCAACCAGCGCCTTCAAATCTCATTAATGAGCACATTTATCTTGTTTGTTTACCTGTCCTGTTTGCGTTTAGACAGAGCCAGTCTTTGTGCTAAGCAAAGCTAACCGTTCTTCTTGTGCAACTCTTAGCAAGACAGCAAATATGACCCAAAATGTCAAACTGTTGCTTTAAAAGATGAATGGATTTTCAGAAATATTGTCAAATGAACCTCCTGTCAGTCGACTAATCATGTCAGCACCACCCTCAGCAAATATGTGTACACAACATATCTACTCCTTCATTGGTGTGTTTGCATTAGACAGAACTGTTGTGTAAAACAACGCAATTAGTGACACTGTTCTGCCTTCAATTCTGCTTATCATCCGTCATGATGTTGTTATCTTGTCTGCAGCGTCGGGCGAACTGAGCGCTCAGCCCTCAAAGTCCTGCGGGAGCAGCTGTTTGCGCACAAATCTGACCTCATCTGTGCCTTCAAAAAGGTCGACAATGAGAACACAGGTGTGTAGAGTGAGTTTCATGAACCAGTGCAGCCCTCGACGGATCAGATGTTGCTTCATTTTTCTGATATATCTCATGTGTACTTCCCCTTGTGGTTCTCAGAGGACAATGTCTGGTTAGGAGAAATGTGAGCTCACACTTTTGTCATTTGTGTGAAACGTTTTAATCCCCTTTCAGAAAGCGAACATGTGGGCTGATCAGAAGTCTCACAGAAACTTCAGCTGAACCTGTTGTTGTTCAGTGAGATACTTTAATTCAGCCAACATCCTTGTTTCTTAAGCACATAATCAGCACATAAGGAAGTATGTTATTTATTATGTCATTCAGCTCCTCCCTTTCTTTTCTTGTACTACCACCTTACCAATCACCTTCAAATAAAGCTCTTTACATGTATATATTAATATACCAATACTAATTGGCTGGGTTCTTCTTTGGACTCTTTTGGGTCAGTTATTGTCCTGATTGGACTCTGTGGGGAAACAATACATGAGAATTTGTTACAATATGAACCAGGCAGTGGGTAAAATGTCCACCTCCATCAGGTCTCGTTTCTATGAGCGACTGGGCCTCTGCGGTGGAGAGTGTGATGCACCTTGGTTTGCCCTGGAGGATGCTGCGCTACCAGCTGATCACCTCCAAGCTGGTTACTGCCAATCACGGCATGATCGACTATCATGAATGGTTCAACGAGCTCGCCATCACAGGACCCAACACAGACGTAAGGACACAGCACTGAGTCATTGAGACAGAGATTGATGTGGTCACAGAAATACTGTCTGATTATCCCATTTTGCATCAGTTTAAGGATATTGTATGAACTTTGCTGACACACTCCAACTTCTACCGTGTCGTATATTTAATGCTGTTATAATGTTCTTTTCTCACTAAATTTTCATCATTTCTCCTGTTGCAGCACATTGACCAGAGTCTGCTTGAGACTTTGTATCGCCACCGCTCCACCTTAGAGACCATCTTCAGAATCGTAGACACAGACAACTCAGGTAAAACGCATTATTCATCACTGAAACAAGCTGCTGAAAACACCAATGGCTTCTTCCTCCTTTTAACGGACACAATATTTTGTTCTTCTCTTGCCTCTTATAAGGAAAATTCTGATTCAGTTCAGTTATTTGTTGTGTATTTCTCTGATGTTAAGTTTAGCTTAGTTTATTTGCACTTGTAAAACAGCATCAAACAGATAGCAGAAGTGAAAAACATGACAGAAAAGACCAGGAAGTTATTCACAACTGGCCAAAGAATATACAGATAAATGATACGCAAAATAAAGGAAAACAGGAGACACAAAATAAACAGGGCCATAAAGCAGTAATAAGACAATAATAATTAGCCAAAAAATACAGAAAAGAGGAAAAAAATTAATTAGATTAAAGGACCACTATTGATGATTTTTTTTCTTCATTGATGAATGGTTTGGTCGGTAAGATATCAGAAAACAATGAAAAAATGTTTATCGTGTGTCCCTGAGTGCAATCGAACATCTTCAAATGTCTTGTTTTGTCTGTCCAACAGTCCAAAACCCCAAAAATCTAAAATTTACAGCAAATCCTCACACTGAAGAGGCTGCAGCCACAGGATGTTTCAATAGTTGCAGATTAATTTTCTTTCTAAAAAAAGAGGCTACGCTATCAAGTTGCATTATGGGAAGGGGTAGGATCCAGTGTTTTTGGAGCTTGACTGATACAAAGGACTAAATGTCAGGATATCTCGTCCTCTGCTGCTTCAATTTTGATCTTTGTTGCTTGTGAGCCCCCCTATTCCTTTAGCGAATCATGGTGAATTTCAGTGAACTGGACTAACTGTCAGTGGAGGCGTAAAGTGTGTCAGCGCTCTGTTAAGTGTTTGTTGTGTCGAGATAAAGACGTCTGCTGAGTTCAGCCTACTGTAATCCACCTGTAGCGTGCAGAGGAGGCCACAGCATGTTACTACCTCCTGAATCCATCCCAGTTAAGACGAAGATTAACCTACTGATCTACTGGTCTCCCCCGCCTCTGATCACACACACTTCTTCCTCTATCAGTATCAGCCTGCTTCTTTTCCCATCCTGCCCTTTTACTACATCACTAATCTTTTCTTTTTTACCCTGCATCTTGAACCTTTCATCCCCACCAGGCTTCATCACCATCGAGGACTTCCGGCAGACCTGGAAGCTGCTGAGTGTCTACCTAAAGATGGAGATCACAGACGAGGCCATCTTTGATCTGGCCGTCACCATCGACAGCAACCAGGATGGCAGCATCGACATCGACGAGTTCATGGAGGCTTTCCGCCTCACGGACAAGAAGAGCCGGCTGGAGCGAGGACGCAGCATGTTCATGGGCACCGCCAACGACCTCACCAAGCTGGAGGGAGACCCCAACATCTGAGCTCAGAGTGCAGTGACTGGAAACAGAGAGCGACCCCGGCTCAGACTCCATGGCAGGCAGACAGGCAGCGGAGGGGAGGGCGGGGAGATGCAGCCAATGCAAGCTGCTTTAATGACGCACATTAAGACGTAGGATGCTGCTGAGCAACAGCCGCATGGATCACAGGGGATTAGCAAGAGGTTAGAGTTCATGGTATCTGACAGCCAATGTTCATTTCACATTTTGAAGCCGTTTTACCCTCTGAGGAGGTGTGTGGGTGAAACACAGCTCCATGAACAAGAATTTCGTCTCTTTTGTTATGTTAGAATAATTAAAAACGGCAAAATCCACACACACAGATATGAAAAAAGGCATCAAGTTTAGGCTGCACAATTATTAAATAATAATATTAGATGTTATGATCACGGTTATCCTGAAGAATGTTTTATATCCACACGTCATTATTTTATCTTATGTAAAAGACTTTAAAGACCTGCACACTGACTCCAGATGATTTTAACTGGACAACATTTTGATATCCGAAAGCGGAAACCTTAAAATATTGCACATAACAAGAAGCATTTGAAGCACATTCCCCGACAGAATCTCTGCTCATTTTAGGGCTTCAACTAACCATTATTTTTAGCATTGATTAATCTGCCAGTTATTTTCTCAATCAGTTTATCCAAAGCAAAGTTCCCAAAACCTCAAAAATAATCAAGTTCCCACAATGTTAAGACAAGAGAAGAAGAGCAAATGTTCACCTTTAAGAACCTTAAACAAGAACATGGTTGAATTTTTTACTTAAAAAAAAAAAAAAGAAAAAAAAGACGTAAATGATTAATCAGTTATCAAAGTAGCAGGACAATAGATTTCTGTTGATTGGCCAATCAATTAATCATCTAAACTTTGCAGGTTTCATCCATAAAATGTTGAAAACTGTTTAATACACCCATCACAGTTTCCTAGCGACCTATTCAAATGACAATTTCAGGTTACAATGATATAAAACAGGAAATCAGTGAATGTACCATTTTTTTCTTTTGATAAAATAGCTGATTATCAGAATTGTTGCTAGTTTTTTTTTCTGTTGATCAATGAATTATATTTTACACAGCAGTTTTACCTGCTAAGATCTCCCTAATGCCACCTCCTCTTCTTGGATTCCTAACCTCTCTGACATTGTTTTTTGCCTCTCTAATATAATACAGCTCCTTTGTTCAGCTACATGTTAAAGCTCTCTGTGAGTCCGTGTGCAGGCGTTTTCCCGTAGCCTTTCATTCACATGTGATGTGCAAATAATTACACTCCTCCTAAAGACTTTATAGATACCAGAAACTAAACAATTAAATAAAATTATATGATAAAACTATGAATAATTGTGCAGCTCGACATCACTTGCACTAAGTATTTGCAACTAAATGTTGCTGGTGCCTTAGCAGTAGAAGTGTTTTAACTTCTAGAGATGAAGTCTAGTTTGCACTGATGAAGTTTGTTACTGCCAACGATGTACTGGAGTTCTTCCTTGTCTCAGGTGGAACCCTCACCTCATCCAGAACGGAGAACTCATGTTTTTCATTCATTTGACTTTTAGGTTGTACGTCTACCTCCAAATTGTTGCTTTTGAAGCCCAGAAAGTTTGCTGTATTTTAAAGGGATAGTTTTATATTTTGTTTCACTTTCACTCATGTGAGTCTGTTCAGTATAAAGCAGGAGCTAGGAGATGGTTAGCTTAGCTTAGCTTAGCTTAGCTCAGTTTCCTCTTGTTTTCAGTCTCTCTGCTAAGCTAAGCTAAGCTAACCATCTCATGGCTGTCGCATCATATTGACCTTACAGACATTAAAGTGATGTCAGTCTTCTTATTGAACTATCAGCAAGAAGGTGAATAATAACCAAAATGTTGAAGTATTCCTTTAAGACATGGAGACAACATGGTGTTTTACGTTTTTTTAGTTAAACCTCCGCAGTGTTCATTGTTAACTAAAGCTCCCACATTGTTTGATACTGTTTAAGTCAACCAAAAGAGACATGAAGAAATCAGTGTGCACACGTGTTAATTCTGTTACTGTATATGTAAAATGTCAGTGTTACTGTATGATTTTCTAGCATGGTGACCATGTATAACATTTACTGTAAATACATCTCACAGTCAAATTAATAGCATTCATTTGTGTCTGTGTTTGGAACAAGTGATGTTCATGAATTCAGTCACAGATCAGTGACTGAAGCGGGAATTATATAACTTATATAAACATCATTTACCAGAAGTACCAGAGTATTTATCATCACACCTTAATAATCATCCAACATTTCCTATGCATTTCTCCTCAATGAAAAGTAAATAGTGGGGGGAAAAAGGCTGATATAACTCATAATCTGACCTTTAAAAAAAGAGGCATTTAAAGTGTTTATAATTTCTCTCTCCTTTTGCACACACCTGCTGTTGTTACAGCTACTTTTCACAGTTATCTACTAATTCATTGATTCTTTATGCTTTTTCTCCTTAAATTATTCAGGTGTACATATCAAACATCCTCATTTCACACAATAATACAAGGCTGCAACTTGTATTATTATTTTCATTATCCATTAATCCATTTGTGTTAGTGTCTCAACTTGTCTAATAATCTAACATTTATCATAAATTTCCCGAGCCCAGTGACTGAATTGCCTGTTTCATCTCACCAACAGCTCAAAACCTAACAATATTCATGATTCAAGACCAGGAAAAAGCATGAAATCCTCTTTTATTTTGGAGGCTGGAACGAGTGAAGTCTTGACATTTATTTCTGATAAACAATTTAAATGATTAAATGTTTTTCAAACCATTGGGGATTAATTTTCTGACGATCAACTAATTGATTAATTGTCCCATATATTTTCTTATATTAAGTAACAGCTGAGTAACATCTGAGCAACATTTGAATCAATTTCCCTCAGAATTAAGTCCACATACTAAAATACACTAAAGCTTTACCATATTTAATGTAATTTAAATCATCTGATCTCAACATAAACAACCTCTGCAAATTTTCAAGTAATTTTAAGCATCTCATCTCATGTCAAATTACAACCAAAATTTATGATCCTTCCTTGTCAGTCAGTTTTCAGGAGCACCAGCAGAGGGCATGAAAGACCATTTAATACGACTTTGGAGCAATGAACATCAGTATGACAGCAGGTTTTCAGTTAACCAGGAGCCCAGTGTCTCAGAACTGGTGACTGGCTAAAAGAATAAGCACACTGTCATTTTTAAAGTCAATTGATAAGCGTGTTAGTTGTTGAGAATGCACACAAAACAGCAAACAAACAGAGGCTAGCTGGGATTTCTCAAAGCACTGCACCCTGGATTTGAGCCGTAGCCATGCATAATGGAAATTCTTGTGGTTTGAACATTATTTCCTCGTAAGTGTCTGTGTTGTAAGAGCAGTTTTCCTTTCAATGATAATCTTTCAGGTGGGTGGATCTTATAACGTGCCCGGAGCTGTCTGCACGTGAAATGAGGCTCGGTTAAAAAAGCATTGCCCAGAACAAAGTTTACACCCAGTCTTCATTTACCTGGAGACAGTTTGACCCACAGGTCAGCTCTTGTTGTTTCTTGATGTGTGGAGTTATATTCAGTGTTGGAGGAAGGCTTCAGATACACTACATTAATAAAACTGCCACACTGAAGAAATACTCGGTTAAAGTCCTACATTGAAAATGCACTTTCTTGTTTTACCGATTAAGCAAACGCATGTTAATTATTGAGCTATAGAAGTTTTGTTATGCAAATAAGTATATCTTTAATCTCATCAACACTCAGAACATGTGAAAACAAACAGGGTGTGCTTCCCTAGAGATGGAGGCTGACGTGCTGCCGCCCGCCCTCTGTTTTTCACATCCAGCCACCACCACCACCACCCCCAACATAGGAACTCACACACTGGTGACAAGTGGGACAAAAGACAAGGCAGTTAAACCTATTTTTCCAGTGCACTGGATGAGAGGGCATCTATTGTTCTCTGTCAGCAGGTGGTCTTAGAGTTGTAAAGCTGCTGGAGCTCTGCCCTAATGAAGACATGAGAATGAAAGATTCTCAGTCAACTGGAGCGTCTCAAAGCACTCGTGGCGATGCATTGGTCATCGACTGAAGGCCTAGCTTCATTTTCTAGGAAAATTGAAGGAATTCATGTGTCTTAAAAGGTAAAATTAATTGGACACTGAAAGATATTGTGAATTTTTTGAGCAGCTTGAGTGTGTCCATGTGCGTTTTTGTCACCTGACCCTGCTAGTTTGACTTTGATAAGGGATTTTCCCCATTTCCCAGAAAGCTTTTTGTCCATCGACAGAGAAATAATCTGCTGTAAATGTCATTTTTCAAGATGAAATTGTGAAAAATACCAAATATTCCCTGGTTTCTGCTTCTCAGACAAGAAGAGGACGTGCTGTAATGATTTTTGTAAACTGAAAATCTGCTGGCTGTTGGATGATTTGAAGACTTCTCTTGTGCTCTGGGAAGTTGTGACGGTCACTTTATGACATTTCATTGACTTGTAAAAAAAAAAACAAAAAACCCTGCAGAATAATCCATTATAAAAATTAATCATTAGTTAAAGCCCTTGCCAATATGTAACAGCGGTTCCCAACTTGGGGGTCAGGACACTAGTATTAGTGGAGGCTAACCTCTAAATAGACTGTAATATAGTTTATTTGTTATATTTTACTGTTCTATAACAATATTTTGGCTGATTATCCATGAAGATATGAACATTAGGTGCCTGTGTGATTTTCTTTGTAATTTGGGTTCCTGGCAGCTTTAAACTTTGTTAATTTGACAAAATGATGAGTCAGGCTTCCCGATAAAATAAGATAAAAGATAAAGATAAAGATAAAATAGGATACCATGCATGTGGAAGTAAGACACTTAAGACATTAAACAAAATGAACCTGGACTCCAGAGTGCACAAATGAAGCAATCAGTGGAGAAGAGTCACAGTGTCAGCAGACAACAGTGTTGACTCCACTAAAGGTCAATCGAGTCCGAAAAATGTGAATGATATGCAGTTAATGGAAAGTCACGGAGAAAGTGCGTGCTGACGTCTGTGGACCCTGAAATGATGATCTGAAGTTCTCAGAAGAATCCAGGCGACATCGTAACTGCCCTCGAGGCCACGAGTTCGAACTGAACACAAGGCTGCTGCTTTGTACACATTTAAAGCCCTTGGGGATTTGTTGATTAATCTCTATTATAGGATGGGATGAAGGACAAAAAAACATGTGACCCTGTCTGCCCCTGAAAATCCTGCCTGGACTTGTTGCCATCAGGCTGTAGGTTTTACATGTGGGATAAACAGTGACAGCAGTGATGAGTTAGTGATGAGTCACAGCTGTTTTTACTGTACATATCTCAAATTTATTGAATATTTATGCAAAAAGTGAGTCCAGGAAAAAGTCCTTGTGCTTTAATCTTCGTCTATTTGTCAGTTAGTCATAGGAAAAAGAAATCTGCTCTATCAAACAACTTTGGCCCAGCAGTACGGCCTCTTACTGAATGCTTGGTCATAGTCATAAAACAACTTCTTAACCTAAACCATTACTCAGTATGAACTAAATGTACTTGAGGTATTAAAAGTAAAAGTAAAAAGTGACTCTTGTATTGTTTTGTATGACATTATTAGATTGTTTCTGCTGCATCGGTGTGTAAGTAGGATTTACTGTTGTAGCTGGTTGAGGTGGAGATCATTTTAATCTTAGTTGCCTGCTAACATCCCATACAGGTTTGCTTGAACATGCATTTGCTTGTTTTGACTCGGTTTGACTCGGCATGTCAGCTCAGCGCATCTCCTTTACGACAGGCCTGCTCACTTGAAGGTGCGTCTTTAACTGATGATATCTGAAAGCAGCGCTCTCCTTAGCACTGCTTACTGTTGCACTGTGCAGTGGCTGATGCTAGCAAGCTGCTTATCATCATGGACTTTCAGGCTGTTTTGTTTGGCATCGAATGCTTGCTGCCTAAAAACGGGATGATTGCAACGGAAATCTGCTGCACTGAGCAATAACAGCAGAGGCTATTCAGACATCGCTGAATCATCCCTGAATGATGATGAAGTCCATCTCATGTCACTGCAAACTGGCTTAGAGGTGGCTGGGCGTGCTTTGACCAGACCCTGGAGATGGTCCATCTTGGGTGCTGCTCAGTGTGTTTAAACTGGTAATGGAAACTCAAATCAGTGCAGCATGAGCATCAAAAGTGCAGATGAGAAACCCTCAAAGACATTTTAAACGTAACCAGGTCACAAGAGGTCACAAGCCAAAAAGGCTGGGAATCACTAGTTTAATGTTTAAAGATGATCATTTTTATCTGGAAAGTAACATAGTATGAAATGTAGTAGTGAGTACTGCATTTATTTGACATTTACTCCTGCAACAAATAAATGCAGTGGAGTAAAAAGTATAACATTTCTCTCTAAATTTAATGGAAAATCAGTACAAACTCGCAAATGATTTAAATACTCAAGTAAAGTACCTCAAAGTTGTACTTAAGTACAGTACTTGAGTAAATATATTTCGTTAATTTCCACCTCTGGTATTCCTCCAGTTGTTCACAGGAAGAAAATAACTTACTTAAGCAACTTTGGCTCTTGACTGAACGCTTAGTCATGAAGGAGTTTCTTCTCCAAAAACATGTCAAGCAGAAAATATGAGTCACAGTATTTTGAAGTGAAGAAACTCCAGAATGAGTTTTATTAACAACTGAAGAACTAATTGTGACATTCAACCACTACTGAATAGAAAATGTTGAAATTTGAAGCAGTAAGAGGAAATGTGCTCATTTGCTTTCTTTCAGAGAGTGACTTCAGGAGATCAGTACCACTGTCATGCTTATCAGGCAATGCAACCACCAGAGCAGCCGATTAGCTTAGCTAGCACGAAGACTGGAAACAGTGGTGTACAGCTAGCCGTCCAGCTAGCCTTCCAGCAACCTGTGTGTGTGTGTGTGTGCGTGTGTGTGTGTTTCAGGGTCCGAACATTCATACAAAAGACAGCAGAAGACCGTGTGAACTTTGCACTTGAGTGCAACTTTTATTTTTTTGCAAATACACTAGAAATGTTTACAAAAGCACTGTAGAAACATCTGTGCAGTGTAAATTATCAAAACTAAAAATGGATATTACTTTGAATTCATTTTGCACCTACCATGACAAGCGGGATTGTCATTTTCAGCAGCAAAACAAATGAGTATATCTCAAGAGGAAACGTCTGTTAGTGACTTCAGCGAATTATGGAAGAAACAAACAATAAAAGGATGGTATGGCACTAGTGCTCATCCCTGAAGGAGGGCTTCATTCATCTAGATAGGTTACACAGCATCCATGCGTTACTTTACTCAGTCATCAAGATAATCAGCCTTCCAGTAAAAATCACTCCAATTTGACAGAAATTGGCTGCACAAACACAAATGTACTCATACAAGTTCTCATACTTGTCCAACACAAACAACCTCAAACCATTCACAAACACTCTTTACAGACATTTTACAGGTTTCTGGCAGCTCCCAGTGTGGCATACTGGTCCATCTTTTCCACTCCTTTGAATATTCAGTGTGGAAAAACAATGAAATGATCAAAAATGAAATGTGTTCAATATTACAAGAAAAAAAAAAGACTAAATCAGTACAGAAAAAAAGTGAAACTAACAAAAAACAAGAACATAAATATTGTGTGGCCCCTTAAAACATCCACAATTTATTTCATACAATTCAGTATTGCTTTGTCTTACATAATACTGAGATCTGCTCACAAAGAGCATTGATTACCTTAACTTGCTCTTGCACTGGGTGACAAAAAAGCAATACCCATCAAACTACCAACTTTTTTTTTTTTTTTTTTTTTTTTTTTAAGTTTGCCTTGATGTAAAAAAGGCACATACACACATCTGTTCACACAACACTGCTGCAAATACTTCACATAAGTGGTGGCACGATTTCAAAAAAAAAAAAAAAGAAAAGGTCGGGGTGGTTTTGTGGCATGGCCGTTATCACAGAGGAGAGTAAACACGGCGCTGGGGCAGATCTATGTGGGTTATCTTTGGTCAAGCAGGAACGAGCCAATGGGCTTGAAAGAATGGACTCAAAGGTCAATATAGTAGAAGTCAGTCAGTGGAGGGGCGATGGCTCAGGTGTGTGTTTGAACAGACGCTCTACAAGCAACGCACACGCGACTCTCTGGATTAAGGTCTTTCAGGTTCAAGTCAAGATTTATAAAAGGTGGATTTGCACAAGACGGTGGTGGCTTGCATGTAGGTGGTGATAAAAAAGGCCTTCAGTGAATTGATTTAACTTTACTCTCCACCACAGTGTTATTAATCCCAGTGTCAGACTTGTGACACTGATCTCAGATGTTGCCGAGCAGCTCGCCCTTTTTGTGCACCTCCAGCGAACTGTCAAGTTTACTAAACCTAGAATAAACCCCCGACGATACACTTGATATGGTCAGATCGTTTGCTAGTAGAGTGGTTACATGTGATAACTTTACAAAAATGTTGTTAGCTGTAACTGCTAATTCCAATAAATGGCAGCAAGCTTTGGGCTTTGTATCCTGTGCTCAGGTGTCAAAAGGGTTGGCAACACAGAAACTTGAAGAAAAAGCCTCTGTGGTTCAACCTGAAGCTGAAGACGAGCACAATATGGTAAATACCACATATACAAATACAAGTCCATAGGTTATGGCATGTTTTAGCAGCAATAACAAATACAAAAGTATATCAAAAGAAGACACTCCATGTGCTGAAAAGCAAGGAATACAGAGGCGTGGACGTCTGTTGCTCATTTACAACAACATCCTTCATAACCAATACTAGTGAGGACAAACCATTGAAATGTACTGAACATATGGACCACCTGCACTGAAATGACCAGGACACACACACATACAAAAAAAAACAAAAACCCACACAGGACACATTTTCCAGGCAAAGTGCGGGGAATTCTCCACATTGACAGTATTATGGCCTTAAATTCACTTCCCATTAACAATGAGCACTGGGTCTGACGTGTGACGAGACAAGTGTGGCGCACAGAAAAATGAAAACACAACACGAAACATAAGACAAACAGTGATTCAAGTGCTGTGTGCTGTGTTTTTTGCCTGAATGCCTACAGCTCCTTGGTAAACTGAATGACTGCACAGCGGCGACTAATGCACAGGGCTCCCTCAAAACCCAATGATTCCACTTTTTTTTTTTGTAAGTCACAGCACTTGTCAGTGTCATTTGCAGAACAGCTGTAAATATATATATATATAACAACAGGACAAAAAACCTGGTAGCCTTGTGTGAGGACTGGTTTTAGCAATCCAAATTGTGCTTTCTCTAATAAGTAACAGTGTAGACGTGCAGGAGCGGTCGACACTGGAGCAACGTTAGTGTCTTTCAGCACACCTTGGAGGACTGCTTGCTGGATTTGGTCGGAGGTATCTCAACATTTCCCCTTTACATATGTACAACGACAAAAGAGATTTCCAGCTTATCTGAACAATGTATGAACATAAAGAACACACTGAACCATTGTAAGGCAGAAAGCAGGTTCAGGTCTCCCTTGTAAGTTCTGTGGGTGTTTTTTTTTTTTTTTTCCTTTTTGTTTTGAATGAATGATGAAGCCTAAAAGGTGCAACATTATCGAGCTACTGTTGGCATTCCTAGCAATTTCACAGCTAACTAATAATCCCCTTGACTAAAGATGGTTTGGAAATGTAGCTGAGGTCTGTGAATATTTCTGTTTTTTTAACTAGTGTTCGGGAAAAAAGGTCATGGTGACAAAGACGAAGAGTGGGGGGGGGGGGGGGGTCAAAATAACGAGGACTGCAGGTGTCACACTACACTGCGCCTGCATCGAGAAAAACAGCTCCCCATTGTCCATCAAAACAGGACACTTAAGTGTAAGCTGCACACACACGTTCACTAACTGATACTGGAAGTGCAGTGCGTGTGTGTGTGTGTGTGTGTGTGTGTGTGTGTGTGTGTGTGTGTGTGTGGGTGCACTAAATCATCTTAGGAAAAAAAAAAGGCAAAAATGTTATAAATAGTTTGGCTCAGTCTGTTTTTTTCTTCTTCTTTTCTTACAAAAAGGATATGCTGAGTTCAGTTCTGTTAGCAAAACCATTTTATCCTCTGAGCCCCGGAGCTCAGAGAGTTTTGTCCTAAGGATTCAGTTAACGGGAGCTTTTTCCTTTTTAATCTGTTGGCATGAAGTTTTCCCCTCACGCAACACTGACGGAGAGGAAACAACAACCACTGTCGTTCAGGTGAATACTAAACCCTTCCTTTGAGCCACGTTACTCAGCAGAGGCTGCTCCGAAGATCACGCATCCGTGTGCAACAGCGACACCAATGCTACTGTGTTCCCTCAGAAGAATTAGAGAAAAAGGCTTGTCCTGGCCGAGCCCACCCGGAGTCCCTCCATCTTTAGGGCCTAACCGAGACGGAAATGGGGAATAGAGTGTGGGGGTTTGTTTGTGTTGCGGTACGGCAGGCAGTGAGGGCCATGCTCAGCAGGTAGAGTAGAGGAGGGCAGACAGTCCTACGAGGGCTCAGTGAGAGGAGCAATGTCTTTGTGACTAAACATTTACTGGGGCTTGTGTCCCACCCCTTTCCCTATCCTCCCCACCACCCCCTAAAATAAGTGAGAATGAGCCCACTGTGTATGCAAACCCCCACCCGCGGTATTGTAACACCCATGAGCTGCTCCCTCAGTCCCCTTCCTGAGCTCCACACTCGGGCTGGGGATGATCCTCGATCAACACTTCTGGGCCTCCACTGGAGACATGGCGATGTAGGAGCCGTTCCTCATTGGCTGGTTGGCTGGCGTTTCTGACGGCTCGTCGGGTTTGCCGCTGACCTGAGTGTAGGCCGTGTCGTCTTTCACCGTCTGAACGGGAAAAGAAAGCGTTAGCCCAAACCATGGAAGTGGCAAGACGTCCAAATATTCTTTATCATTGAACACTTAAATGGGAATAAATGTTTTGACTGAAATGTCCACAGTGAAGCACAAGTTCTATATACGCACCAGTTACAACAACAAGCACCACAGAAAACACTAACTCAAGAAATAATGAAACATATCATACTGTGAGGTGAGAACTTAAAAGGAATATCATGTCCCATAAAGATAATTAAAAATGATAACATAGATATCAGAGATGGTGGATAACAAATTAAAAAGGAGAATGCAAACAAGGCAAAAATTAAGACTTACAGTAAAAGAATGAAAAGCTTCAGTAAAATCAATACGTTTTACTTCATTCTAAAACAGAAAAGGAAAAAAGGGGGTTACAGAAAATTAAAATTAGAACATGGTTAATACAACACTTCTTCACATTGCAATTAAGCACGTTTCAAACATTCTCTCAATGCTAAGCTAACAGTCTGAACTTGAGTGTGTGTCGAAGGAATAGTTTGACATGTTGGGAAAAAGGTTTCTTTTCTTTCTTGGGGAGAGTTAGACGAGACGATTGACACCACTCTCATATCGGTCAGCTAAATGAGAAGCTACAGCCCGTTAGCGGTATTGATCTTCTCATCTAACTCTCAGCCAATCAAACTGTTCCTTTCACATGTTCACTCTCCGGGCAGTGAATAACCTGAACCACAATAATCTGAGGGCAGTGAGGCCGGGGTTTAGACCAACAATCCCACAACTGCTAGAGATAAGAGGTGAACATGCGCTGTGCATCATTCTGAGGACTACTCGAGTTCAATGCACTTTGCTACTCAATAGTGCGAAGCCAGCTCATAGCTCCACTGAGCAGGAGGGAAACTACGATGCTTCCTTCCTGAACACAAGGATTCATTGACTCATCAAAGATGCACAGACTGTTAGAGAACATTTAGCAAGAAACAAACAAAAAAAAATACACCCTCTGAACCAGAATTGTGGGAAACTGCTCATGCTGACATTGCTGCGCAGAAACCATGCGACGTGTTAGTTAACATGCACCAAGTTTGGGGTTAAACCTGCAGCAGCTTAGGAAACTGTTACCCATGCAGAAACAACCATAACTCTCAAAACACTGCAGCATCTATTGTGTCACATTACTACGTTCAGTCTATTAGCAGTCTCATTTACCGTGTCAGCTAATGTCAGTGGGTAACACACACTTTAATACTACTCCTTAGTCTACAATAACGGGGGTCAGCAGCTCCTACCTTCTTCTGGCGGTTTCGGCAGAACAAGACGACGAGCACCAGCAGCAGGATGATGCCCATGCCCACAATGAGCAAAGGGAAGTTGGACACAAGCGTCACGATAAGGAGCAGCGTCCTCATCTGGGATGCTGAGTCATCGTCAATGGTCGCCGTCTGCGGTGGAGAGACGTGCTTATCGATTTGTGTTTCACTCATAAGAACAGGTTTAGCTCAGACGGCACTGAATGCAATCCTCACCTCATTGACGAACATGATGGGGAAAATGGTCTCGTTGATGAACTTGGTTTTCCTGCAGGGGAGGGAGAGGGAGAGGGAGAGAGGTTAAGGGGGACATCTGGCTCAACATGTGGCCAGAACATGGACAGAGTGCGACAACAGCGAACTGGGTCAGAGCTCAGCAAAGTTCAACTTACGGGAAGCCTTGGACTCTCTTCAGGATGATATTGAGCTGAGCTCTCTTGCAGGCACGAATGGGAACACCTGTGGTCTAAAAAAAAAAAAAAAAACAGTTTGGGGTGAATGTTACTGCAGCTCAGAAACTTTCCTGTATTAAAGATCGTTTCTATTAATTTAGTTAAGTTTAGTAAAGAGTAAAAAGAATGAATCTAGTGGGGAAAAATCTGTCTATTAAAATGAAGATTAGGCCTTTAGAAGAAACAGCTGTAATCAAATTCAATATTAAACGGCTCAAGTGCTCAAGGAACGCTCAATGAGATAACTTGATTTCTAGATTCTGTGTTTTTATCATGTTTTACTCTTTGTACCCTTTTTGATGTTGCTTTCATTACAGTATGGCAATAAAGTTTTAGCACTGCTAAAACTAACAGAAGAAGAAGCATTTTCTCTTTAATGATGGGAGCTGGCCAAAACAATGCAGAGGAACTGCATTAATTGCTAACAAAAACAAGAAGACTCCTCGTAGAGGCTCTACGAGGAATCAAAACAGCGAATTCTCATTTAGATAGAGACCGTCATAAAACAATAGATCAAGGTTCAACACTGATTCCTACACATGCTTTAAGATGCCGGGATAATAATTATTAGCCATACCGGTTGCAGGTCAAGGTACGTCTCGTGCTCCTCCTTGTTGGGGTTGAGCCCTTCAACGGCGTTGATGTACATCGGGTCGGCTTGATAGAAGTGGGGGAATGACACGACGATGGGAGCGCCTTCAAGGAAACAATGAGGCAAAACATATGAGTCAGTTATTGTTTTTATCCTGAGATGACTCTGTCCACACAGCATGGGCAGGAAGAAGAAGAAGAAAAAGGAAAAGTGAGATAAGATAAAAGAACTATCTGCTATCTGGAGAGTAGATGTACGGGCATATCTGGAGCTGATAGCGCACAGGATGTGTGTTTCAGATTGTAATGAATGGCAGATGCAGTAAAAACAAGAGTATTCCTGCAGCCCTCAACACCTTTCCTTTGAATATCCCTTTGAAACTTATCATAATTAAACTCGTAGGCTTTGCTCAGACAGCGGGCAAATCAGATTTGTTTCTAAAAATCAGATTAAGTGATGCAAGTGATCAGATTGGATTTGTGTGTCCAGACATCATCTGCATGGGTTGATGTGATAACGACACAAACGTCCACATGTGCTGGTGGCGTGGCTTTCCAACAGGCTGAACCTTGAAGGCCTTGGTGGAGTTAGAAGCTGTACGTACTTAACACTTACATGAATTCTAGATTTTCTTTAAAATTCACTCCACAATTCAAAGAGAGGACATCAAAAGGTCCAAATTACAGGACAGAAATGTCTTACTAAAGATATAGAGTGTTCTGTCATGACACCACACATTTTATCTAAATCTCATCAAAACTCTACTCATTAAAAAGCCAACTGGTCATATTAGTTTCAGACAACTATTACAAACTCCTTATGTTTCTGTACACCAGACAAACTAAATGCAGCTTCCTGTCCTTATCCTTATGATTAAATAACTGTCACAATATGTGCAGATTAACTTTGTTTTGACTGACTTAATGGATCAACTGACTCATTGTTGCAGCTCTACTTTTCTGTCTGTCAGCCTCAATTTCCAGGGATGTGGCATCATTCTTTATCATTATATTTCATATGAACCACTTTGACTTTGTCTTTTTACATGTTTTTAAACAATCTCTTATGTAAAATGACTTTGATTGTGGAAATGCTGAAACCTTTACTCAGTTCTTTTTTTAAGCACTTTTTTGTGGTTTAGACTCATGGATTTTTTTTTTTTTTTTTTTTTTTAACCACACAGGCAGTTTCTGAATGACACCACCTTGCGCATGACAACAGGGCTTGGCCTTGATTGGCTCTGCATTTAACATCACATAAATCCGTCCAATCAGGCATGTTTGCCTCATATGAGCTGGTGGAAACAGCCAGTGAGGTTTCAGCACAGGAAGAATTCAATCAGCACCAACCTTTTCTGACATTATTCAGTACACACACTGTTCAGACACAGTTTTACAAAGTGTTTGCTTCTGTAGACGGTATATGATGGAACAAAATACATATTAAATAAATGTTAGTATTAAATAAATTCTACAGGATTAAACTGTGTGTAGATTATACACAACCTGGGGTTACAGTAGCATATCTGACAGTGAAGCGATAGATTGTCTGCATGTCAAAGCCAGTAAAGATAGCCTTATCAGAGCAATCACACTCCACTCAATGACCACCATAAAATACTTCAAAAGCCTCCACACACGGTCAGCACAGTTAATCATTGAACCGTGCATTGAGTAAAATCTGGCATGCTCAAACAG
Source organism: Chaetodon auriga (assembly GCF_051107435.1). Lineage (NCBI taxonomy): Eukaryota > Metazoa > Chordata > Actinopteri > Chaetodontiformes > Chaetodontidae > Chaetodon > Chaetodon auriga. Next base: position 13,465,487 of record NC_135078.1, on the reverse strand, counting down.
AGGGAATGTCACATACCAGGCAGGGGCAGGGGACATGGTTGCTGACTGAAAGGAGATTTTTGGGGGGTAGACATAGCGGGGGAAACTGTGTCACAGGGCTGGTTTGGAGTCATCAAAAAGAAGTGGGTCAGGCTCTATGATAACGGAGGGGGACACGGGGCAGTCCCTTACCTTCTCGACAAACGCTGACTTTCAGCACCCCGGTGCCGAGGCAGTCTCCAGCTGGCACACAGAAGCCCTCGTTAGTGGGGTTGTCTTTGGGGCTCATGAGGACGTCACTAGGGGGTGCAAAGCGGTACGCCTGGATGCCTTTCACCTCCACATCTTTCACATAGGCTAGATGGATAGACCTGAGAGAAGAATACAAACTTAGTGTCTACTTTGGGTAATGTAAGAACTATATATTAAGCAATGTCAAGAAACTGTCAAGCTTAGGACCATCAAGAAGAAGGACAGTCAGCAGATGACGTTCAATTCCTGTGTAATCATTCCTTAAAGCATGTCCAAGTCACACACGTCGATTTTCCCACGTGTGTTTTGAGTTTATCGCCAGCCTTATCGGAAGTTGTACTGATGACAAACTCAGGCCCTTATCAGTGGATTTGTAAGAATATGTGTATGACTCAGCGTCACAGGACGATCCGGTCCTCGCCCATGTAAACAAATTTAAAGCCGCATAGGAAATGTGTGCATACCTGCAGAGATCAGCAGCAAAGATGTAGAGCAACTCATTCCTGTTTATCAGAGGGTGGAAGACTGCGCCGTCTGTACCGTTGATCATGTTGCTCTGATTGGAAGACCACCACGACATCTCCCTATTGATGAAGAAAAAAAGGGTGGGATTAGCATCGTCATTTTCATTTTATGCTTCTTCTAATATTGTACCTTTCACTCCACTATATCTATTTGGCATTTATAGTTACTAATTCCTTTTCTACATTAAAAGAAAGTCCGTTTATAGACATATACACACATTGGAATAATTTTCTGCCAATCGACTAATCGATTAACTGACGAATCATTGCAGCTCCTTCACTTCACTATTTGTGGTTGAAAGGGTTAAGTTTAGGTAATATTTACCCCCCAAAAATGGCTGAATATGAAGCAGTTAAAGTAGCTCCCCCTCAAACCGGACACAACAGTACAATGTACGCTGTGATGATTCTACTTGATTCTTGGAGTGCATCTTGCTGCTAGCACCTCTAAATTTTACTTAAGTAATATTTTCAAGTACTTGGAGTATTTTTTACACTGCTGTATTGGTAGGTTTTATTAAAGTAAAGATCTGAATACTTCCTCCACGATTGAAATCTACCTAGACATGATGATTCCATCCAAGGTACAAAGTCACTTGGATATCCAAACATTCATTTTGCAATCGGGTTCTGCCTAAAACCAGGGAGCAAAGGCTTTGTCCTCTGGACTTTCCAATACAGGTTGTGTAACAAGGTAAATATAATAATATATAATATTCATGATATGAATATCATGACTGGGACCAAGGGGAAGCCATATGTTGAGAGGCCTGCCCTATCACTGTGGAGAGAAGGAAAAGGATGTGTTATTTGCACAGACACTGGACGCTGCCGGATGCGAGTCTTTACCTCAGGCCGTTCCACGTGTCGATTTTGCCATAATCCAAATAGTTCTTCTCGCCGGTGTGAAACACAAACTCTCCTTCATGGGTGCCATTTTTCTGTGGAAAACAAGAGGAGACCCAAGCTTTAGACAAAGCTGCTGTGACAGACAACTGTTCAGGGAACAGCGGAGGGGCACTGAGTGAGAAACAGTGTTTCTATCTGTTGACAAAGAACATGAGAATAGTGAAAGATATAATGCTTTATATCGGTCATTAACAATTGTTTTCACTGTCCATTAATCTGCCAAGTTATCGTCTAGAATGTGTCGTAAAACAGGGAAAAATGCTCATTTTCTACTTCTACTTTCTATATTCTGATGCCTTCAAACTGCATTCCAAATACCGCATATTTGGATGGAGGCAGTGAATTTTTGACACAACTGCTTGAAATACTTATTCAAGACTTAGAATTTTCTATTCATCAACTGACCAATTAATTGATTAATAGCTCTATTTAAGACACCCAAAACACTGCACTCAGGATCACAAGGCTGATGTTGTGACCGCCTGCTCCAAGTTGCAGACGTTGCTCTATAAACAGGAAGTACAAGCACCTTCCATCAGCATATGGCCAATCTCACTTCTCTTACGCGAAGTAGATGCTTCCACTCAGCTGTTGTTCTAGTAACCCTGAGCAACCGAACCGCAAGAGCTTTCTTAAGTTTTGGCTCTGAAATAATGTCAAGTTTGCATCTCAGGAATACCACCAAGCTCACCTTCCACATCAGCCCAAAATACTCGTCCACCTCAGGCTTCATGGAGTGGACCTTTGAGAGAAGAGGGTCTTTGAAGCCCCACAGAACCTCGTGGACAGTGCGGGTCAGGAACAGTTCGACACCCAGAGAGTTCATGTACATGGAAACAAAAGTTCGCAGGATAAAGGAGTAGGAGTTCAGCTCGTTCATCACCGCCTGAGGACAAAAGACAAAACGCGTCAAAAAAAAAGACTGAAGAGACTCCCATCACATGCAATTCAGTTTCCATATACGATGTCTTAAGTCTTGTTTGGCTTGGCCTCATATGGCTGAAGTATATTCAAGTTATCAAAATGTCACAACAAAACTAAGAGGACAATGGCCTGGAGTCTGTTCTTGGAATAATAGCGTCTGAGAAAATAAGAACACACATGCCAATCAAATGACTTAAACTCCACAAAATGGCTGCTGCGGGTCATAATAACACACACACGTATCCTGCACAGACACCATGTCTTACCACAAATGGGATGTTGACAGTCCTGACAATGTCAACCTCGGGGTCACCGGCGGACTTCTCAGGCACAAACACAAAAGTTTTGGGGTTCAGGGCGTAAATCTTGGTGCCGTTCTCCAGGAATGTCACATTTTCCCGCGGCCTGTATTCCCTGGTGTGGAAAAGACATCAGCCTGTTAGTCCAGATGTCTTCTGTTTTGATTTCACACTGGACTAACAAATGATCCCAGATGTAACAGATGCAAGATGGCCTTCCTTAAACAGGACTTTAAGAAGATGATGACCGGTTTCCTTTCCTTCCACTATAAATTATTACAGGTTTGCAGCTCTTCAGATCCTCATATCAAACCTACCTGTAAGTATAGGGTCCAATCTGTTTAACAGCAGCCTTCCCGCCTGCCAAGAACACCTCTGGATTGGTCACATTGAAGAAGTAATACTCCATATAAACAGGTGGAGGTGGATTCTTCCATGCCTCAAACACTTGGCTCTTCTCTGTCAAAGTAATTTCCTATTGACAAAAGAGGAAAAAGAAATTCAGACTAAGAAAGCACTTGGTTTCTCAATTTTCACACTTTGAAAGTGGCCAAATGTGAGTCGTTCTGAATGAGGGCCATCTGAGAGCACACATGGCACTTTTCTGGGGGCTGGTGCCGGGCCAAGACCCCGAAACCCAGAGGGAAGCAGAGAAGAGTCCATCAAAGCTAAAAAAAACCATCAGGACAGGCAGAAAATCCTCTGCACAATCTCTGACCTCAGCAAGCCCAGGCAAGAATCTAACTGGGGGCGACTAGTCAGACATCACAATCCAGCAATGTGTCGCAATAATACGTGCGCCTGCAGCATTAGTGCCCTAACTACGTGCAGCAGCCACGAAAAGTAGAAGATGGTTGTGGTTTCACAAAGTGTTTTGACTGTGATCATGTGGTGACAAAACAAACTGCAGTCAGTAGTTAGTGTGTCACAAAAGCCTGGTCACCACATGTCTGAACATGAGCAACAGTAACCTTTAGCTTGATCATTCAGCTTTACAGCCTATATGTTGACTGCAGGTGTTTGTGACACAGGGGAAAAAAAGAAGCTCTTTCCATTCTTGGAGGGTATTTTTAAAGCTGGGAAAAGAAAAAATGAGCCGTTTCCTCTTGTGTCTTTTTCATGTTGTCCCCTGAGTGCAGTGAGGCGCACTTGAGGGAGGCTTTACATTGTCTTCTGCAGTTGCAGACATTTGCCGTTGAGAAAATATAGCTTAGGGTGTGGCTGGCACTTCCTGTTTGGGTAACAACTTCCGACCTTCAAACATGTTCTGCTCTATAGAATTGTTTTCCCAGGTTTGGTTGCATCACCTCGCCTTTGCTACCTCACAAAAACCATGTTAGATGTCAGAGAGGTCAACCAAAACACCTATTTTGATAAAGAAGGTGAGACGCTTCAACTAACTGAGGAGAAATGTAGCTTCAAACACACTGCAGCTGAGGAAAAAACAGTTACAAAAACAGTTTGAGCAGTTCAGTGTTGCAACCAACGATGACTTTGATTATCAGTTAGTCTGATTATTTTCTCAACTAGTCTTTTAATTGCTTAGTCTGTAAAATGTTCAAAAACACTGAAAATGCTCATACCAATGTCCCACAGCCCAAAATGACGTCCTCAAATGTCTTGTTTGTCCAACCAACAGGCCAAAACCAAAGGATATTTAGTTTACAATTATATAAAACAGAAAATGAGCGAATCCTTATGGTGGAGATTATCAGAATATTTTCAAGTTAATTTTCTTTTGATCAAACAATTAATGAATTGACTAATTGTTGCTTGTGTGTTCAGCACCTTAAGCAGGTAGTGTCTTTTTTTTGTTACATTTTTAATAATCAAGAATTACTGACACTGCATCACACAGTCTCAACTTTCAACCCAGGAAACACACTTCATGGCTGTTTTCAAGGACTGGATAATCCGTTGATGTCACAGCTTCAGAATAAGAGAAATAAGAGAGGACACACTTTACAGGAACTTGAGGTATTTAAGTTCTGGAATCCTCCAGAGTCTCGATCATTCTGCCTCTTAATTAAGAGCTGAAGTGAAACCAGGTAACGCAATAGCGGCATATGACCATCACGAGCGGTCAGTGCACTATAGGACTTCTAAAAATCATGATGCCAAACCAGCAACTATTACCTAATTTGTTCCTTTTCAAAAGCAAAATGCAAACTGTGTTACTTTTAAAATAGGCTTCTGCCTCGTCTGGCCTTTCCCCTGCAGCATTTGACAGATCAACGAGCGACTGTGACCCGAACCCTGTGTTTGCCAACCTTGAGCAACGGCCTTTCGAGAGGCCTTCATCAAAGCTACATGAACATCATTTATTTCCCAGAAAAACCTTGATCTATCACAAAAAAAAAAAAGAAAAAAAAACATGTGAGGGACAAATTGGAGAGCTATGCTGGTGAAATCAAAATACAGGGTGAGTGACGGACTCAAACTAAACACTGACGGCAATGTGAGCCGAGCCTTAGTCAAACAACTTCAGGCAAAGCCGAGGTGTGGTGTGACAGGATCCTGCTTTGAACAGCATGTGGAACACAGCTAAAAGGAAGAACAGACAATTAAAACCAGAAAGTTTCTACCGGGTGCCTCCCGTGTTGAGGATTCTGCATCTGAGCTGTGCGTCAGTGGCACGTTTGGAGCTTAAACATGCTGTGTTTTACCAGCCTGACCTTGGTCTTAAGTGCTTCAAGCTCGACTCAGCCATACTACCTTGAAAAGCCTGCTCTCCCAAACTGGGCTGAGAGGAGTGGCACAAGTGGGTGTTTTCCTTTTTAGCTCCGTTGTCTGAGCAGAACGGCTTGGGATAGGTCCAGGCTGGAAGAACAACAAGGCATTACGAGGTTGCTCCTAGGCAAAAATCATGCCCGCGAGGCCAAGAAGTCTGTCAAATTCCTCGCATGGCTTATATGCACGCCTCCCTCCACACCCAGCTCATCAGACACACAGAGTGTGTGTCCTGGAGGTAGCTTTTGACTTGTCCCAAACTAGGCTATGTCGTTATTATAGAGAGCTGCATTCGAACATCAGATTAGGTAGATTTTTGGAGTCTGTTCAGCATGTCCGGGCCCGCCTAATTCAACGGGAAGACTGTGGCGAAAGAGGATTAGCTATGCTGTCATTTCATGTAATCGCCAGACGCATCAGAATTATGTCCCCCGTCGATGAACTTTGACTAAGTCTTTTAATTTGGGTCCCCTGGGATGCTGCCGTGATTTGGAATGAGAGACAAATGAGACCCAGACCTACATTTAACTCCAGGAGGGGGAAACCGTGTCAGTGAGGAAGCTGTTTGCGAGTCCCCTACTTGGACAAATAGCGTGTTGAGCTTCTCTGCTGAGCTGTTCCTGGCTTTTTCTTCTTCTTAAGTAGAGGGGGGAACGAGATTAGGAGCCCTACGGAGCATCCAACAGAGTGATTCAAGTCAGTACGAGGAATGTGAAGTATTTTAAAGGGTCTGCAGGGTGGGATAGGGTGTCAGCTGCCGACACCCCCACCCCATTGGGCTCCCACCCCATCCCAACTTGTCCTAAAATACAGTAGCAACCAGAAATTTGTCATTTAAGTTCGAACCAACGTCAACAATGCAAGAGTGCACAGAAATATAGACGCATGACTGCACAGACCCACCGGTCAAACCACACTTGAAGTCATGATCTTTTCTGAATACATATCAATCCAACTCAGGTTAGAAATGAATGTTTAGCCTGACTGCTAATGTGACTGTTAAATCATTACAAAAAAGTCAACTAGCTCAAGTGAAGCTTGTGTGTTTGTTAAACTATTTATCCAGAATGCATCTCAGCACAGGGAAAGAGCTGATGGAGCCTTGATTGATACAGACTGCACGCATCAGACCTACACATCTCAAATCACCAGTTCTCTGTGTTTTAAGACAGATCAGGATGCGTCAATCGAGTAAGTACAGATCTGTCTGTTTTATACAAGTTGGAGGTTTGATTTTCCAGAAAGGTGGAGAGCTGCCACTCACCCCCCTCTCGCCACACCATGATAACTTTCCCCCTGTCCCCTCACCCAGGCTCCCTTCCCCCATTCACCCAGACCTGACCACCTCCCCCCTACCCAGCGTGTCCCTGCTGGCTGAGATTTCCACTCTCACTCCCGGTAACCCGCCTCAGAATAGACAACCATCAAGAAGTCAGTGTATTAAGGCAGCACCAACAGAAATGTGTCAGCGGGTCATGCGCACAGAGCTGGTACAGATGATCAAAAACCTACAGTATCAGCCAGGAGAAACAACATATCATGTCTTTCCCCTATTTTCCAGACTGAATATAAAGATAATTGAATCATGTGATGATAGGACAAACCGTATAAACGCTGCAGATCCATAAAGGAATGCGAAAGGTCTGTCAAAGGAGATTTTAAAAAGCGAAATGAAACGGGGTAAGGTCATGATAATCTCACCTCTGAGAGTCACACAATCATTACTCCCCTTGTGGGAGTTGCAGGGGATTTCTACCCACAGCAAAGCGTTCATTCGGACCGTGTCTGACGTTAACATACACACGCCGGTTAATCATTCGTCCCAACGCAATCTTGTACTAAAGCCCGAAGCCGCACTGCCATGTAATGGGACCTGCACGCTGCACAACGTCGGATCATGCGGATTCATGAAGGGGAAGGATCTGGGTTCGTCCCGCTGAGCTGGCCATGCAGAATGCACTGAAACATGAATTACAGATCAAAGACGATTTACACTAACACACTGGATGATCTTGTGACCCCCGCATGTACTACCGGTGAGATGCTGAATGCGCATGATTGGCCACTGCAGATGAAACATTTTAAAACCCTCAAGCGTGTCAGATGAGAGAAGTGTGAGAGGAAAGAAAAGCACCCAAAACACCGCGTCCTTTCACGACAGGGTGGCAAAACTCACCTTTTTTAGCCGGCTGTGTATCATTGTTTGGAAGACTTGAGCCACGACCAGGGCGATCCCCACTATCAGCAGGTGAGCGCACACGATCCCGGTGGCGTAAATGGCACAGGATCTCCGAGTCATGATTCCGGGCGGATGTGCTGTCCTCTCGGGGCCGGTAAAACTTCACTGAAGTCGACGATAACTCCCCCCAAAACAAAAAAAAATGTACTAAAGATAGTAAGGGTGATGTGCTGGATGGACGTGAAAGCTGGGATCCGCCGTGTCCAATACCGCAGCCGAGCTTTAAACTTCTCTCTTCACCGTCCTGGAGTGGTCTCTCCGCTGAGGCTGAGGGGGGGAAACGATGAATATAAAAAAAATGTTGGCACTTTTCATCAAAATCCGAGATCGCTCATCAACCTGGCACCAGAGGGGAGGGAAGGACTGCGCTGCTCGGCGGCGGTGGTGAAGTGAAACAGCAGCTCTCAGCACATCGGGACGTAGAAGAAGAGCCGTGTCCACCTCCTCCCCTTCCTGCGCGCATTAATGAACTCGGTCAGGCGAAAAGCGTCGTTTTGGGGCGGCTGCATGGGCGGTGGGTGTGTGTAAGAGGGAGAAATGATGGAGCTGTGCTTATATGGCTTATGTCACTGTCTCAAACAATATCACAACAATGGAAAAATTCATCTTTTTACATTTATTTTCTTGTCTGTGCGTCATTAAGCAAAATTAGCTCATTTTTTGTCGTTTAATAACTTAAAAGAGCTTGGTTTTGACTTTTTATACTGATGCTTTCCTGGTGTGATCATACTTCAATTTACTGGCATGTATGAGCTTGCAACACAACATGCAATACTGCCAGGATTATGAATGAATTAGCAGGAGCGTGCTCATACACATGCACGCGCCGGCGGTAGTATTCCACCTGGCGACTTTTCTCATGAGCTCAGCGGGAATGTTTCGATGCTCCTGATCAGGGACATGATCAAATATGTATGCAAAACGTTCAAACTTCATCACCATCTCCTCCACACACTGCACTGAGAGAATATAACGGCAGAAGACATCTGTTTCCTTTTATAAGAACTCCGCTAGCTCACCTCATCGCGTCTCCTTAAATAAGCGCAGCGTGGACATGAATAATGTTCCACTCAAGCAACCAACGATCGTTGACGCGAGCCCTTTGTCCGACCGACTCCGAAAGCTCATTGGCTACTGCCCTCACGGACCACCGTCTCGAGACCACCCTCTTCGCGCGTTGATTGGTCAGACACTGGTGAGTGCGATGCTGAATTTGATCGACTGATTTTGGGGCGGGGCTCCTATAAAGGAGGAACCGACGGCGTGATGCTCTCCGCTGACACAAAGTGGATGTTAAGCGGAGCCCACTCGAGCCACAGATGATGTTGCAGTGGAGTAACAGGAAAAAAGTGGATGATGTATGGCCGGCATTGTGGTCATCACGAGGCAAACGACCACTGAATATTGACAAAAAATAAATACGTCTAATCTAAAAGTCCTCCATAAAAGGAGGGGAAATGTCACTGCAGAGCAGCAAGGCAGCTTAACTGTCAGCAGCTCTGTTGACAAAATTGAATTCAACCTTGAGACAAGATGTTGGACAGATAGATTTGACAACAAAATGCATGTTTACAGCCATGAAACTACATTTCAGTGGATGCATGCAGAGCAAATCTATAAATTGGATGCTGCAGCAACATGGATGGATTGTATAAGGTGAACGTTGACATTTAAATATGGAGTATCTGCCCTCCAATCCAATATTCTGTTTTGTTTTTCTTTCATATTACAACTGGGCAGCACATTGACTCGACAGTAATGTTTCATTAAAGGCCCTTTTCTCAGCCAGCTTCCTCTGAGCAGTAGCATCCTTAGAACTGAATACTTGAGCTACAACAATTTTGCTTCTTTTACAAGAGAGATTTTCTGCATTTTGTGTTTTGTCTGAGCTCTTCTCAGCTGTTTGAAGGAAGCAGGGCTGAGCTGGAAGGGATGTCATGTATTTTTATACCACATTTGAATGAAAACGTGATGAGTTGTGGGGATGTTTGCTCATTTTGCCTGGTGCCTGTCAATCCAAGATGATCAAACCGCACACACAGCACCCTGATAAAACAACATTTTGAGTGTTAAACTATTGGTGAATAACATCTTAGAGTATTTATTTCATGTCTATTATAAGACCATTGTCTTATAATCTGTCCATGTGCGGCAATATCGAATACAAATGTAAAGTCAATTCATCTTGCTGCTGTGGTGAAAGCAGTTCCTTATTTGCAAACGTGCTATTATTTATAATATTTCAATGGTAGCAGAAATGGTGTAAATGTCTAATGCACTATGCAGAAGGAAAGACAGCAATGACACTTGCAGCTACACTTGAAAAATCTACTCGTTTCAGCACAGCACACACAGATTTGTGCTATGCAGCATTTGGCTGCTGGTTGGACAGTTTTCTCAGAGCTTCGGTCCAGTGAACATTGATTTGTGATCAAATCTATCTGTGCTCATTTTTCACTATGATTTGGTCTGAGCAGCAGCAGGAATAGCACAGTGATATTTTGTTCACAAAAAGGGAAAAGTGTGAAATGCAATCGCGATTTCATTGAATGGGGAAAAGTACATATGGTTGCATCAAAACCTAGTGTTGCACTAGTGGACTTACAGCTATTGAAGCCACTCTGAAATAGCAGTAGAAAATTACACACGCTGAAGTTGATGTTTCACAGCTTTAATCGGCATCAGGTCTTCACCGCGACGAGCTTATTAATATCTTATCAGAATTTGGCTGAAGTAGGATTACATTTTAATGTCACAAAAGGTCAAAGGTGACATTTCTCTGGGATTCTTTGATACCTCTGTGACATTCAAAGCATCTAACAGGTGTCAAGCTGAAACAGGACACTGGCAATTGTGAGCCACCACCGACCTTATTTACAGACAACACCAGCTGCTTACCTCAAGAGCATGCTTTTACCCACAATTCTAGAGGACGAGATGCCAGTTGAGATACCAGGTGACCTGATGGGATGAGAAGGCTGGCTGAAGCTGCCGCCACTCCCCAGCTCAACGACTCATTGCTGGATTCACCCAACTCATTGACAGGGTTTTATTTGGCATTTGGCAGGTGGCCAACATTTTAGGATACATCCAGCTATAAAATGCTTTATAGGCAGTTATGGACGGACTGAAAGGTGAGCACGGTCATGCAGCCACCTCTTTCATAATCCATTCATAAATAAAGTGGGACAAAAGACTACAAATTTTCCTCAGGAAGTGATATACATCATATTGTTCAGTGTTGCTTACTGGAAGGAACTGGCTGGGCTGGACTCTTAACATTAATGTAATTGAGTGTTACTGCATTGTACTAAGCCTTATGGCAATCCCAGAGGATGGGGACTGCAGGAGGGGGGCGGCATCTGTTCAAACAAGAGAAGTAAAAAATGCTAAAGAAAATCATCAGGGGGGAAGGATAACAGTCAAGTAATGCAGCAACATTGTTTCTGCCAAAAGAAAGGGTGGGTGGGGGGGTAAAACAGTTCAACCTTTGTAATGGTCTTTTTTTATGTTTGGTCAGCAGAGCGACACTGATTTTTTTTCTTTCTTTTTCTTTTCTTTTCTTTTTTTTTTTTTTTGTTGTTGGAATTGTTGGACGCTAAGACACCCGGCTTTGAAAGCGTGCACAAAGCTATTTGGTGGCTAGACATCATTTTTTAGGTGAATATCTCTTTGTACAGCATCATTAAAGCGGTTGATGGTGAGAATAAGGCAAGCATTCATACATACCACAACAAGGAGACTTTCATCCAGAGGCTAAATAATTTTGGACAAGTTCTTCGAACTAGTGTCTTTTGTCCGCACAAATCATTCATTGTGTTCTAGCAAGTTTTGTCCCCCACTAAAAACTTGCACCAATAGCTTTTGGTTTGCACTTGAAGACATGGCGAAAGTGCAAATGGGGCTCAACAGCAAGCACATTTATTAGGACACAAATGTCCATTCATGAGTTTGGAAAAGGCAGAATTCTCTGAATGTTTCATACTTTTTGCACAGTCAGCAATGGGTTATGTGCTAACTCGTGGGCTTTACTTCGCATTGCATTTAGGAGTAATTAAGGTCACCATCTTCACATACACCCAATAATTACAATAAGAGTTCATTTGAGAGCAAGTACCTCAGTAGCTGTGCTTGATTTGCAGTTGATGAACATACAGTTATAGTGTAGTTTGACTGCACACATGGTCACTGTCCTGCTTGAGCTATGACGGGTGGACTGATTGTGTGCTTTCCAGGGGCCAAATGTGAATGGCATTTATCTGTTAAGGAAGACATCAAATAACACACGCAGTATGCAAATAATGATTCATGTCTTTCCGACTCACATATCCTTCAAATGAAAATTTGGTGTACTGTACAAATAATAGTGCCGACGCCCTGGTTCACAAAGCTATCTGAGGTGATGAATTTGTGTGTCAACAAGAAGACAAAGATAAGAAAAAGGGTCAGCAGCCATGTTAGAGGCTGTATGAGGCTATACTTAGGCACAGTGGTGCTTTGAGTTAAGTGCTAACATTAGCATAATATCATGCTTACAATGACACTGCTAACATGCTGATATTTAGCAGGTATAGCGTTTGCTATGTTCACATCACTGTAGCATTTGTGAATTTGCTCAACAGAAGCACAGCTGAGGCTGATAGGAATGTCATTAGTTTTGGAGAAATAAGGTCAGAAACCTAAATATAGGAAAAATTGGAATTGATGATGGTGTGAGATGGAGAGTCAGAGGATCACCACAGTTATTACAATTCATCCTAAGTGTGACATGGTTGTGTGTACCAAAGTTCATGCCAATCCATTCAACAGTTGTCAAGATAATTCACTCAAATATCAACTTCATGGTTATGCTAAAGGAAAAGCATGAGGATCGCCAGAGTCAATAGGACCATTCTCTGGGCACCATGAATGTCTGTACAAAATGTTTAGTTATCTAAACCTTAGTTAAGATATTGCTAACTGGACACAAGAGGTGGGCTGATTAACCCACTGACATTGCCGTCCCTCGAGCCGCGCTGTCAGATCGGCAAAATAAGAAGTTTAAGTAGTTAAATTAAGACGTTTAAGGCAAACATCATCCCCCACTGCAGGCTGAGAAACTTCAACAGCCATTGGCTTTAAAACTCTGAAATGTTATCATTCTTGAAAGTTTGATCCTGACCTTGACAACAGTATGACGGGAAATCCTTCACTCAAGGTCCACCTATTAGCGTATTGTGTGGTTTTATTGCACCTCTTTCTCAGTAAACAGAGTTTGGAAACCGGCCAGTAAGTGGACCTAAGATTGGATTTCTTTATTTATTTATTTTTTACTTTTTTTTGGTAAAATCTAAAATGATACTGATCCTGAGTTTATCACCACTTCTGAGAACACAGGTCTTGCTCCCAGTTCTTAAAAGAAGTAATTACACAAAGAAAGTAACATGTGAATTGTTAAATTGCAGTTGCAGATTAAACTTTAGTTTTTTATGGTTTAGGAAAATTCGACTCTGTTTACCGAAGAGCCTTCCTGTCAAGTCAAGGCAGCTTTTCTGAAACATGAAAAATGTATTTTTACTTGACAGCAACAATCTACTGTCAGTACATGTAAAAAACGAAAAAAAAAACAACCACATGGTCCACCAGTCACATCCCATCATCTGTCCTCCCTATCTGCAGCTCCCTCCTTATATCAACACAACAGAAACAACATTAACTGTTTCTGTAAATACTGCATGACATGGTAAGCAGTGTCCTCCACCCTACGGGGGCTGCACCACGGTGGAGCCTGGTACCAAACGTTAAGTCACGGTACTTTGGAGGCTGAGACAGTCTTTGTGAGGCCAGAGACTGATAAACAGGCATAGTTGTGGGAGCGGAGACTTGTTAGGAGTGGCAGACCTTTTCACTGGAGGTGATTAATGCAAACTGAGCCATTAAGTGCTATGGGAAGAGTACACTACACAGAATTTATTTCTGGGTTGATCCATCCCTTGCTCTCCTTGGAGAAGATCACAGTGACCGAAAGAACTCGCTGTGTTGTGGCAGACAAAAGAAAAGTTCGGTAATATGAGAAATCCAAAAGGTGTGGCCAGAAGAAAAGCTGAGAGATCGGATCCAGCGTCCTATACTTTAATCATACTGCAGCAGTGGAAAGTAACTGAATACATTCACTCATGGACTGTACTTGTGTATAATTTTGAGATACTTTAGTTGTTTGTCCTACTTTACACTTGTATAATTGCACAGATAAATATTATACTTTCCAAGTTGTTTATCTAGCAGCTACTAGTTATTTTTCAGATCAAGATTTGACATAGAAAAATACATCATAAGCTTATAATATACAATATTTTGTTTAAGATTAAACCTGTGGTTCCTATCCTTTAGTGACCTCTTGAAAAATGTTTGGGTCCCTTGTCATGTTTCAGATGTTTCTGAATACATTTCCATCCATTTCCAAGTCTAAAGTTTGGTTGAGGTGGAGAAGCTGAGGCGGCAAAAGGCAGTGGAAACACAGCAAATAAATCGTTGCATTTGACTTAATTGTCCATCGAAACTTCTGCTGCACACTAACATTTGTAGTCGATAAAAACATCAGATTGGCATTGACCAATGAGGTTACTGTAATGATCCTCAAATGAATGCGAAGAAAAAACACAAAAACAGAACATAAATGCCTTATTTCCGTTGTGTTTTCCACATAGTTTTCGTTCATTTGATGGTGCTCTTTCAATATGTCATGCAGCTGATTATCTCTATGTGCTTGAGTACTCATATTCACATGATGGGAGTGGATGGATTTTTGCATTATTACGCGTTTTCTTTTGCTGATATTCTGGAAAATTGTGGTAAATTTGGGTGGAGGCTCATGAATTCTTAGCAGACTGACTAAAGAGTGATTTCAGAAGGTTTCATTAAAATAAGTGAAGTTTAAAGAAGCTCAAACCCCACAAATTTGTGCAGCAGAGCTTAGTTTTTTCTTTCTACTGTGCCCCATCACCTCACATCTCCACAAATCTAGCTAGTGACCCTGTGAAGGGCCCTGGCCCCTCAGCTGGGAGCCACTACGATATACCTGTAGATAAAGTGGTTGTAGAGAGAAATCAGCTCTACCTTAACCTTCAGCAACAGTAAAATCCTGCTTACAGTACACATTAATGCATTAGTATTAACTAAAAATGTGACATATGATCATATAGATAGATATTGAATTGAAGACTTGTAATGCAGTATTTTTACACTGTGGTATTGCTACTTTTACTTAAGTACTCTACACTGAAGAACAATCAATGCGTGTCTTTGTCATTGTATGTGTTGTATATGCTTTCTCATGGTATGACTGTTGTTTATTTACTCAGCAGTGGTAAAGTGATGGACTGACCGTAGAATTCCTTTGTCCACCTAGGTGTGGTTCATTTCCCACCATTCAGCTAATGTTTTTTGTAACAGGAGACAGCGACTCATTGTTCCCGCATGTAGCGACAAAGTCTTAATTTAAGAATTCAAGGAAGAGCCGCTGTCATATTACATCACAATGGCAGACAAAATAATGGTGCCAGTCTCTTTAAAAAACACATTTTTAAAACATGAAGAGTGTTCAGCAGGATTTAAATTTTTCACAGTGACCCTGCTTAGCCCTGCTGTCCCCAGGCTTGTGAGGAGAGGTATGCAACAATATATGCATTGTGCGTAGTCTGACAAAGCCAGCCCACAATTCAGCTTCATTCATTTAAATGTGATGTGAAAACTGATGATGCAAGATGTACTCTGGCTTTTGTGAGGCCAGATCACAGCTAACAATGGCAGTAAATAATGAATAAAGGATGGCAAAAAGCTCTCAGCTGTGTTATTTCTTAGATAAGAGATGGTCGCTGACATGGACGGCTTAAAAATGTGTGATGCAGTTTATTGATATACAGCGCTGAGATGATTAGCTGATGAATCAATCATTCGGTTGACAGAAAATGTTGATGGTAATAATTTTGATGATTGATTGATTGTTTTATTAATCAAACAAAAATGGCAGACATTTGCATTTTTTTCTCAGTTTTAAATATTTGTAAATTGAATATCTTTAGCTTTTGCAGATGGGCCAGAACAAGACATTTAAAAATGTTTTGTCTTTGACTCTGGGAAATTGTGATGGACAGTTTTTGTTGAAGTCAATCCAAAAAAAAAAAAAAAATACTCTGATCAATCAGAAATGAAAATTACTTTGTTGTGGCCCTACCTGTTTTTACGTGTTAACTTGTATGGACTTATTTTTCTTTAATTTTTACGTTACATTAAATTAGCTTAAGTTTAAGTTAAGTTCTTTAAGTTATATCGGAACGCAGCCCTATTGAAAATAGGAATCAGCTAACATGACCAATGATCAAAATAACAAAATTAAAAATAAAAGCCATACATTTCAAGCCTGGCAGAGTGGGGAAAGAAACCTTGACTGTTGATGCCCTGTGCAGATAGCGTGTTTGGGAGTTTTGCACATCCTCTCCAGTGTATTGTTTTCTGCAGTTGCTCAACATCCTAAACGCTGTAAAGGTCTGTTAAAAGCGGCAGTTATCGTCTTTTCACTGGAAAGCCAGCATGCTGCCAAACCCTCTGATTTGACCATAAACAAAAACATTTCCTGTATATCAAACCAGTTTCCCTCAATTGTACTGATCCTGTTGATGAGAAGTAGAAAGTCTCTGGAGGAAAATTAATGCTGTCCTGTTGCATTGATCTTTTTTGTTGAATTTTATTGTGCATGTGTGGAATAAATAAATAAAAGAATACATGTCATCAAACAAATAATCAAAAATAGCCTCTCTTTATTGTTGACCTTTCTGGATGAGATAAATGTAAATATAGTGCTGAAATAATTCGTCTAAATTATTACAGTGAGAATAATTTTGGATTTGTTTGCAGATCAAAGTGCGATTTGTTTTCAAATTATATCAATTCGCTACGTCTGTACAGCTCACATATCAGCAAACACAATGCCCTGAAGGTGTCCACCTCCTAATATTTACTCTCACATTTTTTTTTCTCCAAAGGGGCTGAGCTTTCCCAAGTCAGGCCATCCTCGCGCAACCATTTAGAGAGCAGTTTGTAGACAATAACCAATTACACAGGTGTCGTATTTCAGTCTCTATAAGTCAGGATGCGTGAGAAGGAAATCCTTCTGAAGAGGAAAGAAAGGTGCAGAGTATACACAGGTTTCAGGCGTTTCCTTGCTGCAGTTAAGTGGATAGATGAGAACGTAAGACCATGGCAAGAAATAAAAATAAAACTATCAGTTACTGGATGTCGAGCTCTGTGCCCTTTAACTGCAATTTGCATCTGAAATTGAAAATTTTATTGGCCCAAGCAGGGCAGAATTTTCCAGTTCCTCAGAAGGCCATGTGGTGCTTTTAATGTGAGGTAAAAATATGGAAAGGTATTAGAATTATACATTTTCCCAGTTTTCAACAGCTGGCTGGTCTTCCCTTGTAAAAATCTTAGTTTCAGTACTTAAATGGCAACAGCAGACCATTTCAACAAAGAAAGTATAAGTGCTTACTTTTGATGCATGCTGAAGTTTTAAAAACAGAAACAGCTAATGCAGGTCGTCAGCAGGCCAAGAGGGGGAAGGAAAAAGCCTAAGCTGACACTTGGCCTTTGCAGGTCATGATATGTCACACTGTCTGACTAAGGTATGTGGGAGTACGTTGTTAAAAGACTTTGTGTGGGAGTGGTGGAGTGACATGAGGGAAGTTTCATCTTCTATCCACAGTTGGAAATGGCGCCATACTGAGGTAACACAGTCATGACTACAATATCCATTCATAGAGCCATGTTGCTGCTGATGCATCATGAGCCTCAGAGCGGTCCTGTGACAGCACGAGGAATCTATAGGCAACAGGAAGAGGCTCAGGACAACTCAGGAGGGAAAAACAAATCCATTCACAGTCTACGCAAGCTCCAACATACAGTAGCTCTTACTACAACATATATATCTATATAAAAATCTGAAAAACATAGCTTTTATTAAAAGTTATTAGGAAATGTGCTTGTTTTCAACACTGTCTTTAATTCAGTAAGGACTCAACAGGTGCTCCTGCTTTGAGTGGGTCAAGAATTGAAGCTGTCTGTGACGGTTTCAGATCTCAAACGTGTATTCAAATGTCACTGTTTTATGGCATCATTCAAGCTGGCCCTGTCGCTGGCGAACAAGCTGCAACAGCGCAGTTCACTGACTGCATTGAAACTGTTTACTAAGTTAGTCTGTAGCTATAAATAGAGATCATCAGCATTGAAAGAGGGGAAACAGTAGTCCCTCTGTCCCGGCAGTGTTTTCCCTAGTGCTTGAACAGCAGGAGAGTCCGGGGACCTGAACTCAGGCTAATTAGCTAATTCATCAGCTCTGAAGGGAATGACATGTGATTAAATCCAGTCAACAACAATCACTTTCTTTGCAAGAGAAGCTGTCATGACTTTCGCCAGAATCTTGGTGATTTCAGAAAATAACAGTAAACTTGGGAAACTACCCGCCATGTGAGAAATAAGCGTCAGTTCAGGTGAATTAAGAAACAAGTTGCATGTGGTTAATAGTACATTGAGCAGTGGTGGAATATAACTAAACACGTTTATTTTACTGTACCTAACTACATATTTGAGGTACTTGTATTTTACTTGAGCATTTTCCTTTTATTGTTCCAGATGCAAGAAAAGTATTACATTTTTTACCCCACTACTTTTTGACAGCTACAGTTTGCAGATTGAGATTTTCTCTTAAAACATATAATCATTTTATGCTCTGAAATAACTTTGTACACAGAAGTAAATAAAGCAAACTTCACATCAACCAGCTACAGCAGTGAAATTCTGCTTACACAGTAAATAATAAAAAATGTAACACATGAGTTCTTTTACTTCTGATACTTAGAGTAAATTTGGCTGATAATACTTTACGCATTTCACCTTAAGTAGAATTTAGAAGGCTCTTATAGTATATTAACATTGTGGGAATGGTACTTTTATTCAAAGGACTTAAATGCATCTTCCACTGCTGAAATTATGCAGTATTTTTAGCAGCATATTTACGATTAAAGATTTTTGTCACCATTGATTATAGATGATGGTTGCATGGGCTCTGGCTCAGAAGATAAACTGTATATTTTCTAAGAAGGAGAGCCCCCTAGTGTTCAGATACTCACACAGGAGGGTCCATACAGAGCAATCCACGTGCTCCTAAGGTGAACAGCCAGTCTGAGAGAAACAGCTAGACTTGCCTAAAACATACAATGTCTACTACTTCAACATGACCTCTTCTGGATGCCTTCTGTTTTTCTTTCTTCCTGTATTTTTTCAGTACAACGGCACCTGTCACTCAAACCTCACCACAGCTGTAAGCACATAGTTTAACACTCTATAAATGCACTCAGAGGGAACCAGATATCACCAGTGGTGGAGTGTAACTGAGTATATTTACTATAAGACCAAATCTGAGATGCTTGTACTTTTATTCCACTGCGACAAATAAGAGAGACAAATAATGCACTTTGTCACTCGTGTATCTGACAGCTTTAGTTATTAGCTACTTTTCAGAGTAATATTTAGATATAAAACATGGTAACAATGCATTATGTTCATCCTATACAATTATATTCAACCAACAGTATATTAAGTAGTTCAGCTGCACCTCGACCAGCCTTTAACAGTAAAATGTTGGATACGTTATAAAATCCAATAGCAGACTGCTTTCTACAATTGTAAAACACTTAGGGGTCATTTTTCATTATGGGTACCTCTACGTTTGATACTGTAAGTACATTTTGTACTGCCAATGCAGGGCTTGTACTTGTAATGAAGTATTTTCACAGTGCGGTGTACTGAATGTTTCGTCGACTGTGCATCTTGGCTATCTACACTCCATATAACGTCCACACACGCCCGGCATAGTGAAGAATAACTGATTTAAATAATCTTCAAATCTATTTTAGGTTAATGTGCACCTCTTTAACGATACGTGTCACTGCTTCGCCAACACAGTATGTGAACGGACACTGTTTCTGCCCGTGATTTGATGCAAACGATTGTTTGACGTCCTCTCGTTTCTTATTAAAGGCAGCTGAATTCCCCCCTCGAGATCCCCCGCCGTTGCCGTAGTTACCAAGTAACAAACAACTTGGGGAAAGGTCACGCGCCAGATGAGACAAGTGAGACGTTATCGAAGAAAATGTTTGTTTTTTTTAAATAAATAATGCTGATAACGAAGAATGGAGACAAAAAACACGGGGCCTATTTTCCCTTGGTAAGAGCCAGTTCACGTCTTTCTTCTGGGGCCTTGATGTAGCTTCATAATATCACGTTAACAGTCGTCTATGTCTTTATTTTGGTTAATGAAATTACTAGCAGTCGTTTCTTTGAGTTGTAGTGAATGTGTGGACCAGCAGTGGGGCCAATAGTTAGGCTATTTAGCTTTTTTTTTTTTTTTTTTTTTTAAACAGAAATACTTGAAAATGTCCAATTTTATGCTACGTTATATTTCTACTCCACAACATTTCAGAGGGAAACCCCCCACCATGCATGTGTTAGCATGTGTTTAATGCTAGCATACATTTGAGCTAACTTCAACTTACTTTTGGGTAGATTCATCTATAACGTTGCATCATATTACATAAACTAATTATATAACTTTTTATTCATGTAGTGGAGTAAAAAGTACAGGACTTCCATCTGAAATGCATTGGAGAAGTATAAGGCAACATAAACATAACATTTAACAAACATAAACATCGGAAGAAACAACAACCTCCTGTTATGGGTTATTATTTTCAGCCTTGTCTGTTTTCTCACCTGAACTGAACCAGAGAAATGGACTGAAACCAGGGGGAGGAGATAAATACCTAGAATTCAAAGGAGAAGGAAAAGAAAGACGGCAGGACCAGATAAGACAAATGAGTTACAGGATATCTGACATGGTCGTTTAAACTTTCAGTATGTGGTCCAGGCTGATGCATTTCTCTGTTAAGAGAGGCGATATAACTATAAGTGCAGTCTGGCCAGATGCATTCCCAGAAATTCTATAAATCGTCTCTATTAGTCTCCCCAATTCATCAAAACTCAGGTATGATTTGTGGCCAATACAGTAGACCTGCAACTAATACTACCTTTGTGAAGCTTACAAAGTTCATTCATTCATTCATTCATTCATTACAGATTGTACGTTAACTCTCAAAAGACATTCAAACTGCTCCGTGATGCTGCAAAATAAGATATTGCCATGATCTACTGTGGGGTTCACTTACAAAAACTGAACAAGTTTAGAGAGATGGATAAGAGTGTTCAAGTGGGAAAATGTTTTTATAGGATCATAAAGTCCAAACACAAAGAGAACATCATGCACAGTGCTATCCATCTGTCAAATCCCAACAGAATAAACCCAATTATGAAACAACATGAAGAGACGACACATCAAAGTAGCCTGAATTATCACCAGGCCCTCGACAGAGAATATAAATGGTCTTATCATCTCCTTTTTCGTCACAGATACGACACAGTGCCTGATCTTCCCTAAGCACAGGCTGAGCGTCCAATTGGCAAAACATAAAGGAGGATATAAAAAGACAATTCAGGGAGCAATGTGCATGTGGCTGAAACAGACGCACATTCTCCTCAAATATGAAAAATACTCAAGTGCAGAGAAAGTTCAAAGTGAAGGTAAAGGCCAGTTGTCTCAACATTTCAAAATCGTATGAGGTCTTTGACTTTTGTCCTTTAATTAATGAGTCTATATTTGTCAGTTTGTACACACACTATGAACACACACTGCAGAGATAAGAGTAGGAGTCCTTGTTGCTCTATGCCAGCTTTACATTTCATTGGTATCTCATATCGGATTGTAATAACTGTTGATACAGTGTGTAGCAACAATGCACTGACCTTATTAAAATGTCTACTATTTTGAGTCTGGTATCCTAGAGTCGAGACAATGTACTGTATTTCTATTAGATACATAGTTGACACTGCAGTTTACTTATCAAGTATCCTTGTTTATCATTATCCTGAACTTGTATTTGTATCATTTCAACTCCTTTGTCAGATATTTGAAACTGCTTTACAGGATAATAAAGTTGTTTTTTTTTTTTTTTTTTGGTAAATCCTCAGGTACAAAGAGAGGTTGCAGACCAAGTGTCTCAAAGCCTCGACAAACAAGATTTCCTCGGTCGGCAGTTTTTGGCGTTCGGTAAACGTGAGCCGTGACGACTTCAGTGATTGCTCGGCACTCTTAACTGGGCTCCAGACAGATGTCTCACCGGTTATTTTCCATGGCGCTCCAAACCGCAACTCCTCTCAAAAGCCGAGAAAGTCCATCTCCAAAGAGCATGCTTGCTTCTCAAAGCAGATGACCCAAAAGCAGATTCATCGAGAATATGTGGCTGCTGTGGAGGAAAAACTCAAACAGCATCCTCTAGCTATGTATCCACACTATAAGGATCACATGACCCCAGAGGTAAGTGGAGATAACGGCAGTCTGGACTACCAGGCTGTTATGTGCCAGTATTACTGGTTAAGGGTAGGCAGAAGAATGAATGATGCCTGAATGAAGCAGAAAATGTTTAAAATGTTCCTGTGTCACGACATATTTACATGGTGTATTCATTTCTCTCTAGTTATTTGATAAGGTGGTATCTGTTTTGGACCCAGAGATGTGCGTAAGCAGCGCCTCTGCACTTCCTGCGCCTACGAGAGACCATGCAGACGAAGACGAGGAAAACTGTACTGCCAAGTAAGGAAGAAGTGGACAGAACAAAACACAATAAAAGCAAGTATTCTGGAGTATTAAGATAATCTAAATTACTTTGATACATTATCTAATTAGAAATACTAATGGAAAATAAATGAATAATGATTCTGTCTGTAATAAGGCTACACATTACTTTTCAGTCATCTTACAGCAGCCCCAGTGTCCAAAGTCCAAATCCCAGAAACCCTTTCATACTACAAATGAATGAAAATGGTATCAAGAAAGGCCAAATGGTCAAAGTGAATCAACCGAGTGCCCATGAGGACAGGAAAGCAGCCACCACACTTTTCAGCAAATGGTTTGCCTCAAAAAGACCAAGTGAGCAAATTTGAGACATTTAAGAAACTGGCACAATAAAATAAAGGTTACTGTTTGCCAGGCCTCACACAAGAACCTGTGTAATGTTAAAATGGTTATACATGAAACTTATGTTTGACTCTTCAGGACGAAGAGACAGATCAGTCTCTCAAGTCAAGAATGAAACCCTGTCACAGCCACAAAAAGGCAGGACAGTCGTGTTTCAAAAGTCTCTGAAATAAAATACAAAAAGAGTAAAGTTTGGCAAATCTGAAGTCCACAAAAAGCAGTAAAATATCATCTTTGGCTGCTTATTAGAAAATTCAAAGAACAAGGAGCTGGACTTTGATATTCAAAACAAGATATAAGATCAGGACTTCCATTTGCTACATAATCTCAATGTCCCTTCCACAAGTTGGTTTGTTGACAGACTGAGCAGCTGAAACAGATATATAACCAGTATGTAACCTTAACTGTCAGGAGTTACGGAATGCACAATGAACTGCAACTGCCAGCTGTGAAAGGCAAGACTATACATTTAGAGGAGGTGTTTCAAAAGACAAGTCATTGGGTTTGTCATTTGCAAACAGGAAACGCTGTTCAAAACCACACTGTAAAAAGATAAGAAAAAGGAGAAGTGTGTCTAAAATATGTCTCCTTTTCTCACTGCAGCTTTTGTATAATCCCATTTCGAAAGAGGCAAAAGAACCTGAGTAGGTTGGGTCTGTTTAAACTCACAGTACAAGGAAACATGGACAATTAAGCACTGTCTATAAGCAGAGGTTTTAAGTTTAATTA
The DNA here is from genome assembly GCF_051107435.1 of Chaetodon auriga. Taxonomy (NCBI): domain Eukaryota; kingdom Metazoa; phylum Chordata; class Actinopteri; order Chaetodontiformes; family Chaetodontidae; genus Chaetodon; species Chaetodon auriga. The sequence continues at coordinate 13,441,781 of NC_135078.1, read as the reverse complement.
GTGCCTTAAATTAACTTGAGCCAGTACAGATGCTGCATTATTGTTCACTGTTCCTCACTATTTGTACCATGCTTGTCATACTGTGTGTACTATCAAATGTGTAAATATGATGTATTTATGCAGAACATGGATTTTTTTAATTGGCATGATTTCTGGTGTGAAATAACAGCTCACATCCATTAAAAAAAAACTTTATTCAAAAAATAAATTACAAAAATACACCTGATTGGTTGATTTTATAAAACATCCTGGGGAGCCTTCATCTGGGGAGTCTTTCGATGTAAAAAAGGAGTCTTCTGAAAGGCAAAAAATATAATCAGTACTGTGTCACAGGATTACAGAAACTATGGTCAATCAGTAGCATTTACTCAGTTTTATTAAAAACTGTGGAGGCCGTGAGCTGCTGAAGGACTGAAGTATAACAGGGAACTTCTTTTGCTGATGTGGCTTTCAGTTGCCTGATAACGTCCTCCTGACGCCTCAGACTTGCATTCAAAAATAAGTGAGAGAAAACATCTGCCTGTCTTTTCATTTGTTACTGATTAACTATAAGTAGTTAACGTTTGTGTGAATGTTATTTGCTTTCCCTCTCAGTTAATATACAGCTGATAGAGTATCTTACAGTAGTACAGCAGCTCAGTCTGTGTACGCAGACGGCTCTCGTTAGCAAATTAAAATCTTTTCTCGTCATTAAACGTGGAATATGTTTTCTTGGATTGTTTCTTAAAAAAAAAAAAATAATAAAATAAATTGTAGTTTAATAAATCACAATCTGTTAGACTGTGTTCAACAGATACAGAAACTGTGTGTATATAATGTGCAATATTAACAACTTACTGATTAGAGGAGCCAGCCTCAATTCTGCTGTGTTATGTTGGTGACTGTCGGCTTTTTGGGTCAGAGGTCAAGAGAGAGTGGACGGGTGACCTGCGGCCAAGTGAGAGTAGCTGTGGGAAGGAAGTGTGCTTTGCTGCAGTTGCTGGACATGATATAACCGAGCCTAGAAAAGTCATTACATATACAGTATGTTAGAAAAATGAAATTCACACTTTGCTGTATTTAAGGCTGCAAGTTATGCTAATTTTCATTATTCATTAATCTACTGATAATTTTCTCAATGAATTATTTGTATTTAGGTTTCTATAAAATGTCTGAAAATAGTTTTAAAAAAACCCCAAACAAACATATTTTGTAAACATTTTGTTCGACTGCATGAGAACAACAAAGCAGTTCTGTAAACTCACTCTCACTGAACGATTTGTGGTTGATTATTTTGCTGTCCAGCTCAGCTGTCTTCAGGAAATGGGGCTCGCTGTTGGTTTATGCACAAACAGACATGCATCACATTACACAGCCTGTAGCACTTTGCGACGCCTTGCATGTTGCATGAGGGGTAATAGGTCACATGGGCGGATGATGTGACCATCTTGTAGCCTCAAGGCAAGTCTTTCATGAGGTATTGAAACAAAAACACTGTGTTGATTAGGTTTGGGGTGTGCTCCCTACCTGCCGTAGGTTTTTCTCCTCAATCTGGAGCCAGATCTGACTTCTTCAGGCCTGTCAGTACTGCTGTAGGTTTCAGGGGAATATTAAAATATACAGTGAGACATTACACAAGAGCATATCACTTTCCACAAGTCCATGAGAAAAAAAAACTTAACACAAGTCTTGAAATTATACAAGGTTGTCTATTTTTTTTAAGGTATATTACAGCACAAGCAGTGAAACACAGTACTGTTAATGAGACCACTCATGTATGTCTCACCCCCTCCTCCTCCACTCCAGCGACTTCCTGCTCACTTAGTAGCATCACATGATTTTCAGATGTGACCTAAGCTAGCCTAAGAGCGAAGCTAATCCTTGCATTGCATGGGAACGGAGCCAGACGTACAATGTGGTTCTGTGCACTCTCCCCGGTGTAGACCTCCTCCTGTGGAAGCTGCCGCCAGCGGCGTTGTTATCTGTGTGTGGTCTGTGGTTCTCCGAAATCACCCCTCGCAGCTCCTTGACGAGAGACCTGAGCTCCAAGGCTGGGCTCTCCTGGTGCCTCTTTGGCTTCAGCAGCCAATGGAGGAGAGAGGAGAGAAAAACAATGTTAATGTACTGCTGTGGTGATGCCAATATTCTAAGTAGCTGGTCTGATTAGCTTGTATTTGAAGCCAGCGAATGTGGGACAATCTCGCAAAAATCAATTTCTGTGAAAACACCATCTTTTATCATGCTTAAAGCAGTAAAACACGTAAAACTACAGTTGCACCATAATACTATGAGACAAATGAACAAAACAGTATTTCACTGCTCTGTTCAAATGATTTATCACCACATTTCTCTCCTTACCACGGGAATGTAATGGTGTGTATGTTTTTGATTGAAAGGCCGAGCAGATGTGCTGAGCTTGTGTCTGTGCTGCCAAATAAACAGTGATTCACATGTGTACTTGATGGACTGGAACTGTGGGAGATAGGCAACATATAGGGAGTTCTTAACTGTACCATGATCTGGGTATTGGAGACGTGCTGGGAGGAGGGTGGAGCACACAGCGTAGATTGGGGCAGGAGAGCCAGGTCAGGTGGAGGTACAGTCAGAGCTGTGTGCAAATTTTGACCTTGGAGCTCCTCCAGAGAAGATTAAATAGGTTATAAATCAAGATTTGTTGAAGGGTTCGTCTGGCTAGAGTCAGACGTTATTATCAAACATGCACGATGGAGAGAAAACAGTCAAGAAGGTTCACGTAAGGAAACAAAACACGTATGGGCAAACTGTGTAAAAGGTGGATCAGCCTTATCCCCTTTCACAAAAACACCCTGTATGTAATCAAGTCTACCTTCAAGTCCAGGGCGTGTTGGAGCTTCAGACGGAAAAACTCCTGCTCCTGCAGCTGGATGAAATCTTGACAGTCTGCAAAGCTCTCTGACATCTTTGGGAGGATAGAGAACATATGAAACAATAACACAGTGATGGACACAGACACAGAACTAGACTGATAAGGTTTATTTGTTTTTCTTAAACCAAATTTATAAACTCAAATTTTTGTGTTGTTCCAGAGGGAGCTAATAACTGTTTGGGGGTCAGCCCGTTTTCAAAGACCTTTTCTGACTGAAAACGTTTTTGTTAAACCATTCTTTTTTGGGCATTTTCTGCCTTTATTAGACAGGAGACATAGAACAGATGACAGTAAATGAAGGGAAACGGAGATGGGGAATGAAATACAGACTGGAGACACTGTCTTGACTCTAAATGCCAGATATCATTTGGTGGTAATATAATGACTAGAACAAAGCGTAAACGAGCAGCACCTTATGAAGGATTGCCTCCAGCTGGCTGATCCGGCCCCTTAACTGTTTATCTTTGGAGCGATTGGCCTCCAGCTCACTGCCAAGTTGTCTCTTCTCCTCTCTGACGAGGGTAAGTTCCTGGAGCTGACGCTGGTGCTCTAGGCTCTGATAGTGCTTCTCCTGGAGAGGGTAGAGAGAGTTCACAAAATGGTGTTTAGCAGTCAATCTATTCATTTGTGGGACTGGGCAAAGTTGTCTCAGCACACTAATTTGAAGCATCTGAGAAATAAGACTTAAAAAGTTACTGAAAAGACTTGATTTATATTAGCTAAACTGAACAAACTTGGATTGACTCAAATGAAGTCACTGCTCACTGTTTCATTTTCACCTGAGCCAAAGCCAGATGTATATTTGGAAGATTTTCAAAACTCATTAAAGTCATTAATAAAAGTCTTACAAAGTAAGCAAGTTTTACTGAGTAGAGACATTAGCATCTCCATGAGGAGAATAACCAACAGCTACTGTAAAGCATCAGCAAAAGCAACATCATAAAGTTTCTGGTGTTTATTTTTTATCTGATTTTTTTCCCCTCAACTTCCCACAACTTCTTTGGAATTGGGTTGTATTCCAGGAAGTTGGAAAAGATCTTAAAAAGTGAAATTAAAGTTAAATTACTAGTTAAAGTAACTTAAGTAACTGTTCATATTAAGAGAACCTGATCCGACTCGATCGATCTACCCAAACACTGACACACTCAGGTATTCACCTGGTGCAGCTTCTCCACAGTCTCCTCTAAATGTTGGATTTGGCCTTGTAGGGAGTCGATCTGCTCTCTCCTGGCAGTGATCTTCTCCTGCATGTCCATCGCTGCCCGGAGGCCTGAGGTGGAGACAGAGAGACAGACGGAGGGCAGGGAGGCGATCAAGACTTTGCACATATCAAGGACATATGTTTATGGTTACACGTGTCAGATTATATCTCAGAGTGCGGCAGAAGAAGAAATATAATATTGCGATTTCCTTGAACTATACTGATAATCTTCTGTGGAAGACTCGTCGGCATTCCTAGATTTCATTAGGATCCAAGTAAATCACCTTTATCAACATCTGATCACAAACTGGATGTAAATCAGCAGAATTTTCCCAGATGTTTCTCTGAACATTAGATCTTTTAATTAAGTCTCAGTTTAAATCATCTAACCGTGTCCATCAGCCCCCTCCAGGGTCCTCAGGGTGCTCCTGACCTGGTCCAGTTCATCGTGGGCGTTCCTGAGCTGACTCTGAAGCTTCAGCACCACACCCTCGTGCTCCTCTTCCTTACAGCTGTGGAGCTGTTGCAGCTGCCTGTGCTCCTCTGAAATCGGGCCCGCACAAACACATGGATTACATCCTCCGAGAGAAACACACTTTACCGCATAAGCAAACACACACAACAATAGAAGGGCTTGGTTAACAGTGAAAACATACCAAACATGGTTCTTTGTTTTTGTAACACAGCAGGACAAGAAGATCATTTGATTTGGCAAAGAAACCCTGACTGCTGAACTCTTTCTAGAAACAGCACTGTGTAATACTTGGTGAATGACTGTTTACACTAGTTTGCTGTTTGGAGTTATCAAAGGTCCTAGAGGTCATAGCAGATGCTTGACTTCATACAATATGGCAAAAAACCACATGGAAGAGTGTATTACGCCACCATTTTTAGTGTTTTATCATGCAGTAGGTCCACCAAAAAGCACTGTGGTCTTCAGAAGATGGTAAATTTGTTACTTTTATTCTCTGCCGTCCTTCATATCATGGTTTGAAACAAACATAGTTTTAAAGTTCCAGATTCGGGTTTGAATAGAATTGAGGATGGAGCTTTAACTGAATACTTTTTGGACAATGTTTTGCATTTTACATTTATTATGTAGGCCTGTGCACGTACGTACATTTATTTAATTGCTGGATATCTCCTGGGACGCTATATGTCGGCTTTTCCAATTTGTATGAGGTTGTATTTGTTAGATGCTGGTGGGTTCACATATTGGAATATCTGATGTGTTGATGATTAATGTGTCTGAAAATGCCATGAGGTCGTGTAAACAACCCGACATGAAAATAAAACAATTTATCCATTCAGTTATTATTATAGTGAGAGAGATAGTTTGTTTTCATGACCATTGTTTTGTTTATATGATGGGTATTGGTCTCCTGTGTGGTGATCCATATTCAGTGAAGCTCAGCTCACTAGTGAGGGTGAGTAACTGCATGCATTGGAGCTCCAGCTGGGCGGTGAGCTGCTGTTTCTCCAGAGTTTGCTCCTCAACACGCTGACTTTGTTCAGTCACAGAGGCCTGTAGCTGCCGCCTCTCATGCTCCGCAGCTGCCAGGTCTGACCTGTGCTGGTTTAACTCAACCTAATCAGCATATGGCACAAGAGGAAGGAAGAGAAACAAAGAACAGGCGGTTAGTGATGCTGTAGGTGGGGTCTAAAAGTTCCCTTCTCTGATCTGGCCATGCTTCAATGAAGCTTTCTGCCATGCTTCTGACCCTGAGTTCCTGAATCTCCAGCTTGTGCTGGTTTAGCTGGTTGCTGAGGAGGCTGTTCTCCTGGTGAAGCTTGTCGATGGTACGGCTGTGCTGCACCGTCATCTGGATGCTGTTCTCCATCTGCAACCTCAGAATATCTATCGTCTTCTCTCGGTCGTCCAGCTTCAGCCTCAGCGTCTCTCCGTCTGCATGCAGGGTCTGGCACCTGGAAAGATGCTGGAAGAATCAGTTGAGCTTAATTTAAATGAGCCATAAAAATGGGCATGTTACAGAGACATACACAAACATACACACACTCTACATGGTTTATTACCTGCTGGGCTTCTTGCTGCCTGCGCTGGAGTTCCTTATTTTTCTCCTCCAGAAGTTCCTGGGATTCCCTCCCCTCCTGGGCCCTCTGCTCCAGCAGGGCCTGCAGGCAGGTTTTCTCCTCCCCAGCTCTGCAAAGCTGCTCCTTGGCAGCCTCCAGCCGTCCTCTCAGGACCTTTACCTCCTCCTGGAGCTCACACTGCTGCTGCTTACCGCACCTCTAGAGGATACAGCAGGAGGCACAGTGGGCCAAGTGTATTTAAAAGAACAAAATGTAATTTGTTAAGAGACAGAGTGTTTGTCCCATGATACAGATGCTCCTACTGTGAATAAATGTATAGTGGCCATTAGGATGGGCACTAAAGCCTCAGTCAGTAAAACCAGCAAAGCCAATCCTCTAACTAGAACCTCCATCTGAGCCTGGCAATCCTCTTTGAGCGCCCCCACCAGTGTCTTTCACCAGAACACCTCAAGCTCTTTGCATTACCCCACATTAAAGTATCATTCAGATTACATCAAGTCAACTAGACACTTCTTTAAACAGTGTTCTTTAATGTAAACATGCACTTATTTGAGGACTTTGGGGATGATAACAAGACAAAGAGACAAAATGTTGGTTTCACATTCATGGTGTGCTGCAGCACCTGAAGTTGGCCCAGTTGGGACTGAAGCTCCTCTGCCTGTTGTACAGTTCGCTCCTTCTCTCTCTGAGCATCCATCAGCTGGGACTGAGCCTGAATGAGCTGCTGCTCCACACAACAAACCTACAATGTCACAAACAGTTTTCAGTCTGACATGGGAAGTTCTGTCAGAGTTGCTTTTCCACATTCACTAGATTCATAACCATGGTTGGAATTTAAAACCAGCACAATCCTGGTAAATTTAAGTGGTGGCTGTTTGTCTAATCTTTAAGCCAGTTCGACTTTACTGATCTGTACTATCTCTAGTGATGTGGATACACAGTGATAATGTTTCATTACTGACATTCGTGCTCAGAATATTATTGTTCATTCTTCCTAACCTTATCTTTATGGCTGGAGAGAGCTGACATGAGTTCAGTGACCTGACATCGGTGCAGTGATGTCTGTCTCTCAGCAAGTTTCCTGGGCACAGAAATTATACATTTTTGACACACAGACATTAATTCAGAAATTCAACATTGTCAAATCATTTCAAAAGCACTCTCTGACAAACCAGGCATGAGATGATCTGGGAAAAACACTTACTTAAGCAGCTCTAACTTGACACTTAAGCTGACGCTGTTGTTTGTTGATGAGCTCAGTTTGCTGGTCAACTGCGCCACCTCCTGGCCAAGACTTGCAATCAAGTCTTCAAATCTAGGACAGAGCATTTGTTGTGTTTTTATGAGATACAATGGAGTGTGACAGATCACATGCAACAGTTAGATGGGATGAAGTGATACAGCAAAGACCATAACGAAAAAACACTGACTGACCAGAATTCAATTTGGCTGTGAGTACATTTGCTGTTCTGGTCTGTTGCCTTTAACACTGAGCTGATTTACTGGTTAGGGAACACTTTGTGACTGATGCTTAACAAGTTGATCGTCAGTCAGGTTATGACATCATGTTTTCTAAGCAATGAATTAATGACTGCTTGAGCCAGACATGTCATGAATGTGCAAAAACGTCTTGCATAAAAGCGTATTTTAAGAATAGAAACAAAATGTGAAAATATTTCCAGTAACACCTTTCATCATTTGTACGTGCAAATATTAAAACGCTGAAAATAAAAACTGAAATATTTTTGAGAGAAAAAAAAAAGCATGGATTAATCTGATGATTATTTTATTCCATTTTCTTGTTTAACTGTCCACAACCCAAAAATGAATTTATGTCTATCATCTGTGACAAAGAAGAGCAGCAAATCGTCATATTTAAGAAGCAAAAACCTGAGAGTATTTTGTATTTTTATTTGAAGTGACTGAAATTATTAATCTATTATCAAAACAATTGCCGATTTGTTTTCTGCTGATTGTCTAAATGATCAGTCACTTAATAATTGCAGCTTTACATTAAATTACCTTTCTTTCTGCTCATTGACTCCACTGTTTTCCTCACTGCCCAGGTGTTCCACTGACTGCCATAAAACAGACAAAAAAAATGAGACATAATAGGAGAAAAAGTTCAAGTCTAAAAGATACTCAACCATAACTGACTTCTAATACTTACCAGATCAAGTCTCTCCTGTAGCTCGTCTGCCTCATCGTTAAATTCCTCAGTTAACTTGGTGATGTTAGGACTGCTAATGGCGTTGTTTCCCCATTGCTTGTCCTGAGATAACAGTGAGGCGCACATCTCCTTCACATTTCGTTCCAACATCTCTACTCTCCTGTTTAACGCCAACGTCTCATCTTCTGTCTCCTGCAGCTTCTGGTCCCCAGCCCTTTTGATGTTCTGGAGCTCCTCCAACATGCACAGCATCTTTTCCATCTGACCAACATGTTTCCTCGAATCTTTCAATCTACAAATGAAAAGATCTGTGGGTCAAAGTCATCTGAAACATTTTCTTTGTAGAAGTAAAACTGTGCTCAAGTGTTCACCTGAGGTCAGACAGGATGTCCTTCTCCATCTGGACTTTATGTAACTTGGTCTGCAGGTTCATGATGGTTTTGTCAAAACCGAGTATGTCTTGTTGAGGATGATCAAGTGTCTGTGTTTGAGGGTGTAAAACAATATATTAGCTAGAGAAAGCCTTACCAATTCAGTCACTCACACATCATCAAAATAATAAGACTGATGACTGAAATAAAAGTATGAACCTTGCTGAGCTGCAAGTCAGACAGCTGTTGCAGGCAGCCATCTATTGCATTTTCAACCACCTCCTCTGCAGGAGAGCAGACATCCCTTTGGGCCACTTCTTGGTTTAAACTATCCAGATCACAGACCAGGGGCTGATTCACTGCCTGCTGCTGGGCTGGATGAACAGTGGAATGTAAAGATGAGTAATCTGGCAAAAGAGCAGAGGAAGTATTTTTTTTTCCAAAGTGTTTTTTTTTCTTTGCTACAAAAATGTCGGATGATACTGTTTGTACTCACAGACATTACACCTGTTGTTGTGACAGCTTTGTCCAGGTGAGCTGTGGATGTAGCCAAACCTCTGCAAGGTTAGTTTGGTTGCGTTTTCCACCTCATCCTGCAGCCTCTGCGTTTCTTTTGTGCGCCTATCGAGCTCCTCACTGTTAAAAAAATAAACGTTAATTAGGACAGAGAGTATAGTCAACAATGATGCCACAGGACTGTGAAACATGCTGTTAAATCAAGTAAACAAAAGCGATGGTTAGAGGTCAACTCTGGGCTTACAATATAAATGTCGGCTTTGTAGATCCATTGATAAATCAAGTCAAAATAAATTCTGAGCTGCTCGTGAGTTGGGAGTTGAGCTGAAATGTCAGATGAGCAAATGAGTTGGTTGTTACAAAACAAGTGGCACTTTGTTGAAGTGAGAAAAGAGAGAACGAGCTTTGAGCTAACGTTACCTTAACTCATCCAGCGTCATGCTGTTAAATCTTAGCCGAACAGACGCGTCATGAGCCCCTGCAAAGGAAGGTCAACAAAAGACCTGAAGAACTGAACAAATCGATTCCAGTAAATTAACAAGTTTGCTGTTCTCTGTCCACTTAGCAAGTTGGCTAACAGGAGATTTTCCCCACCTTTGCTAACCGTACGTTACCAACTTACCAGTTGCGCCTTGTGGTCGTTTTGTATTGATCGGCGGAGATTCAAACTGTGAAACGTGAGCGCCATTATTACTGGGAAGCCCAATACTCTGAGAATCAGAGGGCTGAAACCCCGATGACATCTTTGTTTACAAACCATTTAACAGCTTGGATGTAACTCCCGGTACCTCCTCGAAGCTAACATCAGCAGCTAGCTAGTATGTTGTCATGGTTAGTTGTCGTTAAACGTAAAGTTTCATCACCATGGAAACACCATCCGTAGTCAAGATAGCATTATGCTATCAATAATTTGGTGTATTTTGGCGCTAACAGTTGCCCTAATTATCGCTGCCTGGCTAACTGAGTTGCTCAGTCGGATATTTGGTTAAAGCTCACGTTGAAATGATAGCAAAAGTAATGTTAGCGCCATTCTTTAAAACAATCCGTCAACATCCGCTTTTTTTCTTCTACGGTTTAGTATGACGTAAAGGAGTTTCCAGCGGTGCATGATGGTCATTGTGGTTTACGTGCTGGTCAGCGGTAGCTTGTTTATTCAGGGCGGACCCTGACCCTCTGTTTTCAACAGGGACCAAGGATCCTGTTTTAACATTTGCCGCCCATCATCAGTAATCAGAATGGAAACATGAAGAAGTATTAAGTGTAATTACGTTGCAGCGCTATCTTTATACTGCACGTCGGCGGTTTCTGGCCAAGGTAAGACGACCATTTGTTGAATTACGCCAGCAAGCTAGCTAAATTAGCTTACATTTGTGTTATTTGTGTTTGTGACGCCTTCAGTTTTTTGCCATTAATGGATGTTATTGTTCATCCGAGCTCCATATTTCAAGAGCCGAATAAAGCTAACAGCCTAAATCTATTAATTCATCCTCTTCTGAAATGTGAAATAGCGTCCTTGCTATGATTGATTTGGTGACCTACTTTCTGTTGTTCAGTAGGAATTTAACCGAATGTTAGCAAACTATATTTAACGGTAGCCCAAAACTAATGTCAACATTAAAGTTAAGTATTGTGCTTTAGCATATATTTACGCATTGTTCTCATTAAAGAGTTTATACTATCGTATCAGCAGTGTTATTATCAGACAAGAGTAGGAAGGTTTTTCTTGGTGAGGGGGTCTTCCACTGATACCTGACACCCAGTAGGTGTGGTCTGGAAGACAACATTTATATGTCCTCTCTGCCTTTCTCTGTCTGCGGGACAATTCCTCCTGTTTTCCTATTCCCACAGTTAGTGATATTCTCTTTGCAATGCAAAACCATTGAAGGATGTTGTTTTCCAGGATGAGGGATCTTCAAGCCATTGACAGCTTGCTCTTGAAAGAGCTGAAGTCATGTTGTGCGAGGGAGTACAACTTTCTTCCCAGAGAGGCTGGCCTGAAGCTGATGGAGTCGGCCTCCACAGAGGTATCCCACTGACCTGATTTTACATTTTTGGCTGCTTGTGCAGACATATGGGTTTGCTGAAATAGGTGCTATTCCCAGTGATGTCTATTTAATGTAAAGTTAACGGTCCGTTTTCAGAGTCACAGTGGCGTGTCTGCGAAATGCAGAGACACCAGAGTGGAAGAGCTGTGGGGCCTGACCAGTTTCTTCGGCTACAGCACCCAAACATTTGTTCAAGCTGTCAGTTTGCTTGACAGATTCCTCACCATCATGAAGGTAGGAATTGAACAAAGCATTCAGGTGTAATGTATTGTTTCAAGTTACGATATCAATCTGCAAAATGCTTTGCTTTGCAGCCCCCAGTCTTTGCACGTTTACTCGACCACAGTGACCTTGTTTGACCTTGAATCACGGGATGTTGAGTCACGCTTGTGATTGCTGTGTTGTTGTGATAGGTGCAGCCCAAACACTTGCCCTGCATTGGAGTCTGCTGTCTTCACATTGCGGCCAAAATCGTCGAGGAAGAGAGCAATGTCTCACCCACCCACGAACTCATTCGAATCAGCCAAAGCAAGTTCACTGTGTCAGACCTCTGTCGCATGGAGAAGATCATCTCAGAGAAGCTCAGTGTGGAGCCTGAAGCAGTCACAGCCTTAACCTTTCTACACCTCTACTACTCAGCCTTCACCTCCCTGTCTGCTGGAAGGTAAACATTTCATACTCTTTTGCTGACTTTTGTTTCTGCTTTGTGAGGTTTGTACTGGCAGATCATGTTAGGATTCCCTCTATATTTTAAGGGAGGAGATCCCAAGCATTGGGAGACTGGAAGCCCAGCTAAAAGCCTGCTTATGCCGGCTTGTTTTCTCAAAAGCAAAAGTAAGGATTGTTCTCAGGCGATAATTTTAGAGCGTAGCAGCTTTTACTTTGAGAACTGAGACATACTAATCTGCTGTTTTTCTCCTTCACAGCCATCAGTGCTGGCACTGTCCCTCATTGCTCAGGAGTTTGAAGCCCTCCAGTCCATAACCTTGTTTAAGATTGTTCAGCAATTCCAAAGACATGTAAAGGTATGAAAACAGTAGAGATTGCCATGGCTGTAGGTTGCCAGGGCTGCAACAACTAATTCATTTCTCAATTAATAAAAATCTGATGTCAGATTTATATTCTTGATAAATATCAAAGACTTTTATTTCTGTTTCTCTGGACATTTGCTGTCAGACTGAAAGATTCCATAAGTCACCATTTGTCGTACTATTTTACCATCTGTTTTACTTGTCTTGACTTGTTGATGACAGCATATTTGAGGACCGTCTCTGTGTGCAGCCTCTCAGATGTTTGTCCTGTGTATCTTCACAGATCAGTGAAAGTGAGCTGCGTCACTGGAAGGAACTTGTGGCTAAGTGCATGACTGAATACTGCTCAAGTGAATGTAACAAACCAGACAACAAAAAGCTTGTTTGGATCGTGTCCAGGAGGACAGCACAGAATCTTCAGGCCAATCACTTCAGTGTACCTGGGTTGCCAACTATTCCTGAGGGGAGCTGGGACGAGAGTGAGAGGTTGATAAACCAGTTTTTTCTTTTCACTTCCTTCATGCTGCCTTTTGTCTGACTGAATATAATGTGCTCTGATGGTGAGATGTTGACAAAATAGTCATTCATGAATTCCCATGGACTAACGTTGAAGTCTGCTGAAGTTCTCAAATTCATGACTCAGAAGAATCACAGCTGGTAAAAGTAATTTATAAGGAAGTTCCATTTTGGCGTTCAACTGGATCCATTCATTTTTAAATGTGTACTGTAGTGATGTGCAGATTACAGTGAAATCCCTGCAGATTCTCTGCGGATCAAAACTGCTGGATAATATAAATGAACATTCTGATTAATAGCAGATGGGTGATGTAAGACATAATGAATGAGGAAAATATGAACTACGTTCTCTAAAATGTGAACACTGAAATTTTTCCTTTCATGTCAGCAGTATACATAAGTCATCCAGCTCGAAGAGATGCAAAGGCTGTCATACTTTTTGAGATTTTAAATATTGATTGCCAGAAACTATTTAGTTTTGTACATTTTTCAGATGACTTGCTGTCGCTGGTTAAAGTGGCAGATCACCAGCAGCAGATTAGATCAGTAATTGATGTGAACTGAGTGACGGCTGGTTAATGCAAACTCTGCAGCTGGTGTCTGTATTCAGCCAAAGATCATTGTGATTGAAAAGCCACTTCACACAGTGCGACAGCTGAATACTTTCAAATCTTCAGTGCTTGTAGAAAGTTGCTGGTTAAGCACAGTAGGCTACAGCTGTTGATTGAATGTGTCAGACACACTCAATTCATTTTCTTATGTTACGTTGCTCAGGTCGTACCTACAGGTTGTGAACATTAATTAGGCTGTGTCTGAGTGTTTCTGCCCTCGCAGCCAACAGAAGGTGATCGGACGTCTTTGAGATGTAGTAATGTTAGCCTTTAGGTACTTATAGATGTTGAAAGGTAAACCTGATAAGACTCATTGAAGGATTCAGATTGGTTTGTGGATTCAGTAGTGCACCTGAATTTGCTTTGAAAACGCTATTGAACTCCATCCCTCTGAGCAACACAGACTGATCCTGAAAAAGCAGAATAGTGTATAATAATATGACAACAGTTCATGATTGTGTGAGTGTGGATTTTGTATTGAAGCACAGCATTAACGGCCTCCTCTTGTCTCGTAGCGAGGACTCCTGTGAGGACATGAGCTGCGGAGAAGACAGCCCGTTCGGCTCGCCAGGAAGTGACGGTGAAGGAGCCTTCTTCCCCTCCGCCTTTCTCAAGTGCAAAAAGTGATGAGTCGTCATTGTGCAGTAGCGGCAGATATGTATTTGTCCCCTGAATTGTAACTGATATAAGGTGGTCACCGTGTTTCAGAGCAAACCTGTGTTTCACTTGTCATAGCGTGTGCACCGTAGTTATGCCAAGTGACAGGTTTCCATCATTAAGTGCCTGTGTTGATTCAGTTTACTGTCTGTTTCTTTAACAACAACAAAAAAAACATATCGTAATAATGCAAAATTGCAATATTTTGGCAGCTTGATGGTAGTACATCTGAGCGTCTTTTTCCAAGACGTTCTCTTTTTGTTTGTTTGTGTCCAAACTTGGCACATTCCAGGAAAACGAGTGAAGCACAAGGGAGAATTTCCGGATGTCATGAGGTACACTCACTGTTGAATACCAGCGGACATACTAGCACATCCTCAGTCTTTTGGGTTTTTATACTCTATTTCATCAATATATACAGTATTCTGCAAATGTATGTTATACATGATTCAAATGTGACATATATGACATTGTAGTGTGACAATACCTGACTTTATATGCATGGATACGTTGAAATATGTGATTATGGATGGACGTTGCTCATGTTGACCAAGATAAGCTTACTGTAAAAAAAAACGTTTGAAAAAAATGTACATAAACTGTAAAAAAAATAAGAAAAAATCATTTGTTTTGCCAATGCTACATACTGTGTGTTGTATTTGGATATAATGTGAAATATGTTGGAAGGGCCACAAATAATCCTTCCAAATAAAAAAAAAACGTGCTTTTTATCTACGACTTCTTGTCTTTGTTGGATCCACTTGTTTTGTGTGGTGGTTAACTGGAGCATATGGTGCCTATAGAAAACTGTTGACACTGACAGACCAGCCATAAACCAGGTCAAGTAGATCAAGAGCACAAAGCCAACATCCTGGACAGCACATATTAACACATTCCTCTCAGAAAAATTGTGAATAAAGTAGCATCGACTCAGCATGAGTACATCAAATTTGCTTTAGTAATACTCAGATTAAAGATCAGGGGGCGCATGTTAGGGGATTTGACTGTAGTCCTCTGATCCCTCACTTTCTATCTCATTCAATCAATTGTGGGACAAGCTCTCCTTTATGCTGAGAGCTGCAGAGAAGCTGTGTGTGTGTGTGTGTGTGTGTGTGTGTGTGTGTGTGTGTGTGTGTGTGTGTGTGTGAGGGGGGGTGGAGGTGGTGGTGATGCTGCTGCTGCTGGTGGACGGGGCTTGTCTTTTAGCTGGCTGGATGTGTTGACACGCATTTCTACTCCATCTCTTTGATTGAACCGGCGGCGGACTGTGAAGCAGCAGCAGCAGCAGCAGCAGTCAGGAGGGCTGGGCAGGCAGAGGAATGAGAGCGGACCGAGCCGTGGCGTCTTCACCATGCAGCCGACCACCACCAGCCGTCCATTTTATACGATTATATGAGCCGATGAGCGCCAGTTTGTCTGTATCTTGCAGACGGGCAGCAGCAGTGTGCAGTCCCGGCGGTGACAACGTAGGCCAACGCCTCGCTGCAGCTACATTCAGGGAATGAAAACGCTCCCAAGATGGTCCGCATCGCCAAGGCTCTGGGTTTGGTTATTCTGTGCGTCGCCGTGCTCATACTGTCGCTCATCAGCTATGTGTCCCTGAGAAAAGACAGCCTCTTCACCTCCTCAAAATATTACATGGGAGGCCCGAGAATTATGTTCCATGCCGGATTTCGGTGAGTATTATTTTTCTTCAGGGATTGTAGGTAAACCGGGGTTGATGTAAATATAAACAGAGGAGCCAGGCCTAGCGTGCACGACTCAACCTGGATGTGATGCACAAGCTTATCGCATCACTTTGCGTTCAATTTGGGCCACATCCCTCCCGTCGATCAAACAGTGAGCTGTCCAAGGTGCTGATGTTGTTATCATGGGCGATGCATGGCGTGGCGCACAGAGTCAGAATCAGCTTTTCTGGCCGAGTATTGGTACACGTACCAGAAAAGACCAGAAAAGCTGTCTGTGTGTACACACAGACAGTCTCAGTCCGGTTTTTCCGTTGCTCTCAGTGTCACACACTGTTCCGCCAGAAATAGAGTTAGAAATAGACATACAGCTAAAAACAAGGACAACCAAGCTGAAGAAGAGAGGTAAAAATAATAATGTAAGAATGATTTACATACAAGTAGGTGAAATATACATTTATAGTCTATAGACATATATATAAAGACAACATAACAGCATACAATATCCAAGTCAGAGTGTTTCCATAAATTGTAAGCAAGAATACAAAGAGAGCAAAGAGAGCCGGAATAAAGATGGAATGATTATTGTCACAGGTTACTTTATATACATGATTTGCACATTACATGCATGTAAACATGTCTATGTATACCATACAGTGTACTGGATTTACATTTGATTGATGATGATGATGATGATGATGATGATAAGTACAAGTTAAAAAAGTGTGTATTTGAACTATAATATATAATTTATAGTGTTATAAGGTTCATGCCGGTGTATAGTTTTCTGACACTATATTACAGATTTGACTGTTCATCAACATCACGTCCAGTTTTTGTGGCTCAGAAGACAGTAGTGGAAAATAATGTAGTACATTTGCTCAAGTACTTGAGATACCTGTACTTGAGTGTTTTTTCTTCTTAATTGTACTCAAGTACAATTCAAAGGTACATTTTGTACTTTTACATTTACTGCATTTACTTGGCAATTTCAACATTCTTTTCAGATGCAGATTAATCATAATATAATCAACAAATACTTTGATACATGATGTAATCAAAGTTTTATTTTTATGACCACAATTATCAACATATACATGAAATATTTATAAAGGAGACATACACATATATGTATTATTATGGGCTAAGATAAGACTTAGAAAACTGCCTTCAGCCAATAATCCTGGCGGAGACAAGACCAACCAAAAAAGAGATTAAACCATCAGTTTGTTTGCACATGCTGAAGTGTCCATTTGTTATGATTGTTGTTCACAGGTCTCAGTTTGCCATGAATTTCCTGGACCCCTCTTTCATCCCCTTAACTAATGCCCTGAATGAGGAGCTCCAAGGAAAACCATCCAAATGGAAGTTCAACAAGACGGCTTTTTATCAGCAGAGGTAAGAGACTTTAATTCACAACTATTTTCTCCTTTTTGTGAAGGTTTTGTACCTGTGAGTATCCTCCATCATGCAGGATAAACAGTAGGCAGGGTTTGCTCTGTGAGAGCCAGATTAGGGGGAACAAGGAGCTCATGTGGTTCCTTTTTGGATACTTTGACACTATTATTGTAATTAAGATGGGTTTTTAATATGTTAAAGTGTTTCAGCATTGGCGGAGGAAGTATCTAGATATCTTACTGAGTAAAAGAACTAATACGATACTGTAAAAATACTCTGTTTCAAGTAAAAGTCCTGCATTGACAATGTATCTAAGTGTAATCATGATAATGTACTCAAATTAATCAAAGGAAAAGTACTCAATGGGGAAAAATGTCCCCTGTGACTGTTATATCATTAGATCAATATTATTTATGCATTAATGTAAAAGCAGGATTCTTCTGCTGTACCGTAATTGGTGGAGGTGGAGATCATTTTTAATTATCAATATGGATTAATCTGCTGATTATTTTCTCCATTAATAGATTCAACTTCAACTTTTAATGCTATTTTGTCCCTGGAGGGCAACAGGTTTTACAGCAAGGCATAGTAGAATACATGAAAGAACACAGACACACAGTACAGTGAGAGGGAGCAGAGGTGCCCTGAATGCAGAATACAGAAGTCCAACAACAGCAGTCACTGGTGTCCTGCCTTCATCTAAGACATAGTAACACAGTATGGTAAGAGATCGCTGTATTCAGGGCGTAGATTATGAAAAAACACGCATACAAACGTGGACTCATACGCTACACTTCCTGTCAGTTGCTGCACAAGCATGCTCCCCTCGACTGATCTTAGATTTTGTCTCAGAAAATAGTGAGAAATGCTGTGACAACTAGCCAGAGAGCACTTTGACATTGTCTATTTTGTCCAACCAGCAGTCCAAACCTTCAAATTATTCTAAATAAACTAAAATAACTAATAATAATTGCTTGTTTTTTCTGACCAACAGTTAGAAACCCCAAAGTATTTCATCTGCAACAATACAAAACACAGAAAGCAGCACATCTTCAAAGGAGTTACTGATTATATTTCTGTGGATAGACTAAAGACATAATCTACTTATTGTTTCAACTCTGTCAGTAAAAAACTGTGGAGGAAGTGATAGCTATGACCTTGTGGTTGCACCACAACCTTATTTATTGAGGCTGTGGCCAGATGATAAATAGCATCTTGTTAGTGTGTGATGGTTGGATGCTGCTGCAAACATCTGACATGTTAGATGGTTAATTATCTTCAGAAAAAAAAGACCTCACACCACCAAACATAAAAATGGGCCTATAATTATAAATGTACATCTCCAATAGCCTGTAACAGTGTTAAATATTATTCTTTTTTCAGGAAAGATATCTTCAACTACATCGACATTCCTAACAACTTCTCCCTCACAAAGAACAGTGTGCGTGTCGGCCAGCTGATGCACTTTGACTACTCCAGCCACAAGTATGTCTTCTCCATCAGCAACAACTTCAAATCCCTGCTCCCAGACACTTCTCCTATCCACAACAAGCATTACAGCATATGCTCTGTGGTGGGCAACAGCGGCATCCTGACGGGCAGTCACTGCGGACCAGAAATCGACCAGGCCGACTTTGTCTTCCGCTGCAACTTCGCCCCCACAGAGGTCTACTCCAAGGACGTGGGCAAGAAGACCAACCTGACCACCTTTAACCCCAGCATCCTGGAGAGGTACTACAATAACCTGCTGACCATTCAAGACAGGAATAATTTCTTCCTTAACCTGAAGAAGCTGGAGGGAGCCATCCTGTGGATCCCTGCCTTCTTCCTTCATACGTCAGCCACAGTAACCAGGACCCTGGTGGACTTCTTTGTGGAACACAAGGGCCAACTGAAGGTTGAACTGGCCTGGCCAGGAAACATCATGCACGATGTCAACAAGTAAGAGTGACTGACTGACTGAAACTATCAAACTGCTCAATGCATAAAGTTTTGCCTAAATAACATAGTTTAAAGTCAGACAGGTTTCCTGATTTAAATTAGAGAATACCTGATTAAATGCATCTAAAAAATCAATGCATGCATTTGCTACGGTAACTTTAACTTTAGCTGTTTGGTACTCAGTATTATAGACCCATTGGTCTGCACTAAAAAAACTGTTATGGTACAATACACAGAGTTTTATTCTTGCAGTTTGCAGAGGGCTCTGAAACAGCATTTAGACCTTCTTTTTGGAAAATAAAGCTAACAGCTAACATAAACAGCACTTATATTTGCTTTGATTTGACTACTTTGGAGATAAGCTGTAAACACAACACTGACACATTGTTACCTTTCAGGTTACGACATATGTTAGGGAGCGGTTGCCTATTTACACTCATCCAGCAGATACAGAGTCCCTTGTAGTCGTGTTTCTATCCACCTCATGATTTGAATTCAATATTCACCCTCCCTTTATCTCCTTGTTTGGTCTTCACCCATTGTGGGCCAGAATACTAAAGCAACAAGCTGAAAGATGCTAAAATGATTTCAAGAACTGAGGGGAACAGCAGAGTTGGATGATCATATCTGGGTTTGTCAGTACAGCGAACATACACCTAGTCAATTGATTAATTGTTAATAAAAAAAAATAGTGATTATAGCAGCTTTAAAGTCCCCCTCCACTCAAAAACGCATTTTTCTTCTTGTCCCTACAGTTGAATGTTTGACCTTCACTGTGCAGAATGATGTATGTCATTTTAAAGATTTTAACAAGGTATTTTTTTTATGGAAAAGCCATATCAGAGACAAATTATTATTCAAATATGGGTATTTTATATCCTATCTTAAATCTGTCTGGAGGGGATCTTTAAGTGAATACATAAAATATGAAAAATCCAAGTAACTAAGCAGGGAGTTTTTGGGATGAGTCATGACCTCAGTATTTCTAAAATCCTGACTATGAGAGACTCTAAGTGTAACAATGTTGAAATGATAATACCATAATCACATGCATTAACTGATACGGAACATTAAATAGACCAGATAGAGATAATACAATCATAAGGGAAGAGGGATTATTATTGGGCTGGGGTGATGAAGGATTACTCGTGGTATCTTGCCCTCAGAAAAATCCGAGGTGTTTGGATTTAATTTTGGATGACTGCTGTGTCTTTTCCCTCACAGGTACTGGAAGACTAAAAACCTCTCCCCCAAACGTCTCAGCACTGGAATCCTCATGTACACGTTGGCCTCCGCCATGTGCGATGAGATCCATCTCTACGGGTTCTGGCCCTTCGGCTGGGACCCCAATACGGGCAAGGACCTGCCTTACCACTACTACGACAAGAAAGGGACCAAATTCACCACCAAGTGGCAGGAGACCCACCAGCTGCCCAGCGAGTTCAAACTGCTCTACAAGCTGCACAGGGAAGGCGTGATTAAACTCAGCCTGACGCACTGCAATTAGACATGCAATGAGTGTTGGTTGGTTTAAGAGGTGACTCCAGAGACCGTGACCCAGATACATCGGCTCAGCTCAAACTTCTGTTGTAACCCACAATGCATGATGAGTGTTCAGGCAATTTTTTAACCCCTCATTCTCCAAACACACACTCACATGATGCTGTAATTTCACATAAAGATGTCAGGCTCACTTGGGATGTAAATCACAAACTTAGCACAGCGCTGTTGCTCATTTGGTATATTGTTGTCTTTGGTAGTAAAGTTAGGACTTTTATGCTGCTCAGTTGCTCCCATTACTGTCCTTTGCATGGCTGCTGGCCGTGGCTAAACAGCTCGAACAGAACAAACACCTGTTTAACTGGAGTCCACAGGGGATTCAGCTGTGGAAACACAAACAGTTAAATCTTCCAGTTCTGTTTAACACAGTATTGATTGATTAATCGCCTTTTACAACAGTACACTGGTTCTGTACACTGAAATCACTGCCTAATCTCAGGGAAGGAGTTAGATCAGTGTTTTTTTTAAACCAGATTCAATGCCTCAAGAGAGGTGCCGTTCCTGTTTTCAGGCCTTTTTTCCCCCACAAGGTGTCAGACAATCTGCACTGCTCTGGAAGATGGTATTTGTTTACAAGACTGTGCTCTACTCTGTATATATATACATATATACATACTTGTATGTCTTTTATTCTCTGTAGACAGTGACTGTCCACTTCAAATTTTGTTGAGATTCTTCAAATTTTTTGGAATAATAATCAACATTCCAACAATAAGCCATAAATTCATGGACAGGAGATTGAGTGTTGTCATTACAGTACTGAATTTTTGGAAAATGGTATTGGCCTACATTAGGTTTTGAGTCTATAAGTCGAAGTCTATAACCACGCTAGAGGCTACATTTGAGTCACAGGGCTTCCATTTTCAAGAAAATATAACACCAATCTTATAAAAACTCAAAATGTTGTTGATTAGAACTTACCGCTCTTCTGAAGGTTTTTCACGTCAGTTACTTGAAAAGGATTTACAACCTGTCAGTTGCGTATTTCCTTGCTCTTTTGCAACACGAGAGATAAATGTTTATTTTTTTTTAATTATTAATATTACAGAATAATATAAATGATAGTAAAATTCTTTAAGTTTCCCTTACATTGTACAAATTCAGTATAAACATTTCTTGGGAGTCTTTGAGGGATTGGGAAATACCTTCAGAACAGCAGTAAAATTCGTCAAACCACTTCGTGGGTTTGTCAAAGATCGCAGTGTTTATATTTGAGAAAATCCAGTTCTTAGTTCTGTGACTCAAATATAATGTGAATAGATAAGAGTCACAAAATGGAGCTAAGTCTTCACCAGCTATTATTAAATCTATAACTAAGTTAGTGTGTAAGTTCGAATTAACTGCTAGCTAATTTCAAACTAGCAAGTTACAAAATCAGGTTGCAACCTCACGGTGACAACATGACCTCAGGAAGTCACTGCTGCTCCTGGCCAAGACGTAGTAGCCCTCCAAAACCACAAATTGTCATTTTCACACAAGGTTTTTTGTACGTATAAAACAACCATTAGTGAGCTTTACAGGCTCTGGTAGTTGAATTTTGTTATCTTTGGACAGAGCCAGGCTAGCTGTTTCCTCAGTTTCCTGTCTTTATGCTAACCTAAGCTAGCTGGCTCCAGCTTCATACTGAACGTACAAAAATGAGAGTGGTAAAGATCTCAACTCACTCTCTCAAGAAAGCACATAATGTTATCTTATTTCCCATATTGTCAAAGTATTCCCTTACAATCTAACTTCCAAAGGTCAAATTCTTTGGTAGGTAAACATATCCTTTGTAAATTAAGGTATGACTTTGTATTATAAGCATACACATAGAAATATGTGTCTGGGTTAAGATAGTGTTCACACAGTTTAGCATGATTGGCTATATCTGATAACCTGTAACTGTTATTTGGTAATTTATCCAAACGTTAAAAGCAAAACATTTTGTAATTTCAGGTGTATTATTTTCGACAAGTGCAATTTTCCCAAGTTTACATTATTACACAGGTCAGATGTGTCAACTGAATCTGTTGTGCACTGAAATCTAAACAGGTCATAGATTAGGACGCTAGCATTAGCTTCGTCGTTGGTCCAGCTAGCTGCGCAAGAGTTACACCTGGAAGTTTAGCAGGTGTAAATATTTAACATTTTTTAACAATATTTTTGTTTGGTGAAACTTCTTTGTTTAACTAGTGATGTGTAAATCTCCACTTCGCAATCACAAGTTAAGTTTGAACTTACAAACAGCTGCAAATGACTCCAGAAAACAAAATGATAAAGAAAAATAGAGAGATAATTTTTTGGAATTCTTACCAATAATGGGGTAATAGATGTCAGTTTGACCAGAGGGGATCAATGACCATCTTGTGACCTAAATCATAGCCATAGCGTGGCTAAAACATTGGGAAATACAATATTTTGGACACAGTTTCTTCACCTATTTAATATGTACCGACAACCAATCTTGAGGTTTACCACTATTTCAATTACAAATTACTCAAGAAGAGAATACACTCTTTATTATAGAGATTTTGTTTACTGGGGGGGAAATTATTTACTCATCATATAACTATATCAATTCCAATATTTGTGACATAAAACAGAGAAATGAATGTTATGGCTAACTGCATCTTGTATAAAGAGCATGGTCCATTCATAAATGGCATTGCATGTGAGGCACTAACAAATCTTTTAGCCTAGTTTTATACAACCTTTTTGAAGATTGTTTTGAGGGTAAAATTTTGTTCTTTGCTATTGTTTGTATTCCTGATGGTATATTCCTTAAGAATATCAGCAGTGTCTTTGTATGCGAGATGTTTGAAGGTTAAAAAAGAACCCTACTGCTATATTCCACATGGGACCAAACCTCTACAGATCAACTTAAAAATGAACAAGCTTTATTTTTTGTATATGTAGATAATCTTGGGTTCTCAAAAATTGTCCACCCTATCATGCCAGGCTGAAGCAGACTGGTGGATGTTCAGGACAACTGGGCCCAAACTGTGAAAGCTGGCCACATGACCATCTCATGACTCTAACGTGCTCTTTCTTGCAAAATTCTGGTTTACGCTTGGGTTTAATACACAAAGCCAGGCAGTCATTCACACTTACCAGATATAGTGTGTCCCTCTGTGCTAATTCAGATTTGGCATGGTAGGCATTTGCTTGCCATCCTGTGCGACACAAAGCGTTTTTGTCTGTCTCCTTGGACAAGATGAACATTTCAGATAGTTAACATGTATGTCTCGTCTCCAAAATCACAGTGCATTCACCACAACAACCATGAAAACACATATCTGAAGAAAAAATTTGAATAGCTGAATTTTAGGTCGTTTAATTGATGTCATAGATGTGTACATTTAAGAATAACTTATGTAGTCCCTTCATTAGGAATGTGTTGTAGGTACACCAAAGACCATGTATTCAGGGGAGAAATGTTACTTTAGCTTGATGCAGATTGGGATTTTGGAAGCTGTATAACAACTAACAACAAGTATTATTGTAGTATTATTGAAGTGGAATATCCCTTTTTCGATGTTGAATTTGATGTTGAATATCACTTTTTGTGCCACAAAAATTATTTGCATTTTTTTTTTTTTGCTTTTATGGCTTCAGCCAAAGTAATGTGGTGGAATTTTTTTGTGACTCCATGAATGTCCTCCTATAGATCGATTTGTTTGAAAAATCCATTGGCGTGACATGAATGCTGGACATTTTTCTCCTCCAGAAGATTTCTCCTAGTCAATGTGTAGAATGTGTGTAAATGATACTGATGCTAACAAAGTCTGTGAAGATTGTAATTCCAGTCAGAATAACAGTATAGCTTTTTGTGCATTACATTTAAATGACAAGACAGTGACATACATAACCTAAACATAAAATGTCTTTATTCCCAATGCAGTGCTATACAGGATTCGTTCCAACAACCCTTTAACATTCTTGTACTTGTGTTCGATCTGCATGGCAACTTTATTCCATAATGCATAAAAAAGCTTGGCTGCTTATGTACATGTCTTATAAAAGTCATCAATCATATAAGGGACTTTGCTATCTTGGTTGTTCTAACAAATTGTAACCATGTCTTAAATGTTTTTTGATTTCCATGATAAATATACGTTATGTGCCTGCATATTCCTTCCATCAATGCCTACATGTGTCAAATAAAAACAGTATTTTTCTCTGGTATGACCCATTTGATTAAGTTGTTTTTTTTTCTGAATCACAACAACTTGGTGTCTTTAGTAAAACATCCCAGTTTTTACGACAGCGTCTACGTTCAGAACTTCCTATGTACAAGTTTTGTTCTCCTCTTCTTCCTCCTCTTTCTCACCAAACAAGGCACAGGTGAATAAATAACATTAGCATCTGCAAAATGTCAAGATAGGAATTCATACTGTTAAAACAATATTGCTTTAAGTGAACTGGGACAGATTTCAAAAGTTTAAGTGCTCTCAGGCGTGGATCATATTTTTGTTGATTTTACGACGATCTTCCGCCTCACCTAGCAGACACCCTCAGCTCCAGGAAGCAGTAACATTTTAAAAATGCAGGATTAACTGGACCAAATGTGAAAAGAGACAACTTCAGCAGGCACATCTCCTCCTCACAGGGGCCTCCTCCACTTCATGGCTGACAATGGGGCTGCCATTGGGTTCAGAGCTACGGCCCCCATGAGTGCTCTGCTCCATCCTCTTCATCACCAGTTCCAGCAGGGTGGTCACAGCCTTGTTCACTTCAACACCTGTCACTGCACTTGTCTCGAAGTAGGGGATGCTGATGAGAATGAAGAGAGAACTTTTCTATGAAACGGTTAGGATCAAACATATGCTGACATTTAGTGACAACATTGTGTACATGTGTTTGTGTTGAGTAACAGCTAAGACTAAAGTGTACTTG
Organism: Chaetodon auriga; assembly: GCF_051107435.1. Taxonomy (NCBI): domain Eukaryota; kingdom Metazoa; phylum Chordata; class Actinopteri; order Chaetodontiformes; family Chaetodontidae; genus Chaetodon; species Chaetodon auriga. The sequence goes on along the minus strand of NC_135078.1, from coordinate 13,416,268 downwards.
CAACCTTTGTCACAGCTTGCCTTTGTCTATCAGCCCTGAGTAGTTCAAACACAAAGTGATTTTTATTGTTTCCTTTTTTATTTCAAAGGCTGAAGGGCAGCAATTATTCAGTATTTGACTTCTTCTTTTAAACTCATGGCCCCCTAACATTTATCTTGTGACCCCTTAGGGGGGTCCTGACCCACAGGTTGGAAATCTGTGCTTTATCAGATTTTCAAGATTTAAAGAGGAAGACTGATGGAGCAAGGTCAAAAACAGCTCAGCTGCACCATCCTGTGGTGTACTCATGAAAGGAAGAGAAGCAGCATCTAAGAAAACCAACTGTATTTGGTGCTTGGTCATCTGCAGTGAGTGGACAAAATACTGTGAACACTTCATTAAATCGAGGATCATGTTAATGTAATACTGTTTAAGTTACAAACACTGCTGAAAATGTCTAAGACAAACTATTTTACATGTCATGGGGATAAAAGTCTCAAAAATCATGACAACATGGGACAAACACAAACTGAATAAAAGTGGCAGCTACAAATTCAAATTGATCAAACCACGCATGCAGTTAAAGGCACGATATGTGATCCTAAAACACTTGCAACTGATGATTCATTATCAGTGAATCTATCACCTACTTTCTTGATTAATTGATTAATCCTTTGGCCTCTCGAAAATGTGCCAAATAGTAAAAAACAATGATATTTAGTTTAACTTGAGCAAAATCAGCAAAAATCTGGGATGGACAGTGACTTTATAATGCATTCAAGTGCACCTCGTGAACTCAGAAATCAGAACTCAGAAAATACATATACTGAAATACATATACCTGCATGTGTCATATCTGTCAACATTTCTTGTTCTTTCGCTACAGCATTTTTTAATTATTAGATGCTAAAAGCATGACAATACCCCACTCATTTTGGAAATTTTAAAAAATCCAAAATAAATTATCGAGCAAACTCAACCATATTCTTGTTCAAGGTAGACGTGATATTCATCTCCATTACATTTACACTTCACACTGTCTCACACGCTGCCTTTAACATGTGATGTACATAACAAACAATAGCGTATATTTAATGCATCACCCGTATCTGTCGGCCAGATCCCTGGCCTGTCTGGCGTGAACATCCCTCACATCTCGAAGGTCTGCCTTGGTGCCCACCAACACAATGTCTGGACTATCACAGTAAGCGTTGGCCTGTAGCTGACCTGAACCAATGAAGAGGAAGTCATTTAAAGTCATATGACACAAACAGACATGCATGAGCAAAGACTGTTCAGAAAGGCAGCTTAGCATCTCCATCATAGCGGCAACAAGAGAGAAAACACTGATCTCAGAGAGTATTGATTGCAGGCTGCTGACATGACACATACTCATCCAATTCCTGACGTTGAGGAAACTTTGCTGATTGGTCAAGTCGAACATCAGCAGGAAGCCCATGGCGTCTCTGAAGAAAGCTGTGGTGAGGCTGCGGAACCTGAGAGCAGATGAACAACTTTTGTTGGACAGTATAAAGTAAGATGAAATATCTTAAATCAAGGCAAAATATGCTCTTTTTTTGTCTGACAAGATGTATCTTCTTACCAGCTTTTATGTTAGAGCATTTCACTTGTTTCATGATTATTTTAATGTGATATGAAAACTTCTTACTGAGATTTTATTACTGGACTAACTTAATGCTTGAAACTAGATCTTCCACAGTTATAAAGCTGTTTGATCAACACTGACTGGGACAAAACTGCTTTGTCGAAGCCAGACTTTGGATTCAGACAAACATACTTGTTTTTAGTCTGGTTTTCACTACTTTAAAGATAACTGTGGGTTCTTTGAGACTACATATATTGTTTGATCTTTTTTTTTAATTTGCTTGCTTATTGTAAGCACATTTCCCTGTTTAATTAATTTTTTTTCTTGTTTTTGCAGTTTAAATACTTTGGTGAACCTCTGGCACCATCAGTTGGTTGACATTTTAATTTGTTCAGTGCTTATTAGCATGCCAGCATGCTAACATGCTAAACTGAGTTGTGCTCAAAGCACTGCTGAGAGCTGAAGTCCAGCCTCACAGAGCTGCTAGCACGAGTGTACTCTTCCTCTGTGTTTATTGCATTTTTTAAATTAAACTGATGGCAGTTTTTGTTTGTGGAAAAATATACCATTCCTGCTCAATACATCAGCTCATTTATTGTGCATGACGGAGCACCAGAGCACACCAGTGAACTCCTTACTGTCTGAAAAGGCCTCTGAGCTGTGCTGGGTTAGGCCTGCCAGCTGTTCTAGAGTCCAGGTTCGAGCTAGTACTCGATTTGCTGACACAGTTTCTGCTTTAAATTCCTGTGTTAAGACACTTTTTTTTTTTTCTTTTTACACACTGACAGTCTGTTTGATTTACATAATACAACTCTGTTGTGCAACCATCTGATTTCTAGTTTATCTTAATCATGTCACCTGTTCAACTTTTTGGATGAGTTATTTGTGACTTTCATTTATCCTGTTTGCGTGCTTCTATTTATTCTTAATTTATTTTTATTCTGTGTCCCCAGGTTTGCATTTGTTAGTGGTGAGGAGTAACAGCATATGCTGCTGTTTTTAGACTACCACGAAGAGTTTTAAAAGGCAACAACGCTCGACTCCTCCACTTTAAATGAACATGTCTAAGTGTAAAATCTATCGTGAACATGAGGTCAGATTTACCTCTCTTGTCCTGCTGTGTCCCAAAGCTGAAGATGGACTTTGAAGTTCTTCTCAGACGTCCCATCGGCAGCTGTCCCTGTGTACATCTGAACCAAACCACAAAGCCTGATAATCCACCCAACCTCTGAGTTACAAATATTTTCAGTGAAGAATCGCACAGCTGAGAAAACCTTTTCGGCCTTGGATGTGCCCACCAGAGCATGCTTAAACACAGGCATCACTCACCACTCTCTTTTCCCTGAAGTCAATCCCCACTGTGGTTGTGAACTTGCGGTTGAACTTGTTGTCAGTGTACCTGTGGAGAAAGGTGGTCTTTCCCACCCCCGAGTCCCCCAGGGCCAGTAGCTTGATCAGATAGTCATAATCCCAGTCAGCCATTGTGCAGCTGAGTGCTCCACCTGCCACAAAGTTAAACTCACAGTACAATGCAATGCTGGTTTGATGTATCATGTACAAAAACATAGGAGTTTAGACAAAGCTTTCAGGTGGGTTAGGCTAAATAAATACTTCTAGGGTGAGTAAACTTGGAAATAAAAGTGAAATAGTTCCACCTAAGCTGCAGTTTTCAGTCTGAGGGTGCAGGACTATCACAGAGGCTTAGTGGGACGTCATAGCTCCCCGCTCATTAGGCACTGATCAGAGAGGGACTAGCACATGACTGGAGCTGGCTTCCACATGAGCAGTCAAATGCTTCGCCAGAGTTTTCTCAGGTTTTGCTGAGCAAAAAAACACAGTCTGTTTGGCAGACAGAAGTCCTTTTATTGACTTGAAGGGGTGTAAGCAGACAGCTCAACACTGCATGACGCCACTGCAGTCACTGAGATGCTTTGGCTACACTTGCAGCTTGGGCTAGGCAGGCCAATAAAGTCAGCATGGAAAATCAGATTTGGTTACGTAAGACATGGTTGAGAGCCCCTAAGGACACAAACAATCCTATATAATACAATTTATTATCTTGAATATATTCTAAAAATCCTACTTGCTGGCAAAGGTTTGGGGTGTGTGAGTGCATTCAGGATATATCAATGGTCATACACCACAGCAGTGATGGGACATGGGATACTATCATGAAGTCTGGAGTCAGTTTCCATGTGCATTAATTAATGGTATTGGGTTCTTTACGATCAGCAGAGTGAGGAGAAGTTGAGTAATTAACCCTCCAACCTACAGAAGTCATACCTGATTAAACACATTTCCTTGAAGAAAACATTATCAAGCAGCATTTTGGTAATTTCCTAAAATACCCACAGACAGTTTCAGACCTCCCTTAAAAAAGCAAAGAAGTAAAGCACCTTACCAGTCTATCTGCAGGAAGTGCCAACGTCCATTCAGAGTTTGCTCAACTCGTCCTGATTGGAAAAAAGAATCACTATCATGATGCGATGGCACATCCTGAGTCTTTCCCCCTTCTTACATGTGATCCAGGGAGGAGTTTCACGCCAGAAAGAGCCAAGTGGGGCTGTGCTTACAGACCTTGTGTTTTCTGGTATTTCTCATGAGGGGAAAAAAGGTTCTTTGAAAGCTGGACTGTGGCCCCTGTCGACGAATAATGTGTGCCTCTGTGGATTTCAGTGGAAATCGTCCAACCAAAGAACGGGCCCCACTTCCCGCGGCTCAGCGAAGTAATCCTGTTTCCCTAAACAATGTAAAAAACAGTATGAAGACAAAGAAACTACAGATTTCATTCAGGCTTCTCTTAATATTTTTTCAGTTTATTTGAACTTTTCTTTGATCCATGTTTGCAAAGGGAAACATAAAGAGGTCACTTCAGGTAAAGGGAGATTTCACACATAGCAATCAAAGCACAACAAAAGCAAACAGTTTGTAGATGTTTTGAAATCAGGATGAACTTGATTATTTCCTAAAAGCCAACTAATGTGCATATCAATGCTGACAAACAGGGGTGGACAAAAAAACAGAAACAACTTGCCTAACAACCTGAAATGAATACAGACTTGGTCAAGCTCAAGTTTTCTCTGTTGTTTTTGTTGGGGTTGTCAGAGGTGTTGATCAAAGCCAAATTAATTCTTGACTTCAGAGGCAGTTTCTCAAAAAAAAAAAAGAAAAAAGAAAAAAAAAAGGGTCAACTTACATAGTAAGTCTCAATCATTCAATCATCAACTCAATCACTGATTGATTGATTAATTGTCAGTCAGTGCTGGTGTGGCTCTAATTGTAACCACTTGTCCTCTTTTCCAATGTAGTTTTCTTATTTTTGGCATTGGTTTTTGCGAACTTTCCCCTATGTTGTACATCTAATGTTACTTTGCCTCTGTTAAACTTCTATTGAAGCTGACATATACATCTGTGTATGGAGGTCCACAGGTGTCATGATGGTTAGAAAGCTTTCCATTAACTGACATCTGATTGGGCTATTGCAGAATACTGTGAAGTGTTTCTTCTGTGTTGTTTACTTCCTGTGTATACCACATCAGAACAACTCATCAACAAGAAATGAAAGGTTTTCTTTAAGAGAAATAACACAGCAAAATAACTTTAACCCCCTCTAACTGGGTTTAAAATACTTCAACAAATTGTTTGCCTGACTGCCTTTTCCTGCAGCTTTTCTGTCTTTGGGCATCAAGCTTCTCCCTGGTTTCCTGGATGAGGCGGTCTTCAGGACCGCCTTCTGTTGCTTCCATTCAGTCATCAGCTCCTTCTGAACATCCGGCGGAAGCTCAGAAAACACCTTAGGGTCCACATTTCCCGGGAACTCACAGTCAGAAGACTGGGGGAATGACAGTCTCCCTTCTCTTATGACATTTTCTCCTGAAAATGCACTTGTGCCCGCAGGACTCTGGCCATTCACGGCGACCAGCCTGTCCAATGAATCCAATTTATCTGGAACCTCTTTTATATCTTCAATATTTTGTGAGTCTGCGAATGACTGTGGAGGCTTGTTTTCTGTTATGTGGGGGACATCAACGGCTGTGACTGAGCTGGAAGTGCAGGGGACAGCGTTTGTGTAGGCAGGGGATAACAGCTCCTTCTGGATTTCCTCAGGGAGAAGCCTGAACACTTCTGGGTCAACATTTGGGGGCAGTCGATTTGTCACAGTGTCATCTGTTTCATCAAAGTCTGACCGCACTGTGTTGCAGGATACTGTCTGAAGCGGAGGGTCTTCTACAGCAACAACAGGCCTCTGTTCTCTTTTAAAGCCATGTAATGCTGCCTCAGAGCAACATGGGCTTTTTGTGGTTACTGTCTTCTGTGAGGGATCATCCTATTGGGGAATTAAAGAGGAGAGCAAATTATTCCAGGATATTCTCAGTACTGACGCACTTTTTCTGAGAAGGGGAAATTCTTCATATACCAGCAGTGTCAAAGAATAAAATAAGATCTTTTCAGCATAATAAGGATGGAGCAGGATCTGTGCTGAGTTCACCAAGGTAAATTTAAGACTCTTTAAGACCTTTTAACCCTCTGAACCCCACAACCAGACAGTGGGTTTGAAAGGCAAGTCGACTGAACTGAGGAGGAGACAGCAGCCAGGAGGTGAAAACAAGGTTCTCGAGGTCTCCATGTGTATAGCATGTGGAGCCCCCTATTTATTTTCTAATGGTGGTGACACTTGTGAGCACAAATATTTAGATTCTATGTTTTTTGAAGTTTTGGGAAAAAAAAATATAATCAGAAAGAAGAAATCCAACTTGATTTTTTTTTCTTTTTTTATGATTTATGGGATCATAGCTGTGTTATAGTTCCAGTCCAACAACAATCCGACTTTTAGTGTAAAAGCGTATAACATTTCCCAACAGTCCAAAATCAGAGACAAAAACCTTTCATAACAAGCATTAAGACAAAACATTTGGGAATAAAACTAAGACTTTTTTGAGGAAACTGAATTCAATGCTTCTTTAAACTTTCCTGTGCTACCTGGCTCTGCGTTGAGAAGATCTGTGTGTTTCTGGGAGACGTGCTGTGCTGTGCGAAGAAAGACGTTATGGAGCCTTTTCCGCTGGTGGCAGCTCCCCTGGTCTGCAGGTTACTGAAGCAAACGTTAATGAGGGTGAGGTGAAAGGCAGTGTTGCTGTCCACCAACTTGTGGAAGAGCTTCATGGCCAATGGGACCAGCTGGACCACAGCATCATCACTGCTGCCTACAGAGACATTATAGAAAATAATGCTTTAACGGCAGTTTTGGACATCAGGATGTGGAGATGATGAGGATCCTCTTAATTGAACAGCGACAGATTCAAGTTCTTGTTTAAGGACAATTGGCTTAGTTTAGGAGGCAAAGGTCGACAATACTAGTTATTATAGAGTCTTATCTAGATTTGGTACACCCCATTAACACCTGCTATTAAAAGGGGATCTGTACCTGAATGAGAAATCAACCTCCAGCCAAATTTAAAAGCTGATCGCTATTTAGTAATTGTGGGTTCATAATGGGAATAGTTGATTATTCGTTTCAATAGGGACACAAATAAATACACTGTAAATACACACCCACACCCTGGAAATCCTGATTCAGTGTCTACATACGCCATCCTGAGCTCACGCAGTTGGGACATTACAGTTTTTGTGAGCTTACCAGAGATGATCTTCTGTCCTATGTGGTTGGGGATCGGAGACTGCCGACTCTCCCGAGTGAACCACTTGTTGGTCGCCGAGTATCTACGGATGGTAAGCCGGAAGGTGTGTGGCTGCCTGCCATCTTTGTGCATCCTAATTGTCAAACAGTTAAGATCAAACTTAGATCCAGTGGCTTCGGTGACTTCAGTGGTTTTAAATAGCTGACAAAGTATCACACCTCTCCACAAGACTGCTCAGGAGCTCCTGAATCTTCTCTAAAACTTCTTTAGTTGATGACATTTTCTTGAAGGAGTCTTCATCACTAAGAGACTGAAACATGAGAGGACACGACTCCTGTTATTTGGCAGATTCATTGATTTGCAAAAAAAAAACTCTTAGTCAAGTCAAGCCCTGCTTATACTGATTGTCAACATATTTATATACAGTATACAGTATATATATGTTCATAAAACACTTTACAAAACATTGATGATTTCCTAGCCTACCTGGGGTGCCCCAGTAGGGGTGACAGGTGAGTCATCAACACCAAGGGACAGATTCTTCAAGCGCTGAGCACTGGGACCTCCAAACTCTCTCACCAAGTCATTCAATGGGAAGAGCTGTAAGTCTTTCACACTGACCAATCCCAGGGCTTGAAGTCTCTTAGCAGTTTGATGACCGACCCCTAAAAATACACGACAGGACCACAAATTTACCGTTGGGGATACTTGATAGAAGCTGAAGACACACCAAAGAGCTCAGTATTTAAAAATAGCTGCACATGAGGTGGACATCTGTACCGGGTACTTTGCGGAGACCGTTCAGGCCATCCATGATATCGCTGATGTTCTCCGGCAGCAGGGAGGTTTGCTGATTGGGTTTGAAGGTGCCCGACACCAGTTTGGCCAGTAGCTTGTTCGTGGCGATGCCAGCACAGCCAGTCAGACCCAGTTTGCTGTGGATGGCTTCTCTCAGCTCTGCGGCAATATGTGAACCTAAAGCCAACCTTGGATGATCACTAGCTTCAACATCTGCACCTGAGCAGGAAAAGAGAAACAGAAATCTGTGGTTTGAAAACCTTCTTCAACAGGATCCATAAGAAAACTTTTCATGTGGTGAGAAACTGAGAGTGCAATGCAAATATTGCACAATTTTTAGCATCTTGGCTTGTTTCACAACTAATTTCTCGGTTATCATGAGCCAGATGTTCATACGTAGATGTACAGCTGCACACCAGAGGCACAAAGGTGACTCACTGAGACGGCTGTAGACGTGTCCTTTGAATGAAAAGCTGTTAGATTCTGGTGTCTCTGCGAGTCTTGTTTCTACCATCTTTGTGATGTCCATGAAGTTTTCATCAAATCCAAGCCTCTCTACCAGTGGACAGTAAGACATCAGCAGCTCTGGAAGGAGGACAAGAAAAGGTAAAGAAAGAACATACATGAACAGAAATATGCATGATGTTAGCGTGAGCTTGTTGCACTGCAACATCTTTTCTTTTTGGACTCACAGATGAGAGATTCATTGGCAGCATCTGTTTTTTGAGTGTGTTTTGGGGTTTATTTCACTCTATAAATAGGGACTACTTTTCTAACTACTTCAAAAAACAGACCATTTTGTGTGTAGAGTCCAGCATTGTTTGTGGAGCATCCTGCCTACCTGTCACTTTATAGGACATTTCCCTGTAGTGTGTCAGGTCTTCTCCTTTCACCAGCACCAGCTGAGGACATTTCTCCTTAGCATGAGTAACAGACATCAGCTTGGTGACACCCAGCTCCCTTGCCACATAGTTACAGGTGACTATGATGTATTTCTGCTGAATACCTGATAATGAGAAGCATTACTGAACCACAAAAACATTCAGGAAAAACATCTGAGAGTCAACTTCTTTCATTCGCCATAGAGGATCTATGATATCAGTCTACCTAAAGGGACTTCTCTCAGTGCTGGGTTTCTGATCATTTCCACCTGAGCATAGAAGCAGTCCAGGTCAAAGTGCACAATGACTCTGTGTGCAGGTGCTGGTCCTGACGCTTTCTTCAGGCTTGGACCTGAAACAGGTTACAGATACAGTAATCACCATCTGACGCATATAGATAGCTGATAGACAGAGCCAAGTGTCTCTCTGCACGTCAAAAGCAACTGAAAGCAAAAAGAAAATGTCTGGTTTCAGGCAGCCTAAGTCTTCCTGTCTTCGTACTTTACCAGAAACTGAAGTGGGGCTGAGTGGGACTGAATCCACGAAACTGTTCTTCCACTCGCTGTCATCCTCTTCCATCTCATCCTCGCTTTTATCCATTTCAACCGGTGAATTTTATGTATTTTGTAGATTTCAATATCCCAGATTAGACAGTTGTCTTTCCGGTTGCTGTGGGGAAATTGTGAAGAAACGGTGAAGTTTCTCTGTCGCTGTAGATCTCAATTCAGGTTTGTGCCGCAGCGCCATCTGCCGACGTGGAGGGATTACTGCAACACCATGCACCACAGCCAATTCATTCAACTGTCATTGCCCGAAATATTTTTAGTTTTTGCAGATTAAATTAGTGTTATCTCCGTAAAAATAAACATACGTAGGGACGAAAACGAGCTTACTTTTTACGAATAAATTTGAGCAGCTTTTATTTAACGGTCGTCTCGCGACCTGAACAGAGCCTATAAATTTGAGGCTGGCGTCACTTGAAGTTCAGTTGGACGCTTGACCTGCGGCACCCACAGCTAGCAGATACAGTAGCTAGCAGCTAAACCATCGAGAGAAGTGGCGTTTTTGCTCATGTTTCCCTCGTCTGGCTTTTTTGCTGATATAAATTGTCCTTTCTCAGAACGTTGTGAGAGGCCCCACTGTTTGTACAGACATGTCACGGAATTGCGGGATATGTGTGATACCTCCAACAAATCATGGATAGTAGGTTGTACAGGTCAGTGTTTGGAGGTACCTTGGCGTTCATGCTAGGCGGCTGCAGTGCTGTTAGCTTGTATCATTAGTGTTGCCTGTGAACTTTTAAGATACAAAGTACAACTTAAAAATGAAGTGGATTAGATGTGGGTTAAATAATTGTATAACTGTCTGAGGATGAAGCAACTCACCTGTTAACACTTGACTACCTTGCATGTGTTTTTGCCTTCAAGTGAGGGTAAAAATCTGGCTAACTAAAATAGACTAGTCTCACATTTGGTCTGAGAGTAATTCAGCCATCCTGTGTCCTGATCGCTGTGATTTTTTAAATAAGCTATGTAGTATTGAAATTAAGCACATTTGTAGGCCCAGTATTCTCAAGGCAGGTAAGGAAAATCAATGTTTTTTCAAAATGATTTTATTATTGCTGTGCAATCTGTTCAAAATATTTCATTTCTCAAGGAGCAATTTGCACAAAATTAAGGTAATTTTCAGACATAAAAGAACACTAAAACAAGTAAATGAGAGACCTTTAACATTAAAAATCAAAAATGTTTGCTCTCGCGGGCCACCACACCAGCATACCCCACAGGTTTTTTTATATTTAACCCAGTCTCACCCTGTTTTATTTTTCTATTTCATGTTCCTTTTGGACAGGAGTTCAGAACGGTTATCCGCATGCTGGCTGTGGAGAATCAGTGAATGATGAGACCAACAATGACTGCCTTCAGGAGCTGGAGCGTATCAACAAAGAGATTGAAACTGTAAGGCACGAAGTGGAGCAGGAGCAAAGGCGACTGTCACGCTACCGGACTGTGCAGGCAGACAGCAGAAATACTGGGCCTGCTGTTCCTGTTTCCAAGTCTGAGACTGCAGGTACAAATGTAGACACAAGTTCTTACGGACTGTCGTTGTGCACAGACTTTACACAGACAAACTCCCGAGCAAGGAAGTACGTGGTTGACAACTCAAAACCAAGGACTGATTTGGAGTACGACCCGCTGTCCAACTTTTCTGCTGACTTGCGGTCTTACAGCTCATCAGGCAAAGAGCAAAAAGTGAAAAATGGACAAGGTTTGAAAAGAATGAGAAACTCTGTACCTTGTGACCAAAAGAAGCCAGTCACATCTCAGGCTCAGCTTTCAAGATTGCCACTTCCGGAGCCACTTGATGACCTTAATGAAGACGACGTCCTGATTATTGACATTCCTCCCTCGCCTGACAAAAAGAGAAGGCGAGTTCAGAAACCCGTTGATTCTGGTGCTGGCAAATCCTTCCAGGATAAAGTAGTTGAATCGAAAGAGGTCAAAATAGCTACTGTTTTACTTAATTCTCCACCACTGTGCTTCAAAAATGCTAAGGCATGCATGGTCACAACAGTACAAGAAAATAGAGCTTATAGTAATTGCTGTGCTGAAAGCAATCAAGGTCGATTTAATCATGAGCATTATGAGAATGAAGGATGCAAAGATATACTAATTAATAGGAGTGTAATTGACTTGACTGGATGTTTAGAAGACCTGGGAGGAAAAAGACAGAAAATTACTCACATCCAGGCTACTGAAACAGTAACGGAGAAAAGTCCTGAACCTGCAAGTCAGTCTGCCACCAAAGACCAACAAGATCAAAACTGGAACAATCTGGAGGAGGAAAAGGAAGAAAACACTTTTCAGGTTGAATTGCCTAAGTGTGACCTGCCCCATCGTATTGAGAAAATGAATCCACTGCAGCCATATGATTTTCCACCAAAAAATTCTCTTTTTTATAAAGATCCAGTTGCTGTCTCAGTCTCACCATGCAGGCAAGACACCAAGCAAGCCCAGAAAACAGAACTGCCAGCTCAGGACAGAGTTAGTAATCAGTGGTCTTACGCAACATGTGCACCGTCCATGCTGCCACACAGCCAGACAACATCAAGCAAAATTCCCGTAGAGATGCTGGGAAAAACTGCTGTGAACCATGTTCCACCTGAAAGCTACCAGGAGCCAGCAGAACCAGTTTCAGGCAGCAGCCAAGGTTTGGCTCTGCATAGTTCATTAGCATCAAGTTTGACAAACAGAGCTGAATCATCATCCGCTTCAACTGAACAGCTTTTGGAGAGGGTGGATGACGCGGTTATCATTACTGATTCCAGCTCTGAAGATGAGCTCAACTATTCAGAAATTGAGCTTTCTGACAGTGACCCAATGGAGGAGTGCTACAGGATCTTCATGACGGCAAACGAGGAGGATAAGGGAAATGATAAGCAGCCTGATGTGTCTGTAAGTATGCTGTAGACACTCAAGATCCAAGATGAAATTTCTCCCACAGTGTAAAGATCTTTTTGCTCACCTTGTCATTTTTAGGTTGGAGCTGTGACTGTGGAGAAGCCGGAGATTAACATCCAACCCCAAGCATTCCCAGGAAAGACGCGGGTGGCTCATGAAGCCAAACATACCGAGGTGCATGCCACATATACATGACGTTTTTCATGTTAAATTAAAAGATATAATTAAAAAAAAAAAACGATGTAAATTATCTGCTACCATTGATAGAAATGTAAGATGGATATTTCAGAATTGCCGTTTTTCTCTGGGTCACTACTCCTTTAAGATTACAAATTAGAATTTCAAGCATAAATTATAATTTAGCACATTTTTGGTTTGCGTGCTCCCATTCAGCAACCAATGGCTAAGAGCAGACCTCAGCCGCAGGTGCTGGTTCCCCTACGGAGCCCTGCGGTGTCAGGATTTGCCTCCCAGTCCTCCATCACCTCCAATATCCAGCACGTACAGCAGAGAGCCTCCATGCTGGCTGCATCAGTCAAAGGTGGACAGGCTTTCCTTTCCTCCACCTGTCAGAGGAGGTCAGAGACACAGGGTGCACCTTCTCCTGTAGCTCAAACCCCCGAAAACCTGCAGTCTGCTCCTGTGCAAAATGGTACGCATTTGTTGGCTTTTTCTATTAAAACTTCTTGTGTTTTTTTTAGTAGCTTTGACTGAATGCATGTGTGTTGTTGACTTATTCCACAGCTTACATGAACTGCGTACCTTTGGGAAATGCCATGATCAAAGTGGGTAACAACTTGCACTTGATCCTCCCAGAGGGCGCCTTCCCTCTGCCTGTTACTTGCAGTTCCAGCCCAGTTACCTCAGTGCTTACCCCAATCCGTCAAGTGCAGATGAGAGCTGTTGCTGTGAATCAAACATACTATTCACCTACTGGTACCCCTGTGCAAAGATGCCGCTCAGCAGCACCTGTGCTCATTCCTGCACTGGCACGTAAACCTTCAATGACTTCTGCCTGTGCATTGGCAAATTCAAGCTCTGCTGCTTCCACTACTCCTCACACTGCTGCTCATGCAGCTGTTAAGGTGAGAAGTGAAATGCAGCCTTTGTTGGGGTCATTCAGAAAGACTTGAGTTAGACATGTTTCATCAGTCAAATATTAATAGTGAATTTGTTCTTTTTAGCCAGTGCCTACGAAACGTAAGTTGAAGCCGCAGTGTGAGGCCCCCAAAGACAAAGTGCCGCATGAGATCCGACAGCGTTATGTCAACATGTTCACAGAGGAGTTCCTCAAAACAACAGCCAGCGCTAATGATGCCTTTGATAAGGTGAGTTTGTGCCACGTAATATCAGCCTCACTGATGACTACAGTCCAGGAATGGATTTGATTCAAGCCCTGTCATTGTTGATAGGCCCTTGCTGAAGAGAGGACCGTGTATAATCGCAGTGTGAACAAACTCAGATATCAGAGTGTTGCAGTGAATGCACTGAAGAGGCTGAAGAACCAGAGTGCTGCTGCTGCTAAAGGTTTAATCTCTGGAAATCTTAAACTGATAATGTGTAAATTATTCTGATTAAAAGACATAATTTAGTTTAGTCATCATCTATATTTTTCTGGTGCAGATGAAAATGAAGTGAACGCCCAACAATTCAAAGGCCACATTCCACTGAACCAGAAGAGGTTTAAAGGAAATGGTGAGGTGAATTGGTTTCCTTTCAATGCATTTGTCATTTCAGTCAGATGTATTGACAGTGTCTGAGTAAATTTGTATTTCCAACAGATGATATGGCATTTTATGAGAGTTTGAAGGACTATATTTTGACTGAGGAAAAGCTGATTGAGAGCAACTATCCTGTCCAGCACCCAGAGAAACCTGGCTGTGCTGTGCTTTTTGCTGACAATAAGAAAGGCAACCCAGAAGGTAAGTGAAAATGTCAAACACCCACTGTCAGACTATTTGATGCTATTCTCCTATTGTATCACTAGAGGGCACACTTAAGCTTTGTAATCCTCGACTGCAGCCAGGGATTCTTTTCTTGGCACATTTCAGTCTGGCGATGTACTTTTTTTTTTCTGTTTCGTTGAGTAAAGCTCTGAAGAGGATCTGCTGTCGATGTGGGGCTACATACTTTGTGAGCCAAACGGGTAAACACGTCCGTCAGGAGGAATGTAATTACCACTATGGGAAAGGAGTTAAGAATAAAGGTGAGTATACTTTAGTTTTATGCTTTAAAAACATCCTGTATGCGTCATAGTGTTTACTGTACAGCTTACTCAGTGCCAGGTGGAATGGAGACCCGCTACAGTTGCTGTGAGGGAGTCATGGGAGCACCTGGATGTCAGGTGTTTAAGGTAGGAAAAGGCAGTGAGATTGTTGTTCCATGAATAAATGATTTCCTGAGACCTCCACAAATGTGCCTGTGGGTAAATTGATAATTTTCCTTTCTACACAAGTTGCATGTCCATGATTCCCTCAGCCTGGATGGATTTGTCTCAACTGTCCCCAGAACAGTCTCCAATACGAGCTGTCCTGGGGTTTTCTCCTTGGATTGTGAAATGGTGAGCAGATCCTCTTTATGTTGATCATTTGTTATAGTTTCATCAGAATCAATCACTAACACTGGTGGTATAGGACCACATAAATTCTGAGCAAGAGGACAATAAAGCTTGGATGATTGACAGAATGAAAAGTTCTTCAACACCAGATCCTTCTGTTATTTGTTCTAAAAGGACTACTTTTAAAGTGATCTAGCTTTTAAGCTTTCTGAATATAAATACACCAAACTAAATAAGTAATTCTGACCATTAATTGTAACTCATTACTTTCTAAGCAACGTGATGTGCCTGATATAAAAACGGATTAATCAGTGGGTCTGGACGAAGTTAAAAAGATTTTGATATTGAGCCTCGATTCACTGAAACAACATATTGTGTTAATGTTTGTCTTCATAGTGTTATACCATTCATGGTCTGGAGCTGTCCAGAGTAACGCTGGTCAACTCTAGTCTGGAAGTCATCTATGACACCTTTGTCAGACCTGATAATGAGGTCATCGACTATAACACCAGGTAATGCAGTTAGATACTTTTCTGTTTTTGTTTGTTTTTCCCAATGTGGTTTAAACACCTACTTCAACTTTATTATCTCCCTCTGGAAATAACCCAAAGCTGATAAGAAAACAGGCAAGAACCTAAAAATTAAAGCTCCTGCACCGTGTCTTCAATGAGAGGAAATATAGAAATACACAGTTGAAGCAAATGTTCTTACCACTAGCTGTTTGACACTGGAGTTTTGTATGATAATAAGACTGATATAAA
The DNA here is from genome assembly GCF_051107435.1 of Chaetodon auriga. Classification (NCBI taxonomy): domain Eukaryota; kingdom Metazoa; phylum Chordata; class Actinopteri; order Chaetodontiformes; family Chaetodontidae; genus Chaetodon; species Chaetodon auriga. Next base: position 13,400,586 of record NC_135078.1, on the reverse strand, counting down.
GTGTGCTGATCATTACTTATGCAGGGTGATAAAATAAAGTGCTGTATAAATATACCAACTGCTCTATTGACAGCCTGTGACACTTGTCAAGATTTTCAGGCATCAGTGAGGAGGATGTGAAGGGTACGCACACCACGCTCCGTGAGGTGCAGGAGACCTTATTGAGCTTCATTAGTGCTGACACCATTGTGATTGGACACAGCCTGGAAATGGACCTCTGTGCCCTGAAGGTGACTTAGCTTTCTCCAGTGTTATTCTTTCACAGCATATATTCGTTGCAATCCTGACTAACCTGTGAGTTTAAACCAGGCTGGGATTTTCAAATCCAAGCTGTGAGCCTGTTTGCATAGAGGAAGAGGTTTGTAACAAAGCCAGTCACATTCAAGATGGCCGCCACAATTTCCTTGCAAAAAACCTTTTTTCAGGAGTGTCTTGTCCTTAGTTGATGTTTTAACTCGCTGTTCTTTTTGATGCCGTGTTTTCTATTTGGATTCATCTAGCAAGAGTTCCATTTCCCATATGACTGATAAGTGAGAAGGTTATTAATAACTGAATGGAGCAGGTATTAACAATAATGTAAATGCCTTTTGAGATAGAACAAACTCTGAACTAACGAGACATTTAGTTACTGGAGTCATGGAGGTTTGACCTGCTTTTCTCAGCTATTGTAGGGGTTCACAAGTTGGACTTTTAATGCAACATATGAGTAAGATGTAAAAATGGCAATACTTTGTAATATCTCAAGGGAGGAAGTCTCATAAATGAGGAAATGTCAGACATATAACTGCACTGACCAAAAGGAAGTGTGGTCACATGTTTTCTATAATGGACATGAGGGGTTAACAATGGTCAGCTGGCATTATATGAACCACTTTGGTAGCAGTGTTTGCAATGGATTTAGAGTTTAAGGGACTTTTTCCATCAGGTATTGACATTTTGTCCAAACCATTATGCAACTGGGTTTATGTTGAGCTGCCATTCTACAAGTGAATAAAAGGTGGGACTAGGATGCTACTCATAAGATGAAGGAAGTCATTTTGAGGGCCATGCTGGCCATGCCTGTATTTCTTCTTTATAATTGCTGACAAAGTTTCACGTCATCAAAGAAGCTAGTCCCAGTAGTAAGAACTTCAGATTTCATCCTCTTCACTGTAGTTGCTCCATGGCGTGGTTGTGGACACATCAGTGGTCTTCCCCCACCGTCTGGGACCCCCTCACAAGCTTACCCTCAACAGCCTCACTGCTGACTACCTCAGGAGGATCATTCAAGAGAGTGGTGGGTCATCATGGATAACCACAGCCATAAATCTCAAAGGAAATCCAAACAAAGACATGGATCATAATTAGGTTACAGATTTGAGTATGAGCATCACCAGTACATGCCTTTGCAACAGTGTAACTGAGTCATATTTAATGCATGCTTTGTTATTGCATACATTTGTTTAAATGGTATCAATTTTTTCCCAGTTTGTGGCCATGACACTGCAGAAGACGCCACTGCCTGCATGGAGCTTATGTTATGGAAGGTCAAAGAAGACGGAAAACTGAAAAAATGATGGAAATAAAATAAAGAAAATGCTGTTATGCAAATATGACTCACATCTGTTTGAGTGGAGACCTTTTGGCTTTGTTCTGATGACATTGGAGGGCTGTATATTTTTTTAGTTTAATTACATCACTTTGTGATTTGTGTTCAAGTATTTTCTGTATATTAAATTTTAATTTGCAGCCAATGTGTCCTTGTCTGTGTAAATATTGGTGGTTGCACTGTTGTGTGCTAAGAAAAGCATGGAATGAAGTGTGTGTGTGTGTGTGTGTGTGTGTGTTTCCACCCACAAAATGAAACTAGCCAATGAACATTCAGCTCAATTTAAGTAATTATGAATGATACATCAAGGAACAAATAGAATGTCCACATGTATTGCAAGTTTTTGGTAACAAACAAAAACTAACACAACTTTTTCCTTTTTTATCATGCAGATGATCACAATAATTTTGACGATATTGGAGATTGTAAACTGACTTTGTTTTCCCCTTGAAGTGTTTTACCATAATTCGTTGTTTCAAAGTGTTTCAGGAGACGATCACTTATCCTGAGCCGCAAAGTCCCATGCAGGGCATTGTGGTTACTTTACATCCTTCAGACCAACAGAGGTGCTTGTTTCTTTGCCTATCAGCTCTTCACCAGCTACATTTCCATTCAGTTACTCAGCCTTTCTCTTTGTCTTTCCCTTTCTGCCGCAGCACCTGCGGAAGCAGAATTTGCAGGCCTTGATGAAGAGGAGTATGAGGAACAGAATGATGGCGAGGAGGAGGACCAGGACATCCAGGCTGTGATACTGGTACCAGGTGAGCTCATGGGCCTGGACCCTCAGGTGCTTGGCTCCTTTGTTTCTCATGGTGTACTCAATCCAGAATACCGCCTCATCCAGAGGGCTGAGTGGTCTGTCATGGTGGATACTGGACAGCAACATGGCATTCTCCTTGTACCTATGAATGTGGAAATGCAGGGGTGAAAATGTGGATGAATGCATTGTATATTTTTAATTTTCATACTCTTTCTTTCTTTTGGTATGGATAAAAAGGAGTAAAGAGTTTATTTAGTTTCAATCAACAATATGAGGGTGATGTCAGCCTGTGGTTTTGTAATGTCATTGTGACCTTGAAACTCTGTGGTGGTAATCGAATTCTGTCATACAGCATTAGAGCATGGCTCGTTTTTGGCATGTGGTCAATCTGTAATATGATTAACCATCATCTGTCCAAAGAGGCAAGAAAGCAAAGGAAAATTGCTTTTAATACCCCAAAACAAACCAAGTGCAGGTTAGAGATCTTACGATTTGTCGTTGATGACAGCATTGATTGCATCTCTAAGGTCCTCAGTCTTCATGAAGTTAAAGTTCACGATAATGGCAGCTCCCTTAGCCTTCATATGGTTCAGGTTGTCTGGCTGGTCACTGAACATGGGGATGCCCACCATGGGAACACCGTGGTAGATGGCCTCATAAATCCCATTTGTGCCACCATGGGTGATGAAAGCTCTGGTCTTGGGGTGACCTGATAGGGCACCAAAAATCAAGAAACATACATTACTTTCTCCAATCAAGACATGTTGTTAAAGCACATCTTTTTACCTTTGTGTGATGTGACCAGTATCATGACACTGACTGAGAATCATGGACACAAGTCCTAACCCTAACCCACATTTCAACTACCAATGAATGAGTCCTAATCTAAACAAAAAATCTCATCTTCAGGATCCCAGGAAGGAAATAGAAATACTCTGAGTCTCAATACGACAGTTGGCCAACGTGAATAAACCTGAGCGAGGCCTCTTCTGTGTAATAGACAAGCTAAGTGACTCTCGACTATATAATAATAATAATAATAATAATAATAATAATAATAATAATAATAATAATAAAAACTATGTGCTGGACACCCTGTAAGTAAATGTCCTGAGGATTGTTCAGTTGGCTTTATTGGAGTTTTCCTTACCCAGTAGGTCATTCTGAGGGATCCAGTTGTATATCCTGGTGTTGGCACCCAGAGTCTTTGGTTTTTCTCCACTGTATCTCCACAGCACCTATAAACAATTGGAAAAACACTTTTCTACTGAAAGAGTACGAGTTTTGTGTCATACGATAGAAATTTAATGCTGAATGATGGAAAAAAGGAGTTGTGTTTTCTAACAACACTTCAGTACTGTTTTTTGGAAAATGGTCGATCTTTGGTGACTAACTTGTGGTTTTAGGTGAAGATACAAAATCTATCCAGTGTAATTTGTTAGCATCACCTATTTTTGAAAATCCCATCTCCACCTTTCCCATCAAATCTTCTTAAATGATCCAGATTCTTTTTTCGCTTTTGATGGTTTCTCCATGTCTGACATCCTGTCCCAATATCCTGATACTTCCAGCAAAAAATACCAAATCATTCTAATTTCATTACATGAACTTTATTCCACTCATGTGTAACTGTTGACCTCCTGCCTTATCATAATCTGGTTAATTTCCAACCTGCACAAAGCAGATTGTTTCATTGAATGCCAGCATGGTATGAAAGTCAATCTGAGGCTTGAACCTTGCCTCAGATGAGAATCCATCCCAGTTCACTTTTTGATGCCTTCGTTTTTGTTATTTACAAATCAATCAGCTGATCATGCAGTTGAAAGGAGTGATGTTTTAAATGAATTTGTTCCATGTAAAACATTTAACAGTCACCATTAACATTGCATTCACAACATATAAGACTGGAACATAAAACCTAAAAAGCCCCCTTGAATGTATTTACAAGAAGAGTTTTTAAAACAGTCCTTGGATTTATACTGCAGGTCCTTCCTGCCTGCGGCTTTCAGACTAGTGTGGGGCCAGCAGTTCCTTCAGCTTGGCCATGGCTGCTGTAACACCACAAATTTCCGCACTGTGGGAATAATTAAGGACCATCTTATCTTGCAACTGCTTTGTCATGTGACAACAGTGAACCACTGTGCAGTTAAAACTTCAATTTGAATTCAAGTTCATTCAAGGTTGCACATAGAGATTGTCCTCTGACCTTTTGTGGGATCTGAGCGAGGGCAGAGGCTATCATGTTTCCTTTCTCTGTTGTCATGTTCTTGATCATTGATCCCAGAGTGAAGACCACAATTCCTGCATCCCCAGAACTCTGCACAAAGTCCTCCATGTCCTGCAAGAAGAGTAACTATCTCAATACAAACCAATCAGCAATTAATTTTGTGTAATCGGCCTGTGATAGCACAGACAGCCCTACCTTTGGTAAAGGTTTAGCAGGTCTGCAGTGGATCCCACCAACAAATTTGAAGTTCGGGAGGACAGGATGAGGGAAGTCGAAATCCCAGAAGGTTCGCATCAACCAGATATCTGCTTTACCCATAATCTCACAGGCATTGATGGGTGTTCCTGTCACAAGTAATGGATGACAGTCACCCTTTGCAAAGTATCCCAAATACTTAAGATGAGATAGCTAATTTTCACATTTTATTTACTCTAAATATGAGATTGTTGTCAAAAGTGATTGAATATAAAGTCATTTTAATTAGTCCAAAGTGATTGAAGTGATTAAATTATCATTGGACTTTTTGTGGTCCATAAACGATTTGTTACACACAGTGCTTCTTGTTACTCACCTTTTACTTCAGTGTAATATTTATCTAATTCTTTCCAATAAACGCTATCTGTCACAAGATCGTTAAGTGCATAGAAGAGCAAGTTCCACACTCTCTCTGAGAAGTCCATCTTATCAGTCAGTTTGCTCATAGCACCAGGGACAAAGGATGGTGGAGCAGGCAGCTGACCACAATGTCTCTCCCAGTTATTCCCGAGGGAAAAGCGCAGGGAGAAGACCAGGGGGATGCCCAAAATATCTGCTGTTAAGTCACTGCCAGGGTAGATGGGGTCAGCCAGGAGAAGGTCGTATTTTCCATCCTTCAGCCTCTTCATGATGGTTTCTGATTTCAGCACGCCATCCAAAAACTTCAGTGAATTCTGCAGGTTGACTTTCATCAGATCGATGAATTTCATGTAAATCTGCAAGAGGCTCATATGATCCATCTCGTACATGGAGAAGTGAAGGATCTCTTCTAGTATCTCCTCCATAGTCTCCATTGAGACAGAGACATTGAAGGGTTCATAGTGAAAGCTGGAAGGCTCACTGGTGTTCATGAACATTGATGCACTCGGGACCAGAACCGTCACCTGGTGTCCTCTGTTAACCAGCTTCTCCAGCACAGGCTTCAGGTTAATCCAGTGGCTGCCATCAGTGTACCACACCAAAATGTTGCCTCCGTTTGCGTTCCATGTCACACAAAGTACCAACAGGATGCAAGCAGGGAGCTGCTTCATGGTGTGTCTTTGTGAGAGGTAAAGCCTACTGTGTCCTTGTCCTTTTTAATAGACACTCCTAGAAAAACATTAACTACACAAAGCTGACCTCCGGCTTGAATTTTCTCTTTTTACTGCATGGCAGATTAGATAATGTACCCAGCCAAAGATAGTGGTTTGAGGTAAAAGGTAGTGGCTGTGAAGTTGGCAATCAGTGTTACTTTAATAACCAAGAGGGATCTCGAACCTGTATTAGAAATCCACAACCAAAGTAAAATGAGACTTCAGATCCCCAGATTCTGCTTGTTAGCTTTGCAGAAATGGAATAAAATGATCCAAAAGCATAATGATCTCAGCTAAACTGGCTTGTCACACTGAGGACATTGTGTTTATGTGTGGATGTCTGAGCAAGAATTTCAAGTAAACAAGTAAAGAGAAAAAGCTGATGGAGAGCAAGTACTGTATCTTCTCTAGCACCCAGAGAAACATGACTTTTAACTGGCAATGAGAATGGCAACACAGGTGAAAATAAAACAAACATTAAACGTCAGAGACAACAGAATAAGGAATTATTTTGTAACTGTATTCTCTTGTAAGACCATCTCAGTTGTACAGTGCAACGCTCACATTACTGCTAACGCCACACCAACTGCCTGTCAATGTCAATCTCCATTTAACCCTCATTCGTGAACAAGACCCCGTGAGTCACTGTCAACATGAAGGCGGCAATCCAGTGATTTCTAGCAGAGAACCATGGCCTGAGAGTGGCCAAGTGTTGACTGTCATCCCAACAATGTCACATTTACTTGCAAAATGCCTCAGTGCATGCTAAAGGTCACTCTCTGATGAAGCCAACATGGCCACATCAGCTGTAACAAGCAGAGAAGCTAATCTGAATAAAGAAATCCAACCTCTATAGTGATGCACTCACAAACTACAGGCCGATATCCAACCTTCAATTCATCAGTGAGATACTGGAAAAGATTCTTCCAGTCCAAATTAACGCATTTCTTAAAGAAAATAACATTATGGAGGAGTTTCAATCAGACGTTTTAACAAACCACAGCACTGAAACGGCTCAGCGACCTCAGACTAAATTCAGATGAAAATAAGGTCTCATTTCTTGTCCTCTTCAATCTAAATGCAGCAAGTTGATATGATATCTTATCATCTTAATCATCTTGAACAGTTGGTTGAGTTTTCTGACTTTGTTAAACTGGTTTCAAACAAACATCAGAGGGAGAAAGTTTTCCGTCAGTCTTGGAGATCAGAAACATGACATCTGTTTGGGGGTTGCACAAGGCAGCTGCCTCGGCCCATTGCTGTTCTCATTATACATGCTGCCACTTGGTGACATCATTCAAAACTCTGCAGCTTGGCTGTTAACCAGGACCAAGAGGAGAGAGCACATCAGTCCAGTTTTAGCTGCTCTGCACTGGCTTCCTGTAGCATTCAGGATTGATTTTAAGGTCCTCCTCCTCGTATACAAAGCCCTTAATGGACAAGGGCCGAGCTACATCGCGAACTTGTTTATTATTATTATTATTATTATTATTATTATTATTATTAGTCCTGTCCAGCACCCAGAGAAACCTTGCTGTGCTGTGTTTTTTGCTGACAGTAAGAAGGTAAGTGAAGATGTCAAACACCCACTGTCAGACTATTTGATGCTATTCTCCTATTGTATCACTAGAGGGCACACTTAAGCTTTGTAATCCTCGACTACAGGCAGGGATTCTTTTCTTGGCACATTTCAGTCTGGTGATGTATTTTTTTTTTTTTCTGTTTTGTTGAGTAAAGCTCTGAAGAGAATCTGCTGTCGATGTGGGGCTACATACTTTGTGAGCCAAATGGGTAAACACATCCATCAGAAGGAATGTAATTACCACTATGGAAAAGGAGTTAAGAACAAAGGTGAGTATACTTTAGTTTTATGCTTTAAAAACATCCTGTATGTGTCATAGTGTTTACTGTACAGCTTACTCAGTGCCAGGTGGAATGGAGATCTGCTACAGTTGCTGTGAGGGAGTCATGGGAGCACCTGGTTACCAGGTGTTTAAGGTAGGAAAAGGCAGTGAGATTGTTCCATGAGTAAATTATTTCCTGAGACCTCCACAAATGTGCCTGTGGGTAAATTGATAATTTTCTTCTCTACACGAGTTGCATGTCCATAAGTCCCTCAGCCGGGATGGATTTGTCTCGACTGTCCCCAGACCGGTCTCCATTAATTGTAACTCATTACTTTATAAGCAACGTGATGTGCCCGATATAAAAACGGATTAATCAGTGGTTCTGGATGAAGTTGAAAAGATTTTTAATGTTTGATATTGAGCCTGTATGCACCGAAAACAACATATTGTGTCAATGTTTGTCTTCATAGTGTTATACCATTCATGGTCTGGAGCTGTCCAGAGCAACGCTGGTCAACTCTAGTCTGCAAGTCATCTATGACACCTTTGTCAGACCTGATAGATTCATAATCATAATCATAATCGTAATCATAATCATAATCATTCATTCATTCATTCATTCATCTTCTATACCGACTATCCCTTTCGGGGTTGCGGGGGGGCTGGAGCCTATCCCAGCTGTCAACCGGTGAGAGGCGGGGTACACCCTGAACCAGTCGCCAGTAGATTGCAGGGCAACATATAGAGACAGACACACCTCACACTCACACCTAAGGACAATTTCAAGGTACCAAGTAACCTAATGAGCATATTTTTGGTCTGTGGGAGGAAGCCGGAGTGCCCGGAGAGAACCCACACATGCATGGGAAGAACATGCAAACTTCACACAGAAAGACCCTGCCTGACCCGGGGATTGAACCGGCAACCTTCTTGCTGTGAGGCACGTGCGCTACCTGCTGCCGCCCAAATTTAGAATCAGAAAAAGCTTTATTGCCAAGTACGATTTTACACACACGAGGAATTTGTTGTGGTGAAGTTGGTATATGACACATCTACTAAAAATAAGAGTACAAAATATAACAATAGAAATATATATACACAAGTCTGTTCTTTGTTTGTTTGATTTTTCCGGAAACACAGTCTGTTATTTTCAGAAAGAAGTCCAAGCTGAGCGTTAATGTAACGCATAGAGTTGTATCTATGTCAATGTGACAAGATGAGGCAGAGGTGGAGTGTGAAGAGTGTCGGGGGGGTTGCGGGCCTTGTTGATAAGGCTGACAGCAGATGGGAAAAAAACTGTTCTTGTGGTGTGAGGTTTTGGTCCTGATGGACTGCAGCCTCCTGCCAGAGGGGAGTGTCTCAAAGAGTTTGTGTCTGGGGTGAGAGGGATCAGCCACAATCTTTTCTGCACGCCTCAGGGTCCTGGAGGCGTACAGGTCCTGTAGAGATGGGAGATTGCAGCCAATCACCTTCTCTGCAGACCGAATGACACGCTGCAGTCTGCCCTTGTCCTTGGCGGTGGCAGCAGCGTACCAGATGGTGATGGAGGAGATGAGGATGGACTCAATGATGGCTGTGTAGAAGTGCACCATCATTGTCTTTGGCAGGCTGAATTTCTTCAGCTGCCATAGGAAGTACATCCTCTGCTGTGCTTTCTTGACCTGTACGCCTTAAGGTGGGCATTGGTGGAGGTGACTGGAGCCGGAGCTGTTGGGAGGTGTCGTGGGGGATGGTTGCTGGACTGTCCCTTTGTCTTTCAAAGCGGCAGTAGAACTCGTTCAGATCGTTGGCTAGGCGTCAATCGTTGATGGAGTGGGAGGCTTTAGGCTTGTAGTTGGTGATCTGCCTGATAATGAGGTCATCGACTATAACACCAGGTAATGCAGTTAGATACTTTCCTGTTTTTTGTTTGTTTTTCCCAATGTGGTTTAAACACCTACTTCAACTCTGTTATCTCCCTCTGGAAATAACCTAAAGCTGATAAGAAAACAGGCAAGAACCTAAAAATTAAAGCTCCTGCACCGTGTCTTCAATGAGAGGAAATATAGAAATACACAGTTGAAACAAATGGTCTTACCACTAGCTGTTTGACACTGGAGTTTTGTATGATAATATGACTGATATAAAGTGTGCTGATCATTACTTATGCAGGGTGATAAAATAAAGTGCTGTATAAATACACCAACCGCTCTATTGACAGCCTGTGACACTTGTCAAGATTTTCAGGCATCAGTGAGGAGGATGTGAAGGGTACGCACACCACGCTCCGTGAGGTGCAGGAGACCTTATTGAGCTTCATTAGTGCTGACATCATTGTGATTGGACACAGCCTGGAAATGGACCTCTGTGCCCTGAAGGTGACTTAGCTTTCTCCAGTGTTATTCTTTCACAGCATATATCCGTTGCAATCTTGACTAACCTGTGAGTTTAAACCAGGCTGGGATTTTCAAATCCAAGCTGTGAGCCTGTTTGCATAGAGGAAGAGGTTTGTAACAAAGCCAGTCACATTCAAGATGGCCACCACAATTTCCCTGCAAAGAACCTTTTTTCAGGAGAGTCTTGTGCTTAGTTGATGTTTTAACTCGCTGTTCTTTTGGATGCCATGTTTTCTATTTGGATTCATCTAGCAACAGTTCCATTTCCCATATTACTGATAAGTGAGAAGGTTATTAATAACTGAATGGAGCAGGTATTAACAATAATGTAAATGCCTTTTGAGATAGAACAAACTCTGAACTAACGAGACATTCAGTTACTTGAGTCATGGAGGTTTGACCTGCTTTTCTCAGCTATTGTAGGGGTTCACAAGTTGGACTTTTAATGCAACATATGAGTCAGATGTAAAAATGGCAATACTTTGTAATATCTCAAGGGAGGAAGTCACATAAATGAGGAAATGTCAGACATATAACTGCACTGACCAAGAGGAAGTGTGGTCACATGTTTTCTATAATGGACATGAGGGGTTAACAATGGTCAGCTGGCATTATACGAACCACTTTGGTAGCAGTGTTTGCATTTTGAGGGCCATGCTGGCCATGCCTGTATTTCTTCTTTATAATTGCTGACAAAGTTTCACGTCATCAAAGAAGCTAGTCCCAGTAGTAAGAACTTCAGATTTCTTCCTCCTCACTGTAGTTGCTCCATGGACACATCAGTGGTCTTCCCCCACCGTCTGGGACCCCCTCACAAGCTTACCCTCAACAGCCTCACTGCTGACTACCTCAGGAGGATCACTCAAGAGAGTGGTGGGTCATCATCCTCAAGTATTTTCTGTATATTAAATTTTAATTTGCAGCCAATGTGTCCATGTCTGTGTAAATATTGGTGGTTGCACTGTTGTGTGCTAAGAAAACCTGAAGGGGAGAGGTGTCATCAGTGTTAACCATGTAAAAGCATGGAATGAAATGTGTGTGTGTGTGTGTGTGTGTGTGTGTGTGTGTGTGTGTGTGTGTGTGTTTTCCACCCACAGAATTAAACTATCAATGAACATTCAGCTCTTAATGTAAACTTGACCTAAGGTGCAAATTAGCACACCTGTCAGCAATTTAAGTCATTATGAATGATACATCAACAAATAGAATGTCCACATGTATTGTATTGCAACACAACTTTTTCCTTTTTTATCATGCAGATGATCACTTCACAATGATTTTGACGATATTGGAGACTGTAAACTGACTTTGTTTTCCCCTTGAAGTGTTTTACCATAATTCGTTGTTTCAAAGTGTTTCAGGAGACGATCACTTATCCTGAGCTGCAAAGTCTCATGCAGGGCATTGTGGTTACTTTACATTCTTCAGACCAACAGAGGTGCTTGTTTCTTTGCCTATCAGCTCTTCGCCAGCGACATTTCCATTCAGTTACTCAGCCTTTCTCTTTGTCTTTCCCTTTTTGCCGCAGCACCTGCGGAAGCAGAATTTGCAGGCCTTGATGAAGAGGAGTATGAGGAACAGAATGATGGCGAGGAGGAGGACCAGGACATCCAGGCTGTGATACTGGTACCAGGTGAGCTCATGGGCCTGGACCCTCAGGTGCTTGGCTCCTTTGTTTCTCATGGTGTACTCAATCCAGAATACCGCCTCATCCAGAGGGCTGACTGGTCTGTCATGGTGGATACTGGACAGCCACATGGCATTCTCCTTGTACCTACGAATGTGGAAATGCAGGTGTGAAAATGTGGATGAATGCATTGTATATTTTCAATTTTCATACTCTTTCTTTCTTTTGGTATGGATAAGAAGGGGAAAAGAGTTGATTTTATTTAGTTTCAATCCACAATATGAGGGTGATGTCAGCCTGTGGTTTTGTAATGTCATTGTGACCTTGAAACTCTGTGGCGGTAATCGAATACTGTCATACAGCATTAGAGCATGACTCGTTTTTGGCATGTGGTCAATCTGTAATATGATTAACCATCATCTGTCCAAAGAGGCAAGAAAGCAAAGGAAAATTGCTTTTAATATCCCAAAACAAACCAAGTGCAGGTTAGAGATCTTACGATTTGTCGTTGATGACAGCATTGATTGCATCTCTAAGGTCCTCAGTCTTCATGAAGTTAAAGTTCACGATAATGGCAGCTCCCTTAGCCTTCATATGGATCAGGTTGTCTGGCTGGTCACCGAACATGGGGATGCCCACCATGGGAACACCGTGGTAGATGGCCTCATAAATCCCATTTGTGCCACCATGGGTGATGAAAGCTCTGGTCTTGGGGTGACCTGATAGGGCACCAAAAATCAAGAAACATACATGACTTTCTCCAATCAAGACATGTTGTTAAAGCACATCTTTTTACCTTTGTGTGATGTGACCAGTATCATGACACTGACTGAGAATCATGGACACAAGTCCTAACCCTAACCCACATTTCAACTACCAATGAATGAGCCCTAATCTAAACAAAAAATCTCATCTTCAGGATCCCAGGAAGGAAATAGAAATACTCTGAGTCTCAATACGACAGTTGGCCAACGAAAATAAACCTGAGCGAGGCCTCTTCTGTGTAATAGACAAGCTAAGTGACTCTCCGACTATGTCATAACAACAACAACAACAACAACAACAACAACAACAACAACAATAATAATAATAATAAAACTGTGTGCTGGACACCCTGTTTCATTTAAAAGTAAATGTCCTAAGGATTGTTCAGTTGGCTTTATTGAAGTTTTCCTTACCCAGTAGGTCATTCTGAGGGATCCAGTTGTATATTCTGGTGTTGGCACCCAGAGTCTTTGGTTTTTCTCCACTGTATCTCCACAGCACCTATAAACAATTGGAAAAACACTTTTCTACTGAAAGAGTACGAGTTTTGTGTCATACTATATAAATTTAATGCTGAATGATGGAAAAAAGGAGTTGTGTTTTCTAACAACATTTCAGTACTGTTTTTTGGAAAATGGTCGATCTTTGGTGACTAACTTGTGGTTTTAGGTGAAGATACAAAATCTATCCAGTGTAATTTGTTAGCATCACCTATTTTTGAAAATCCCATCTCCACCTTTCCCATCAAATCTTCTTAAATGATCCAGATTCTTTTTTCGCTTTTGATGGTTTCTCCATGCCTTACATCCTGTCCCAATATCCTGATACATCCAGAAAAAAATACCAAATCATTCTAATTTCATTACATCAACTTTATTCCACTCATGTGTAACTGTTGACCTCCTGCCTTATCGTAATCTGGTTAATTTCCAACCTGCACGAAGCAGTTTGTTTCATTGAATGCCAGCATGGTATGAAAGTCAATCTGAGGCTTGAACCTTGCCTCAGATGAGAATCCATCCCAGTTCACTTTTTGCTGCCTTGGTTTTTGTTATTTACAAATCAATCAGCTTGATGTTTTAAATGAATTTGTTCCACGTAAAACATTTAACAGTCACCATTAACATTGCATTCACAACATATAAGACTGGAACATAAAACCTAAAAAGCCCCCTTGAATGTATTTACAAGAAGAGTTTTTAAAACAGTCCTTGGATTTATACTGCAGGTCCTTCCTGCCTGCGGCTTTCAGACTAGTGTGGGGCCAGCAGTTCCTTCAGCTTGGCCATGGCTGCTGTAACACCACAAATTTCCCCACTGTGGGAATAATTAAGGATCATCTTATCTTGCAACTGCTTTGTCATGTGACAACAGTGAACCACTGTGCAGTTAAAACTTCAATTTGAATTCAAGTTCATTCAAGGTTGCACATAGAGATTGTCCTCTGACCTTTTGTGGGATCTGAGCGAGGGCAGAGGCTATCATGTTTCCTTTCTCTGTTGTCATGTTCCTGATCATTGATCCCAGAGTGAAGACCACAATTCCTGCATCCCCAGAACTCTGCACAAAGTCCTCCATGTCCTGCAAGAAGAGTAACTATCTCAATACAAACCAGCCAGTATTTAACTTTGTGTAATAGGCCTGTGATAGCACAGACAGCCCTACCTTTGGTAAAGGTTTAGCAGGTCTGCAGTGGATCCCACCAACAAATTTGAAGTTTGGGAGGACAGGATGAGGGAAGTCGAAATCCCAGAAGGTTCGCATCAACCAGATATCTGCTTTACCCATAATCTCACAGGCATTGATGGGTGTTCCTGTTCCTTAAGATGAGATAGCTAATTTTCACATTTTATTTACTCTAAATATGAGATTGTTGTCAATAGTGATTGAATATAAAGTCATTTTAAGTAGTCCAAAGTGATTGAAGTGATTAAATTATCACTTTTTGTGGTCCATAAATGTTTTGTTACACACAGTGCTTCTTGTTACTCACCTTTGACTTCAGTGTAATATTTATCTAATTCTTTCCAATAAACACTATCTGTCACAAGATCATTAAGTGCATAGAAGAGCAAGTTCCACACCCTCTCTGAGAAGTCCATCTTATCAGTCAGTTTGCTCATAGCACCAGGGACAAAGGATGGTGGAGCAGGCAGCTGACCACAATGTCTCTCCCAGTTATTTCCAAGGGAAAAGCGCAGGGAGAAGACCAGGGGGATGCCCAAAATATCTGCTGTTAAGTCACTGCCAGGGTAGACGGGGTCAGCCAGGAGAAGGTCGTATTTTCCATCCTTCAGCCTCTTCATGATGGTTTCTGATTTCAGCACGCCATCCAAACACTTCAAAGAATTTTGTAGGTTGACCTTCATCAGATCGATGAATTGCAAGTAAATCTGCAAGAGGCTCATATGATCCATCTCGTACATGGAGAAGTGAATGAACTCTTCTAGGAACTTCTCCATAGTCTCCATTGAGACAGAGACATTGAAGGGTTCATAGTGAAAGCTGGAAGGTTCACTGGTGTTCATGAACATTGATGCACTCGGGACCAGAACTGTCACCTGGTGTCCCCTGTTGACCAGCTTCTCCAGCACAGGCTTCAGGTTAATCCAGTGGCTGCCCTCAGTGTACCACACCAAAATGTTGCCTCCGTTTGCGTTCCATGTCACACAAAGTACCAGCAGGATGCAAGCAGGGAGCTGCTTCATGGTGTGTCTTTGTGAGAGGTAAAACCTACTGTGTCCTTGTCCTTTTTAATAGACACCCCCAGAAAAACATTAACTACACAAAGTTGCCCTCTGGCTTGAATTTTCTCTTTGTGCTGCATGGCAGATTAGATAATGTACCCAGCCAAAGATAGTGGTTTGAGGTAAAAGGTAGTGGCTGTGCAGTTGGCAATCAGTGTTACTTTCATAACCAAGAGGGATCTCGAACCTGTATCAGAAATCCACAACCAAAGTAAAAAGAGACTTCAGATCCCCAGATTCTGCTCGTTAGCTGTGCAGAGATGGAATAAAATGATCCAAAAGCATAATGATCTCAGCTAAACTGGCTTGTCACACTGAGGATGTTATGTGTATGTGTGGATGTCTGTGCAAGAATTTCAAGTAAACATTTTTTCAGAGAAAAAGCTGATGGAGAGCAACTACTGTATCTTGTCCAGCACCCAGAGAAGCATGTCTTTTATCTGGCAATGAGAATGGCAACACAGGTGAAAATAAAAACAGACGTTAAAGGTAGGACACGACAGAATGACAGAATGAGGAATTATTTTGTACCTGTATTCTCTTGTAAGATCATTTCAGATGTACAGTACAACGCCCACATTACTGCTAATGCCACACCAACTGCCTGTCAATGTCGATCTGGCAAGTTTTGACTCTCATCCCAACATTGTCACATTCACTTGCAAAATGCCTCAGTGCATGCTAAAGGTCACGGCCTGATGAAGCCAACATGGCCACATCAGCTGTAATGAGCAGAGAAGCTAATCTGAATGGGGGAAAAAAAACAGCTCATCTCAGATGTACAGTACAATGCCCACATTACTCCTAATGCCACACCAACTGCCTGTCAATGTCAATCTCCATTTTACCCTCACTCGTTACCCCGTGAGTCACTGCCAACGTGAAGGCAGCAATCCAATGATTTCTAGCAGAGAACCATGGCCTGAGACTGGCAAGTGTTGACTGTCATTCCAACATTGTCACACTGGCTTGCAAAACGCCTCAGTGCATGCTAAAGGTCACTCTCTGATGAAGCCAACATGGCCACATCAGCAGAGCAGAGAAGCTAATCTGAATGGGAGAACAAAAAAAAAAAGAAAAAAAAACCCAGCTCTACAAACAAGCATATTCCCCGATGTGTTGAAAACAGCTGTTATAAAACCATTACTAAGGATATCCAACCTAGATAGTGAGGCACTCACTAACTACAGGTTGATTTCCAACCTTCCATTCATCAGTAAGATACTGGAAAAGATTCTTCCAGTACAAATTAACGCTTTTCTTAAAGAAAATAAGATTCTGGAGGAGTTTCAATCAGACTTCAGAACAAATCACAGCACTGAAACGGCTCAGCGACCTCAGACTAAATTCAGATGAAAATAAGGTCTCATTTCTTGTCCTCTTCAATCTAAATGCAGCAAGTTGATATGATATCTTATCATCTTAATCATCTTGAACAGTTGGTTGGTTTTTCTGACTTTGTTAAACTGGTTTCAAACAAACATCAGAGGGAGAAAGTTTTCCGTCAGTCTTGGAGATCAGAAACATGACATCTGTTTGGGGGTTGCACAAGGCAGCTGCCTCGGCCCATTGCTATTCTCATTTTTCATGCTGCCACTTGGTGACATCATTAGGGGTCACAATGTATGTTTCCATAGTTACGCTGATGACACACAACTGTACATCTGTGCTGAACCAAATGATGCTGCAGCTATAGAATCTATCACAAACTGTCTCTTGGCAATAAATAAATGGATGAGCAATGATTTATTGAAGTTAAATGAGAAGAAAATTGAAATCCAACTAGTCCGCTCTAAAACAAAGAGAGAAAAGGTGTTTAATCATGTGGGGACATTAACTCACTGGATTAAATCTGAGGTTACAAATCTTGGTGTCATTGTAGACTCAAAGCTAAGCTTCAAGTCCCAAATCAACAAGGTGACGAAGACTTCATTTCACCTTCGTCAAAAGCGTCAAAGTACAAACATTTCTAAATCAAAAAAAGATGTTGAGAAACTGATTCATGCCTTCATTTCAAGACATCTTGATGACTGTAACGCGCTATTTACTGGCCTCCTGACGGAAAGCACAGAGGCTTCAGCTCATTCAATACTCTGCAGCTCGGCTGTTAACCAGGACCAGGAGGAGACAGCACATCAGTCCAGTTTTAGCTGCTCTGCACTGACTTCCTGTAACATTCAGGATTGATTTTAAGGTCCTTCTCCTCGTATACAAAGCCCTTAATGGACTAAGACCAAGCTACATCGCGAACTCGTTTATTATTATTATTATTGTTATTATTATTATTTGTCCTGTCCAGCACCCAGAGAAACCTGGCTGTGCTGTGCTTTTTGCTGACAATAAGAAAGGCAACCCAGAAGGTAAGTGAAGATGTCAAACACCCACTGTCAGACTATTTGATGCTATTCTCCTATTGTATCACTAGAGGGCACACTTAAGCTTTTAATCCTTGACTACAGCCAGGGATTCTTTTCTTGGCACATTTCAGTCTGGTGATGTACTTTTTTTCTGTTTCGCTGAGTAAAGCTCTGAAGAGAATCTGCTGTTGATGTGGGGCTACATACTTTGAGCCAAACGGGTAAACATGTCTGTCAGGAGGAATGTAATTACCACTATGGGAAAGGAGTTAAGAATAAAGGTGAATATACTTTAGTTTTATGCTTTAAAAACATCCTGTATGCGTCATAGTGTTTACTGTACAGCTTACTCAGTGCCAGGTGGAGTGGAGACCCGCTACAGTTGCTGTGAGGGAGTCATGGGAGCACCTGGATGTCAGGTGTTTAAGGTAGGAAAAGACAGTGAGATTGTTGTTCCATGAGTAAATTATTTCCTGAGACCTCCACAAATGTGCCTGTGGGTAAATTGATAATTTTCTTCTCTACACGAGTTGCATGTCCATGATTCCCTCAGCCTGGATGGATTTGTCTCAGTCTCCAATATGAGCTGTCCTGGGGTTTTCTCCTTGGATTGTGAAATGGTGAGCAGATCCTCTTTAAGTTGATCATTTGTTAGAATTTCATCAGAATCAACAACTAACACTGGTGGTATAGGACCACATAAATTCTGAGTAAGAAGACAATAAAGCTTGGATGACTGACAGAATGAAAAGTTTTTAAACACCAGATCCTTCTGTTACTTGTTCTAAAAGGACTACTTTTAAAGTGATCTAGCTTTTAATCTTTCTGAATATAAATACACCAAACTAAATAAGTAATTCTGACCATTAATTATAACTCATCACTTTCTAAGCAACGTGATGTGCCCGATATAAAAGCGGATTAATCAGTGGGTCTGGAAAGTCTGCAAGTCATCTATGACACCTTTGTCAGACCTGATAATGAGGTCATCGACTATAACACCTGGTAATGCAGTTAGATACTTTCCTGTTTTTGTTTGTTTTTCCTAACATTGTTGAAACACCTACTTCAACTCTATTATCTCCCTCTGGAAATAACCCAAAGCTAAGAAAACAGGCAAGAACCTAAAAATTAAAGCTCCTGCACCGTGTCTTCAATGAGAGGAAATATAGAAATACACAGTTGAAGCAAATGTTCTTACCACTAGCTGTTTGACACTGGAGTTTTGCATGATAATATGATTGATATAAAGTGTGCTGATCATTACTAATGCAGGGTGATAAAATAAAAGAACTACTGTATAAATACACCAACCGCTCTATTGATAGCCTGTGACATTTGTCAAGATTTTCAGGCATCAGTGAGGAGGATGTGAAGGGTACGCACACCACGCTCCGTGAGGTGCAGGAGACCTTATTGAGCTTTATTAGTGCTGACACCATTGTGATTGGACACGGCCTGGAAATGGACCTCTGTGCCATGAAGGTGACTTAGCTTTCTCCAGTGTTATTCTTTCACAGCATATATTCGTTGCAATCCTGACTAACCTGTGAGTTTAAACCAGCATATGAGTAAGACGTGAAAATGGCAATACTTTGTAAAATCTCAAGGGAGGAAGTCTCATAAATGAGGAAATGTCAGACATATAACTGCACTGACCAAAAGGAAGTGTGGTCACATGTTTTCTATAATGGACATGAGGAGTTAACAATGGTTAGCTGACATTATATGAACCACTTTGGTAGCAGTGTTTGCAATGGATTTAGAGTTTAAGGGACTTTTTCCATCAGGTATTGACATTTTGTCCAAACCATTATGCAACTGGGTTTATGTTGAGCTGCCATTCTACAAGTGAATAAAAGGTGGGACTAGGATGCTACACATAAGATGAAGGAAGTCATTTTGAGGGCCATGCTGGCCATGCCTGTATTTCTTCTTTATAATTGCTGACAAAGTTTCACGTCATCAAAGAAGCTAGTCCCAGTAGTAAGAACTTCAGATTTCATCCTCTTCACTGTAGTTGCTCCATGACATCGTTATGGACACATCAGTGGTCTTCCCCCACCGTCTGGGCCCCCCCTCACAAGCTTACCCTCAACAACCTCACTGCTGACTACCTCAGGAGGATTATTCAAGAGAGTGGTGGGTCATCATCATCATCATCATCATCATCATCATCATGTGATTTGTGTTCAAGTGTTTGCTATATATTAAATTTTAATTTGCAGCTAATGTGTCCATGTCTGTGTAAATATTGGTGGTTGCACTGTTGTGTGCTAAAAAAACCTGAAGGGGAGAGGTGTCATCAGTATTAACCAAGTAAAAGCATGGAATGAAATCTCTCTCTCTCTCTCTCTCTCTCTCTCTCTCTCTCTCTCTCTCTCTCTCTCTCTCTCTCTCTCTCTCTCTCTCTGTGTGTGTGTGTGTGTGTGTGTGTGTGTGTGTGTGTTTCCACCCACAGAATGAAACTAGCCAATGAACATTCAGCTCTTAATATAAACTTGACCTAAGGTGCAAATTAGCACACCTGTCAGCAATTTAAGTAATTATGAATGATACATCAAGGAACAAATAGAATGTCCACATGTATTGCAAGTTTTTGGTAACAAACAAAAACTAACATAATTTTTTCCTTTTTTGTCATGCAGATGATCACTTCACAATGAGTTTGACAACAGTATTGGAGATTGTAAACTGACTTTCTTTTACCTGTGAGGTGTTTTACCATATTTATTTGTTCCAAAGTGTTTCAGAGACGATCACTCATCCCGAGCCGCAAAGTCCCATGCAGGGCATTGTGGTTACTTTACATCCTTCAGACCAACAGAGGTGCTTGTTTCTTTGCCTATCAGCTCTTCACCAGCGACATTTCCATTCAGTTACTCAGCCTTTCTCTTTGTCTTTCCCTTTCTGCCGCAGCACCTGCGTAAACAGAATTTGCAGGCCTTGATGAAGAGGAGTATGAGGAACAGAATGATGGCGAGGAGGAGGACCAGGACATCCAGGCTGTGATACTGGTACCAGGTGAGCTCATGGGCCTGGACCCTCAGGTGCTTGGCTCCTTTGTTTCTCATGGTGTACTCAATCCAGAATACTGCCTCATCCAGAGGGCTGAGTGGTCTGTCATGGTGGATACTGGACAGCCACATGGCATTCTCCTTGTACCTACGAATGTGGAAATGCAGGGGTGAAAATGTGGGTGAATGCATTGTATATTTTCAACTTTTATACTCTTTCTTTCTTTTGGTATCGATAAAAAGGGGTAAAGAGTTGATTTTATTTAGTTTCAATCAACAATATGAGGGTGATGTCAGCCTGCGGTTTTGTAATGTCATGGTGACCTTGAAACTCTGTGGTGGTAATCGAATTCTGTCATACAGCATTAGAGCATGACTCCCTTATGGCATGTGGTCAATCTGTATTATGATTAACTTTGAACTGTCCAAAGAGGCAAAAAAGCAAAGGAAAATTGCTTTTAATACCCCAAAACAATCAGTTAGAGGTTAGAGATCTTACGATTTGTCGTTGATGACAGCATTGATTGCATCTCTAAGGTCCTCAGTCTTCATGAAGTTAAAGTTCACAATAATGGCAGCTCCCTTAGCCTTCATATGGATCAGGTTGTCTGGCTGGTCAGCGAACATGGGGATGCCCACCATGGGAACACCGTGGTAGATGGCCTCATAAATCCCATTTGTGCCACCATGGGTGACGAAAGCTCTGGTCTTGGGGTGACCTGATAGGGCACCAAAAATCAAGAAACATACATGACTTTCTCCAATAAAGACATGTTGTTAAAGCACATTTTTTGACCTTTGTGTGACATGACCAGTATCATGACACTGACCGAGTATCATAGACACAAGCCCCCATTGCAGGGTCCTCGACTACATTTGTCCAAGGACAAGACTTTTTCTAAGCAGACACTGTGGGGGCCGGACTTTCAAATAACAAGAAAACGGTCAGGCTTAATTAGCCTATTACTGTTTAATGTTTTCACTTAAATTCATGTTGTTTTTGTGAGCCTATATCAGTGTGACCAGACGGCTGTGCAACGGTAATTTCTGGACAGTCTTGCATGTCGTGAAGAATAATCTGATAATCGGCGAGAGTGGGACAGCATCTTACGTACTCTAGTAATTAGTGACCAGTCTCAGGTGTGCGCTAAGGTGATTGATCATGAAGGGGTGCTGGCTGAACAGGTGAGCAGATGAGAGAGACAATGGCAGCAGGTAAAGAGCTGGCAGACTGACGCACATTGTAAAATGTAAAGTAAATAAAGGAAATGCTCCTGGTGCACTTTAGAAAACAAACAAACAAAAGATCACTTTTTATTTACTCTTTTTTTGTTTTCTTTAAAGTTGGTTGGCAGTGGCATTCCAAAGTTCCAGTTTGAGTGACATCTGATGTCCCAAGCACTGCATCATTTCCTTTCGTATAAAACATCTTGGTAAGTAGAATTTTTTTTTGTTTTTTAACTGCAACAGCAGTGTAAAGATGAAATCATATGTAATGTAAATGATTACTATGTAATATGGCATTGGGAAAGAGCTGTAGTGTGCATAGTTAACTAACTCATGTATTGTACTTGGTACAGTTTTGAGGTACTTGTGGTTGAGTATTTCCATTTTATGCTGTGTTCTCTCTCGTATGTCCCCTTTTCTATTGGCAAACTAAGTAATAAACTGTTTAGGGTTTTGTGCTGTCAAGCTGAAAAATAATAATGACAATAATAATAATTTATAAACTTTGTGGTGGACACCCTGTTTCATTGAAAAGTAAATGTCCTGAGGATTGTTCAGTTGGCTTTATTGGTGTTTTCCTTACCCAGTAGGTCATTCTGAGGGATCCAGTTGTATATTCTGGTGTTGGCACCCAGAGTCTTTGGTTTTTCTCCACTGTATCTCCACAGCACCTATAAATCGGGAAAACACTTTTCTACTGAAAGAGTACTAGTTTTGTGTCATAATATACTATATAAATTTAATGCTAAATGATGGAAAAAAAGTAGTTGTGTTTTCTAACAACATTTCAGTACTGTGTTTTGGAAAATGGTCGATTTTTGGTGACTAACTTGTGGTTTTAGGTGAAGATACAAAATCTATTCAGTGTAATTTGTTAGCATCACCTATTTTTGAAAATCTCATCTCCACCTTTTCCATCAAATCTTCTTAAATGATACAGATTCTTTTTTATGCTTTTGATGGTTTCTCCACTTCTTACATCCTGTCCCAATGTCCTGATTCATCCAGAAAAAAATACCAAATCATTCTAACTTCATTACATGAACTTTATTTCACTCATGTGTAACTGTGTAATGTCTAACTGTTGACCTCCTGCCTTATCTTAATCTGGTTAATTTCCAACCTGCACAAAGCAGTTTGTTTCATTGAATGCCAGCATGGTATGAAAGTCAATCTGAGGCTTGAACCTTGCCTCAGATGAGAATCCATCCCAGTTCACTTTTTGTTGCCTTCGTTTTGGTTATTTAAAAATTGATCAGCTGATCGTGTAGTTTGAAGGAGTGAATGTTTTAAATGAATTTGTCCCATGTAAGCAATTTAACAGTCACCATTAACATTGCATTCACAACACACAATACTGGAACATAAAACCTAAAAAGCCTCCTTGAATGTATTCACAAGAAGAGTTTTTAAAACAGTCCTTGGATTTATACTGCAGGTCCTTCCTGCCTGCGGCTTTCAGACTAGTGTGGGTCCAGCAGTCCCTTTGGCATGGCCAAGGCTGCTGTAACACCACAAATTTCCCCACTGTGGGATTAATTAAAGATCATCTTATCTTGCAACTCCTTTGTAAGGTGACAACAGTGGACCACTGTGCCGTTAAAACTTCAATTTGAATTCATGCTCATTCAAGTTGGCACATAGAGATCGTCTGACCTTTTGTGGGATCTGAGCGAGGGCAGAGGCTATCATGTTTCCTTTCTCTGTTGTCATGTTCTTGATCATTGATCCCAGAGTGAAGACCACAATTCCTGCATCCCCAGAACTCTGCACAAAGTCCTCCATGTCCTGCAAGAGGAGTAACTATCTCAATACAAACCAACCAGCAATTAATTTTGTGTAATTGGCCTGTGATGGCACAGACAGCCCTACCTTTGGTAAAGGTTTAGCAGGTCTGCAGTGGATCCCACCAACAAATTTGAAGTTTGGGAGGACAGGATGAGGGAAGTTGAAATCCCAGTAGGTTCGCATCAACCAGATATCTGCTTTACCCATCATCTCACAGGCACTGGTGGGTTTTCCTGTCACAAGTAATGGTAACAGCCACACATTGCAAAGTATCCCAAATACTTAGGATGAGATCAGTAATCTTCACATTTTATTTACTCTAAATATGAGATTGTTGTCAAAAGTGATTGAATATAAAGTCATTGCAAAAAGTCCAAAGTGACTAAAGTGATTAAATTATAACTTTTTGTGGTCCATAAACGTTTTGTTACACACAGTGCTTCTTGTTACTCACCTTTGACTTCAGAGTAATATTTATCTAGTTCTTTCCAGTAAACCCTGTCTGTCACAAGATCGTTAAGTGCATAGAAGAGTATGTTCCACACTCTCTCTGAGAAGTCCATCTTATCAGTCAGTTTGCTCATAGCACCAGGAACAAAGGATGGTGGAGCAGGCAGCTGACCACAATGTCTCTCCCAGTTATTCCCGAGGGAAAAGCGCAGGGAGAAGACCAGGGGGATGCCCAAAATATCTGCTATTAAATCACTGCCTAGGAAGATGGGGTCAGCCAGGAGAAGGTCGTATTTTCCATCCTTCAGCCTCTTCATGATGGTTTCTGATTTCAGCACGCCATCCAAACACTTCAACGAATTCTCCAGATTGACCTTTGCCATTTTGATGAATCTCATGTAAATCTGCAAGTAGCTCATATGATCGATCTCGTACATGGAGAAGTGAATCATCTCTTCTAGTATCTCCTCCATAGTCTCCATTGAGACAGTGACATTGAAGGGTTCATAGTGAAAGCTGGAAGGTTCACTGGTGTTCATGAATAACGATGCACTCGGGACCAGAACCGTCACCTGGTGTCCCCTGTTGACCAGCTTCTCCAGCACAGGCTTCAGGTTAATCCAGTGGCTGCCCTCACTGTACCACACCAAAATGTTGCCTCCGTTTGCGTTCCATGTCACACAAAGTACCAACAGGATGCAAGCAGGGAGCTGCTTCATGGTGTGTCTTTGTGAGAGGTAAAGCCTACTGTGTCCTTATCCTTTTTAATAGACACTCCCAGAAAAACATTAACTACACAAAGTTGACCCCTGGCTTGAATTTTCTCTTTTTACTGCATGGCAGATTAGGTAATGTACCCAGCCAAAGATAGTGGTTTGAGGTTAAAGGTAGTGGCTGCGAAGTTGGCAATCAGTATTACTTTAATAGCCAAGAGGAGATCTCTAACCTGCATCAAAAATCCACAACCAAAGTAAAAAGAGACTTCAGATCCCCAGATTCTGCTTGTTAGCTGTGCAGAGATGGAGTAAAATGATCCAAAAGCATAATGATCTCAACTAAACTGGCTTTTCACCCTCTTCGTTAACTGACAAAGTTATGTGTATGTGTGGATGTCTGTGGAAGAATTTCAGGGAAAAATTTTTGTAAGAGAAAAAGCTGATGGAGAGCAAGTACTGTATCTTCTCTAGCACCCAGAGAAACATGACTTTTAACTGGCAATGAGAATGGCAACACAGGTGAAAATTAAAACAGGTGTTAAAGGTAGGAGATGACAGGATGAGAAATTATTTTGTAACTATATTCTCTTGTAAGACCATCTCAGATGTACAGTACAATGCCCACATTACACCTAATGCCACATCAACTGCCTGTCAATGTCAATCTCCATTTTACCCTCACTTGTGACCCCGTGAGTCACTGCCTACATGGAGGCGGCAATCCAGTGATTTCTAGCAGAGAACCATGGCCTGAGACTGGCAAGTGTTGACTGTCATTCCAACATTGTCACACTGGCTTGCAAAACCCCTCAGTGCATGCTAAAGGTCATGGTCTGATGAAGCCAACATGGCCACATCAGCAGAGCAGAGAAGCTAATCTGAATGGGAGAACAAAAAAAATGAAAAAAACCCCAGCTCTACAAACAAGCATATTCCCCGATGTGTTGGAAACAACTGTTATAAAACCATTACGAAAGAAATCCAACCTAGATAGTGATGTACTCACAAACTGCCAAAGGTCACGCTCTGATGAAGCCAACATGGCCACATCATGTATGCATCATGTAACAAGCAGAGAAGCTAATCTGAATAAAGAAATCCAACCTCAATAGTGATGCACTCACAAACTACAGGCCGATGTCCAACTTTCCATTCATCAGTAAGATACTGGAAAAGATTCTTCCAGTCCAAATTAACGCCTTTCTTAAAGAAAATAACATTCTGGAGGAGTTTCAGTCAGGCTTCAGAACAAACCACAGCACTGAAACGGCTCAGCGACCTCAGACTAAATTCAGATGAAAATAAGGTCTCATTTCTTGTCCTCTTCAATCTAAGTGCAGCAAGTTGATATGATTGATCATAATATCTTCATCATCTTGAACAGTTGGTTGGTTTTTGTACCTGTGTTAAACTGGTTTCAAACAAACATCAATGGGACAAATTTTGGGTCAGTCTTGGAGATCATGTCTGAGAAACATGACATCTGTTTTGGGGTTGCACAAGGCAGCTGCCTCGGCCAATTACTGTTCTCATTATACAGGCTGACCCTTCTTGACATCGTTAGGGGGCACAATGTATGTTTCCATACTTATGCTGATGACACACAACTGTACATCTGTGCTGAACCAAATGATGCTGCAGCTATAGACTTTATCACAAACTGTTTCATGGCAATAAATAAATGGATGAGCAATGATTTATTGAAGTTAAATGAGAAGAAAACTGAAATCAAACTAGTACGCTCTAAAACAAAGAGAGAAAAGGTGTTTTATCATGTGGGGACATTAACTCCCTGGATTAAATCTGAAGTTACAGATCTTGGTGTCATCGTAGACTCAGAGCTAAGCTTCAAGTCCAACATCAACAAGGTGACTAAGACTTCATTTCACCTTAGAAAGCCCCAAAGTACGACCATTTCTCAATAAAAAAAAAGATGTTGAGAAACTGATTCCTGCCTTTATTTCAAGACAACTTGATGACTGTAACGCACTATTTACTGGCCAACACAACAAAAAACACAGAGACTACAGCTCATTCAAAACTCTGCAGCTTGCCTGTTAACCAGGACCAAGAGGAGAGAGCACATCAGTCCAGTTTTAGCTGCTCTGCACTGGCTTCCTGTAACATTCAGGATTGATTTTAAGGTCCTCCTCCTCGTATACAAAGCCCTTAATGAACAAGGACCAAGCTACATTGCGAACCTGTTTATTATTATTGTTATTATTTGTCCTGTCCAGCACCCAGAGAAACCTGGCTGTGCTGTGCTTTTTGCTGACAATAAGAAAGGCAACCCAGAAGGTAAGTGAAGATGTCAAACACCCACTGTCAGACTATTTGATGCTATTCTCCTATTGTATCACTAGAGGGCACACTTAAGCTTTGTAATCCTTGACTGCAGCCAGGGATTCTTTTCTTGGCACATTTCAGTCTGGTGATGCACTTTTTTTCTGTTTCGTTGAGTAATGCTCTGAAGAGAATCTGCTGTCGATGTGGGGCTACATACTTTGAGCCAAACGGGTAAACACGTCCGTCAGGAGGAATGTAATTACGACTATGGGAAAGGAGTTAAGAATAAAGGTGAGTATACTTTAGTTTTATGCTTTAAAAACATCCTGTATGCGTCATAGTGTTTACTGTACAGCTTACTCAGTGCCAGGTGGAGTGGAGACCCGCTACAGTTGCTGTGAGGGAGTCATGGGAGCACCTGGATGTCAGGTGTTTAAGGTAGGAAAAGGCAGTGATATTGTTCCATGAGTAAATTATTTCCTGAGACCTCCACAAATGTGCCTGTGGGTAAATTGATAATTTTCCTTTCTACACAAGTTGCATGTCCATGATTCCCTCAGCTGGATGGATTTGTCTCGACTGTCCCCAGGACAGTCTCCAATACGAGCTGTCCTGGGGTTTTCTCCTTGGATTGTGAAATGGTGAGCAGATCCTCTTTAAGTTGATCATTTGTTATAGTTTCATCAGAATCAACGACTAACACTGGTGGTATAGGACCACATAAATTCTGAGTAAGAGGACAATAAAGCTTGGATGATTGACAGAATGAAAAGTTCTTCAACACCAGATCCTTCTGTCATTTGTTCTAAAAGGATTACTTTTAAAGTGATCTAGCTTTCAAGCTTTCTGAATATAAATACACCAAACTAAATAAGTAATTCTGACCATTAATTGTAACTCATTACTCTATAAGCAACATGATGTGCCCGATATAAAAACGGATTAATCAGTGGTTCTGGATGAAGTTAAAAAGATTTTGGATGTTTGATATTGAGCCTCGATTCACTGAAACAACATATTGTGTTAATGTTTGTCTTCATAGTGTTATACCATTCATGGTCTGGAGCTGTCCAGAGTAACGCTGGTCAACTCTCGTCTGCAAGTCATCTATGACACCTTTGTCAGACCTGATAATGAGGTCATCGACTATAACACCAGGTAATGCAGTTAGATACTTTCCTGTTTTTGTTTGTTTTTCCCAACGTGGTTTAAACACCTACTTCAACTCTATCCTCTCCCTCTGGAAATAACCCAAAGCTGATAAGAAAACAGGCAAGAACCTAAAAAAATGCAAATGTTCTTACCACTAGCTGTTTGACACTGGAGTTTTGCATGATAATATGACAGATATAAAGTGTGCTGATCATTACTAATGCAGGTTGATAAAATAAACTGCTGTATAAATATACCAACTGCTCTATTGACAGCCTGTGACACTTGTCAAGATTTTCAGGCATCAGTGAGGAGGATGTGAAGGGTACGCACACCACGCTCCGTGAGGTGCAGGAGACCTTATTGAGCTTCATTAGTGCTGACACCATTGTGATTGGACACAGCCTGGAAATGGACCTCTGTGCCCTGAAGGTGACTTAGCTTTCTCCAGTGTTATTCTTTCACAGCATATATTCGTTGCAATCCTGACTAACCTGTGAGTTTAAACCAGGCTGGGATTTTCAAATCCAAGCTGTGAACCTGTTTGCATAGAGGAAGAGGTTTGTAACAAAGCCAGTCACATTCAAGATGGCCGCCACAAATTCCCTGCAAAGAACCTTTTTTCAGGAGTGTCCTTGTGCTTAGTTGATGTTTTAACTCGCTGTTCTTTTGGATGCCATGTTTTCTATTTGGATTCATCTAGCAACAGTTCCATTTCCCATATGACTGATAAGTGAGGAGGTGAGTTTTTCATTGTATGTATTGTTATTAATAACTGAATGGAGCAGGTATTAACAATAATGTAAATGCCTTATGAGATAGAACAAACTCTGAACTAACAAGACATTCAGTTACTTGAGTCATGGAGGGTTGACCTGCTTTTCTCAGCTATTGTAGGGGTTCACAAGTTGGACTTTTAATGCAACATATGAGTAAGATGTAAAAATGGCAATACTTTGTAATATCTCAAGGGAGGAAGTCTCATAAATGAGGAAATGTCAGACATATAACTGCATTGAACAAAAGGAAGTGTGGTCACATGTTTTCTATAATGGACATGAGGAGTTAACAATGGTCAGCTGGCATTATATGAACCAATTTGGCAGCAGTGTTTGTGGAGACTCACCTACCTTATGGGGACAAAATGCAGGTCCCCTTAATCTAAATCATTAAATTTTAGGGTGAAGGCTGAGGATAGGGTTATGGGTTAGATTAGGTACGGGGTTAGGAATAGGCAAATAGTGGTTATGGTTAGGGTTAGGTTAAGGCTCCAGGAAATGAATGTAAGTCTGTGTAATGTCCCCACAAGTGATAAAAACACAACGTGTGTGTGTGTGTGTGTTTTTTTTTTCCACCCACAAAATTGAACTAGCCAATGAACATTCAGCTTTTAATGTAAACTTGGCCTAAGGTACAGTTATGCAAATTAGCACACCTGTCAGCAATTTAAGTAATTATAAATAATACATCAAGGAGCAAATAGAATGTCCACATGTATTGCAAGTTTTTGGTAACAAACAAAAACTAACACAACTTTTTCCTTTTTTATCATGCAGATGATCACTTCACAATGAGTTTGACAACAATATTGGAGATGGTAAACTGAAGTGTTTTACCATAATTAGTTTCAAAGTGTTTCAGAGACAATCACACAGTCCCATCCAGGGCATTGTAGTTACTTTACATCCTTCAGCCCAACAGAGTTGTTTGTTTCTTCGCCTGTCAGCTCTTCATCAGCTACATTTCCATTCAGTTACTCAGCCTTTCTCTTTGTCTTTCCCTTTCTGCCGCAGCACCTGCGGAAGCAGAATTTGCAGGCCTTGATGAAGAGGAGTATGAGGGACAGAATGATGGCGAGGAGGAGGACCAGGACATCCAGGCTGTGATACTGGTACCAGGTGAGCTCATGAGCCTGGACCCTCAGGTGCTTGGCTCCTTTGTTTCTCATGGTGTACTCAATCCAGAATACTGCCTCATCCAGAGGGCTGAGTGGTCTGTCATGGTGGATACTGGACAGCAACATGGCATTCTCCTTGTACCTACGAATGTGGACATGCAAGGTTGAAATGTGGATGAATGCATTGTATATTTTCAATTTTCATACTCTTTCTTTCTTTTGGTATGGACAAGAGGGGGTGAAGAGTTGATTTTTTTTAGTTTCAATCCACAATATGAAGGTGATGTCAGCCTGTGGTTTTGTAATGTCATTGTGCCCTTGAAACTCTGTGGTGGTAATTGAATTCTGCCATACAGCATTAGAGCATGACTCCCTTATGGCATGTGGTCACTCTGTTTTTTTTTATTAGCTTTGAACTGTCCAAAGAGGCAAAAATGAAAAGGAAAGGAAAACTTCTTTTAATACCCCAAAACAAACCAAGTGCAGGTTAGAGATCTTACGATTTGTTGTTGATGACAGCATTGATTGCATCTCTAAGGTCCTCAGTCATCATGAAGTTAAAGTTCACGATAATGGCAGCTCCCTTAGCCTTCATATGGTTCAGGTTGTCTGGCTGGTCACCGAACATGGGGATGCCCACCATGGGAACACCGTGGTAGATGGCCTCATAAATCCCATTTGTGCCACCATGGGTGATGAAAGCTCTGGTCTTGGGGTGACCTGATAGGGCACCAAAAATCAAGAAACATACATGACTTTCTCCAATCAAGACATGTTGTTAAAGCACATTATTTGACCTTTGTGTGACATGACCAGTATCATGACACTGACCGAGTATCATAGACACAAGCCCCCATTGCAGGGTCCTCGACTACATTTGTCCAAGGACAAGACTTTTTCTAAGCAGATACTATGGTGGTCGGACTTTCAAATAACAAAAAAAAATGTTTAGGTTTAATTAGCCTATTACTGTTCAATGTTTTCACTTCAATTCATGTTATTTTGTGAGCCTATATCAGTGTGACCAGACGGCTGTGCAACGGTAATTTCTGGACAGTCTTGCATGTCTTGCAGAATAATCCAACAATGGGTGAGAGTGGGACAGCATCTTACGTAATGCAAAATTAGTGACAAATCTCAGGCGTGCGCTAAGGTGATTGATCATGAAGGGGTGCAGGCTGAACAGGTGAGCAGATGAGAGAGACAATGGCAGCAGGTAAGGAGCTGGCAGACTGACGCACATTGTAAAATGTAAAGTAAATGAAGGAAATGCTCCTGGTGCACTTTAGACAACAAACAAACAAACAAAAAACAGATCACTTTTTTTTTAACTTTTTTTTTTTTTTTAAGTTGGTTGGCAGTGGCATTCCAAAGTTCCAGTTTGAGTGACATCTAATGTTCCAAGCACTGCATCATTTCCTTTCGTATAAAACATCTTGGTAAGTAGAATTTTTTTTTGTATATTAACTGCAACAGCAGTGTAAAGATGAAATCATATGTAATGTAAATGATTACTATGTAATATGGCATTGGGAAAGAGCTGTAGTGTGCATAGTTAACTAACTCATGTACTGTACTTGGTACAGTTTTGAGGTACTTGTGGTTGAGTATTTCCATTTTATGCTGTGTTCTCTCTCGTATGTCCCCTTTTCTATTGGCAAACTAAGTAATAAACTGTTTAGGGTTTTGTGCTGTCAAGCTGAAAAATAATAATAACAATAATAATAATTTATAAACTTTGTGGTGGACACCCTGTTTCATTGAAAAGTAAATGTCCTGAGGATTGTTCAGTTTTAGGCTTTATTGGCGTTTTCCTTACCCAGTAGGTCATTCTGAGGGATCCAGTTGTATATTCTGGTGTTGGCACCCAGAGTCTTTGGTTTTTCTCCACTGTATCTCCACAGCACCTATAAACAATCGGAAAAACACTTTTCCACTGAAAGAGTGCAAATTTTGTGTCATAATAAACGATATAAATTTAATGCTGAATGATGGAAAAAAGGAGTTGTGTTTTCTAACAACATTTCAGTACTGTGTTTTGGAAAATGGTCGATTTTTGGTGACTAACTTGTGGTTTTCGGTGAAGATACAAAATCTATCCAGTGTAATTGGTTAGCATCACCTATTTTTGAAAATCTCATCTCCGCCTTTCCCATCAAATCTTCTTAAATGATATAGCTTTTTTTTTAATGTTTTTGATGGTTTCTCCATGTCTTACATCCTGTCCCAATGTCCTGATTCATCCAGAAAAAAATGCCAAATCACTCTAACTTCATTACATGAACTTTATTCCACTCATGTGTTATTGTTGACCTCCTACCTTATCGTAATCTGATTAGTTTCCAACCTGTACGGAGCAGTTTGTTTCATTGAATGCCAGCATGGTATGAAAGTCAATCTGAGGCTTGAACCTTGCCTCAGATAGGAATCCATCCCAGTTCACTTATTGATGCCTTTGTTCTTGTTATTTACAAATCCATCAGCTGATGGTGCAGTTTAAAGGAGTGAATGTTTTAAATGAATTTGTCCCATGTAAAACATTTGAGAGTCACCATTAACATTGCATTCACAACATATAAGACTGGAACATAAAACCTAAAAAGCCTCCTTGAATGTATTTACAAGAAGAGTTTTTAAAATAGTCCTTGGATTTATGCTGCAGGTCCTTCCTGCCTGCGGCTTTCAGACTAGTGTGGGGCCAGCAGTTCCTTCGGCATGGCCAAGGCTGCTGTAACACCACAAATTTCCCCACTGTGGGATTAATTAAACATCATCTTATCTTGCAACTCCTTTGTCATGTGACAACAGTGTCCTACTGTGCAATTAAAACTGTGGTTTTTGAATTCAAGTTCATTCAAGTTGGCACATAGAGATCGTCCTCTGACCTTTTGTGGGATCTGAGCGAGGGCCGAGGCTATGATGTTTCCTTTCTCCGTGGTGATGTTCTTGATCATTGATCCCAGAGTGAAGACCACAATTCCTGCATCCCCAGAACTCTGCACAAAGTCCTCCATGTCCTGCAAGAAGAGTAACTATCTCAATACAAACCAATCAGCAATTAATTTTGTGTAATTGGCCCGTGATGGCACAGACAGCCCTACCTTTGGTAAAGGTTTAGCAGGTCTGCAGTGGATCCCACCAACATATTTGAAGTTTGGGAGGACAGGATGAGGAAAGTCGAAATCCCAGAAGCTTCGCATCAACCAGATATCTGCTTTACCCATAATCTCACAGGCATTGATGGGTGTTCCTGTCACAAGTAATGGATAACAGCCACCCATTGCAAAGTATCCAAAATACTTAAGATGAGATAGGTAATTTTCACATTTTATTTACTCTAAATATGAGATTGTTGTCAACAGTGATTCAATATAAAGTTACTGTAATTAGTCCAAAGTGACTAAAGTGATTAAATTATTACTTGTGGTCCATGAATGTTTTGTTACACACAGTGCTTCTTGTTACTCACCTGTGACTTCAGTGTAATATTTATCTAATTCTTTCCAATAAACGCTTTCTGTCACAAGATCGTTAAGTGCATAGAGGAGTAAGTTCCACACTCTCTCTGAGAAGTCCATCTTATCAGTCAGTTTGCTCATAGCACCAGGGACAAAGGATGGTGGAGCAGGTAGCTGACCACAATGTCTCTCCCAGTTATTCCCAATGGAAAAGCGCAGGGAGAAGACCAGGGGGATGCCCAAAATATCTGCTGTTAAGTCACTGCCAGGGTAGATGGGGTCAGCCAGGAGAAGGTCATATTTTCCATCCTTCAGCCTCTTCATGATGGCTTCTGATTTCAGCACGCCATCCAAACACTTCAGTGAATTCTGCAGGTTGACCTTAATCAGTTTGATGAATTTCATGTAAATCTGTAAGTAGCTCATATGATCCATCTCGTACATGGAGAAGTGAAGGATCTCGTCAAATATCTCCTGTATAGCCTCCATTGAGACAGAGACATTGAAGGGTTCATAGTGAAAGTTGGAAGGCTCACTGATGTTCATGAACAATGATGCGCTCGGGACCAGAACCGTCACCTGGTGTCCCCTGTTGACCAGCTTCTCCAGCACAGGCTTCAGGTTAATCCAGTGGCTGCCTTCAGTGTACCACACCAAAATGTTGCCTCCGTTTGCACTCCATGTCACACAAAGTACCAGCAGGATGCAAGCAGGGAGCTGCTTCATGGTGTGTCTTTGTGAAAGGTAAAGCCTGCTGTGTCCTTATCCTTTTTAAAGACACTCCTAGAAAAACATTAACTACACAAAGTTGCCCTCTGGCTTGAATTTTCTCTTTGTACTGCATGGCAGATTAGATAAGGTACCCAGCCCAAGCAAGTTTGTTGACGTAAAAGGTGGTGGCTGTGAGGTTGGCAATCAGTATTACTTTAATAGAAGAGGGATCGTGAACCTGTGTCAGAAATCCACAACCAAAATAAAATGAGAGTTCAAATCCCCAGATTCTGCTTGTTAGCTGTGCAGAGATGGAATAAAATGATCCAAAAGCATAATAATCTCAGATAAACTGGCTTTTCACAGTCTTGGTTATCTGAGGAAGTTGTGTGTACATGTGGATGTCTGTACAGGAATTTTAAGGAAAAATGTTGTCAGAGAAAAGCTGATGGAGAGCAACTAGTATATCTTGTCCAGCACCCAGAGAAACATGTCTTTTTGCTGGCAATAAGAATGGCAACACAGGTGAAAATATCAGAACAACACAAAATCATCATGTCCAGCTCCACTCTCCCTCAAAACACAATTTGATGCTATTCTCATATTATATCACTAGAGGGCACACTAGTGGTTTCCTTTCTCTGTTGATTGATCTTGGGCGTCATACTCTCTGAGCCAATGTACCAAACTTATCCATAAAGAGGAGTGTAATTACCACTATGTCAAAGGTGTGAAGAATAGAGGTGAATATACCACAGTTTTAATGTTTTAAAAACATCCTAAATGTTTCAAAGTGTTTTTTGTGCAGCTTCGATCATATACGTTTTTAAACTGTTGACATTGCCAGCAGGAGTGGAGATCCACCACAGCTGCCATGAAGAGTCATGGGAACACCTGGATGTCAGGCGTTAATGGCAGGAATTGACAGAATGAGAAATTATTTTGTAACTGTATTCTCTTGTAAGACCACCTCAGTTGTCCACTACAACACCCACATTGCTGCTGACGTCACACCAATCGCCTGTTGATCTCAAACTCCATTTTACAGTCACTTATGAACAAGACCACATGAGCCTTGAACCCCTTCACATGGGGCAGCAAGTCACTGCTAACATGAAGGCGGCAATCCACTGATTTCTAGCAGAGAACCGTGGCCTGAGACTGGTAAGTGTTGACTCTCATCCTAACAGTGTCACACTCGCTTGCGTCAGTGCATGCTCAAGGTCACGGTCTGATGAAGGCAACACGGCCACCTCAGTTGTAACGAACAGAGAAGCTAATCTGAATGGGGTGTGTGTGTGTGCAAACATTTTAGACAGGTGTGAAAAAATGCTATACACTAAGAATATTTTCAAGAATATAAATAATAATTGTTTATTTTTATCAATCTACAAAATGCAAAGTGAGCGAACAAAAGAGAAATCTAAATCAAATTAATATTTGGTTTTACTACCCTTTGCCTTCAAGCTAACATCAGTTCTGAAAGGTACACTTGCAAAAAAGCCAAGGATTTTGTAGGCTGACAGTCTTCGGTTTATAGGTGTATGATCAACCAATTATACCAAACAGGTGCTAATGATCATCAGTTTCACATGTAGGTTGAAACACAATCATTAATTGAAACAGAAACAGCTGTGTAGAAGCTTAAAACTAGGTGAGGAACAGCCAAACTGCTAGCAAGGTGAGGTTGTGGAAGACAGGTCATACACCATGGCAAGACTGCGCACAGCAACAAGACACAAGACACTGGAGAGTGGTACAATACTGAGTGTCTGCAGGCAACAGAGAAGCATGGTGGAGGTTCCTTGCAAGTTTGGTGCTGCATTTCTGCAAATGGAGTTGGAGTTTTGATTAGGATTAATGGTGTCCTCAATTCTGAGAAATACAGGCACATATTTATCCATCATGCAATACCGTCAGGGAGGCCTATTATTGGCCACAAATTTATTCTGCAGCAGGACAATGGCCTGAAACATACAGCCAATGTCATTGAGAATTATCTTCAGTGTAAAGTAGAACAAGAAGTGCTGTGATATGATGGTATGGCCCCCACAGAGCCCTGATCTCAACATCATCAAGTCTGTCTGGGATTACATGGCGAGACAGAAGGATTTGAGGAAGCCTACATCCACAGAAGATCTGTGGTTTGTTCTCCAAGGTGGAACAACATACCAGCCAACTTCCCTTAAAAACTGTGTGCAAGTAAACCTAGAAGAATTAATGCTGTATTGAAGGCAACGGGTGGTCACACCAAATATTTGATTTCATTCACTGCATTTTGTCAAATGATGAAAATAAACTATTAACATTTATATTTTATTTTATAAACATTATAAACATTTCTGAAAGCAATTCTGGTTTACAGCATTTTTTTCACACCTGCACAGTACTGTATATATACTGTATTATATACTGTATACATAATGTGTCAAATCATGTCCTGAAGATTATACACACATCTCTGCGAACAGGCACATTCCCTGATGTGCTGAAAAGAGCTAAGCTGACTGAACCTGAGTTTACAGTGACAAAACAAGATGAAATAAATAATACAACAAAATCATTGCTCCTCTTAACCATGCAGATGACTGGTCCAACAAAACATTTCACAACAGTACTGAACACTGTAAACTGATTTTTTTGAACTTCTTACAGTTTTTTTTTTTTTTTTTTTTTTACCTCAAGTTGTTTCAAAGTAGTGACAATGACTTGTCACAAGCCACACAGTACAATCCAGTGAATTGTGGTTACATTACATCCTTCAGAACAACAGAGGTGCTTGTTTCTTCGCCATTAGCTCTTCACCAGCTACATTTCCATTCAGTTACTCAGCCTTTCTCTTTGTCTTTCCCTTTCTGCCGCAGCACCTGCGGAAGCAGAATTTGCAGGCCTTGATGAAGAGGAGTATGAGGAACAGAATGATGGCGAGGAGGAGGACCAGGACATCCAGGCTGTGATACTGGTACCAGGTGAGCTCATGGGCCTGGACCCTCAGGTGCTTGGCTCCTTTGTTTCTCATGGTGTACTCAATCCAGAATACCGCCTCATCCAGAGGGCTGACTGGTCTGTCATGGTGGATACTGGACAGCCACATGGCATTCTCCTTGTACCTACGAATGTGGAAATGCAGGGTTGAAAATGTGGATGAATGCATTGTATATTTTCAATTTTCATACCCTTTCTTTCTTTTGGTATGGACAAGAAGGGGGAAATGGCTGATTTTTTTTAGTTTCAATCAACAATATGAAGGTGATGCCAGCTTGTGGTTTTGTAATCTCGTTGTGACCTTGAAACTCTGTGGTGGTAATCGAATTCTGTCATACAGCATTAGAGCATGGCTCCCTTATGGCATGTGGTCAATCTGAATTATGATTAACCTTCAACTGTCCAAAGAGGCAACAAAAGGAAGGGAAAACTTCTTTTAATACCCCAAAACAAACCAAATGCAGGTTAGAGATCTTACGATTTGTTGTTGATGACAGCATTGATTGCATCTCTAAGGTCCTCAGTCTTCACGGAGTTAAAGTCCACGATAATGGCAGCTCCCTTAGCCTTCATATGGATCATGTTGTCTGGCTGCTCAAAGGACATGGGGATGCCCACCATGGGAACACCGTGGTAGATGGCCTCATAAATCCCATTTGTGCCACCATGAGTGATGAAAGCTCTGGTCTTGGGGTGACCTGATAGGGCACCAAAAATCAAGAAACATACATGACTTTCTCCAGTCAAGATAGGTTGTAGTTTCTCATATAATAACACTGACTGAGAATCATAGACACAAGCCCTACACCTAACCCTAACCCACAGGCAGTCAGTGCTCAGCAGAAAACCTACATTTCAACTACCGATGAATGAATCCTAACCTAAACAAAAAACTCTTCTGGATCCCAGGGAGAAAATAAAAATACTCTGTTTGAGGGTCAATATAACAGTTGGCCAATGAAACTAAACCCGAGTGAGGCCTCTTGTGTGTAACAGACAAACTTAGTGACTCTCTGACAGATCCCGTAGTCTGGCCAGTGTGCTGCTTTTGGCTCCAGGGAATGGCCAGCCTGGGAGCCGAGCGGTTTGATGGTGGATCCACAGAGTAGAGAGGATGGAGTGGAGAATAATTTGATTCTGTAATGATAAACCAAGACCTGCTCCCCAGAGGGGAAATTCACAAGCTACTGAGCAGTATAAAGTAATTGAAATTATCCCTACCTTTATGTGATTTATATATGAATGCATCAATTCTGCATAATGAATGTTTTCA
Organism: Chaetodon auriga; assembly: GCF_051107435.1. Taxonomy (NCBI): domain Eukaryota; kingdom Metazoa; phylum Chordata; class Actinopteri; order Chaetodontiformes; family Chaetodontidae; genus Chaetodon; species Chaetodon auriga. The sequence continues at coordinate 13,362,005 of NC_135078.1, read as the reverse complement.
CTGTTGGCACTTCTGTACTTTTGCATTTTTTAAATACAGGACTTGTACTTGTAAGGGATTATTTCTACACTGTGGTATTTCTATGTTTACATAGGTAAAAGGTCTGAGTATTTTTCTAACCACTGCTGTGTCTTCTCTTGTATGTCCCCTTTTGTATTGGCAAATAAAATAATAAACTGTTCAGGGTTTTGTGCTGTCAAACCATGTAATAATAATAATAACGACAACAACAACAACAACAACAACAAAAATAATAATAATAATAAAACTACGTGGTTGACACCCTGTTTCATTTAAAATTAAATGTCCTGAGGATTACTGTCTCAAAGGTCTGTTCAGTCGCTTTACTGACTTTTCCTTACCCAGTAGGTCATTCTGAGGGATCCAGTTGTATATTCTGGTATTGGCACCCAGAGTCTTTGGTTTTTCTCCACTGTATCGCCACAGCACCTATAAACAATTGTAAAAACGCTTTCAGACAAACAGAGTGCTAATTTTGTGTCATAATATACTGCTCAATACTACATTTGTTAATAAATGTGATTAAGAAAAGTAGTTGTGTTTTGTAACAACATTTCAGTACTGTTTTTTGGAAAATGGTCGATCTGTGGTGACTAACTTGTGGTTTTAGGTGAACATACAAAATTTATCCAGTGTGATTTGTCAGCATCACTTATTTTTGAAAATCTCATCTCCACCTTTCCCACCAAATCTTCTTAAATGATACAGATTCTTTTTTTTTTTATGCTTTTGATGGTTTCTCCATGTCGTATATCCTGTCGCAATATCCTGATGTATCCAGAAAAAAATGCCAAATCATTTTAACTTTTTTCCATGAACTTTATTCCACTCATGTGTAACTGTGTAATGTGTAACTGTTCTCCTACCTTATCATAACCTGATTAATTTCCAACTCTGCACTGATCATTTGGTTTCATTGAATGCCAGCATAGTATGAAAATCAGTCTGAGGCTTGGACTTTGCCTGATATGGGAATCCATCCAAGTTCACTTTTTGCTGCCTTTGTTTTGGTTATTTACAAATTAATCAGCTGATGGTGCACTTTAAAGGAGTGAATGCTATAAATGACTTTGTCCCATGTAAACAATTTGACAGTCACCATTAACATTGCATTCACAACATACAATACTGGAACATAAAACCTAAAGAGCTTCCTTGAATGTATTTACAAGAAGAGTTTTTGCAATAGTCCTTGGATTTATACCACAGGTCCTTCCTGCCTGCGGCTTTCAGACTAATGTGGGGCCAGCAGTTCTGTCGGCATGGTCATGGCTGCTGTAACACCAAAAATATCCCCACTGTGGGAATAATTAAGGATCATCTTATCTTGCAACTCCTTTGTCATGTGACAACAGTGTCCTACTGTGCAATTAAGACTTTGGTTTGGGGTCAGTGGGGATAATTCAAGTTGGCACATAGAGATCGTCCTCTGACCTTTTGTGGGATCTGAGCGAGGGCCGAGGCTATCATGTTTCCTTTCTCCGTGGTGATGTTCTTGATCATTGATCCCAGAGTGAAGACCACAATTCCTGCATCCCCAGAACTCTGCACAAAGTCCTCCATGTCCTGCAAGAAGAGTAACTATCTCAATACAAACCAACCAGCAATTAATTTTGTGTAATTGGCCTGTGATAGCACAGACAGCCCTACCTTTGGTAAAGGTTTAGCAGGTCTGCAGTGGATCCCACCAACAAATTTGAAGTTTGGGAGGAAAGGATGAGGGAAGTCAAAATCCCAGTAGGTTCGCATCAACCAGATATCTGCTTTACCCATCATCTCACAGGCACTGGTGGGTGTTCCTGTCACAAGTCATGGATAACAGCCACCCATTGCAAAGTATCCCAAATACTTAAGATGAGATAGCTAATTTTCACATTTTATTTACTCTAAATATGAGATTGTTGTCAACAGTGATTTAATATTAAGTCACTGTAATCAGTCCAAAGTGATTAAATTATCATTGGACCTTTTGTGGTCCATAAATGTTTTGTTACACACAGTGCTTCTTGTTACTCACCTTTGACTTCAGAGTAATATTTGTCTAATTCTTTCCAACAAACGGTATCTGACATAAGATCGTTATGTAAATTGAAGAGGAAGTTCCACACTCTCTCTGAGAAGTCCATCTTATCAGTCAGTTTGCTCATAGTACCAGGGACAAAGGATGGTGGAGCAGGTAGCTGACCACAATGTCTCTCCCAGCTGTTCCCGAGGGAAAAGCGCAGGGAGAAGACCAGGGGGATGCCCAAGATATCTGCTGTTAAGTCACTGCCTGGGAAGACGGGGTCAGCCAGGAGAAGATCGTATTTTCCACCCTTCAGCCTCTTCATGGTGGTTTCTGATTTCAGCACGCCATCCAAATACTTCAAAGAATACTGCACGTTGACCTTCGCCATTTCGATGAATTTCATGTAAATCTGCAAGTAGCTTGAGTGATCCATCTCGTACATGGAGAAATGAAGGTACTCTTCCAAGATCTCCTCCATAGCCTCCATTGAGACGGAGACATTGAAGGGTTCAAAGTGAAAGCTGGAATGCTCACTGGTGTTCATGAATAGTGATGCGCTCGGGACCAGAACTGTCACCTGGTGTCCTCTGTTAACCAGCGTCTCCAGCACAGGCTTCAGGTTAATCCAGTGGCTGCCATCAGTGTACCACACCAAAATGTTGCCTCCGTTTGCGCTGCATGTCACACAAAGTACCAACAGGATGCAAGCAGGGAGCTGCTTCATGGTGTGTCTTTGTGAGGGGGAAAGCCTGCCGTGGCCTTATCCTTGTTAATAGACACTTCTAGAAAAACATTAACTCCACAAAGTTGACCTCTGGCTTGAATTTTCTCTTTATACTGCATTGCAGATTAGATAAGGTACCCAGCCCAAGCAAGTTTTTTTGAGGTAAAAGGTCATGGCTGTGAAGTTGGCAATCAGTATTGCTTTAAAAACCAAGAGGGATCTCGAACCTGTAATAGAAATCCACAACCAAAGTAAAAGAATGGTGTATCTTGTCCAGATCCCAGAGAAACATGACTTTTTGCTTGCAAAAAGAAGAATGGCAACACAGGTGAAAATGTCAACACAGCAAAAATCATCATGTCCAGCTCCACTCAGACTCCCTGAAAACACAATTTGATGCTATTCTCATATTATATCACTAGAGGGCACACTGATGGTGTCCTTTCTCTGTTGATTGGTCTTGGACGTCATACTCTGTGAGCCAATGTACCAAACTTATCCATAAAGAGGAGTGTAATTACTGCTATGACAAAGGTGTGAAGAATAGAGGTGAATATACCACAGTTTTAATGTTTTAAAAACATCCTAAATGTTTCAAAGTGTTTTTTGTGCAGCTTCAATCATATACATTTTTAAACTGTTGACATTGCCAGGAGAAGTGGAGATCCACCACAGTTGCCATGAGGAGTCATGGGAGCACCTGGATGTCAGGCGTTAATGGCAGGAATTGACAGAATGAGAAATTATTTTGTAACTGTATTCTCTTGTAAGACCACCTCAGTTGTCCACTACGACACCCACATTGCTGCTGACCTCACACCAATCGCCTGTTGATCTCAAACTCCATTTTACAGTCACTTATGAACAAGACCCTGTGAGCCTTGAACCCCTTCACATGGGGCAGCAAGTCACTGCCAACATGAATGCGGCAATCCACTGATTTCTAGCAGAGAACCGTGGCCTGAGACTGGTAAGTGTTGACTCTCATCCTAACAGTGTCACACTCGCTTGCCTCAGTGCATGCTCAAGGTCACAGTCTGATGAAGGTAACATGGCCACATCAGTTGTAACGAACAGAGAAGCTAATCTGAATGGGGTGTGTGTGTGTGACCAGGTATTTATCACGTTGTGGGGACAAAAATCTGTTTACACAGTGAAGAGAAATCTAAATCAAATGAATATTTGGTGTTACTACCCTTTGCCTTCAAGCCAACATCAATTCTTATAGGTACACTTGCTCAAAGCCAAGGATTTTGTAGGCTTACAGTCTTAGGTTTATAGGTATATGATCAACCAATTATACCAAACAGGTGCTAATAATCATCAGTTTCACATGTAGGTTGAAACACAATCATTAATTGAAACAGAAACAGCTGTGTAGGAGGCTTAAAACTAGGTGAGGAACAGCCAAACTGCTAGCAAGGCGAGGTTGTGGAAGACAGGTCATACACCATGGCAAGACTGAGCACAGCAACAAGACACAAGACACTGGAGAGCGGTACAATACTGAGTGTCTGCAGGCAACAGAGAAGCATGGTGGAGGTTCCTTGCAAGTTTGGTGCTGCATTTCTGCAAATGGAGTTGGAGTTTTGATTAGGATTAATGGTGTCCTCAATGCTGAGAAATACAGGCACGTATTTATCCATCATGCAATACCGTCAGGGAGGCCTATTATTGGCCACAAATTTATTCTGCAGCAGGACAATGGCGTGAAACATACAGGCAATGTCATTGAGAATTATCTTCAGCGTAAAGTAGAACAAGAAGTGCTGTGATATGATGGTATGGCCCCCACAGAGCCCTGATCTCAACATCATCAAGTCTGTCTGGGATTACATGGCGAGACAGAAGGATTTGAGGAAGCCTACATCCACAGAAGATCTGTGGTTAGTTCTCCAAGGTGTTTGGAACAACATACCAGCCAACTTCCCTTAAAAACTGTGTGCAAGTGTACCTAGAAGAAATGATGCTGTATTGAAGGCAATGGGTGGTCACACCAAATATTTGATTTCATTCACTGCATTTTGTCAAATGATGAAAATAAACTATTAACATATATATTTTATTTTATAAACATTATAAACATTTCTGAAAGCAATTCTGGTTTACAGCATTTTTTTCACACCTGCCTAAAACTGTTGCACAGTACTGTATATATACTGTATTATATACTGTATACATAATGTGTCAAATCATGTCCTGAAGATTATACACACATCTCTGCACACAGGCACATTCCCTGATGCGCTGAAAAGAGCTAAGCTGACTGAACCTGAGTTTACAGTGACAAAACAGATGAAACAAATAATACAACAAAATCATTGCTCCTCTTAACCATGCAGATGACTGGTCCAACGAAACATTTCACAACAGTACTGAACACTGTAAACTGATTTTTTTGAACTTCTTACAGGTTTTTTTTTTTTTTTTTTACCTTAAGTTATTTCAAAGTGGTGACAATAACTCATCCCAAGCCACACAGTCCAATCCAGGGCATTGTGGTTACATTACATCCTTCAGAACAACAGAGGTGCTTGTTTCTTCTCCATTAGCTCTTCACCAGCTACATTTCCATTCAGTTACTCAGCCTTTCTCTTTGTCTTTCCCTTTCTGCCGCAGCACCTGCGGAAGCAGAATTTGCAGGCCTTGATGAAGAGGAGTATGAGGAACAGAATGATGGCGAGGAGGAGGACCAGGACATCCAGGCTGTGATACTGGTACCAGGTGAGTTCATGGGCCTGGACCCTCAGGTGCTTGGCTCCTTTGTTTCTCATGGTGTACTCAATCCAGAATACCGCCTCATCCAGAGGGCTGACTGGTCTGTCATGGTGGATACTGGACAGCCACATGGCATTCTCCTTGTACCTATGAATGTGGAAATGCAGGGTTGAAAATGTGGATGAATGCATTGAATATTTTCAATTTTCATACCCTTTCTTTCTTTTGGTATGGATAAGAAGGGGGAAATGGTTGATTTTTTTTTTTTTGTTTCAATCCACAATATGAGGGGAATGTCAGCCTGTGGTTTTGTAATGTCATTGTGACCTTGAAACTGTGTGGTGGTAACCTAACTCTGTCATACTGCATTAGAGCATGGCTCCCTTATGGCATGTGGTCAATCTGTTTTATTATTATTAACTTTGAACTGTTCAAAGAGGCAACAAAAGCAAAGGAAAACTGCTTTTAATATCTCAAACAAACCAAATGCAGCTGGAGATCTTACGATTTGTTGTTGATGACAGCATTGATTGCATCTCTAAGGTCCTCAGTCTTCATGGAGTTAAAGTCCACGATAATGGCAGCTCCCTTAGCCTTCATATGGATCATGTTGTCTGGCTGCTCAAAGGACATGGGGATGCCCACCATGGGCACACCGTGGTAGATGGCCTCATAAATCCCATTTGTGCCACCATGGGTGATGAAAGCTCTGGTCTTGGGGTGACCTGATAGGGCACCAAAAATCATCAAACAGACATTACATTCTCCAGTCAAGACAGGTTGTAATTTCTAGCATAATAACACTGACTGAGAATCATAGACACAAGCCCTTCCCCTAACCCTAACCCACAGGCAGTCAGTGCTCAGCAGAAAACCTACATTTCAACTACCAATGAATGAATCCTAACCTAAACAAAAAACTCCTCTTCTGGATCCCAGGGAGAAAATAAAAGTACTCTGTTTGAGGGTCAATATAACAACAACAACAACAACAATAATAATAAAACTACGTGGTTGACACCCTGTTTTATTTAAAAGTAAATGTCCTGAGGATTACTGTCTCAAAGGTCTGTTTGTTCGCTTTATTGACGTTTTCCTTACCCAGTAGGTCATTCTGAGGGATCCAGTTGTACATTCTGGTATTGGCACCTAGAGTCTTTGGTTTTTCTCCACTGTATCTCCACAGCACCTATAAACAATTGCAAAAACACTTTCAGACAAACAGAGTGCTAATTTTCTGTTATACTGCTTAGTAGTACATTTGACAATAAATGTGATTAAGACAAGTAGTTGTGTTTTGTAACAACATTTCAGTACTGTTTTTGGAAAATGGTCGATCTGTGGTGACTAACTTTAGGTAACTTTAGGTTTTAGGTGAACATACAAAATTTATCCAGTGTGACTTGCTAGCATCACTTATTTTTGAAAATCTCATCTCCACCTTTCCCACCAAATCTTCTTAAATGATATAGATTCTTTTTTTTACACTTTTGATGGTTTCTCCATGTCTTATATCCTGTCCCAATATCCTGATTTATCCAGAAAAAATGCCAAATCATTGTAACTTTTTTCCATGAACTTTATTCCACTCGTGTAACTGTTGACCTCCTGCCTTATCATAACCTGATTAATTTCCAACCTGCACTGATCATTTGGTTTCATTGAATGCCAGCATGGTATGGTTATTTACAAATTAATCAGCTGATGGTGCACTTTAAAGGAGTGAATGCTATAAATGACTTTGTCCCATGTAAACAATTTGACAGTCACCATTAACATTGCATTCACAACATACAATACTGGAACATAAAACCTAAAGAGCTTCCTTGAATGTATTTACAAGAAGAGTTTTTGCAATAGTCCTTGAATTTATACCACAGGTCCTTCCTGCCTGCGGCTTTCAGACTAGTGTGTGGCCAGCAGTTCTATCGGCATGGTCATGGCTGCTGTAACACCACAAATTTCCCCACTGTGGGATTAATTAAACATCATCTTATCTTGCAACTCCTTTGTCATGTGACAACAGTGTCCCACTATGCAATTAAGACTTTGGTTTGGGGTCATTCATGTTAATTCAAGTTGGCACATAAAGATTGTCCTCTGACCTTTTGTGGGATCTGAGCGAGGGCCGAGGCTATGATGTTTCCTTTCTCCATGGTCATGTTCTTGATCATTGATCCCAGACTGAAGACCACAATTCCTGCATCCCCAGAACTCTGCACAAAGTCCTCCATGTCCTGCAAGAAGAGTAACTATTTCAATACAAACCAACCAGCAATTAATTTTGTGTAATTGGCCTGTGATAGCACAGACAGCCCTACCTTTGGTAAAGGTTTAGCAGGTCTGCAGTGGATCCCACCAACATATTTGAAGTTTGGGAGGAAAGGATGAGGAAAGTTGAAATCCCAGTAGGTTCGCATCAACCAGATATCTGCTTTACCCATCATCTCACAGGCACTGGTGGGTGTTCCTGTCACAAGTCATGGATAACAGCCACCCATTGCAAAGTATCCCAAATACTTAAGATGAGATAGGTAATTTTCACATTTTGTTTACTCTACGTATGACATTGTTTTCAAAAGTGATTAAATATAAAGTTACTGTAATCAGTCCAAAGTGATTAAATTATCATTGGACTTTTGTGGTCCATAAATGTTTTGTTACACACAGTGCTTCTTGTTACTCACCTTTGACTTCAGAGTAATATTTATCTAATTCTTTCCAGTGAATGATATCGGAGACAAGATCGTTAAGTGCATTGAAGAGGAAGTTCCACACTCTCTCTGAGAAGTCCATCTTATCAGTCAGTTTGCTCATAGCACCAGGGACAAAGGATGGTGGAGCAGGTAGCTGACCACAAAGTCTCTCCCAGCTGTTCCCGAGGGAAAAGCGCAGGGAGAAGACCAGGGGGATGCCCAAGATATCTGCTGTTAAGTCACTGCCAGGGTAGATGGGGTCAGCCAGGAGAAGGTCGTATTTTCCATCCTTCAGCCTCTTCATGATGGTTTCTGATTTCAGCACGCCATCCAAACACTTCAAAGAATACTGCACGTTGTCCTTCGCCATTTCGATGAATCTCATGTAAATCTGCAAGTAGCTCATATGATCGATCTCGTACATGGAGAAATGAAGGTACTCTTCCAAGATCTTCTCTGTAGCCTCTATTGAGACAGAGACATTGAAGGGTTCATAGTGAAAGCTGGAAAGCTGACTGGTGTTCATGGATAGTGATGCGCTCGGGACCAGAACCGTCACCTGGTGTCCCCTGTTAACCAGCGTCTCCAGCACAGGCTTCAGGTTAATCCAGTGGCTGCCTTCAGTGTACCACACCAAGATGTTGCCTCCATTTGCGCTGCATGTCACACAAAGCACCAGCAGGATGCAAGCAGGGAGCTGCTTCATAGTTCCTCTTTGTGAGGGGTAAAGCCTGCTGTGGCCTCATCCTTTTTAATAGACACTCCTAGAAAATCATTAACTCCACAAAGTTGACCTCTGGCTTGAATTTTCTCTTTATACTGCATTGCACATTAGATAAGGTACCCAGCTGAAGCAAGTTTTTTGAGGTAAAAGGTCATGGCTGTGAAGTTGGCAATCAGTATTACTTTAATAACCAAGAGGGATCTCTAACCTGTTTCAGAAATTCACAACCAAAGTAAAAAGAACACTGTATCTCTTCCAGCACCCAGAGAAACATGACTTTTTGCTTGTAAAAAGAAGAATGGCAACACAGGTTGTTACAACCCAGCTCACTAGGGGGTAGGGAAGTAACAAAAAGAATCAACCGATGGAAGGGGTTGTAAAGTAATTATTTATTTAAATCAAAGTGCTCCAAACTGTTTTAATACAAAAAGGCCAAGACAACGAAAAGAGCAGTTTGGGTGCTTTTCAAATTAACGAAATAATCAAAACCAAAAGAGAACACTCCAAAACTGAGAGCTTGAGTAAAGCTAACTAAAGGCGAACTCTTCAAAAGGAAGAGCTTAAATAATGCTTAACCAAAAGAGAACTCTTCAAAAGGAAGAGCTTACCTAAACCACACTCAAAACAAAATGGAAATAAAACCCTCCTAAATGAGGCCTACAGTTTCTGATGAAAAAGAACAAGAACCAAAATACAAAACGAAATAGCACCCCTAATCCTGGTGTAACTAACAAAGATATGCCTATGTGAAAGTGTGAATCAGTCCCCGTCTAAGCCTAGCTCAGTTCGAGTCTGGCAGCCAAACAATACCAAAAATCAACTCTGACAACTCTGTCACAACAAATGAGGGGTCTCTCCTGTGCCGAGGACTGGTCTCAAAAGATTCCAGCCACAGACTGCCAGGCTGGGATGACTCTTGTAGCCGGCAGGTAATGGCAGCTTGCAGGCGATTGGGCAGCAGTTGGTGAGGAGGAGGAGTCCAGTTCCCACACCCCTTTACCTGCAACCAGTCACACACATACAACACACGAGCACACATACAAACACACACCAAGAACGGTGGCAGCCGTAACACAGGTGAAAATATCAACACAGCAAAAATCATCATGTCCAGCTCCAGACTCCCTGAAAACACAATTTGATGCTATTCTTATATCACTAGAGGGCACACTAGTGGTTTCCCTTGTCTGTTGATTGGTCTTGGGCGTCATACTCTGTGAGCCAACGTATCAAACTTATCCATAAAGAGGAGTGTAATTACCACTATGTCAAAGGTGTGAAGAATAGAGGTGAATGTACCACAGTTTTAATGTTTTAAAAACAACCTAAATCTCTCAAAGTGTTAATGTACAGCTTAGTTTGTATACATTTTTAAACTGTTGAAATTGCCAGGAGGAGTGCAGATCCTCCACTGTTGCCGTGAGGAAGTCATGGAAGCACCTGGACGTCAGGTGTTAATGGTAGGAAATGACAGAATGAGAAATTATTTTGTAACTGTATTCTCTCGTAAGACCACCTCAGATGTACAAGAGGGTAAATATCTCATTAATTCATTTCTTTATTTATATGTTTTTGTCTTTTCTTCTCCAGTTGCCTGTTCATGATTCCCTCCGCCTCAATGGGTTTATGCCAACTGTCCCCAGACATCTCTCAGGTCTACGAGCTGTCCTGGGGTCAACTCTTTGGACTGTGAAATTGTGATGTCTGCTTTGTTGAGGGGCTCTTTTCTGAAATCTTAGTGTTGGGCTCCAAACCTCAACTCATTTGAGGTACTTTTGTTAGAATCTACAATTGAAACTGGTGACATATACCCTCAGAAATTATGAGTAGCACAAAAGTAAAAGTAACATGGTTATTCAAGAAGACAAGCTTGGTTAATGAACAGAATTAAAAATATTCATCCATTTTCTACCACTTATCCCGGGCTGCGTTGTGACGACAACACGCCCAGCCAGGTAGACCATACATTCTTCTCCCAGTTTTCCAGTTCCTCTTTGGGGATCCTGGGATATTCCCAAGCCAGATGAGACAAACACTCTCTCCAGCATGTTCTGAGTCTATTGCGGGATCCCCTACCAATTAGACATGCCTGGAAAACTTCCATAGGAAATGGCCCAGGAGGCATTCTGATCAGATGCCTGAACCACCTCAACTGGCTCCTTTGCCTTGAGGCTAATCTCCCTCTTCACCTCAGATGTACAGTACAGCGCCCACATACTTGCTAATGCCACACCATTTGCCTGTCGATGTCAAACTCCATTTTACCCTCACTCATGAACAAGACCCTGTGAAGCTTGAAGTCCTTCACACGGGCAGCAAGTCACTGCCAATGTGAAGGCAGCAATCCACTGATATCGAGCAGAGAACCATGGCCCGGCCATGGTTTCAGTGTTTCTCTGGTTTGTGACCACTACACTGCAGACGATGTAGCTGCCTGCTTCTTATGGAAATTGAAAGATAGAAATTTTTTTTCTAGAATATTTTCATATTATAGAAAAAAAGATAATCCCCCCCACAAAAAATTATGCTGTTATGCAAATCTATTTTTGCAATCTATTTGTTTGAAGCTAATTTGGCTCACTATTTTGATGACATGGTGATGCAGGAAGGAGCAGTCGTAGACTTAGGCTGTCTGTGGGGCAGGGGCAACAAACTGAAAAGGGCACCAGCCACATGTGGTGGAGCACCAGCACACAGAAAGTCGTGATGCATTTATGGTGAAATTGTTCCAAAACCCTTGTTCATTTTAACATTGCTTTATTGTCTGACTCAGACTTGAAGGATAACAACTCCACGTCTGTTATAAAAACACACATGGCCATTTAATCACATTTTCTCCACTGAAACCCTCAAGGTCACATTTTCTCCTTTTTAAGGACACCTGTTAGAGCACTGCATTCTGTTTTTCTCCACTGGAAGTGGAAGTGTTTTATTTAACATTGGGGCATCCTTGAGTCCACCAGTGTGACAGAGCAAACAAGAAGAATGTCCACACATATTCGGAAGCACATACATGGTGTTTGTCTATGTAGAAGTTAACAATGTTACTACTAATGTTTTTTAGGCTAAGCCGACTGAATCTGAGTTTACAGTGACAGCACAGGTGAAACAAATAGTACAACAAAATCGTTGCTCCTCTTTATCATGCAGATGACTGCTCCGATGAAACGTTTCACAACAGCAGTACACATTGAAAACTGATTTTTTTTTTTTTTTTTAACTTCTTTCAGGTTTTTTACCCTAATAAGTTGTTTCAAAGTAGTGACAATGACTCATCCCAAGCCACACAGTCCAATGCAGGGCATTGTGGCTACATTACATCCTTCAGAACAACAGAGGTGCTTGTTTCTCTGCCTATCAGCTCTTCACCAACTACATTTCCATTTAGTTACTCAGCCTTTCTCTTTGTCTTTTCCTTTCTGCCGCAGCACCTGCAGAAGCAGAATTTGCAGGCCTTGATGAAGAGGAGTATGAGGAACAGAATGATGGCAAGGAGGAGGACCAGGACGTCCAGGCTGTGATACTGGTACCAGGTGAGTTCATGGGCCTGGACCCTCAGGTGCTTGGCTCCTTTGTTTCTCATGGTGTACTCAATCCAGAATACCGCCTCATCCAGAGGGCTGACTGGTCTGTCATGGTGGATACTGGACAGCCACATGGCATTCTCCTTGTACCTATGAATGTGGAAATGCAGGGTTGAAAATGTGGATGAATGCATTGTATATTTTCAATTTTCATACTCTTTTGGTATGGACAAGGGGTAAATGGTTGATTTTTTTCAGTTTCAATCCACAATATGAGGGGAATGTCAGCTTGTGGTTTTGTAATGTCATTGTGACCTTGAAACTCTGGTGGTAATCGAACTCTGTCATGCAGCATGAGAGCATGGCTCCCTTATGGCATGTGGTCAATCTGTATTATCATTAATTTTGAACTGTCCAAAGAGGCAAACAAAAGGAAAGAAAAACTGCTTTTAATACCCCAAAACAAACCAAGTGCAGGTTAGAGATCTTACGATTTGTCGTTGATGACAGCATTGATTGCATCTCTAAGGTCCTCAGTCTTCATGAAGTTAAAGTCCACGATAATGGCAGCTCCCTTAGCCTTCATATGGATCAGGTTGTCTGGCTGGTCAGCGAACATGGGGATGCCCACCATGGGCACACCGTGGTAGATGGCCTCATAAATCCCATTTGTGCCACCATGAGTGATGAAAGCTCTGGTCTTGGGGTGACCTGATAGGGCACCAAAAATCATCAAACATATGATGCACTCAGTTATGTTGTATTCTTTCAGCCTTATGCTAAAATTGTTCATTCATTCATTCATCTTCTATACCCGCGTATCCCTTTTGGGGTTGCGGGGGGCTGGATCCTATCCCAGCTGGCAATGGGCAAGAGGAGGGGTACACCCTGAACCGGTCGCCAGCCGATTGCAGGGCAACATAGACAGACATACAACCATTCACACTCACACCTATGGACAATTTAGAGTCACCAATTAACCTAATGAGCATGTTTTTGGTCTGTGGGAGGAAGCCGGAGTGCCCGGAGAGAACCCACGCATGCACGGGAAGAACATGCAAACTTCATACAGAAAGGCCCTGCCCGACCCGGGGATCGAACCAGCGACCTCCTCCTGCTGCGCCACCATGCCACCATGCCACCATGCTAAAATTGTTTTAATTAATTTTTTTCCCTGATCAGTGTAAGTCAATAAACATAATGACAAAGTGCAAACAGATTGGAAATTTTGGCAATAAGGATTCTGACCCCTTAGTGCGTAGTGGAAGTACCTTTGGCAGTGATGACAAACTCCAGTCTTCTTGGGTATGATGCAACAAGCTTTATACACCTGGATTTGAGAATTTTCTACCAAGCTTCTCTGCCAGTCAAACTGAATAATAATAATAATAATAATAATAATAATAATAATAATAATAATAATAATGAATTTTGTAGTGGATACCCTGTTTCATTTAAGAGTAAATGTCCTGAGGGTTAGGGTTAGAGTTAGTGATTACTGTCTCAAAGGCCTGTTCAGTTGGCTTTATTGACATTACCCAGTAGGTCATTCTGAGGGATCCAGTTGTATATTCTGGTGTTGGCACCCAGAGTCTTTGGTTTTTCTCCACTGTATCTCCACAGCACCTATAAACAAACACTTTCAGACCAAGTGCTAATTGTATGTCATAGTATTCAGCACAGTAGCACATTTGATAATAAATGTGATTTAGAAAAGTAGTTGTGTTTTGTAACATTTCAGTACTGTTTTTTGGAAAATGGTTGATCTTTGGTGACTAACTTGTGGTTTTAGGTGAACATACAAAATCTATCTAGTGTGATTTGTTAACATCACTTATTTTTGAAAATCCCACCTTTCCCATCAAATCTTCTTAAATGGTATAACCTGTCCCAATATCCTGATTCACCCAGAAAAAAATGCCAGATCATTCTAACTTCATTACATGAACTGCAAATCATCAACCTTATCATAATCTGATTAATTTCCAACCCTGCAGGGAGGTGCTGGTCTCAGTACTTGCTAGTGTGGTATGAACATCAGTCTGAGGCTTAAACCTTGCCTCGTATGCGAATCCATAACAGTGAACTTTTCCTTGCCTTTGTTTTGTTACTTACATAACATCTGCTGATAGTGCAGTTTAAAGGAGTGAAATTAAAAAAAAAATCTTGCACATGAGAACATCACTAGTCAAATAGCATTGCACTGAGAAAGTATAATGTTAGAAAATCAAACCTGCTTTGCCATGTAATGACAATGTAATACTGACAACATTTAAGTGTTTGAAGTCACATTGAAGGATTAGCTATTTTGAGTTAGTTTCAGGTCCCTGCTATTTGATTTTCTAATGCAGTGAATCATTGCCTAGTATGCTGTTACTTTGTCGAAACTCTAACAGTAACAGGACGCCATTAAAACTGCCTTTAGAGGTCATTCAGGTCATTTCCAGCAGGCCTCTGACCTTGTCTTTTTTTTTTCTTTTAAGAGTTTTTGCTATTTTTTTTTCGTTATTGGATAGTGACAGTGAAGAGGGAGACAGGACATTGGGGAGAAACAGGGGTACGACATGCAATAAAGGTCACCATCTGGGATTGAATTGGCAACTGCGGCTGGAATTGGACTGGCGACGGTTGCAACAACACAGCCATGTGACATGTAAAAATTTGTCCTCTGACCTTTTGTGGGATCTGAGCGAGGGCCGAGGCTATCATATTTCCTTTCTCTGTGGTGATGTTCTTGATCAATGATCCCAGAGTGAAGGCCACAATTCCTGCGTCCCCAGAACTCTGCACAAAGTCCTCCATTTCCTGCAAGAGTATAGAAAACTATCTCAAGACAAACCAGCCAGTGTTTACTTTACTTTTCCCTGCATTTTTTGGATTATTCTCCTCATTGTGTAGGTCAGGATAACTGTGGCGGTGTAATAAAGGATGAACAGATCTGTGATAGCACAGACAGCCCTACCTTTGGTAAAGGTTTAGCAGGTCTGCAGTGGATCCCACCAACAAATTTGAAGTTCGGAAGGAAAGGACGAGGGAAATCAAAATCCCAGTAGGTTCGCATCAACCAGATATCTGCTTTACCCATCATCTCACAGGCACTGATGGGTGTTCCTATCACAAGTAATGGATGACAGTCACCCATTGCAAAGTATTCCCAGTACTTCAGATGGGATAGCTAAGCTTTTATTTGAATTTATATTTTGATTTTATTTAGAATAACGAATTGTTGACAAATGTGATTTGACATAAAACGTTGTAATTAAATCATCATTGAACTTTATGTGGTTCATAAAAATGTTTTGTTACACACGGTGCTTCTTGTAGCCGAGTTACTTACCTTTGACTTCAGAGTAATAGTTATCTAATTCTTTCCAGTAAATTTTACTCAGCACGATATCCTGCAGTGCATTGAAGAGAAAGTTCCACACTCTCTCTGAGAAGTCCATCTTATCAGTCAATTTGCTCATAGCACCAGGAACAAAGGATGGTGGAGCAGGTAGCTGACCACAATGTCTCTCCCAGTTATTCCCGAGGGAAAAGCGCAAGGAGAAGACCAGGGGGATGCCCAAAATATCTGCTATTAAATCACTGCCAGGGTAGATGGGGTCAGCCAGGAGAAGGTCGTATTTTCCATCCTTCAGCCTCTTCATGATGGTTTCTGATTTCAGCACGCCATCCAAATACTTCAAAGAATACTGCAAGTCAATCGTCATCAGATTGATGAATCTCATGTAAATCTGCAAGTAGCTCATATGATCCATCTCGTACATGGAGAAGTGAAGGAACTCTTCCACGAACTCCTCTATAGCCTCCATTGAGACAGTGACATTGAAGGGTTCATAGTGAAAGCTGGAAGGCTCACTGATGTTCATGAACAGTGTTGCGCTCGGGACGAGAACCGTCACCTGGTGTCCCCTGTTAATTAGCGTCTCCAGCACAGGCTTCAGGTTAATCCAGTGGCTGCCTTCAGTGTACCACACCAAAATGTTGCCTCCATTTGCGCTGCATATCACACAAAATACCAACAGGAAGCAAGAAGAGAACCGCTCTCCAAGCTCCATGGTGTCTTTTTGTGAGGGGAGGCTGTCTGTGACCTGATCCCTTTAAAAAGGCACTCTTAGAAAAACAAATATTAACTAAAAAAAGCTGAACTCTGGCTTGTAGCTCGTATTTCTGTTGCATGAGAGATTAGATAACATACCCATCAGAGGCAAGTGCTTCAAGGTAAAAGGTTGTGGCTTTAAAGTTAATATTCAGTATTACTCTCTCTAACCTGTATTAGAAATCCACAAACGGAAAGCAAAAACAGACTTCAGATCCTCAGATTCTAGTTGTTAGCTGTGGAGAGATGGAGTCAAATGACACAAAAGGATAATGATTTCATCTAAATGGGCTTGGACACACTTATATAATCTGAGGAAGTTGTGTGTGCATGTGGCTGCCTGTGCACAAATTCCCCTGCATACCACTGAAGGGCAGTGATGGTTTCAGTGGAAGGAGGGTTATTGTTGTTTTAGGATTGCAAGGATTGTATGTTAAAACACAAACTGCAACCAGATTCTGTTTTAAAATCATATTTCAAAACTAAGCTGTGTCTTAACCATTTTTTCCCTCACTTGTGATATTTGTAGCCACACTAGCACCACTTTGGTCCAGACTAAACTATCTCGACAACTTTTGGATGGATTGCCTTGAGATTTTGCTTAACATACGTGGTGCCAAGAGAATGAAGTCATCAGACTTGAGCTGTCCCCTGACTTTTTGTTTAGTGCCACCATGAGATTGACATTTTTGGTTTTTACTGAAATGTCTCCACAACTATTTCATGAATTTCCATGAATATTTGGTGAGATGTCCACGGGCCATAATTAACAATGACTTTGGTGATTCCTTAAAGGTGGGGTGAATAATTCTGGAGAAAGGTCAGAATTCACATAGCCGTGGCTCTGTAAATGGCAAACAAAGTGACCAAGCCTCGCAGTGCCATTCCAGCCAGTCAGCAACAGTTAGTGTTAGTGCTTGTGCACAGAACCAGTGGAAGGGGAGGGGATCTCATTGTGAAGATGGAAAGATGGCAATATCAACAAACTTTGTCCAGAATGACCCACCCCACCTTTAACTATTCATGTAGTCCCACCAGCTCGTCATGTTTTGTGATTTTGTCTCCCAGATGGTTTGGCGTGCACAAATATTCCTCGTACAGAATTCCATGCTTCCCAAACAACGTAGTCTAATTCTAATAACTGTGGTGATCCCTGACTTTTCCTTGGGTACCACCGTGGGTTTGACTTTTGTGGTCTTGATGGAAATGTCTCAACAACTGTATGGATTGCTGTGAATTTGGGTACACACATTCTTGTTCTTGTCAGGATGAATTGCAATTGCTTCGGTGATCCCATCATCAGATTAAATACCTGCAAAACTAAACACATTCCTATCACCATCTGTTGTCCTTTTTGTTTTAATGTTAATTAACAAATGTTAGCATGCTAATATGCTTAACTAAGATGTTGAACAATAACATTATATCTGTTCAACATCAGAATGCTAACATTGTGAGAATGTTAGCATGCTGACATTAGCATTTAGCTGGGGTACCGCTGTGCCTGAAGCAAAGCCTCGCAGAGCTGCTAGCATGGCAGTAGACTGTCTTGTTTTAGAGTTGTATCTACCAGTAGAATGAGGCAGCTGATTTCAGAAAGCGTCTGGGGCCAGAGAGGT
Source organism: Chaetodon auriga (assembly GCF_051107435.1). Classification (NCBI taxonomy): domain Eukaryota; kingdom Metazoa; phylum Chordata; class Actinopteri; order Chaetodontiformes; family Chaetodontidae; genus Chaetodon; species Chaetodon auriga. The sequence continues at coordinate 13,343,869 of NC_135078.1, read as the reverse complement.
CAGCTCGGTGTGAATATTGGGGAGGCGGGGGCTGTCGACCATGCCTTTAGGAACCAGTGGGGTTGAGGCTGTTGTTCTTGGGAAATGTCACCTCCGACTGTTTGGGTGTCAAAATCTTAACTCTGGGTACTTTGGCCCCCTCATTAACATTGTAGATTCCTTTTGACGATGGATTCAGGAGCGTCTGGAAAAACAATAAGCATTTGAATATTGAATTCAATGCCCTGTTGAGGGAGTCAGTGGCCATTCAGAGTGTGTAAGTGTATACTGTGTTGTTCTCAGACCTCCCCTGGTGAAACAGAGAGCATGTGAGAGAAACTAATGATAGGTATATCACGGTGTTGCATGCAAAAGAAAAAAGTCATTGAGTCTAACTGTGCATTTTGCCCATATCTTTAATTTTCTTGGGAATTCAGGAAACCGTTTCTCTCTACATTCCTGCTGTTTCCTCTCCGTCCGTCCATCTTCCTTGCTCTGTCTTTCCACCACAGGGTAAGGGTTACAGCGTATTACTTTTTGAAGTAGATATTTGCATAATCAGATTAGGATGTGTGATTGTCAGTGGGCTCCCCCATCAGAGGGTGCTCCAGAAGAGAGAGGGTGCTGTCCAGCCCAACAATGGATGACTCCCCTCCTCTCTCACCCTCCAATCAGCCTGCACCTGCAACCCACCCACCCGTCCGGGCTGCAGGTCGGCCGCAACGGCAGTCCACACTTGGACTTTCAGCCGTGGAGGGGTGAGCGAGAGCCAGAGGAAAGGCGAAGCAGGAGGGGGGGTTTGAGTGCATGACGGGAGTGGGAGGGCAGGGGTTGAAGCTGAGATATTTAAACATGCAGAGTGTGAATTGGCTTTAAGGGGATAAAGAGCTCAGAGCCTATCGGTTGGCACCCAACTCCAGAAATTCTTTTTCATGGGCGCCTCAGCCGGGAGAGCGAGGGGCTGCCTGCACTGATCTGGCCCATTGTGATAACAGATTCAGACAGTGTGCTAGACGCTGATAAGGAAATGTGCTCTCAATAGACGATTACCCACATACTTGGGAGAGAATAGTCAATCAGGAAAATATACTTGGTGGAGGGAATGAGAAGCATACAGATTTGTTATTATTTTCAATGCAGGGTTTCATAATCCTGCTCGAAAGTTGAGGTCAGAGAGATGCTCATACTGTGATTGGGCGATTTCTGTAAATAACGTGTATCAGCAAAATGCATTTCTTAGCCTGATAGCATGTGTGCAAAAGCTGTCACATGCCTTCCTGACTAGTTTCAAATGAAGATTGAATAATTAAACATCAGGGAGTCTAAATCAAACCAAAATATTCAACATACAAAGAACATTTTTTAATATTGCCTCTCATACTACCAGGAAGCTATTAATAAATAGCAGGTGGGTTTATTTGGTATTATTTCAGTTCACCATGAAATTGCTCAATTCACCATTAAATTGCACATGAGGTAAATACCAACAAAATGCATACTGTGGAAGAGACACACTGCTGCTGTACAGTTGTTTTCCCTCTTCCAACACAATATGATTAATTTAGTGTTTTTGCAGGATTACAAAGAGTCACCTGTCAGTTCCCACAGGCTTCCAGTCAGTGTGTCCAGCTGCCCTCTGCTCCGTTTACAAACCATTAGCCAGACTTTAACAGCCACAGTGAAAGCGCCCAAAACCAACTCAGTGTTTACTCTTCAGCTTATTTAGTTGCAGTCTTTTGCTGGAAAATGAGGCACATATTCTACAGGCAGAAAAGGGGATTAGGCATGTTAATGTCTGACCCCTGTTTAAATGGAGCCGGGTGCCAATGAAACTGCTGATTTCGGAATTAGAGGTAAAACAAATAGTCCATTGATCAATTTGTCAAATGGCAAAAAAAAATTATTCTGGTAATAGATTGGGCACTTAAGTCATTTATTAAGCAAAAATACCAAATGTTTGCTTGTAGCGACAACTTCATATTATTGTTGAATAAACAGCTTTGTGTTTTGGACTGTTGGTTGTACTAAACAAGTAATTTGAAGATATCACTTTGGACTATAATACTTAATACATATTATATAACTATATATTTAGTTTTGCTTTGTTATATATTTTTATATTATTCCTGTTTATGGTTGGTACTTTTTCGTCAATTGATTAATTGAGAAAAAGATAATTACTTAATAATGAAAGCATTAATTGGTGAGTTGTGTCGTTTTGGTTGTTTCTTTTCAAGTAATTCATGCCTTTATACTTACTAGTTATGACTGCGGTGCTATTAAATACTACGTACAGCAGAAAAGTGGCATTTTTCTTAAGAAAACTCCATCTGCGCATTTGTCAACTGGACAGTGTTTGACTCCAGAATGACCTCTGACCCTCTGGTCACAAGTTAAGCTGTCACTTTTAGCGTTGCTCTCTCAGGCCTGTGGTCAGTGGACAGAGAGCAGAGGTCATCTTTGTGTTCACACGGTCATCACAGGGCTTGAGGACAAATGTTTTTGGCCTTATTGAGCCTGAACAAAGGGGCAGAAGCTCCACTCTTAATGTCAGGTCAGTTGTGTCTTACACTGTGTGAAACAATTTCAAGCAGTGTGGCCCAGTTCCATACTACATACAAACTGAGTGTACTGTTTTTGCAGTTGGAAATCAATGTACTGAACCGTTTTATACTAACAGGAAATTATGCAGTATGTGTGCCCATGCATGTCAATCAAGCTGAGGAATTTCCAAATGTTTTAAAGGATTTAATAATGAATTTTTGTTTGTTCCTGTTTTACCACAATTTGTTTAGATTTTCCCAGCTGTGAGCAGCTCCTCTATTTCCTTTGTGCATTGCATTGTGGGTATTTTGAGTATATTTACTTTTGTCCTTTTTTCATTGTGAACATACTAGAACTCAAACTATGCTTAGATTCAGCAAAATTTCCTGCTATAAAAATTACTTTTGTACAATAATATGAGTGAAAAGATGCAGAAAGTGTTTTTATAACAAATCGTTTATTAAATAAATAGTTCAAATAAATAACATACTGTATATTCACAAGCAAACCAAAATAACTTACAAAAGAGGTATCAGGAGATAATTGGCACACACTCTTCACAGTAGACAATCAATTCATAATCTTTGGCTATATGACATGCGTATTTTACAAAAGCTCAAATGAAAAGACTTAAAGAAGAAGATATTTGTGTGGTGAAGCATGTAAAAACTGAAAGAGGATTGTCAGTTTTTTGTCAGCCCCGTGGTTAATACCACAAGTGGGTAATCAACAAATCCTGAACATCCTTGTGTAAAAGTGGAAACAGCAAAAGTCTTTCTCAGAACTGATTCTTCTGAAGTCACATAACCTTGATAGATAAGCATAAAGGTCAGATTTCTCCTTCTCAAGAATAAAACAGCATGTCCATGAAAAAAAAAAGTGCCCTTGGCTATTTTGAGGCGATTGCAGTCTGCAGAATTGGCTGAGCCATTATCTATTCAAATGCTTTGCTGAATCTATCGCTTGAAATGAGAAATTCCTTAATCCCCTCCATTTTCCTCACCGGCAAAAACAGCCTCTCATTGCAAAACTAAATTAGTTCCAGGCGGCCGGCAACAAGGAATATTAACATGAAGACATGAACGGAATAATGTACATCCAGGTTTTTACACATCCATGCAAAATACAAATTAATTTTCACCCGCAAATCATATTTCAACACTGATCAGCATGGAGGCTGCGCCCACTTGTTCAGCCACGTTTGGAGTCCACAAATATCACACAATATTGCAGCTTCTGCAGTGAAACACAGGGTGACGAATGCTGACACAAAAATGAGTGTGGAGGAAGGACAAGATCAGTTTAAACCCAGGGAAAGGGTCAGAAAGTCCACTCAAGAGTTTCTTTCTTTTTCTTTTTTTGTATTTTGTAGCTGTGGTTCTACCAGGCCTCTGAGCTGTCACAGCTGGATCCAGGTGAGGGGACTTCTGTGTCACTGGTCATGGCCCAGGGGTGTGGAGGGGAGTGCAGTTGTCCCATATTTCCTCTGAGAAAGGTGAGCAGAGCGGTGGACGAGTGGCTGGCCGGCTGACCGTTTTGGCTCTCCAGCAGCTGCACCAGGAAGTTGATGTAGCGCATGGCCAGGCGCAGGATCTCGTTCTTGCTCAGCTTCTTCTCTGGAGGATGGGTGGGGATGAGCTTGCGAAGCTCGGCGAAGGCGGTGTTGACGTTGTGCTGGCGCCAGCGCTCCCTCGTGTTGGTGAACACCTTCCTGGTCATTGTGGTGAGCAGAGCTGCAACGATCAGTCGACACAAAATTCATCAGCAACTATTCTGAGAATCAGATTCATTTTAATCATTTTTATGGACAAAATGATGAATCAATAATGAAGTAATCCTGCTGCTGACGTGACTGACTGCAAGGGGAAGTATGTCAGCAGAAAAAATGCCACCATACTGGCATTTTGAACCAAATTACAGGTATTGATGGAAGTTATTTTGAAAATAAGAACATTTACCAGAATTTATTTTGTCATTTGCTGTTTCTTTCTGCAAAATGCAACCCTAATATGTTTCCTCTTTGGTTTAAAGTGATATTCCTTAATTTTCAAGAGGTCTTTTTGGCTCAGAGGCATTCACATTATATATACAAGACAGTAAAGCACAGGTGTGATGACATAAAATATGTTTTCATATGACAGGTTTTAACTGTTGACAAATATTTTACATTAATAAACATTTAAAAATATTTCCTGCAACCACATTATAGTGCATTAAAAGCCATTTATTAAATGGTAATATAATGCTATTAAATGCTAAATAAGACAGTTAAAGTAAAGTGGTATCAAATTTGTTTTTCTGGTTAAAAAAAAAAAGCTGTTCTACCTCACACACAAACAAAAAGATGATGAGATCTTCCATTTTATGCAAAGTCTTGTGTGTGTGTATATATATATATATATATATATATAATGCATGTACCAGTATACTATAGCTGCAAGCGAACAGCACATCGTTGTGTTACACACTCTGGTTGATTAATAATTTACTTGACCAGTGGAAACACGTGGCCTCAAGGGAAGAAAAAGAAAAATCCTTCCATATACAGCAAATTTCTCACCTGTATGTGTGTAGAAATGTGCAGAAAATCTCAGCTGCAGAGTTGTCCTCTGCAGGTCACCAGTCGTCCAGGAGTCCGGCGTGAATGTCCACTCAGTTACGTCTTCTCATGCTTGCTGAGAGAGATCCTTATGAGCAAGAGGAAGGGAGAGAGTGAAAGAGAGAGATAGTAGAAGGGAGGGAGGGATGGGGAGCACATAGAGAGAGAGTAGGGGTAAGACTGCTGCATGCTCGCATCCCACATTTTATAGCAGGGTGAACCCTATTGTGTGACGTGTGCTGTCGTGGAGCCTCTGTGGTATTGTGTGAGGTTGGTGTTAAAACACCACCCCCTCCCTTCTATCATTTAGAACCAATGCAGGTGGTGTTATGATTGTACTGTCCGTCATCACGTAAAATGATTTCCATCAGTGTTTCTGTGCAACATTTGAAGGGATTCTGGGTCTTTTTTCGCTGCTTTCAACGGCCTTTTAAGTGACTATTTGTGCTGCTTTTATGATTCATTGCTCATTTAATCCTTGAAGGTTCGCACTAAAGGTGACAAATAAATTCCCATTGAAGTGAAACTGAGACGTTCATCTCTCTGATCCTTCTCTTACTGCTGTGGACACTTGTTCCTTTCTGTTTCTCAGACATTAGGCATGGACAGCCCACCTTCCCTTCCACTGTGGAAAAGACCTTGATATCACTGACTGCTCTGCTATTGAATTCAGCCTGATTGGGCCACAAAAGGTAAAAATACCATATCCAGATTGACAGTTGAACAATATGGGTTTTGTTATGACTATGGTAATCTTGTTGAGCCATTCCAAGGGGCCACACATAAATTACAGAGGAAACAGGGAGAGCACAGCGTCCTGACTCACCTCTCTCCAACTACTCCTCACTCCTCCTCTCTCTCCTCTCTCTGCCTCCCACTTTCAACCTCCGCTCAGATAAAAAAAAAAAAAAACAAGTCTAGTTTAACCAATTGTCACTGTTCTTTTTACACCCTTCAAGTGTTGTTTCAAAGACGCAGCCTTCCATAAAAGTCTCTGTGTGGAGTAGGAATTTACATAATCCGATTAGGGGCTGGGATTAGCCCCGGGCCTGGAGAACAGGCCCGATGGGGGCTGTTTTCTGAATCGGCCATTCATAGGCCCTGCTGCACGTCCAAGAGGCTGCACCTGCAGGCCAGGCGCCGCCGCTCTCTGGCTCCATCCAGCCTCCACTGCAGGCTGAAGGTCTGCAGACACGCTGGCTGTAGGACATTTTGGCCAGTTCATTACATGGACATGGCCAGGTGAAGATTACACCTGATTTGTTGTAAATTATCTGTCGTGCAGTTTGGAGCTGAAGGCAGAATAAGCATGGCAAGCTATGAAGCCACTTGTGGAATTAATTAGGTTGACTTAAGTGTGTGTAAGCGCACTGTAAGAGTCTGTACGACAAAGTTGAGAGCAAGGAGCTCGACTGACAGAAGTTACTGCTGTCTTTATTATTGCATTTACACACAATGTGTTAATTAGACTAACAAGTACAACAATTACTCGAATAATCAATTAGTCAATCGACAGAAAAGGGAATTGGCAACTATTTTGATAATTGATGCATCACTTTAGTAATTTTTCTAGCAAAAAGGCCAGATAGTCACTGGCATCAGCTTCTCAGAGGTGAGGATTTGCTGTGTCACTTCGCTGTTTTATTTTATTATAAACTGATCTTTGAGTTGTGGGTCCAACAAAAGTAATTTGAAGGAATCAGTTCAGACTTTTTAAAAATGTTCTTACACTTTATTGACTCATCTATTAATAGATAAGTTGGAAAAAACTTAACCTGAACTAAACTTTAATTATAATTTTTTTGGTAATTTGATGCCGTTTCCCATGAAAAACATTTATCAAATTTTATACATCTTTGGGTTTTGGAGTGTTGGTCAACTAAAACAAACCATCTGAATAAATCTCAGATGAAGCTGTGGGAAATGAGTAACAGACAAATTCATATAGAAAATAATCATTAGCTAAAGTTTTACTTTAGATTTAGATTTCATAGCTGCAGATTTACACTCGTGTGTATACTGGCAAGTGGTCTTTGGCCATTTCAGCAGGTCATTAAAATATTCAAACACACCACATACCAACAACAATAGTATGAATACTAACACTAATTAACCAGTAAACCTCCTATTAGTTTACTGAGCTCACTGATGACCCTCGTCAGCTTACTCCTGTTTTAATGGCTCAGGTTACCCCACCAGCAGCGCAGTAAGTGTAGTGTAGTTGTACGATATGTTATTAGACCAAATAATGATTAACTGACACGGTAAATTCTAGATGAATAACAAAGAAATGAGCTCTGACTGTTTGGTCAGAATCAATGCACTGACAGCCAGCTGTAATGTAGTCACTGCTCACTGTTGTGAAGTAGGTGTGCTTGATAAAGTGAATCAAAAGAGTGAAAACATGTCCAGGTTTCACTTCACAAATCTTTTTTTTTTTTTTTTTCCATTAAAAATCATAAAAGTAGGCATCTCGTTAAATGAATAAAAATAAGAATTTGATATTGTAATAAAGAAACTATTAGAAGGGAGTATTTATATAAATTCCAGTTTATCCATAACAGATAGTATATAGCAGGATAAATTTATTACTGCTTGTCGGGCCAATTTTGCCTTGTAATTGCTGTTTGTAGGGATGCATCATTTCTTAAATCAGTGCAGGTTTGAACCAACAAATGCACCCCCCTCGCTGAGGCTCTGGGTCTTATTGACAGAAGAGAGGAAACACACCGGTGACACAGTTAACTGCTGCCTGTGATTAAAGATAACAGCTGTGTGACCTTTCCAGCTGCAGCCACAGCAGAATAATCTACAGGATGGCTTTGGTTTAAACAGCCTGTTAATTCCCACAGTATGTCTCCTGTCCCATTCAGTCCTGAGCTTAAGTATAGTCAGGGGCAATTAGTGCACCATTACACTGCTATTTACCTAGCCTTCATTTGGGGGACTGGGGGACTCCTTTGACCGTCCTGCCACCGCAGCTTTTGTCCCCGTGCCATTAAAAAACAAACCATGTAGTTTGTCTCTTTGTTTGTCCACTGCTTGTTAGAAGGCAGAGGCCAGAGAGACAGACAGAGAAAGAGAGAGGTGTTAAAAAAGAAAAAAAAATCTGGCGGGTTATTGATGGTGGCCAGCCAGTGCTGGATATGGCTGTCCAGAGGCAGGGAGGCTTGGAGTTGATGTCCCCGGGGGTCGTCTTTGTCTGGGGATCATTCCTGAGGGAGCTGGCTTCACTCTGCTGGCTCGTGAAGATAAGCACTCTCTCCACATGCTGAGAGACGATGATAAGGGGATTGCTCCACTAAATGAAAAAGAAAAAAAAAAATAGCCCCACCATTGGAGCTGCTAAAATGAGAAGCTTTATCAGTTTAGCTGGGAAAGACCCCCGATCCCACCCCCCCCAACCATAAATCACAATTTGTTTTTCACTGCTGAGCATGCTCAGTGAGGAGCGGCAAAACAAAAGCAAAATGTGCAAACAATTGTAATTGTAATATTTAATCTTAATTTGTAAAAAAGAAAAATTGTAAACACATACACACACACGTATGTATATATACATATATGTGTGTGTATACATGACATTTAAACTATATATTCAATATATTCAAATTCATTTATATGTGTGTGTGTATATATATATACACACATATATACAACTTGTATATGCACACCTGTGTTATATTTTTTTTTTATATTGGCATTTATTGTCTTTATTCACTGCCATCCAAGTTTAATTAAATAAATAACAAGTCTTAAAACAAGTAATAATAAGCACTATCACATGGAAAGTATTTTAAAACACTAGTATAATAAATATCAGAAATGAAATATGGAATTCAAATTATTTTGTTAGCAACTAATGCAGTTCATTCTTTCATTAATGTTCCTGCTTTCTTTCTCATCACCTTCCAGCTGTGTGAAAACAGACAAAGGCTGTTGTTCGTTAAATACAGAATGTCTAAAATGTAGAATTGAAAAACAAACAAACAACCTAAACTGACTACATTATTTCATCTGAATAAGAACTGTGAAGTTAAACTTGAATTATGAAACTGATGACTGCAACGTAACAAAACCTCGAGAATATATTTCTCTCTGTTCTTTCCAAACAGGCCACAGGAACAAAGCCTTCATGCCTAAAATAATTTAAGCCTCGTCTGTCCATCACTTCTGCCGGGCACCCTCTCATAGCTTAACCTGCCCTTCTTCAGCGGAGTCAACACTGCAAGACAAACACAAGGAAACATCTCAGTCTGTTAAATGAAAAGAAAATGAGCACACTTTTCCAGCCACTGCTGTTATTTGAATAATAGGAGTTGGGTCAGCGACACGAATTCTGCAGTCAGGTGCAAGTAAACCACTGCAGAGGAAGAGGGTGAGACGATATAATGAATGAGAAAAAAACAAAAAAACATCATCGACGGAAAACAATGAAGAAACGATGTAAATACATAGTTTCTGTTTGTTTCATGTATCACAGAACAGGTGGATGGAAACGCACCTGTTGCCTCTATCATTCACCTGTTCCAACCAAACCTGCTGCCTCGCTGCTCCTCTTCCTCTCTTGTCCGACCCAGAATTTGGAGCCATAATGAGCTGAAACTGCTGCTGTGTCTCTGCTGCTGCTGAGGCAGTGGTTGTAGCTTTGACCTCGACCCCACCGCATGACCTCTGTGGGAGGGCTCAGACCGTCTGGACGGTGGAGGTCGCTGTGGCCTGTAGAGTACGTGGACATGTGACTGAACATGGGGTCCAGCTTGAAAGGACTTTCAAGCTTTGCTGGAGTGTGTGTCCACTCATTATTTCCCCTTTCAACAACTCCCCCCACCGCTCCAGCTCTGCCTCTCCAGCCTGAAAACTTCCTCTGCTCTCTGCCTCTGTCCTCCCCCTTCCATGGATCACTGTGGGTGCAGCTGCTCTGCAGGTGAACATCTGGGCCCCCAAAGGAAGAACTCAGGTCGAGCCTGAAATCTGTGTCGCCATCCTGCACCATCGAGCCTGGATCACAGACGCTGCGATCAGTTCCGAACACGAAGCTGGAGTTGTGGTCGCTACAGAAGAGTTCTGGATGGGGGTTGGTGGAGGATTCTGGTTGAGGGTCAAAGCTAAAGTGCTTGGGGTCAGCAGTGGGGGTCCAGGGGCCGTTTGGTAGGCTGGTTAGTTGGTTTGTCTCAGTGACGACTGTCTGAGACTCCGGCTGGTTTGGGTCTGCGGTCTGAGTGTACAGGGAGGTGGTATCACTGAACAGCTAAAACCAGGCAGAGAAGAGTGAGTGAGAAGTCATATATTTGATTTTGTTTTTACGTGGAGTGCTTTGAATTACATTTCAGAATACATACAGAAATAAGCGTGGTCATATATCTCAGATCACCTTGAGGACTTTATGTGGCACCTCAGGGAGCAGCTCCTTCAGCTGAGACAGAGAGGCCCCCAGCAGCCACTGGAGGGACGGTGCTCTCCTCAGCATGAGCTGGCTGACCAGAGGGTTAATACACGGGAACTGCAACAGACAATTTTCCTCCTGGAGGGAAACAAAACACAATGTGAACACATACAGTACAAACACATATTACAAAAACTCCCTCAAGTTGGAGGAACAGCAGGAGCCTCTTCAGCTGTTTACTCTGAAGTTATCCTGCATGAGTTGGTCTGAAGTCGTTAATGATGCAAAATAGGTAAATCACCTGTGAGGGAATCACAGTCAGCCAGTCTCTGTCCAGGTAGTCCAGAGGGTCCCTGTCACTGGCCATCAGGCTGTGGATGCAGATCTGACTGATCCATTTGGCTATTTCCATCATTTCAGACACAATCAGTACCTGACAAACACAGTAGAAGTGGTTTATATTGGTATTTGGCCCACCACCAAAATTTACAACCAACTCTGCTGAGAGACGTAGTGAGTAGAGAGAACACACCCTCTTATTAGATATGAGTTACTGATTGGATGTTGCAGCTGATCAGATTGATCCAATGCGTCACAACATCACTGGAGTTTCATTCTGGACTGAAGATTAAATTGAAGTGCATCACTCCATTTTTTTTTTTTTTCTGATTCACCATCTCATTACAAATCTGTGGTCCTTATTCAGACCTACAATTAACAAACAGAGAGTCTGTCTGTCAGTAAGAAACACTTTTCACATTATTTATCGTCACATGTGAGACTGACGATTCCTGAGCGTTACATAACTTACATTTTCCATGAAATATTTAGCCTAATGAATGATTTCCAGTGTTCAAAAGACATCATAGTAATGCTCTGGGTTATTAAATAATCACAGTCAGAACATCAGTGAATACAGATGCATCTAATGAATAAATAATACAAATGCATTCTGTCGGTAGAGGTGGTTTCTGTGCCTCTGAGCAGGACACAGTATGAATCAGGAATGCAGGCTGTTACTCAGGTGCAGGTGTTTGTTTAACAGATAACAGGCTACAGAGAGAGACCACGCTGCTCTGGCACCGATAACTGTGTGCTTTCACTATTATTAGCACAGCACACACGTTTGCAGACACAAATTCATGAAAACTCTCCATAACCGAAGCTTATTGACAGCTGATCCAGCTGCGATCAGAAACAGACGTGGCTTCTCGTCTCATTTCTCTAAAAACATATTTTCTCACAGTTTCTTCTCTCGTGTGGTTTCCTGGCATGCGTCCTTGGTGGGAGGGACTAAGACGCAAGTGAGAGAAACAAGTGGGTGCAAAGCAAGAGACTTTGAGGTGTGCCCATAGTTGAAAAACCATTAACAGTTGACGGCTGAAAAACAGATCATGTTTCTGTTCTACCTTCATGTCCAGATCCTCTGACTTCATGCTGAACAGCACCAGAGACGAGTAAACCAACACCAAGTTGCTGAAGGCTTCGCTGGAAAATCTGCCAACACACAGACAGAAGCAGCGATGGTGACACATACACATAACGAGATGTCTGTGTATGTGCTTGTACTGTATTTATGTATGTGTGTGTTTGGACACCGACCCTCCGCCCTGGCTGTCTGGGTAGTGCAGGATGAGCCAACAACAGCTGTATTGCAGAGAGAGAGCGGTCAGCCTCATCACCACTCCTTCACTGGCTCTCCCCTGGCACAGTTCGTCCTGCTCCTGCCCCCAAACACACACACACACACACACACACACACATTGCAGAAATTGAAATGTTTTTCAGCATTTTGATGCAATACCAAAGAAGCTCAGTAGGGGGAGATAAAACCATGGATGAAATTCAGCATCAGAGTGGATTTTTGTGAATCTGTCCCTGGTACCTGAATGATAACAGCAGTGCTCTCATCCACTGTGATCACAGTGTAGTGTTGGGTCCCTCCGAGCATCTGCAAGGAGGGACAGTAGCTCCTCTCCAGCACAGTTATGTTAAACCTGTAACATATATAACACACATACAGGCACCTGGTATAAGGCCATCAGCAGGTATTTGTAGAAAGAAACCAAGTGACAGAGAGTACATGGACTGTTCAGTTAACTGTTGTGTGGTCAACTGAGCTTGTATTTCTTGTTTATTTAGACCACACACTACACACCTCCACACTGCTGCATTGTGGTGGACAGATGGAGAAGACTTAAAGACTGCAGTTGTGCCTACGTAGCTGAGCACTAAACCGAAACCCTTCAGTAAAGTCTTATCAAATCCAGTCCAGAGTCCATGTCCTGACCCGACACCATATGTAGGTGAACGCCACCTGAGCCAGCAAAATCCTTCAGGACAGTAGAATTGACCTTAGAGAGACACACTAGTACAACTACTAAATCTGAAGCAATGAGTCGATCATTTGATAATTTGATAACAAAAACAATTTTTAGTTTCAATCTTAATAATGAGGTTAGAAGGTAGAAGAAAAGACTGAAAATGTAAGAAGTGAAGCAGATGAGCATTTTACTTTTAAATATCTAAAGCTTCACGGCTTTTAGGAGCCACCAACCAACTCAGTTTTTCTGTCAGTATGTTTGGCAAAATGTTGACTGATTACCCCTAAAAAAAAGTTGTGCAATTGAAATGCAGGTATGTGTCATTCTTATTGCCTGCATATGATTTAATTAGACTAGAGGAATGTACCCTGACTCGAGGGTCTGGAGCAGCAGTGGACGGTTGAGAAGCCCCTCTGTCACAAACAACACATACGGCACATTGTCCTCCAGGCACCACGAGGCCCTTTCCTTCTCCTCTGGGAAATAACACAAATTCAGAGAAAAACAAATGACGTCAGATATCACTGTGCAACAATACAGCGTATGTAACAGGTGGAAGCTGACCAGCGTCAGAGAAGACTGTGCTGAAGGTGAGGTGACTGACGCTCCTCTCTCTGCACACCGCGGCCCACGCTGATTGGCCTGGATGGTCGTAGTCCACCACCAGAGAGAAACAGTTCCACGGGAAGTCGGGGCCGACGTGCTGCTCACACACCAACACGCACACACTGTCGCGGATGCTGGTGGAACAGGATGGGAGTGTGAAAACAACACTTTGTTCGACATAACGTAGCAGCTTGAGATATTTCCTTTAGCACAGCAAAACAATTACTGTTCGCTCCAGTATGCCAAAGCACTCTTTCTTTACTCACCCAGTGGACGGATACTTTGACCCAATGACAGCCCAGGGGTCAAAATCTCACACTTAAGAGTACTGTACACAATCATTTGCTGTATATATTTTACTTGTGCCAAGATATGCAATAACTGCCACAAAACCTGGACGTGTCTTATGAAGACCATGCTTAAACATGTAAATGTTGCAATGAAAACAAAAATATTGACAACCAACTTGACGATTTTACCTGTTGACCACACTGGCACCATTTAGTTTTTTCTTGTCCTTCTCGGGATAAACTGCAGTTACAGCTGCTCCTGAGACAACACAAAACACACTCATGATCATGTGTTAATACCACTGTTACAAAGAATCTTTTTTTTTTTAACTTTGTGAGAGGCGAGTGTATCTGAGTTGATTTGTGAAATGAAAGTGGCTCACCGGTCACTTCTCTCAAGCTGTTGATGATTATAGATCTGCTGTCGTCACAGTCAACTGATATCATGACAAGAGTCTACAGATGACAGATCAACCAGGATAATAGCAAATAAATATTGAAACATTAGATGATGTCATGATTATTAATGATTTGTGGAACAATGTAGATGTATTTTATCTTACTTCCTATTGCAGTTACAACAGGTGTTTACAACAGGTGAAATGAAACAACACAAGAGGTCAGAATTTCCAAATTTCAGTAACCAAACTGTAATATGTCACACAGTTTGTACAAAATTAACCGTGCAAAACAATAAACTTAAATTTGTCTCTCATTGTGAACTGACTTTCTCAGTGGCGTCCTGTCCTTTCCTGCCCTGCAGCCATGCAGCCAGCACTTGCTGCAGCTGCAGCAGTTTGAGGTTGGGCTCCCGGTTCTTGTTACTGAGGTAGAGGATGATCTTCAGCCTCTTCACCAGCTGCTCCAGATTCGACTCTGCACACGCCTCAACTGCCTGGGTCAAATACTCTTCAGTGTGTAAGGAGAAGGCCGTAAACATCACAGTATGGTGTAGACTATGGTACAGTCAGAGGGTGGGAGATTATCTAAATGCACAGTGGTGGATCACAAACATATATTGTTGAAAAAAAAAAAGATAAAAAGCCCTGAAAACGTTCAGTTCATTCAAGAGGCTTTACTGACCCACTGCAGTACATAGGTTGCACTTCAGCAGCAGCTCCTTGAACGTCACCAGCACATGAATCAGAGCTGCCTGGTTGAACAGCAGTTCCTGATCTGCACGCAACACAAACCAGCTGTGGCACATTACACCTTTCTTAACATATTTAATGTCTCAGGACTACAGTACACAGTTAGAAGTAACAAATAAGGCTGTGCAAATGTGTTTCTGAATGACATTTTGTACCTCTGACCAGCTCTGCACTCTGTGCATGTGTCCTGCAGAGAGCCTTCTCCTGCTGCTTGAGGAGGAAGTGTGTTTGGTCTGGGGCCAGGCAGCTGAGGTCTCCACATACCGGGAGGCTGAGCCCCAGCTGTCTGGCAGAGTTCAAGCAAGGCTGAGCAAAGGCCAGCAGCTCACAGTAGGCACGCTGCTGGCTGTCTGTAAGGCAGTACACAGGGGTTTAAAAACAAACTTTAAACACTATCTGGACCACCTTATCCACACTCATCTCCAACTATGACAATTTCAGTCACGTGTGTTGGTCTATTTGAACTGAAGGTGACGTGAAAGTGCCGTACCGGTAGCTTTGACTTGCACCACTCTGCTGTTCTGTCTGTCCTGGGGGATGGACTGACTCACAGGAGGACTGATGAGTTGACCCGTCGACTGAAAAGCTGCTCTGTGGTCTCTGGTAACATTTCCTGACACAGCACCTCTCATATACACTGGCCTCCTGTCAGGTCTTTGCATCTGTTCTGGAGACAACCGCAGCTCAGGTGTTTGTTGGTTCACCTGTGGTGCTGATAAAGAGAGGATGAGATAAACAGTTTTATTCTAGCCATTAGTTACATCATCACTTAATCACTTGATTATTTCCTCAGTTTATTTTTTTTATCATTTGGTCTATAAAATGTCAGCAAGAGCCCATAGTAAAAGCTTAAAATGTCTCGTTTGGTCAGTTAGTCCAAAACTCAAACATAATGCAGTTTTACTACTGAAAAACAAAACAAAAACAGAAAATATCAACATTTAAAAAGCTAGAAAAAGAGATTTTAAAGAATTATTAACTGAATACCAACATAGTTTGCAATTAATTAATTAATTAGTTTTAAATAATTGACTAATTGTTTAAACTCTGTGTCTTATTAATCATTTTCATGAGAAACATGTCCAGTAATCATAAAAAATGTAACACAAAAATACATAGCTAATAAATTAAAGTTACTTTGTGAAGAATTACATTGGATTGACTTGTAACTTGATCTGGTGGCCTCATTTTGGATGTGACCACTAGATGGCGCCAAAGTTTTATAATTAAAATCAAAACCTACAAATAGTAATGTTTACATTGAAAATAAATAAGTAAAGTAACTGCTGAACCAAAAATGCACACATTGACTGAGGTCTCTCATAAATAAATAAAGAAAAAATGCCTGAACAAAAGCAAAAAGTTCTCTCAAACCTCTTTGTACTTTACACCCTAAAGTTGAAGAACATCAATTTGACTGATATGATTTATGTCCAGGTAACATTTCTCAATACAATATATTAAAACAAGGGTACCCTATCATTAGACTATAATTTATCATTTTTGTGGCATGCATGCATACAAAGAAATATCAAAGTCATCAGGAGAAAAATAACAGACTGACACTCAAAACTTCTGGACTTTCCCCTCGCGGGACAAATAAAGGAATATTGATCAAAAGCCACAGCAGCACCACAGTCTACCTGGCTGAGTGCTTGCTAAGCTTGGAGCCGTTGCAGGAGCTGGAGCTCTCTGCTGAGATCTCAGCATCATGAAGATGGACAGAGGGTCCAGGTCCTTCTCTGGTGGACATCTTATAACCTGCAGGCCTCTGTGATTGTCTCTGATATTCAGTCTGGAGGATGAAGCCTGCTCAGGAGTGTGGCCACTCTGCTCTGTCTTCCGGTCCTCTCCACCTGTGTTGATCTTACGAGGAGAAAACACAGCTGACACTTCTGAAAACCTCTCGTCTTAAACTTCATCTTTGGTGGCAGCAGCGGGTTTTGAAAATATTAAGGCTGCAGGTTTTACTTCTGTATTGTTAGTGTTGACAGCGTGCATCACTGCACACGAATCAGCAACGGTCTCTCTCTGAAGGAGGACGTCCCCTGCAGTAGTTTCAGCTTGACAAGCAGCAGCGTAACATTTCATCCGGTGAGGCGACTGAGATTTGTTTGTGGGAGTCATCAGGATGGATCCAACTGTGACTGAGACCAGATATGTCAGAAATCTGCTGCAACAATCTCTATTATCTAATTATCAAATATGTTAAATGCTTGTTTGCACGTTATTTTTTCCTGAAACGTTCTGCCAATTCACCTTCTAACAAACTAAACAAATTTGGTGTAACTACCACATTCACAGCCATCCTCTGATTAAACTGATTTAGTGACAAAAGGACAGACGACTCACACTCCTCATGTTCAGGTGACAGTTTTTTGAAGTCTTCCATCTCTTCCTCCTTCGTGGGAGAAAACTCACACCTCATGTTCTCTGTGGACTCACAGTCGCTGCACAAATACACCTGTGGGGCTCCCGTCCCTGCCTGAGACGGCAGTTTGTCACCAGCACACACAAAGCTTTGTTTCTCCACCTTTATGACTTTCATGCCTTCAGACAGAGGCTGGAAGGTGACAGCTGGTTCACATACTCCAGGCTCTGTAAGCAAATACAGTAGATTAGATTTGACTTTTAATCCTGCCGAGATCCAAACACTCACTATCCTATAATTCCCATTCTAAAACTTTGTGAAGGCCATGTAGAGAGCATCATTGGTTAGACCCTCCCTGGCTGATAAATGCCCATGTCTTTCAAACTCCTGCCGTGAGTTCGTAAAGCAAGATCTCTGCTAATAATCTGAACTCTTCAAATCCAATCTGAGACTTTGGAAGAGTCTCAGAAGGCACGATTCAACTGGGTTCATTGGCAAGTAGTGATTGGTGGGTGAGGCTTGTGGGGCCTTAAACACAGAACAGTGACATCTGGTGGTTTCTAAAACCTACAGCACCCTTTCAAGACTGAAGCCAAATCAACTCTGTCTGAGCAGAGTTTCAATCTTTCTGTCTGCGTAATTAAACCTACAGACATGCTCTTTGTCATACATACACACAGTAAGTCCATATAAAATATAATTTATGTAGATTCTTTTTGGTGACTTCAATACTTTTTTCTGATTTATCTTGTATTTACTCTCTTCTACACTTAGAAATGCTGTTTTGATGGGACGTTGATGTTAAAGCAAATCCTAAATGCACCTCATTCGTTTGTTTGAATCTTTGTTAATTCAAGTATTTGTGGAGGAGAGCTTTGGCATACTACAGCCGTCACTGAAGGTGAATTGGTGGAGTATTTAATTACAAAGTTGTAAAATTATGCCTTGTAATTACCTGCCAACAAAAAGCCAACCACAAAGGTCGGATGCTTCTCTGCCTTCCAGAGTGCCGCTTCCATCTCTGTCTGAGCTCTCACCGACACCAAAGATCTGCATGACAATCAGTAATGAAGGATTTTGTTCATTTATGCAGAGATACAAATAATTATAGAAATTACTTTCACTTCCACTAAAGCCATGTTTAAGAGCAATTCTAGTGATTTTTCCTCATTAATGTGTTTCTCACTTCAGTTCTATGTCGAGTGTCTGAAATGTGTAAAAATGAACTAAGCCTCATCAGGATGACTTCTGTATTAGCAGTCCGGCCACATGGTCCCCTGGTGTCCTCACTCACTGTCTGTGGAGCGGTGATGTGTCTTCCTTCTGGAGTTGACACGTGGACAGACAGATCTGGGTTTGACTGGTTTTGGGAGTTGATGTCAAAGTCACGTCCAGCTCCATTTCAGTTGGAAGCATCACACGTCCTTAGAGGAAAATTAGTTTTGTGGGTATTAAGTGGTACATTTTGGTAAAAAACCACGTTTCTGTCCAAACGTGATCAACTACCAGGTTATTCTTGGTGTTTGTTCTCTGTAAGTTTTACCTGCCCTCTCTATCAGGTCTCCATTCACCTTGCTGGGCTCTTCTCGTATTTCATACTGGGAAATGTCCACCGACACTGGTAAATCTGAAAGGGAAACTGACAGAAATGCGACCACAGTATATCAGTTTACTCTTCTGTGCTACTGCACATTTTTATTTGATCCACAAACACTTTCATCTTCTCTTCACCTTCATGAAGCACATCCAGGACTGGAGGCTGCTCACCCAGGCGGTCAGGAGCAACATTCATATGACCATAAATGCTTGAAAAAGTGGTGCAATTTTCTTGGCTCAGATTCATTGTCTCCACTACATCTGGCAACAGCAGAGACTACAGCGGAAAAAATGACCAATGTCTCATTCATTTCATACATAAGCAAATCATTTGGTGTTTAGAATTTTTAGCTACCTCCTCCTTCATCAGCGACTCTTTGTCAAACTCCTCATGAATGTCCTCACATGTCTGAATGTCGCAGGTGGTCACATCAGGAGGCTTTTCATAAGACGCACAGTGTCTGAAAGATTGGTAAACCAACAGTTTTTAGCACTGACAGCTCGTAAAGTAACTTTAGGGTGAACACACACACCTGAATATGGTGTCCGCAGAGATGGTATCTCCTATTGAGCTCAGCAGAGGGTCAGCCACAGGAAGGGTCTTTAGCCTGGACAATTTGGCTTTCAGCGTGGGCAAATGTCTCTTCAACTTTGGCAGATAATCAACAACCATGAGCTCCTCCAGCAGGAGATCTTCAACACAAGGAAACACGTTTTTCAGTTAGATGATGGTCAGTGTCAAAACAGGGAATGCTGAAGTGAAGTAAGTGACACAGACAATCTTTAAGGGCACACAGAAATGTTGAGTTACCTCTGTCCTCATTTCCAGGGTTCATCTCATTGGTTGTCCACTTGAAGAATGACTCCTGACATGGATCATTGACCTGTGACTCTTTAAAAAGGCAAAAACTCTCATCCTGGTCCAAATCCTTCAATGAGTCAGGATTAGAGCTGGATACCACCTCCACATCCCCCTTAATGTCGCTCAGAGACACATCAAATCTACAGTGTAAAAAAACATTCATCAAACTTTGAGCAACTTGATTAAATATTGAAATTATGACTCAAGCAAGAAAACAAAATGAGAGTAAAATGATGCACAGTGAGACAGATTTTAAGTCTCTGAAAAAGAACAGAACCTTTCTGGTGAATTAACCGGTTGCTTTTTTCCTCCAAGGTCATCAAGCACAGAACCACTGACAACGAGTCTGCAGGTGGACATCACCTTTCCTGTAATGAGCACAAAAGAAGTCAATATAGAAACAAACCCCTTGGGCTGGTTACATTTTGGGTAGTGTGACACCCTCTTTTGTGGCCCTATTTTATAAAAAGCCTCTATTTTAGTTGCATTGTGGTTATAACAAACATGCAGTTCAACTTTGGATTTACCTACGACTGTAGGTATATACAAAATAACATCAAAGTTATCGGGAAAAATAGACAAAAGAGACGCTGCTGAACAGTAGAACACACAGTAGTAGTTTTTACAGTAGCTCTTTACTGGACACTGTTATCTATCTACTCCGATAGTGGAGGGCAGGGGAGCACAGAGGACCCTAAATTTGTGAATCATTAACATCACATGAATACTATACAGTTACAGTACACTCACAGTATCACTCAACATAGTGGTTATGTGACATTAGTTAGGCTGCTTGTGCACCTCTGATCCACGGTGTCCTGTAGGTGACTTCAGGCAGCTTCCCAGTGTAAGGGTTCAGGTCACTGGTACCAGTGAAGTAAGGTGTTGGCAGTGCCAGCAAGTTCATCATTACTTTCAGACTGGTGGTGGTCTGAAACAAAGACAGACAGAGAAAGGGAAGAGGAGGCAGGACAGTGTAGCTTTTTGGTTTGATGAAAATACTCTGCGGTAAAATTAACAGGCCCCAAACTCACCTCAAAAACATAGTCGAGAGCTTTGTATCTGTTAGCGGAGAAAATCTGAGAAGGAAAACAGCCGTCATTTTCAGACCTGTAAATGTCAGAAAAAAGAGCAATGCAAACAAAAATAAGCATTTTGCCAGGAAAGACTTAATCTCTGATATCACCCTAAACAGGAAGCTTCAACTATATTCCTTGAATAAGTGTTTCTATCACCAATAGGAAGAAGTATTCAGCTCGTTTACTTAAGTAAAAGTAGGAATAACACAAGCATTAGCATCAAAATATAACTTAAAATACCAAAAACACATTTGAATTACATAAATAAAGTCGTATCGTATCTGATAGCAATACATAATAGTTTATTTGTTCATTATACTTTGTATTATTACCCTGAATCTGTACCTCAAAAAAGTTCTTAAAAGTGTATTTGAGTTAATGTAACGTTACTGACTAACTTGCTCTCTTATGTGGCTATTTAACAGCTGTTAGCTTGTTAGCTAGCTTAGTTAGCTAGCTACCTCTTCCCAGTAAGCTAGCAAAGTTCTAACGTTATTTAGCTAACTTATTTTCTACGGCCTTAAACTAAAGAAAATATTGTGTTGAAACATCACGGATTGAAACAGTCACGCTTGAAAAATCCGACAGTGTTTGTGAACATCAAACTTACATGATGACTACGTTTTATTCCGTTGCTTTTGAAGGCGAGGTGTCCATTGACAGCTTTTATGTTCATTAGCAGAAATGAAGCCAAAGATCGTTTATTGGCGATGAATCACTTGTTCGTCCTGTGAACTACAAAGGTGCGCCTGATTCCTCAGACATGCGCGTTGGGGTGTTTTATTTTCCAAGCAAAGTATCTTGCTTGTGTTGGCCTTAAAAACACAATATCTCAGCATATACTATAACTTTGATGTCAAATGACAGCATTAATTTAAAGCGTAGGTAAAAAGATGGGATACATTTATTATTGTTGACAACACATAAAGCATCTGAATATATACTACAATGATTATGTTGTCTCCTCTTTTATTTTTCCATAATGAAAATACAATTAACTTATGGATTTACTTATTCATTTGTAAAGTGTTATTTTAATTGTGTTTTACGGTCCAAGATAACACCAAGACCTCCATGCAGGAGTTGCACAGCAGGAAAGCCTTTTAGGACTCAGGGCAAAGCAGATGATGTGAAGGCTCAGATCTCCCAAAAACATATTTTCTCACACACATTATTTAACATAGTCATGCAGAGAGTTTTGATTTTAAGTACCCAGCCAAATAAAACCAGAACTACATGTATGTCCATAAACTTAGGAGAAAGGGAAAGAATATTTCTTCTTCTTGATTTTATTTGGGTGAAGTGACCCTTTAAGGTTTAGGTTATTGATACAAAATATAAATCAAGTAATAACTTATGATGTGTCATTATGCATTAAGCCACCCAGCAGTACATAAAGTAGAGCTACACCCACCAGCTGCAACTTTTAAAGTCATGTACACATCAATGATTATAATACAGTGATAAAATATTCATTATTCTGAAATGTACAACTTTTTGAAAACCCATTTCTTGCTCTTCAGTGTATTTTTTTCTACAGGGACACTGTATGGTTTTCACCACAGGGAGGCGCTATTCACCATGCTATCGAAAGACAGTCCAGAGCTGATGCAGAGGATGTTAGTGGATCCGTAGAGACGCCACATTGGACAATATGATGAACTCAGTAACACAAAGCCTGGTCACTTATATGTTTCATGAGAGGTAATACTACATCAGATTTGACTGAAGGTTTCATTATATTGCAGTTCAACGACAATCTTAAGTTAGAGATAGAGGTCTCACTGTGGGACAGCAACAGTGTGTCACAGTTTCACAAAACAACTGTTGTCTAGTGTGTGTGCTTGTAAATCTTGTGAATGACCTCACCGGACACTCTTAAGTTAATAGATTTTTTAAAGGTCAGTGAGAAGCATCTATATTTGGATTTTACAAGTTTCTCATGAAGGTGATGAAAAGAATATTATTCTCTGCTGATGGTGGTGTGTTGGCGACACTGCAGTCTAAGGCTCAGACATCATCAGCGACATCTCACTCTGGCAATGTGTGTGTGTTTTTTTTTCTTTTCACACAGGAGTGACAAGCTATAGGATATTTACATTGACATAAAAGTGTTAATATAAGCTGACTTTTCGCTCTCTTTCCATGTAAACAGGTCAACTCTGGGGTCTCGGTGCAAGCCAAATCATGGAGGTTCAAGGCTCAATTTATTCATCCATTAAAAGCTGGAAAATAATACAAGCTTATATGAACGTCTTGCACAGAACAAGCATTTCCTCCCCATCACTTCCACTGAAAGGATTTTTTAATGGCCAGTATGAACAGGAGGATTGATTACAGCAAACAAAACCTGCTTTGATATTTATATTGGAATCTAACTGAAGATAAATTTGTGAACTTATCCTTTAATATTTGCAACAACTGGAAAAAAAAATTGCAACAAAATCAATGGTTGCCAGCTCAAAATAAGAAGCCTGCCTTTGGCTCTGTCTGAAATCAGGGACCCATTGTTTAAAAAATTACCACACTCTGCAACTGGTACATCTGCCACTGTTATTATTGTAAGCGGCGTAGGTGCTTAGCAGCAGTTACTAAGGTTGCGTGGCTTAGTGAAGGGTCAATTTAACAATATCATCTGGTCTTTTAGCCCAACCTAAAGTCAACACAGCTAGTATTCCCCTACAAGTCACTGTAGCTGTTGCAGTGAACTGGAAATGAACTGTTGGACAGTACATTATTCAAGTATTCAGAGGGAAAGACTCTTGACTGTTATTAGTGGAGGTATTTTGCATACTGAAATTTTACCTTCAAAGCATGAGTAGTTTGTAAAATAAGATGCATTTTTCAGTCCACAAAATCTATATATCGAATCTTTTCAGTCCTTAACTGAATCTTCAGTGTATTATTTTGCTTTTTTAAAGAGTAGAATAATCTGTCACTACTGTAAGAATATTCAAACCTGTTTTTAATGCCAGTGAACTTGCTTCAAATATTCTCTAACATGTTGTTTTTGATAATTCTAGTGTATCAAACAGCCTTACCCTTTGTAATTTCAAACAATGAGCCTGTCCTTTAAGTTAACTGTCAGTGGATTAAGATGAGACACACACACACACACACACACACACACACACACACACACACACACACACACATACACCTAAACACTTCAGTGATCAGGTATAAAACTCGAAGGGGTAGAAATCCCCAAATGACAGCACTGCACTTTGCATTCTTTACTGGGTGATCAAATGTCATGAGACATGGAGTCAAAAAAAAAGAAAAAAAAAAAATAGAGTTTCATGATAAAAATCACCAGAATCCTCTGAGCTGACGCCTAAAAGTCTTTTTTTTTGCCAAAGTCTCAACTGGAGAACATAAACCTTTGACACGATTTTTAGCTTTTGTTGTTTAACTGTGGGCTCATTGTGTCCATGTTGCCATGACATCTGACTTGGTCCTTTATCACAGTGACCCAGAACGATGCCACAATGGCTGATATTCACAGTACTGCGGCATTTTGCTCTGGTTGTCTCATTTCACTGCTTTCACACTTTGTCCACATCTGAAATGTATTTTCAACCTTTATGTTCCAACATTACTTTAATTCCTCAAAGCTGTATGTAGCCTTCATGTGCACACAAACTCCCAGAAAGTGACACTGAAACACAGCACTCACGTGTACAAAGCCTGCTATCTGATACCACTGTATGCAGGTTTGTAGTTTCTGTGCTCTTGGTGTAGAATCATGTGTTTCTTTGTTTCCCCTCCTATTATGTTCCTATTCCTGGTATCAGTCAAAGTTTCTGTTTGAGTGAAAATCTCTCTCAGAGACACTTTTTCATTTTCAAACACTGTGTTTTATTGACTTTTTACATTTGCTTTGGTTGATTTGTTTGTTTCTATCATGAAACTACAGCACATTACAATACTCCCATTACTGTTTTACAGTGAAACTATCATGCACATGCGGTGGATACTGTTGGAGGATTTTCTAGAAAGTATCTGCATACAATGAAGACAAATTTCAGTCTACTACATTTACTGTAATCTTCAAGAAATCTCCTCTGTCAGCATTGAAGAAATAATTCGCCATTTTGGGAAATGCTCCTATTCATTTTCATGTCAAACGTTAGATGAGAAGAATGATACTGTTCGCCTATTGGTGCATTAAATATGAAGCAACAGCCAGCAGCTGGTTAGCTTAGCTTAGCAAAAAGACTTTTACACGTTGGTGTTTGTATAAATTTAACAAATCAGATTTAATGTGGTAATTAGTGAGCTTCAGAGGTGCTAGTAGGTAGGTTTAATTATTGCGGGACAAAACCTAGAGCAGCACTTTATATCAAGCTAAGCTAAGAGACGACCAGCTGTAGCTTCATATCACGTCATCCATTTTATTGCTCATATATACAGATATATGTCATAAAGGGCACATTTATTTTAGGAAGAACTTCGATTTTACCTTTAATCCATTTCATTATATTTTTGAAAAGCTTAAGGAATAACAAATGTCACAAAATAAGGAAAACATGTAACAGAAAGGTGAGAATTGATCCACAGTCAGCAGGCACTTTGGGTTTGAGACACATTATTGCTCCTTCTCTGCACACACTTTGGCTCATTTCTTGCGCTCCTCAATCTGCTCCACCTCACTGGACTCATCTACCACCTTGCCGTTGACCATGGTCTGGGTAACGACTTTTACAATTTTCCTGGTCCGTACATCTGGGTCTTCTGTAACAGAATGAAACCAGGTTTGGTCAGTTTTGCCACAACAAGCACTGAATGATGTTGATCTCTCTTCTCTGCTTCACTGAAAAACAGCATTAACAGTCAACTACTAAAAATACAAAGCCTGCATAAGTGTTAGTTTGCCATTAGGCGGTAATGAAGCCCCACTGAAATGCAATATCTTAACAATTTTGGCCACCAATACCCTCAAATGTAACCAAATATCAGTAAACTGCATACAGCATCCTCGCGTGTGCTGACTTAATTACTGACTGAAATACAAAAGGGATGAAAAAGAGAAGAGATTGAACTCCAGCGAGGTCAACTTTCACTGGGTGAATCCTCACTTGCTTGGTGCTGTTTTTATTAAGTTCTATTTTTCACTCTTATCAGATGCTGTGTGGGTATCACATGACCACATCCGAGGCCTGAATTACATGTGGGCAAAAAGGAGAGTCTGCAAAACTTGAATGTAAAGGATTTTTTTTTTTTTTTTGCAAAAACAGATATCTCCGTTTTGATTTATTTTCCTGCATCATCTTTTTTGTACACCCCAGGGACTATCAATCCAAATGGTGTTGTTTTATTCATTTTAAGAACTACTTTTATCTGTTTTTGTGAATGAAATCTTCATACAAACTCAATCACTCGATACAGACGCAAGATCTGATAAGAGCTAAAAATAGAAGTAAACAAAAACAGCGGCAAACAAATGATGATGACTCAGTGAAAAGGTTTTTCATCCTTTTCGTGTTTTCTGAGCAATGCTGAAAAACTGACCAGTGTTTTTCTGCATGTGATATCCTGCCAGAGACTATGTGTAAAAAGTGTAGAGAGAACTTTACACTAAAAATCCTTATGAGTAGCTTTGGGTCGTTGATGGCATTTAGTAGGCATAAATAAAATAATCTGAACTTACTTTTAGGAGGTGGAGGTGTTTCTTTCACCCTGCAGGACAAAAACATAGGACAGCTTAATCCAAAAAAGGCAACATAATAAAGAAATGCCAAACTTTTAGGCTACTTTATTCATTTGGAGTGTACAATAGATTCAGGATGACCACATGCACTCCTGTGCAGCAAATACCACCAACAGGTATCAAGAAGTATTAATACTTTCCAGTTACAATAATTCTGAATGGAATTGAACTGTACATGTATGTGGTTTTAAGTAAGGACTCCCAGCCCCCACTTACATTTCCTCTCCTTCCAGCAGCCTCCTGTAGGTGGCAATCTCCATCTCCAGGTTCTGTTTGATGCGCAGCAGCTGCTCGTAGTCGGTCTTGTTGCGCTGCATGTCCAAGCGCAGCTGAGACAGCTCATCCTCCAGCTGGGTCAGTGTGGCCTGAAGACGGTCCATCTCCACAGAGTACTTGTGCCCGGTTTCTCCTAGGTTTCCTTCCAACACACCGACCTGTTAACAGAGCGTACACATAATGATCACTGAAGATAGACGACAGATTGTCCTACATTACAAAACAATGTACAGGGAAGCAGACATTTTGTACATTGTGAACAGCATTTCAGTCCCACACATTAAATGTGCGTGCTGTAGCAGGTTAACATCAACAAATCTCATCCACAACATTTAAGAGATAATACAACAAAACTCTACATTAAAAGGTTTGTCAGCCTCAAGTAAATCTGGTGCTGTCCGATTTACACAGCAGACACAGAATAACATTAATATTCTGGCCACCTGGTTCATTATTAATTTTTCTTTTAGCTCTGTTATGGTCTCAACCAACTCCTGAGAGAAATCTGGCTATCTATCTTTAACTGCTGAATGCTCCACTATGTTCACCAGCTAGTCACTAACTGTCTGCTGTTCCAGTGCAGGACAGGTAATGAACAGTGAGTTTATCAGACCATTTTGCTGTTAACTGCTGCCTGCTGCAGCTGGAAATGACACTATGGCTCACCAAAACAGTAAAGTTGCAGGCAGTAAAGCCAAAACAATGAGCTGAAAGATGCCATAATGCTCCACAAAGCCGAGGAGAACTGCTTTAGTGTTTGTTTGGTGATAATTCTCTGTAGGTTTGACACTATGAACGACTCCCATCACATTGCACATAGTCATTGATACATAGTCATTGATAGATATTCCAAGAATAATTCAAAGTGCAGCTTTAAATGCAGAGAGCGCACCTTAAATGACAACAGTTAAGAGTTAACTGGTAAACACTGATGTGAATGAAAGGCTAAAGCTTTTGGCTTAAAGGTTCTCTGTGGAGTTTTTACCACTCAATATTGCTTTGTATGTTTACCTGTTGAGCTCATCCATTCTTGTCCCTTCATCACTCAACCAAAGATACTAGAGGCTGTCAACATGATAATATCTCATTCAATACTGTGTGCTCACTATAAGCCGAACACCTATGAGCTATATTTGCCTCCAGTGAAGCCCTCTATGTGCTCTTTGATCTGTGTTCACATGTAACGGAAACACAGACAAAACACTTGCCTGTTTCACTCTGTGTCTTGTCACACTGATTGATTATTGGAGCAGAATGAAATGGCTGTGTAAATTGTACCACCAGTAGCTCTTTGTGTACAAGCAGAAAGCAGCTGTTACCTATAGACAGGACTGACATGTGTGCAGTGTAAAGAAAGAAAGAGGTGAGGGCGGGGTTGAGTTCAAAACAAGTAGAGGAATGGCAACATGAATCTGATTAATCTCTGCAAGTCGGAGCAGCTACAGACCAGTGTCTCTGAAGTCAGTAAGGGTTCAGCGTTTTTTTAACTGGACATCTAGCAGTTTGAATCCTGGCTCTCTAATTACCAGACCACCCAGCCACCTCACTGCTGAGGTGAGAGGTTAAGTATTACCCCTGCAGAAATAGGTAATTACTTACAGAGGTTCACATGTTCAGACTACACCTCTGCACCAAGTGTTTATGCAGTACAGTACCTGCTTCCGAAGACTATCGAGTTCGACTTCCAGAGCCTGCAAGAAGCGTCGTCTCTCACTGAGCTCACTTTGGGCACAGCGCAAAGCCTCATTGCTTTCTTTGACCTCTGACTGCACTGCTTCCAACTGTAGACACAAACATTAAATCGATACTGTAATGTACAGTAAACTTAAAGGATAAGTATAAATACCAGAAAAATAAGAACTGATTCTTGCAGGGACTGACCTTCTTGAGGTACCAGGCTTCGGCCTCCTCCTTGTTCTTGCGAGCGATGCTCTCATACTGGACCCTCAGCTCAGCCATGATGGCCCCCAGATCAGGACCCTGAGCTGCGTCTACCTCCACATTTACCTGCTCGTTGGCCAGACGTGCCTTCAGAGAATTCATCTCCTGCAATGAATTAAAGAGGGCAAAGGCCAAGCAGTGCTTAATGCAGCAACATTTCTATACTACACAATAAGTATTGAAAACCTAATTATTGCAGAGTTGAAAAATAAACACACTCATGCAAAAAAGAGGCTTATTTGATGATATATTTTATATAGATCCTATTTCTACAATTGAGTCCTGCAAACTCAATTTTCTTAATTTTTTCTGAAGTGAAAGAGTAAGAATTTTTTGTTATTAGTGTATGTAATGTAATATACGTGTCAATGTACTTTTGATCTTAATAATAATATTAATAATAATAGCAATAATACATTGTTCTTATATATCACTTTAAAGTGTACTCAAAAACACTGCACTGAAAAAAAAAAGAAATAAGGTAGGGTGGGGCCAGGTTATTGAGGGCTTTGTAGGTCATGAGGAGGATTTTAAAATGGATTCTCTGGAGGATGATGTGGTCACAGGTCAGAGAGTGGGTGAGCAAGCGGGCGGCAGATTTGTATTGTATTTTTGCTTTAGGAAAGGTGGAGAGTAAAATGTCACAATGGACAGCAATATAAGAATAAAAGACCCATGTCAGCAAATTCCTGGGTTTCCTTTAGTGTCACTCACTTTGCCTGATTTTCTGTTAGCTATTTAACCTGTTTGTAATGCAGACCTGGGCAAGGTTAGGTCAGGTAACTGTGTTACAGCCACATCAGACAATAACATGACACTAGAGACATTAAGACACTTCTAATGTGTTTTTTTTCCAGATATTTACAGCCAGCTGTTCCAATGAGCTTTAACTGTCCCTGATTAACTCCTTCTTTGTTCTTCATGAATTCCAGTGTTTTCTGTCAAGTCTACCGGAGGTTCAGTCCACATCCTGGACACCACACCTTACTGTCTACACACACACAATCCCTGTGGCTGGATTGGCTCAAATAGTCCTGTGATGGGTGTTGTCTTGACATCTTGAAGCACGATGACTACAAAGACAAAGGGTGTGTCTGTAGACTTAACATTCTCATGTTTCAGATACTGAATACTGTTAAACCTTGGCTGAGAGAGCAAATACAAACAGCACTGGTTTATGTCTACCTGTTTCAGTTGTGTTGCTGATAGTGTGGAATGTATTACAACTCTTTGGTTTTTGGATGATATTAATCACTTTGAGGTGCAGGAAACTGGCTTCATGAGCTCCGAGAGTGCACTGGGCTTCAAAGGCATCTTATATTTAAACACGACTACACTTGACAGCTTGTAAAGTGATTATCTTGACGAGGAAACATTCATTGATCACGTCTGACGTGACCTTCACCCTGGCAGGGATCTCACCTCCTCGTGATTCTTCTTAAGGAAGTAGAGTTCTTCCTTCAGACTGTCCAGGTCTCCACGCAGAGTGGCAATGATCTGGTCATGGTCAGACTTTGCCCTCCTCAGAGCCTGACAGTCCCTCTCCACTGACTGGCAAAGGGTGGCCTCTGCCTCCCACCTGCAGACACCATACAGCGGAGTATTGAAATAAGAGGAAAGGAGGCCATCAGCAGACATGTGCCACACCAGTCACAGTTTGTGTCCTTCAAGATACTATTATTACGTTTTTACTATTTATTGTTATATATTATAGTGTTGCTGTATGTGTATACTGCTTCCATATCATATCATTGCATTATCAAGGGTCTAACAAAAACTATACAAAGTAGCATAAAATGGAAATACTCAAGTACAAGTACCCTGTATTTGTACCTGAGTACAGTACTGGAGTAAATGTACTTTGTTACCATTGATGAAGACATGTACGGCACAAACTAGGCATAATGCAACACATGCAAACAAGCACAGGATACATGAAGTCACTCAAGTAAGTGGATGCACACGCGTGAAAAATACCATGCAAAGATGTGCGTAAAAAAGTACACATGCACGTACCTACTAATACCATAAATCACTGCCAATTGATGTTTCACTCCTTCACATCAGGCCACAGAACATACCATCAACACTCTGTGAAAAACACCAGTAGTGGGTGTATCCTGACTCCATGAGCTTCACCTTGCCAACTGTGGACTCTTCAGAAATGGACAACGTCTCTTTGACCTGCACATTCTATCACATCCTGCACTCACCGATGGCACGAGCGTCTCCTGCGGGTGCCTGAGCACCGTGGGAATGGGGCTCTTATTTCACAGCCTGACATAAAGGTCATTTATTCACATTGCTTTGCAGTCTGGCGCTCCCATGTGAACACTCACAGGCAAGTAAAATAAAGGAACTCCTGTGTGACACTCACTTGACCCTGAAGTCATCAGCCGCCAGCTTGGCATTATCAATCTCCAGCATGATCCGGGCGTTCTCCAGCGACTTCTTCCTCACCTGAGCAGTGACCATGGTGAAAAGTTCATTAAAAGGATGGTATGAGGGAGAGATGATATGTGCTTTTTATAATGTGTGTGTGCTTTACTCCAAAATCATACACGCTCTTACTAAAACACATCACCCTGGACATCCAAATCTCTCAGGCTGCAGACGTACATCCTGCATCTGTTACAAAGGTTGCTTTGTGGACCACGTCAACAGGTTTTTCTTTTTCTCTTATGTCAATATCCCCGGTTGTCACTCTGCAGCCTTCAGAGTTTCAAAACACTGGCTTTGAAGGTTAATGTTGAGTTGGAGGACAGTTATGTTTCAGTGTCACAAGAAAAGGTCATGTATGCGCTGAAGAGATGCTCCTAAAAAGACAATGTATGAAGTACCACTGTGAAATTTCAACATTACATCTTCATCATGTAATATTTAACATGACGATTTATATATAGACTTTATCTGATTCAAACTAGATATGAATCTGAGGTCAAGCCCATCAATTATGTTAACATGATCAACAACATTTGCAACCAGATTCAATCTGATCTACTGGTCACTGACCTCCTGCCCAATGATATGTGCCTGGGCCATCATCCCCTCGATGTCATGTCCTTTTGGAGCCCTGTCCAGCATAAGCTGCTTGATCTTCACCTCCAGTTCACTGTTGGATCTTTCCAGCGAGCGCACTTTATCTAAGTAGTTGGCCAGCCGGTCGTTCAGGCACTGCATGGTCTCCTTCTCATTGGCGGCAACACCGAGACCGTTGAAGGAGAGGCTGGAACCAAGCATGTTGAGGCCATTGCCCATTGAGACGGAGCGGGATAGCGACAGCGTGCTGACGGAGATGGGAGGCTTGGAGCGGATGCTGCGCCCACTGTCCCGCACAGACATGCTGGAGAAGGACGGCTGACGTGCAGAGTAGCTGCGTACAGACAGGGTGGAGGCCATGGCGTCCACTGAAGAAGATTCAAACCAAAAGTTTTATCAGTGCTCTTATGAAGGACCAGAAGTACAACTTTGTGTCAGTGAGCAAGACAACATCACAGAACCTGCATCTGATTGATGAATGAGACTGAAAGTTTATTCTTGACCTTGGAAACAGCAGCAAAGAACAAGCAGGGAAGGAGGTCAAGAATGAACTTCAGTCAACTCATCATCAGTGTTTTACTTCTTTGTAGTCATTTTACATCGCTCTCTACAGTTGTTTTGCATCTGTCGATACTCATTTTGCATTTATTTATGCTTGTTTAGTCTTGCTTTGTAGTTGTTTTGCATCTGTAGTCTTGTGTCTCCGTAGTTACATTGTGTCCTTTTGTGTCTCTTATCTAACTTTTTGTGTCTCTCTGTAGTCAATTTGTGTCTCTCTGTAGTTGTTTTGGATCTCTCTGTAGTCCTAATATGTCTCCTCTGTAGCTGTTTTACGTCTCTCTCTAGTTGCTTTGCATCTCTTTGCAAGGGCTTAATTGAATATCCAGCGAGACATGTTCACAGTCACTTCAGACAGAGGCTTGGTAGGTTCAGTCAGTAATCCATGCATTTCTCAGGACAGCTACTAAATGTACACAGATGGAGAATCTACTAGATTTCAAGGCATCCCTCCTTCAGCATTGGAGAGTTTCTGTGCCAGAGTAGCTGTGAGCTTTAAAATTTCTTCCTCCTGCGTAAGACTGAAAACTTTATTGCTCATTCAGTGACAATGAGAGGTTATTTAATGAGCAAAAACAGCAATGAAAGAATAAAATAGTACTTACATTGAGCTCAGATCTTCAGTAGGTCTTGTCTTGTGCTGCTCAGTCAGATTTCGGACCTGATGGTGTGAGTGACCGTTGTTGCTCGACCAGGTTTCACAGGTGAGTTTGACTGCAGAGGCACAACTGTCTTTGTCAGGGGTGGAGCCACTGTTGGCCTGTCCAATCCCACAGCAACAAATAGGAGGATGCAACTTGAAACCTTGTGGAGGAGTGAAAAAAACTGTGGTGCACATAAACTAAAATAGTGAAAGAATATTAAGATACAGTTTATTTTCTGCAGCATCACAGGTTTACAAACAGCAGCTGTAAGTTGACACTTGATTTAGATTGTGGAACAGAAACTAAATCCTAAACTAAACTGAATTCAGATTTAATTTTATTATCCAAAGAAGGAAAATCATCAGTGTACTGAGCTGTTTTTCAGTGTATTTAGACCCTGCTGTTGTAGATTTTATCAAATATACGCGATGGAGATGCTTGATTAGCGATAAAAATGAAAGTACTCTAAATATCAGAGCTAATAGTGTCATGAAATATGTGCTGGATGATGTAAATGTAAAACAGCATCTCATGTGCAGGATACACACTTTTTGAGCTATATTTAGGCTCATTACTCCATACAGTGACATCAACCTCCTCAGGTCTTCATCTGACCTGTATGGTGAAACTGAAGGGCAAGCTGGTGTGGCTAGCAGGCTGGAAACAGGGACCGTGCTGTCTCCACAGTGATCCTATTGAGTGCGGACACA
This sequence comes from Chaetodon auriga, assembly GCF_051107435.1. Classification (NCBI taxonomy): domain Eukaryota; kingdom Metazoa; phylum Chordata; class Actinopteri; order Chaetodontiformes; family Chaetodontidae; genus Chaetodon; species Chaetodon auriga. Next base: position 13,310,201 of record NC_135078.1, on the reverse strand, counting down.
ATGCACTCTGAGTGATGTGAGGGAGCCGGCTCCACCTGAGGATGGCCTGGCGGGAAGGGGAGAAACAGGAGGAAGCAGGAACAATGGAGGGACAGAATGAAAAGAAAGAGAAGACCCCTGAGAAATGCAGGGCGTAGGTCTGACTGAACTGGAAAGGTGGCCTATATTCCCACACAAACAGACAGAAACAGATACACACACACACCTTTTTGATAAGTATCAATAATCTCTCAGCCCTCTCTTGCTGTTACACAGTATGCAGTCCCCTGTTACTCTATTGTAAAGTTCGTGTGGTGATCATTATAATCTTTGTAGGATCAGATCACACAGTGACACTGAACTGGTTTTGTGCCTTACATTCCCCTCACTACACCCAACCCCACTCACACATGCTCCTTACATACATACAATCCCAAAAAGGGAAAGACGTGCCCTCAAAGCTGCTCAGATCATCCACGCGATCAAATCAAAACTTTAAGAGCAGATAAAGGAGATGTAATATCAGCGTTGCATCCTGGTATATTAGGTTTTTTAGACTGTTCTGTGTCAAAAATTTCTTTTGTGCTGTTTGTAATCTGAACAAGTAATCACCTATCCACCTATCCAGCACAATAACACGAATACCTTAACTCTATCCAGCTGTCCACAACAAAAGAAAATTGCATTTCCCGTCTTCCTGAATGTGGTAGTAAGTCTTGGACTATTGTGCTGGATTGCATGATATTGTACAGGTGTTTGTGGCAATGCCAACAGCTCTTACAACAACACAATCTAATATATGTGACAGAAAGCATGTGGGTACATGTATTGCATATATCCTTTTTGGAATAACATCTCTCAGGAACACATGAATGTTATTCCTCTGAAGTGTAAATCTGGAAGGGATTGTTGGTACTTTCAGATGAATGCAGGTGGAGGATGCAGCATGGATGTACTGCCACCTTGTGGGTATAAAACCACGACACATTATGTAGCTTGAAACTACAAGTTAATTTGGAACACATGCAAAAAATGCTGCTAACAGCAACTGTTTCAGTGTTCAAATATGTTATACCAAAGACTGTATAAAAAGATTGATGAAGATATATAAAGATCTCTATGTACAGTTTATATATATTATATTACATTATTTTGACACTTCGTTTTCAACACAGGACAAGTTAATATGAACATATTTTAAGACAACATGTACATTATTATTGACATATAATGAGCGGGAAAGCAGCAGAAATGAATGTTGACCCACAGATGAAACACAGATATCCAAAAAATGACAGCGCCCATATTTCAGCTCAAGCTTTACATTTCAAATTCAATTTTTTGGAATTTTCTGCAGCTTTGGTTTGGTCTCCACCAGCCCCCATATTAGGGACTTTAGCTGATCCATGTTCTTCAGTGACATGATAGCTACAGTACATGAACACCACAAAGCCCAAACAATCAATTATATCATAGAGCTGCAGAACTGGATGGTAATTATGGGTTCATCATTACAAATGATCCCTTTTCGCATTACAGAGAGTTCTTTCATTCAGTGTGACAAAATTGTTAGTACAGCATTGTTGCACATCTTAAGCACAATGTAAGTGGTTTCAGTTCTCACAAAATGTATTATACTGCTACTGCATGCATAAATAAGCGTATCGTGCAGATATTTTTCACAGTCAGAATTTTTTTTCTCTGTTGATAAAAGTACTACAATAGTGCTTCCTGTTTTTTGTCTGTAATGGAGAGTAGACTGAGCTCCAGGAGCACTGTTCACTTGGTCCTGATCATCCATCACCTACTCCCTAATCATAACATTTAAGCAACATCAGTAGCCAATTACCCCTTTCCCTACATAGCATGACAGTGCGTCCTGAACTAAAATGTACAACAAACGGTTGAACGCAGAGGTCAAAACATTTAAACAGGCTGCTCTGAGATCATATCTACAATTCAGATGAATGCACCAGATTGACTTTGTTGTGTTGGTTTAATAAAACAGGGACTGATAAGACCTGGTTGTTTTACAGTTTTTCAGTCAGTACAGGATATATTAAAGATATCATTTTCCGCTCAATTGTATTGAAAAGCAGCTCATTCCAAGCCCATCTGGGAATACGTGCATTGTATTAACTTGGAAATCTGCCTTCAGTCTTCCAGTGTGTTGTAGCGCCACCATCCAGCATGCAGCAGACAGGAGAGTGGTTTAACTCCTGCTCCAGCTTCTTATAAATCAAAATGAAGTGCTGTGATATTTCAAAAGTGGTTGTCGTCCCCCTCCCCCCACCCCAAATAAACACATTCTGGGAACCTGCTGTGGAGTCCTGTGTTTATTTTTGCATAGTGCACCATTGGCCGTCAGCCTGGGTGAAGTGAATCATATGTTTCAACTATTTCCTTGCTTTTCATCAGCCCTCCTCCTGCTCTCGTGTGCTACTGTAAGAGTCATAGTTTACACACGAAAAAAAGTTTCTTTGTTTATTTCTCAGAATTTCTATTGCACACTATGTACCAGCCCGCAGTCCAGAGTCAAATAAATTTGTTTTGCTTTGTTTTGGCTTTGTTTGGAAACTTGATACTGAATCCAGTTGTGTAGAGCTTTTATAGCCGGGGTTAAATGGTAGGCCTGTGCAATATCCACATTTAAACAAAACACCCTAAGCCACAAAGTAAATTCATTGTGGTCCAGTTTGCCTACAGAAAGGACGTTTCACCTAAAAATGTTCACTCATGTCGTGTTAACACTTGCGCTGCTGTTTGTTGACGTGGTCCTGCTCTGAAGCCTCAGATAGTCCAGTTTTGAACAACAAATTTAGTCGGTCTGAGAGGAGCTCAAATTGCTGGTTTTCTCTTGTGTCGCCAAACAGCTGATGGATGACATTACATTTAGATGTGATGCTTTAAGTGCTTCCAGGAATAGGCAGCTGTTGTTGAGGAAAACTCCCAATGCGTTTTGAAGCGGGATAGCACATTTATTTGGTTGAGAACAAGCTGAAAACCACAGAAAATTTGCAAGTCAAGTTTACAACTCGACCTAATTAAAAGCAAAACTAAACATCGCCGTAGGTGTCATGAGTTTATGCTTCAAAGATAACTGTTCATGAGTGCCTGTCTGACAGATTATGAATTACCTCAATGTGTCTGCTAAGCCCTGCCCCTTAGTTACCATTGCTATGACACATATTTACAGCAGACCATAAATGCATGGTGACCATTTTCCTGTGAGGTCATGCTCAGGGTGGGAAGCTCAACTGCTGTCATCAAAAGGATAATGTAGTACTGCTGTGTTCCAGGTTGCAAATCGCATAAATGTAGGTAATCTGACAGATCGTATCATTTCACCGCTTCCTGGTTGATCGGCAGCTGAAAAGACAATGGACAGAAAACCAGAGGGTTTTTATTTAAGCCTGGAAGTAACTGGATGTGTTCAAGCTGGCAATGCAGTGTAACTCGATGTAATGAAGCAGGCGTATCGTTCCAGCCTCTTCATGCCACATAAAACACTGCTACACAGCTTGTTGGATGTGATCTGTGTGAATATTACACAGAAACATGTGCTTCAGTGAGCATAATGTCACATGATGTTACTGATTTAACCAGAACAATCCAGAGTTCAGGTGACGAGACAGCAAGAGAGTTAACATTACAGAGCAAGCTTGATTACAATCAGTCCATTTTACTTGCAAGATTAAATAAAGGTGTCCAAGATTTGTGCTGATATTTCATAAACAATTTAGGCTTTTTCAATCGTGTTGTGTAACAATACCAAACAGTGATGTTAGTTAGGAAGTGGTTGAACGCGAGCTCATGGGTTGTCTGTGTTTTAACTCCCCACTGTCTTTTCAGTCACTGATCAATCGGGAAGCAGTGAAACGTACGACTTGCAACCTGGAGCGCAGCAGTGCGACATCATCCTTTTGATAACAGCATTTGAACTTCCCACCCTGAGCATGATGTCAGACAAAATTGGCCACTGTGTGAATACGGTCTTTGATGCTGCTCAAAATTGCTAGTAATTTTTGAAACAATGGGTCCTTGATTTCAGAGAAGGGTGAACAAAAGCAGTCTTCTCGTCACATCAAGATGTTGGGTTTGTGTTGCTGGTAGAGTTTATCAGATGAAGCTAGGCAGCCCCATTCAATTCTAGTGACAACAATGGAAGAGCCTACTAACTATTGTGCAAAGATGACAACAGCCTTGTATTACATCAAAATAAGGAAGCAAATACAAAGTACACCAGGTAAGGAGAAGACAAAGCCACTAACACTGGGCCTAGTCTAAATTGTGGTATAGTAGGATCTTGGCCTGAGAAAAAATTTCTAACTTAACCCTAAATAATAATATAGTAAGCTAATGACATGCCCAAGGTTTTTACTGCTGAGGCTAATAAGCTAGTTAGCTGGGCATTCTAATGTCAAGCATCTCATGTTACACGCAGTTCAATCCATGCCTTATATTTATATTTATTCTGGTCTTGTGTTTTCACTTTCAGGAAAACTAGAAAAAAGACACCACACTGTCAACACTTTAAATAACAAGTATCTTTCTAACTCCGGCCTGTTGCACACTGACACATGGAAAATCTTGTTAGACCTCCAGTGCCAATTTACAGTTACTAAACTAGGCCCTTTGGAGCAAAGTTAATTTGGATGCAGTTAGTGAATGTTGTACCAATTTAGCATTGATAGAATTTTGCCCTTTTGGGGTTTCAGACAAAACTTAAATAAACTTTTGAATGTCTTTGTATTTTTTTGCAAAGTGAAAAATAAGGCTCAGCCTCACTTGAATATTTTTTTCTTTATGGTCGTAAACAATGAAGCTAAAGTGGTCATTTTATCAGTAGATTGTGAAATGTAGAGATGTGTATTGTCTGCATTGCTACAGTCAGTTTGGCGGTACAGTAACAGAAAGCAGGTTGCTTTCTTTTTAGAAAATGTATTATCCAACCTCTTTTATTTATGCATTGAAACTGAGACATTCTCGTGCTCATCAGCCATTCAGACACTTTGCATGGCACCATTACTTCAGTCGAATAATATCCTGAAGTGAAGCAGGAAAAAAAAAAAAACTCACAAGAACCTGCCAGCATATGGCAGCATCTGAATCAAACTTGAGGAGGAGGAGGAGGGTGCTGATGAAGATGGCCCACGTTGCAATCTTCCACAGAGGTTTTGTTGACTGTTGTGCAGGGGAGAGCTCATCAGCGTGAAGGAGAGAAATTTGAATACGCTGAGACGGGGGGCACTGCACTGTATCTGCTCATTAGGCGGGCAATGCTGTAATTTAGAGAGCGAGCGGCTCTGCAATCAGGGGCCTATTCATTAGCATGGGGGGCCCGCTTTCATCTGTAACCACTTGAAGCTGCCAATCACTGAGGCGGACGCATGACATGATGACAAAACGGGGCGGCTTAAATGTTCAGGGATGCTTGTGCATGGAGAGAGACATGCCTTAACGTTGCTTTAAGCGCTCATATCTGAGAGGGACTTTAATGGGGGAGAAATGTGCGTTTTTACAGTGTAGTGCTGGCAGGTGGCCCAAACTATGTCAGCCTGATAATCATCTCTCTGCTCAGCATGAAGACAGCTTTTGTTCTCAGATTTCACAAGGAGGCTTCGTTTTCCTGAAAGTTTCTTCCTGGGTTGAATTGATTGGAAGTGATTGATTGGAAAAAGAAGTTTGACTTAAAGGTAGAGTTCAGGAAAGAATGAGAGTTTTGCATCAGTCGTCTTTTTTTTTTTACATCACAAGTGGTGCTCTTAGGTATACGGTGCACTCCCTCACAAAGACAGATGTGCCTAAAAATCAATGATGCAGACACAGACACTCACTCACACCTGTCAAGTCAACATTTGGGCATCCTTAATGAATCTGAGTGGGATAACTTATTGTCATGTTTCTGACATTGCTGCTCCATCACAACAGGAGAAATGCTGCTGTCACTGCAAACTGTATTAATGCAGATGTGGTTACACTCTGCATTTTTAATCAAATTGCTTTCTTGTCTTCCCCTGCTTTAATTCTACAGAAAAAAACAAAAAGAATCAAATATCCACTGAAATACCTAAGCTGCAATCTAAAAAAACTTTTTATTCTTTATAGGAATAGTTTGACAGTTTGGTAAATAATCTTATTCACTTCCTTTCATGTCTGTCTGTTAAATATCACCTAAAGCTGCAGCCAGCAGCAGTTAGCTTAGCATGAAGATCAAATCCTCAACCGGCACCATCTAACCCTGACCCTAACCAAGCAACCAACACTAGCCAATCAGAGGAAAGTCCAGAGAGTGTGTATTTTTGTAGCATTGGGCCTTAATGGACAATTGTTTTCGGGATAACGGGCTGTCTGACAAATGGGCTCTCGGACCAGTGAGACATTTTTCAGACTGTTGGGATTTTTGGAATAATGGGCAGTCCCCTTTCCACTGTTTCATGTCTTTATGCTAAAATAAACTGCTGATAAACTGTTAGCTTCATATTTACTGAGCAGACATGAGAGTGGTAGTGTATTTTCCAAAATGTCAAACTATTCCCTTAAGGTTGACTGTTGGATTATTAGTTTAGGAATGACTGGCATGAGACCAGCCTTCCAGTCCAATTTTCAACTACAGAGCATTTTACTGGTATGATATTATTTCTCTGTGAGACATACTGTACATGCGTATGGGTAATTGCTAGAAAGAGTTCTTTGTGTAAGTGATTGAAAAAAAATGGTTAACTTGTTGATTGACAAAAAACATCTGAAACTGTTCTGACTGTCGGTTATCCAGTTCTGCTTCTCACTTGTAAGGATTTGTTGATTGTCTTTTTTCTGCCATCTTTAAGTTTTGGACTGTTAGTTGGACAAAAAAGCCATCTGAAGGCGTCACCTTGAGTTTTCGAGTTTTAGTCCAGTCCTGTTATAAAGCACTGCCAGTTTAGGGAAAAGCTCACAAGATGCTACAGATAGGAGAGATGATGTGACATCTTACACTATGCTTTCATTGCACATTAGTTCTTTGAAAAGGCTGAGCTGTGACAGTGTACAGTCACTGTGAGCAGCTGCTCTGCCTGACTGCGGTGGTTGAAACTGAGGCTGTGGATAGAGTTATGGTTATGGTAGCTGTACGACTCTTTCCAGCTCAAATTAGCATTAGCCCAGCGAACATCGTTAAGCCACGTGGGATTTGCACTGGCGGTGCTTCTATCAGATACATCAGATGTGTTACTCGTACGCCGCTGGAGTTCAGGAATACAGTGGCTTCAGTAAAATGCTCAGCCAGCAGAAGACACACACATACAACCCCAGTTTGTGCTTAGTGTTACACCCGTTATAAACTAATGTGTCACTGCCATAATCATAACAACTGAAGCACAGCCATGGCTGCAGCCACAATCACAGCCATGGCCAAAGCTCAGTCATCCCATGACAATAGCCACAATCACAGTGAGTCTGTCTCAATCAGCTTCAGCAGCGGTCGGTGAGAGAGCTGAGTTAACTAGCTCTGCGAGTTATCTATCCAGCTGCAATGATGCAGACTGGAGCCACACCTAGCTGAAGCTGTGCCCAATCACAACTAGCATTGGTCCATTACATGATACTTAATACTGCGTCAAAGTACAGTTATCAGAGGGAATGCAAATGCATCGTGAGGTAAGGCAACAAAATTTCAGAAAAAAAAAATCATAATAACACAGTGACCTTTTGGGGCCTCCATAATTTTCTGACATTTTACAGAACTAATCTTTATTTGATTAATTGGGAGATAATCAGCCAATAAATCAACAATGAAAGTAATCACCAATTTCAGCATTAGTTTCAAATAGAGCCACAGTTGCCACAAATGAGATGGAATGTGTTAGTTTGTGGTCTTTAAATATGCTGGTTTGTAGATTGGACAGAATCAGACTGTTTCCAATCTTTTTCCTAAGCCAAGCTAACGGCTACAAGCTGCAACCTTCAGTTTAATGGAAATCTGTGGGAGCGGTTTTCATATCTTATCTGTTGAGCAGAATGTTATCAGTGTATGTTTTGTGTTTATGTAAAACAAATAAATACTGGATGATACATCATCATCATCAGATTTGTTTAAACTCCCAAATATCACTATCTCCACTAGCCTGAGAAATCCTGTATCCTGGTTGCTCTCAGGATTGTGAAATGAGACATGTGCAGCGTGGATGGGCGTGGCACTCTTTTAATTTACTACAGTGGTGAACACCCCTCAACATTGATCCAGTTTGGAAAATCCAGATGTAATGATATCCTTTGACTCAAAGTATCCAATTCATTCTTCCCATCGCAGCCCCTTGAGTGCTGCCAATCAATATAACGACTGTAGAAAATCTGTGTTAAAAGGCCTCAGAAAAGCCAACAAACTGCCCGATCAATGGCCACGCTTTGAGTGAAAAGGTCGTTTCAAATAATCGTGTGCACAGCAGGATTGGTCGCATGTGCTGTTGGGTGTCAATTGGAAATGATGTGCAGGTTTGTCACAGGATATTGCTCTCAATAACAGGTTACTGCAGGTACTTGGCCTCTGACAGGTGACCCTTTCAATTTTTGGAGCTCTTAGTGTAAAAATAGTGTCCTGATATAATGTGCTTCCAGCGGAGATGCATTCACGTTTCACTGTAATGATCTTTAAAATGTGTGTTTGTCCTGACATTATAGAGGCACACACACACACACACACACACACACACACACACACACACACACACACACAAAAGCACTCTCCTTGCTCTCTCTCCTTGATTAAATCAACCTGCTCCTTAATTATTCAAACACTAACATTTTCATAACAGCTCTGATACATTTTTATTAAACTGTAGCAGTATTTACAACGTACAATCACTGAATTATTCAATTTCAAGACACATTTAAAAGTGCTTTTTAAAAGTGAAGTTTTTGTTCTGAATAAATTAGAGTTTCCATTTTCTGACAACAACACAACAACAAACAACAGTAAAGCTGCAAATGTGCTCATCACCAATACAGACAAAAATGCAGAGGTTTTACTGTAATGCTGCTACAACACACCTTTTTTCCTTCTTTTCCGAGAGCTCATATTGCAGCAATATAATTAAAATACCTTGTATGAGTGGGTAAACAAAAGGAGAAATCCTGACCTGATGCAATGTTTCGTGTCCCATCAAAAATGAGGAAGAATGAAACAAAAGTGGTCGTCTTCTCTGCATCATAAAAAAACAAGACAAAATCAAAAAAACTCCCATGTTGGCATGGAGGTGGGACATTTCTCCAATCGCCACAGTCTGCTGTCTTTAAAAGACAAAGTTGAGCGCAGAACTCTCTCAGCGAAGAATCTGACTTGATTGAAAACAGATCGCCGAGGTCCCTGCTGCCCGCGGGGGATTAGACTCCCAAACAGAGCAGATTACTGACAGTATGTCCCGATGGATTTGCCTCACAACATCAGAGTGGTGACACTGCAAAAAGTAGATGCAGGAAGTCAGCGGCTGATGGGAAGCTGTGGTAAAGAGATGCTTGGGTGGGTCAAGTGGCCCGGGGCAGCGAGGACGGAGAAGGGATGAGCTGTAAAAAAAGAGGAGAAAAATCATGAGTTTGTGGAGGAATGTGAGGATGTTACTACTTTTGCTCAAGACTGTATAAGGAAAGAGATTCAGAATTATTTCCACATTTGATAATATTTCTGTTTTCTGTAATGAAGCTACAATACAATGTTTCAAACTTGAGCTTTTTGTCTTTCATATCATTCAAAATCACAAATTTAACATTTGTCTCAAAGGGCTTTACAATCTGTACAACAAACCAATACCCACTGTGCTTAGACCCTCGATTCAGACGAGGAAACACAGGAAAGCAAAAGGAAGAAACCTCAGGAAGGGCAACAGAGGAGGGGTCCATCTTCCAAAATCCTCTGCACTGCACCGCTTATTTTAATTTTATTGTATAGTTTGCCTGACAGCTGTACTTTTTTATGCACAGGCCACGTACACACCAGAACAATATACACTTTAAATTTATAATGTGATTTATAAGTTTTTCTTCTTTAATTTTGATCCGTTTCCTTATCTAACCTTTATTCATACTATTATTCTAATTATCATCATTGGCTAATTATATCAATTATCAGTGCAGCATTTGAGTAAATGTAATTAGTTACATTCCACTACTGCATCCAGTCTGATGTCACAGATAAAACCTTTTCATCTTGATTAAATTCTCAAGCACCTTGAGAAGCTGATTAGTTAAAATATCGGGAAATAGATTATTAAATGTACTGTAACGGAAACATTTATAGCAAAATGTGTTTTTCTGCTTTTTAAAACATAATTTTATGTGTGTCAGTCGTCTTTGGTTCAGAAAATAACTCAAACATCCCAAACAAAGTGGCGCTAAGAATAAGGCCTGACACTCACTGTCCAGGTATCCGTGCAGGGCCAGCAGATGTGGTCGGTCCGGGCTGCTGAACGGTGAATAGTGGATATCGTCTGGCAGCGATGGAGGCATCCTGGACAGCGGAGCGCTCTGAGAGAAGCTGCTCTGAGGCTGCTTTTTGTGTCGTGCACGGCAGTTCTGAAACCAAACCTGGGAAATATTACAGATGATGTGAACATGCGGCAGGCAGAGGAAATATACTCCACAACAAACACTGTGGAAATCAGGCTCAAGGTTTGACTGTTGTGCTTCTCACCAGACCCCATTTGTTTATTTGTTGATTTGTCTCTGCCAGACAAATCATTCCAGTGTGGTGTGGGAGGATTTTGCCCATCAGCTTAACCCTTCCAGCCCCAGGCCACACGCGTCAAATATGGACGTACACATGTGAGGTTATTCCTTTTGCAGAATGACCACGACTGCTGATTGATTTGAAGCAGCAGTCAGTATTTATAATGGATGATATAAACACGTAGAATTTAGTTTGGTCTAAAAATATATTACAAAATGCATTTTATTAGATTTGTGCTCAAATGTTGCTTGGATCACTACGACAACATGCAACAGCACTTACAACCAAGTGTGACAGTTCATTGACTTCATAAGGACCAGGGCTATTGATGTATTGATGTATTATTGATTGACAAATAGACCACTCTGTTTGTGTGCAAGATTCACTTAAACAGTGGGCGGGACGTGCGTAAGACCTGCCATTGAAACCTGTCTTGTCTTGTGAAGTACGACACTGTTAGTTGTCCTCCTAAAAGAATTTAATTGATCAGAGTTTCATGAGAGTTTAAATGTTTAAAATGGTCGAAATCAGTAGCGTCCAGACGGGGGGTCTGATCTGGGGGGCCACAAGTTGATTAAAGGGGAAGAAACATATATCTTTATATTTGCTGTTTTCTTCCTGGTCTCTAAAAATCCTTTAAATTCATCAATGGCAATAGGAAAACCACCTCAATTTTCAGGGTTTACCAGCAAGAACATTGGGACCGACTCTTATATATGAGAGATTATTTTATCCCACCATGAGGAAATCAGAGGGAAAATCTCTGGATGAAGAGATTATTTATCTGCGTTTTCCAGGAAAAAAAGAATTTTTATAAGAATGGTGCCAAAGCTGTTTTAAGTCTTCAGACATTTTAAAACAAACAGCGTCTACAGTATTTTGTAACTAATCACAGGTTACAAGTCTACGACCTGTAATAAGCTCAACCAAAGAGTGATTTTCCCCTCTTCAATTTGTTTCATTTCAACAAATAAATCTTACAATAATATCTTTCTCAGCCCATTGACTCTCTCACAACCCCTTAAAAGGTTTTCAACCCCCAGGTGGGAACCAGCGGTGTCATAAATGTAAAATGTCATCATAGTCTCGTCATACGTTTTATCGTTTCCTACCTGTATGACTCGTCTGCTCAGTCCCGTCACTTCTGCCAGTTTCTGTAGCGTCTGAGCGTCAGGGTTGTTGTCCTGAGCGAACTGAGACTGCATCACCTGCGAGGACACGCAGCCTTCAGTCAAGCTTATACAGACAGAAACAACAGGTAACACTGTGCCTGAACACACACGCACACGTCAGAGGCAGGATGTACCTGCAGCTGCTCAGCAGTGAACGATGTCCGTGCCCTCTTGGCTGGTTTTGGTTGGCAGTCCTGATCAGAGGGCAGCGCTCCTTCCAGAGTCAGTCCTGTGCCTTTAAGAAAACACAATCACAACAGGTCTTGCTCACGTTTCACTCATTTTATTGTGAAATTACACAAAATAACATAGTTATGAGTTTACTGGCCAATTTTGTTACAGCTCAAGTCTGTGTCATGAAATTGAGCATTTGTCCAAACAGCCCTTTTTACGTAATTAAAATGTTTTCTTGCCAACAACCGCACAGTCCCAAGTATTTATACTGTTATGGCCTATGTTTTCCTCAGCGTCAGCACAGCACAGAGCAGAGTCTTCCACTAGAGTATCAGTGTGAACAGTATAGGAAATGACGAGGATAATATGGACTTTAGGGTCCATGTGGAACGTAATGGCCTTCAGCTTTCAGCTGAATTATTCCTTTAGGTATTTTGTTTCTGTCTTTCTGCCTATTGCTCATTATCTTCAAACTGTGACTATTTTTGTTAGAAGCCCTCAAAACGTCCCTCTTTTCAGTTAACCTAACCTTACAGATGTTGAAGCGGGTCCACCATTTAATCTCACACATTGGGTGGACAACCACAGCTCATATGCTCCTTTTCCTTCTTTGTATTGTGTATTTTGTATTTTCTCAGTAAGAGTGTTACGTGACTGCAATAAAGAGCTCATCCAGAATATATCTGTGATTTTGTCATCTAGTGTGGAAAAAAAGATACTTCAGAGGAAACTTAAAGGGAACATCGGAAACTTTAGAACTCAAGTGATGAAGAGTCACCAGAATATGTTGTTCCCATTGTTACTGAGGCCCTAACTCATACATAGTATTACTGAGACCATCTGAGATACATCTTTGATAATGTCTGTTACCATTTTCTGCAGCCCTGCGGAGGTTGTCCAGCATGATGTCATAGTGGCTGCGGCAGAGGACCCTGCCCTCCACCAGGCCAAACTCCTCCCCGGTGGACAGCTGCCTCTTACAGGAGAAACAGGCGAAACAGGCCAGGTGGTACACGCTGCCCCGAGCCCGCCGCACCCAGTCACTTGCGTACACCTGCCGGCCACACTGGGCGCACTTAGTGCCGAACCTACTGTGAGGAAGAAGAAGAAAAGAGTGGGTGAAGGTTGGCTGCAGGTTACAGAGATCAGTTAAAAGCTGGGATGTCCTGATTGTGTGCAGAATCTTTTAATATTTGGTATCTGCCAAGCAAATTCTATTTGTTTATTTAGTCTCCTTACAGCTACACAGCTCCCTGAGGCTACAGTAACATTTCATTTGAATAAAGCAAAACTGATAAAGCAGTTAGAGTCAAAACAGCCGAAAATATAAGCTACACCTTTCTTTGGTCTCCCATAATATCTTATAAAGTTCAAGGGTTATGGGCTCCCTGTCTGTGCCAGCCTACATCTTAGTTACAGGATTTCCTTTAAGGCCTTATCTTGTATTTTTTAAACCTAATTACACATTGTAACCTGTAAGTAAATAGTATGTTGAATCACAGTCTCAGAAAAATATGCAATAGTTCCACCAGTCTGTGTCCTGGGAGGTAAGACTCAGGGCAAAAAAATGCACAATTTCCAGTCACTTCACTGCTTGTGAATATTTACCAAGCCCTGCACTGAGACTAAAGGCAATCGTGAACATATTTATCAGCTCAGCCTTTGTGTCACATCTAGTGTGGCAGTCAAAGAATAAGAAAACACAGTTTAAATAGAGTAAATCAAAATAAAATTGTAAAAATGGAGGCGACAAAACTGGGATTTTGAAAAAGTGAAGAAGAGATGTTCTTCTCATCCACCAGTTAAAAGATGCCCTACCTGGACCCGAGGTTTCTGTGTGTCAGTTAGGTTGTGATAAGCAGACTGAAGTCAGCTTTCATTAGGAATGGGAAACCATGTGAGCGCAATGTAAACTAGAATAATGAGGTCCTAAAACAGATTTTGATGCAAAGTCCCTCAATGAAACAGGGCCACAAAATTGGGTAATAATGCAGTTAATATTGCACATTAGTGGGTCAAATTTTTAAACAAATCTGCGATCAGTCAAATGACCCAAACCCACTGAAATGCATGAGGAGGTTTAGGGCAGTAGCTGACTTTGCCTGGTTGACACTTCAGTTCATTGAGCTGATCTGACTGTCAGGCAGCAAATGCAAACAGATTTTCACAGTCTGAGAATTAGTTTCAAAAACATGGTTTTGCTTTAATATACTGTATTCTGCTGAAAAGATCCTTTAGAGAAAAGGCCCATTATGGCCCATTATGCAGAACATATTTTTCACTGAGGAAATGATGATTCCCTGAAGTGGGAGGACAAATCATGTCATACTTGAGTCCAGAGTTTATCTTGGAGAGCAAAGATCAGTTAGCTGTAAAAACACCCCGAAATATAAACCAAATTCTGTCATCAGTCCACCGTTAAATCCATTTCTCCATTTCTCAGTTTTATCAGGAATGAAGTAGAGAGGCATTGAAATATCATCTTGCATGTCTAGAAACGATTATGGTTTCCAAAAATACTTACATACCTAATGTAATCATATTTACATGCACATTTGGATGCTCTTCAAATATTGTAAAAGCATTAGTTCATAAGGTTTCATTTACAAGAATTCAAAGGGTTCAGTAGCTTTTTTTTTTTTTTTTTTTTAAATGAAAACATTATCAGTATCAGTCGGTTGCATTGGGATTGTGGAGGAACATTATTTACATAAACTCTCATGTTCTTCATTTGTCTGTTTTTTCAAGGCTATTTTTCCGTTAATTTCTTTGTTTTTCAAATGCTATTCAGCAAATGCAGTTTAAGCCATTTGCTTTAAATGAATTGGCCTCAGAAGCAGAGAGACAAACCACAGAGTTTGCGTGTGCAGGCAACTCAATTTATCTTACAGAATAAACGCCGGCATGGTGAAACAGCGCGACCGAGAAAAAAAAAAAAACGAAATAAAATTACATTTTAAAGAAACAAACATTTCAAAATAAATATTTGAACAAAGCCGAATCACTGAATTCATTCATTTTATTTCGTTAATTGTTAAATTTGAAGTGAACCCCATTCAAAAGACGTTGACTTATTATTAACTTAGGTTATTAATTATACTGCTTTTAATGAAGGCCTACCACAAGAATGAACATTTATTTTAAAATGATGACAGGAAGTGAATCTATAACTTTAGCTGTGGTACTGATTGAAACCGATTATATTCCACATTTATTGACACTTTGATTTTAATGGAATGAACTTCACTAACGATCTAAAAACAAAACCTGATCTTACCTGAAATAATCCAGTTTGCAGTAGATTTCTTTGTTCTTCACGTAGCAGCTGTTGTGTTGGCGCAGAGACGCTCTGCACACTGAACACTCCAAACATCCCAAATGCCAGTTCAGGTTGTTGACCTGTGGAGATCACAGAAAACATACGATCACACTGACAGGTCTCTGTGTGTGTGTGTGCGTGTGTGTGTGTGTGTGTGTGTGTGTGTGTGTGTGTGTGTGTGTGTGTGACCGACAATCAGTGCATCTCTCATCAAGATGCTGAACAACGTGACATATTTCAGTGAAAGCGATTTAAACCTCCCGTGAAGGATTAACTAAATAATTCATTTTCTAATTATTTTTTTCAAAATAAAAGAAAGACACAGAAGACTGAGGAGAAAAGGCCACGTGATAAAAAAAAGGGTTGAACAGCAATGCGTGCGTGAAATTGTCACCATATTCACCTATTTGCGCTTATTTTGTTGAGATCAATCTCGGGTGAACAGAAACAAAAATCAAAAATAAAAGAATATCCGCAAACCACCCAAGAACGGAGTTGGAATTGGAAGATTCGTGGATATGTTTAATTCTTCCTGAGTGAAAACATTTATCCCTTTTCTTCCGCACCTCCTTCTCATTTCTCACCTTGAGCAGGTACCGGTCGTGGATCTCCATGCCGCAGCTGGCGCACTGGTTCTTGGCCGCCGGAGGAGAGCAGAGACAGGCACCCTCCGACGGACTGGACTCACCGGACTCCTTCTTCACCTCCGACTTAGACTGCGTGAGAGAAAAAAAAAAAAAAACGGTTTCATATCAAACGGAAGTTTCGACTTCTCTTGTAGTTTGTTTCATGTTTTAAAGTCAGAGTTACTGAAAGAAAATAGTCCGTCCAGTGTTCCAGATCTAATCAGTGAGATGGTGGAAACATGAAGACCCAGTCCTGTAGAAAGACACTAATATCTAACAGAAAATAATTGGATTTCCAGGAAAGCTTTATTTTCTCCACTTTAAGGCCCACTAGGATACAGATTTACACATTTACTCTGAATTTATGTGAACAGACATCCAGGCATGTGCTGTGATGATTCAACATGTTTAGTTTCATTTTAATTTTATAACGCAAAGATGTATCTCAGGCTAAAAATGCTGCATTGTATGATCTCTAAGCATCTAATCAAAAGTGGATTAATTGAGATTTGGTGTCTTTTCTCTCCACCGCATCCATGGTTATAAATGCATGCCGCTTATAGGTACAGTTCAGTCTCCTCCTGACTAAAGCTGAGCCAAATCCACAGTCCTTCGAAGGTTATCTGTAATGCAAAAAGTTCAGGAGGAGAGCAAGAGGGATCAACCAAACCTTACACAGACTGTAAGACAAAGAAATCAAAAGGTTGCAAACCAGACTCGTCCAGATGTTTGTGACTCACCATTTTCGGGTCTTGAACGCTGCCTATTTGGAGAGAAGATGGAGCTTGCTCTTCGCATTACGCATCTCTGCCCCAGCCCACACTATATCCGGTCCAAAACAACGAATAACAGTTTCTCCTGCATTTAAACCCTGGCAACAAAAGAAATTTTGATGCAATTAGAAGGAAAAAAGACCTATATACGATCGATCATTCTTCTCGTGCGCAATGGGAGGCTGTATTCCCATGCAATCAAACGCAGTGAAAAGACACGATGGCACTATATCTGCAATTAGTGGTGGATTGAAATGCTTCGCTTGATAAGTGGCAGCCCGAGTGTCAATTTCATCTGGCAATCAAAAAAAAAAAAAAAAAAAAAAAAAAAAAAAAAAAAGTAACCGAGCCACCAAGTTACAAGAGAAAAAAGGCGGCGCATCCTAATTTCAATAGCTGTATAATCGAAAATCGAAAAATCTCTAAAGTGAAGAGGCTCAATTGGAGATCGGTCTATTCATAACAGACAATGTGCAGAGACTGCAGCTGATCTTGAAGCATAAAGGAGCTTGATTGTCTCGTTCTCATGATGGACCCATTTAAGTACTTGACGCTCCCCTGGGTGATTACAGCTGCATTCATAAACTGCCAAAAAATCTGCGTTTGGGTGGCAATCCGGAGTCCGCGCTCCCCTTCAGTTTGTCGAAATTAACAGGAATGCAAGATTATGTTAATTACCAGCTACGGTATAAATATTGGAGGCAGTAACAAGAGACGGCCTATGGAAATAAAAATAAAACATATACTTCATACATGGAAAACCTCTCAAAAGCGGCGAAAACATCGTCCAGTAAAAGTTTCCCCAGAACATCACAGGCAAAATATCCAAATAATTCCTGGAGCTGCTTCTTTAAACAGGCGTGTCTCCTTCTTTGTCTTTAGCGCAAAAAAAAATAATAATAATCCAGCTTCATGCACTTTGTAGGACGGTGGGAATCAAACCAGTGGCACCAGTGGCACCGACCAGACAGACTCCCAGTGTTGCTGGTCCCGCTGCAGTTTCCTCCCTCCGCCTCGACTCCAGGTCTACACCCAGCTCAGTCAGACAGGATGTGATGCTGCCCATTGGACCAGCCAGCCCGCGCTCACTCTCCTTTTCTGCAGGCTCACACGAATATTTATGTCATGAATTCATTCGAAAAAAGACAATCAGTAAAAATCTGTCCGGAAACACCCACCAGGTAATTCTGATCATGTCTCTGTTTGATAATGATGGCCGCACATCAGAGGCCAGCCTTAGTTTTACTGAAATCACTGGATCACTGATTGCAGATTGATGGACGGTAAGAGGTGGTACAGATGCTAATGATTCCAGCTGTACAGTGCTAATTAACCATCATATAGAATTTCTTTTTAAATGATTTATTATTCTTAATAACATTTAATACAGGGGTGGGGAACGTCCGGCCTCTGGGCCGTATGCGGTCCGCGGGACCCTCTGATTCGGCCCGTGAGGCATTTCATACATACAAAAAAAAAAAAAAAAGCAATGGAAATGCATAAACTCTCCAGACAACAATGCATTTCTGTGTGCGATGAAAGGAACCATTTGTCTTTTTTTTCTCAGTGAGTTTTTTTTTCATGTCCTGAGGTATTTTTTTATGGCGAATGTCAATAAAACACTGAATCTTGATGGGATTTTTAGCTTTTGGAGGATGAAACAAAAGATGGCTTTTCATATGCAATAACTTGAAATTAGTTAATAATGTGTTTGTACTGCACATACATGAAGAGAGTAGACTTTGTTAGTTATCTGAGATTTCATGTTATTGGTCGTGATGATTCAAGGGTCATAGTTTTGAGTAAAATTCACTCTCCTCCAGGTTTGATTGCACTGATTGGATGATTATAAAGAACCTGTGTTGTGTTTTATGGACAGGAAACCTTTTTTGTGAGTCTGAGACAGAAGACAAAGGTCTTTTTTGCAACATATGGAGGTTATGTTCTTGTCAGCTGACAAGAACGAAGCAATCTTTTTTGATAATTTGATGTTTTATAGACTTCACAGGGCCTCTTGTGCTGAAGGTCTTACGCTGAAGCCACTGCTTTAGATTTCTCTCACTGTAATCACCAAACTCCCTGCACTCACAGAGAGGGAGCAAACTGACTTAAAGTTCAGGTTTCCATGAAGTCGATGACACTTCAATCCGTATTGATCACTTAAAAAGCATCTGTAACTGCAGAATTACATTGTCTCAGTCTCTTTGTATTGTCAGTGCAAGGCACTTCTGTGCATTAACTGTAATTACCAGATGGAGCAGGGTCAGCTGGAAGTGGGCTGGTCAAGATGTAACAGGACTTGAATGAGGAAAGTGTGTTATTTCACCTCCATTATCATTGCTCTTTAGAGATGACGTGCAACAGCGAAGGTTTTTGACCAGTTTTGATCAGTTTTTTTTTAGAGTTCGTCTAGTTTTGTTACATTAATATCTACAAGGCCTTTTTCAGAGACAATGATTTTTACAGTCTCATCCAGAATACATGCAGTACACATTGGGAAAGAAGCAGTTTGGACCATTTTCATCCTAAAAATGGCAAGCAGCAAATACATTTTTACCTTTTTGAAGACTTTCATGCCAAATTCTGTTGTTGAAAGCCTCTAAAACAGCAGTTACATCACGATTAACAACTTCAACCTTAACTCAAACTTAAACATTAAAATTTTAGGTTAAAAAGTTTCTTAAGATAAAAAAAACAGAATTTACAACTTTAAAACTATAGCATCCAGGGAGGAAATGCCATTATTCAGTTATTAATAAAATGACGTATGAATTAAATTAGACTAAATTTCCACTTGCTGGCTTATTCTGGAGCTTTCAACCATGTCACAAGATGTTAACGCAGTTATCACAAAACTGTATGTTCAAACTTTCAATTATTGTATTCCTTTTACTATTATCATCATTGAATGATGAGATGTTGAATGTTTAGAAGTATATCCATCTGATGAAGACTGTGTGATGTGATGAAAAGCCTCTAGAAGAAGCAAGTAAGAGAGCTTTGACTGGAGATTGTTGTGGTGTGTTGTTTTTTTCTGTTTTGTGGTGTCAACCCATACATTTACTCATTTAATGACTAAAACACTGATGAGGTTCTTTTCCATGCATGGAAAATGAACAGCCCCTTTTGTAAAGATTATCTGTGCATTAAGCAGCGGGCTTGTAATGGTTTGGCTTCTGTTTTCCTGAACCTCACCCTTACAGAATTTCCTCCCTGAAGATCTGGCAACATGAAATGCACAACAATGTTCTGACAATAGCAATATCCAAGGATGGGTCACCTGTTGCATCCTGTGCAGCTCTGTGGATGTGCGAATGTCACAGCTCTGCTACTGTACGTGTGCGGCTGCCCTTCCTTCAGCTGTCCGCAATTCACAAAGACAATAAGCGACCAGCACGCTGCCACAATAAAAACAAGCTGTACCACATGCTAAAGCTATCAGACTCATCCAATGAGCCCCAGTGGACAGTTTGATGGCTGGTATGTCAACAATGTATGACGTGCGTCACCCCCTCGCTGTGGAGGTGCAGAGAGGTTCACATGAGGGCAAAGTCTTATTTACTGAGCTGCATGTTAGGAAACAATCAGTATTAAAGTGGGGTTCTCTTGTCATAAGTGAATAACAATGCTTGTATAACAAACTGGCCTTCAAGCTTAAAGACGTGCCTAAAGTCTTTCAATTCTCAGTTGTAATATAATGTAATATAATCTACTGCTGTAAGTAATTTTCAGTGGATTGATTTGAAGAATGTGAAGTTGAGCTGCCAAAAGACATCAACTGACGGCTAAATAATCTGCCTTTTTCTGAGCTTTGCACTGCCATCTTCTCTCGCTGTCAGTGGTTTTTGACTCGTTCTTCAGGAGTAGTTCAGTATAACCTGAACCAATAAACAAACAGGTGATGTTGCTCAGAAAATGAGTTTTCACGCGTTTATTGTCTCAGTCTTTCTCATGGTTACAGCGTCAGGTTGTGCACAAGGACTCAAGGATACTTTTAGCCCCTTTCAATCAGAATATTCTCAGCTGGGTTTGGCTCTAAATCATCACTGCTATGCTGCAGCATTTTGTATGAGGAGTAAAAGAGCCAAGAGCTGCTGTGGTGGCAAATGTTAATTTTACCCCTGTCTCTTTTCAACTGACACTTTAGACACACTTCAGGGGCTTCAGCGAGGATGTTGATAAGAGTGTTATGCTGTAGCCCAGGATGTTTATTTCTTCATTTCTAATGAAAATTTGGGGTCTATGGCTCATGATGGCCCTCGCCTGACACCCCTCCATAGCTCTTTGTTCTGTTTTTAGATCCTTGTTTACCCATTTACAATGTGATGAAATGGGTTGTTTGTATATGTTCTTTCTATATTTACCGGATTCCACCCCGTTTTTGCGTTTCGTAACGAGCATGGCGTCCATTCTTAAGCCTAACAAACCCAGGACTCCAGTCAGCATTTAAAAACTACTGAGGAGGTGGAGATTGGACCGGCAGGGTGTGCCCAGGTGTGTTGCATTGTGCCAGTGATTGGAATGGGATTGGTTTCTTGCACCAGCCTGTCCAGCGTTGGATCGTGTATGCTCTGATCAGGGTCTCAGACAAAGTGAAAAACTATCCAAATGTGCAGAAATCTCTTCTGTCGGTTTGGAAATGTTTGAAATCACACAGTAATTATCTTGTTATCTTGAAATATCAGACTGTGTTTTCTCATGATGAAAGCCCTTGAAAACCTTGTTTTTCTTAGTTTCTTACTCGGATGGGGTCCAACATGGATAAAATATTTTCTGCCAGAGTTAGACCAGTTTTGGTTGTTTCACATTTCACATGGGGGGGGGGGGGGGGGGGCTGCTTATATTTAGTCAAGACTACACACAGTGAATCTTCACAAGGGAAGCACTTGCTTGAAACTTTCAGAGCAACAAAGATTGGGTTAACTAGTTCCTGTGACGACAGTTAGGTGGTCAGAATCAGATTCCTGGTTGAAGATGTAACACTGTGAACATCCCTGAATTCTATGTATGAAAACACAAAAGGACACATGAATACAGCACTTACTTTATGTATTATTTGAAGGGCATGAACACATCAGTTACACATTATGCGTCATTATGAAAATGGAAGGGACAGATGGTATAAATACAGTCACTGGTGGAGCATGTTTCTGCACCGGATTTGTTGCTTTTTCCTCCTTGTGATGCTTAAATCTGTGTGGCATATTAGACCAGCATTGCTCCTCATTGAGCGAGTATAAGCCCTCTCCCATTTGTATAAACTTTTAGTCTTTTTGGTAAGTACTCCATCAATCTCACAATCATTCTTGTTACTATTGTTGTTGTTGTTGTTGTTGTTCTTCTTCTCCTCCTCCTCCGTCTTCTTGTTTTATTGGTGGGTGGGGTTTGAATGACTTATCACCAGTAGATGTTACAGCTAATTTTTGACATACTGCCATCTGCTGTACTGGAGGGGACTCGACTAAACACATCAAATAGGTGGTTGACTTTCCTCCCGTTAATGCTACAATCAACCTTTTTTTGAAGACAGGTTAAAAATACTGGAGAGTTATATGGAAATATTTAAACAGGAGGACACCGCTATGCTCCCGCTTAAATATTTTCAGAGAAAGGAAAAATTTGGGAGAATCCGCAATAACGGCAGTGTTGACAGGTCTGGCTTATGCACACAGTCCGTTTTATCTCTTCTGTTGTTCTTATTCTGAATCATGTTTCATCCATTTGTGTGTTAAGTTGTTTAACCCCAATTTAAAAGGGTGAACAGAGACAGAGGCTGCAAATTAGCTTCAGTTCAGCTGTTTTGTCCTTGTTGAATGAATAAATAAACATATCTGTGACCATGAGATTAAATGGTTAAACTTGAACAGTGTCTTCTGTAGAGGATGAGGGCCAGTTCATGATTTTCTCCAGTACGCTCACATTTTCTGTAATTCTTTTGGGTGAGGGGCCGACAATGAAAAAGTGCAATGTGTGTGATTCATACCTCTTCCTTTCAGTGGTTGCATGTTACAGAGAACCAGCACAAAGCCGGGGGATGACTGATGCTCTGCTTGGCTGACAGAAAATGTTTGGAGAAGGGTGGAGTGAGGCCGAAACGCAACACCAAGGTTTTATCTTGTTGTAGAACTTCTGCCACTGTAATTCATGTGAATATTGTTCGATGTTTGAGATAAGAGTTGGATCTGAGGCCAATCTGTCAGTCTGTCAAGATTACCTGCTGTGTGTGTGTGTGTGTGTGTGTGTGTGTGTGTGTGTTAAGAAAAGAAACAGGGCAAATAGGAGTACAAATCTAATGTAATACAAATCTTTTAACTTGCAATTTTGTCTGCACAGGGTGCGATCTCCCAGTAAAATGAAGGCTGACTGGTGATCCGTGTTTCTACCTGCTTTCATGAGTAAATGAATGAATGAACTTGTGCTTTTTCTCTTAATGTTTTCTTCTACCTCCCCCTCCACCCTGACACAAACCCTTGCTGTAATTACTTGTTTGTGCAAAGTAATACTTAAACTAAGGAATAACTCCATACAATGCTGACAATTACCTTTACCTCTTCAGCGAACATGCTTCTTGGTGATGGTGATTGTTTCTTTATGGAAATAAAGAATTGCCATCTCCATTTTGAAGTAATGAATAAACACTTGAAATAACTAAAAGTAACAAATAAACAATAGAAATTATAATGAATAGCCAGTTGAAATAGTTCAAAGTACCTTAATGAATAAATGGTTAAAATCATTAGCTATGAACAATAGCTACACATAAGAATGAACATTGCTTAATGTATGAACATTTTGAAATTCTTAGTCAAGAGTAATGAATAAACACATGAAATAGCTTGAAATGATGACGATTGGTTGACACATCCTGTTTCTGACACTCAAAGTGGAGCAGCAGGCTACATATACAAACATGACTGAGGCAACAAACAGTGCCAATTGTATAAAATCATTATTGTGACAAAAATGACTTTTGTACTACTGATTGTGTGAAATAATTTTTGGTTTGTAATCTATTTATAGGAACACATTTGGAACATGATTGATGGTTCTGACTAAAGGGTACTTCAGCCCATCTGACAGGCCTGTGGGGGTACGTCAGACCAAGGTGAGAAGGCTAAAAAGCACCTTGGCTAGGTGTCCACCAAGTATTAGAAACATATTTCTTGACGTGTGCTTTTTAGATTTTTGAGAGTGATTAACCGCTGAGGATGTCAAGAAGCACATGAATAATAGAGGAGAGGTTACAGTGAAAGTTTGCCTATGGGAGCTTGTTGCAGAATCAGTTTGACGTTTGAAGACTCACCATGCAGCAGCGTCCAACCTTCAACAGGCTGCATCTACTCTGAGATCAAACCCATCTAGATTATAGTCCTGCAGCCAAGCTTTCAACAAACAAAGGAAATGGCACATTACACCATCCCTCTCTCAGAAAAGTTGCTCTGGAGAGAAAAAAAAATCCCTCTCCAGTTATTTAACAAATACGAGTTTATTTGAAGTACAGACAAGGAAAAATGAAGGGCCTTTCTTTCAGAGCTTGCACTCCATATGACAGCAATTTGGTGGTATTGTGTATTTTGGCCCAAGCGTGTGGTCTATGATAGATGACAGGAGAGAAAATCACGAGCCGCTGGCTTGAGCACAGACATGCAAATTGCTTTCAGCTGATTGCCGTATTCTGCTTGATATTTATCAAGTGGATTACAGTATGCCTCTTTATTTACAGCCAGGAAGCAGCTGATCAATTCCACTAAAGGAGGGAGGAAAAAGAGCTGATGTTTTTCCTCTGCTGGGTGAAAGGAGAAATCCCTCAAGTGGCCAGTGAGCACTGCAAAATTAAGTGTATACTCAATTGCATCTTGTTTTACCACATCAAAAGACAACATCCAGAAATACAGATGTTTCAAGATTATCCCAAACCCACACAGATATTGGTTTGTGCTGAAACTGAATTTACAAAGAACACGTCCTACAGTACAAGCTTACAAGTGATTAGTATATTCAGCATTTAAACCTGCGATAATTTTCAGGCCTCTTGGAAGCAGTGGCCACAAATGAACACTAACATTTTAAGATGATATGGTGAATTTGTTTGCAACAGTTTCTTATTGACACATCCAGCAGTTACAGAGCTACATTATCATTCACATGGACTCATGTAATATTCCCTGTCTTTTAGCTCCTGTTTTGGTCTCTACCAACTCCTGAGGGAAATATCTGGCACTTTAGCATGTAAATACTGCTCAGTGTTCCCCAGCTAGTCGCTCTCTGTGTCTGCCTGCTGTTTGGTGCTGAGCAGGTAACATAAGGTGTGTTTTCAGAACTTTTATTTAAGTGGATGGAAAACTAAATATTTACTTCAGGTTCTGAAAAAGCTTTCTCTTCAGTTTACTGGTTGTCCTGCAATAAACTAGTAATACCAATGTGGTACCTTCTTTTCAAAAGTGAAAGAAAGAATCAAACAAACACAAATCATGAAACTCTTTTCTATTGGCGTGTTCATGCTGCATTCATGAACGTCCATCCAAAACTATAAAAAGCAGTGTTTCTGTCCGACTATGTACAGTAACTACAGATTAAAGGAGAGATCAATGTAAAGTAAGTTAAGCCAAAAGTAAAAGTGCTGATTCAGAAGTTGATATCAAAGCTTCATTTTGCTGTAGGTGTCCAGGTCTAACAACATACAGGTAACAATTTAAACCCCGATGAGCTGCAAGGACAACTTCAGTGCTCCTTGTGATGATTTTTCTGAACTATACTAAAGGAATAAATGCTATTACATCATTTGGTCCTTTTATGATGGTTGTGGAGACATTAAGGTACCAAAACCAGTTGTGTGGTGTCCTCTGTGGCTCTGGAAGATGCTGGGCCTCCACCAGCTTCAGAGATCAGATTTCTTGCTGAGTCTGACCTGTAATCTCCTTTTATATCATTTATAGTTAAGGAAATTTGATCCTTCAACCTAACAGAGTTTCTTTGAGCAGCACATTAGTGTTTGTTGTATTCTCTGCTGGAGATGGCAAACACATGCATGAGTGTGAAGGGAGTTGTGAGAGAAGTTAGTTGTCCTCATTGGCAGTTAGTTGTGAAATGAAATGAGCAAGAGGCAGAATGTGGGCGCAACAATTCCACAGCACTCTATGCAACAGCAAAAATATAAAAATAATCACACAAGGCTCAATTTCATGTGCGGAACACAGTGTTATAGCTCTGTGTGATTTAATTTAGCTCCAGCCTCGCCTCTGATCAGGATCCAGCTCTTTTCCTGAGCTCTAGTTATGTTTGAGGACTCGGGTCAGTGTCAAAGATCAGATACTTACCCAATCAGGTATCCAGCTCCAGGAGGAAAATTACCTACTTCCGACCACTTGCACTTACCTGCATTGACCCGGAGCAATCAGAGGTGAACAGGGCTCCTAATCACGGAAAACCCTTTAGGTCAGTACACACACATCCTACCACAGCCCACCCAACGTCCCCTGATACCACCTCCCCCGACAGGCAAGCTCTGAGTTTGTGTTTAAACTGTCATGTCAAATAGGCTCAATGTGGAGATTACTTGTGCAGGATGCATTGTGTGTTTAGTTTGATGCCGAGTGCAATATCCTGCCATGCTGTTGATCCTAGCAGCTCCGGGTGTAGAGCGGTGGAGTCCAGCTGTGTCAAGTAGAGGTGGCTGGTGCCGGGCACGCTCACAGTCTGATCAGCCGGGGGAAGTGTCGAAGGTGGGACAGGAAACAGAGGGGTGTTATAGCAAAAGAGTGCTGGAAAGGATCTATAACCTGGAGCACAACTAGGACTGTTTGTTTTGATAAGAGTACCTCTGATCATTCAGCAGGAGTGTGTGATAACGAAGAGAGTGCAAGAGGACACAAACACTAGAGGCACATCATGAATTTACCAATTTAAAGACATGGATGAATAGTCGGCTACGACTGCATCCTCATGATTGTGTTTCACGCACCCTTAACTCTGGAGAGCCAGACCCCGTGAACACTTACAATGTGGTGTGTGTGCCAGTGACTACATCATAGTGGGGGGACTGTATTTTTCTTTGCCAAACTGTGCCAGCTCTCCGACAGCTGATGAATGAGCCCCAATCTTGCTCCTCCTACAGATTTCTGATCATTTTCAGCAACTAGTGTAAATGTCTGAGGACTGTGAATGTCTAAAGCCAGTTCACAGTACAATATGTGGACCCAGTGATCTACAGTATGAGTGAATTCAGTTTAGCGAACATCAAAACAGACTCTAACTGAGGAAACCAGAATTACCACCTTGCAATTGTATGCCTCCGCCAACCAGTCAAATTGCAGTTTACATCCATATCTGTCCAGACTCTGACAGACAGACACTGTTCCAGACTGGAAGTTATCACTATATTGATTCCCGTGAGAAACCTGCTGTCTAGAGACTATCTTTACAGAGGAGCACAGAGGACTGACTGAGCTTCATCACATGGTGCAACAACAGTCACCTGAAGCTCAACATCAGCAGAACCGATGAGCTTGTGCTGGACTTCAACGCTTCAAACATCGATGTTGCTGCAGAGAAACCACAAATTGTAAAATGTGGAAGCTTCAAACACATCTTCAACCTGGTGGCACAGAACATCAATACAATCAACACAGTTAGTGTCATCAAGTCAGTATCTGACCAAATGTGAATATGGTCACAATCTGTCCTTCTGTTCCTGGGTTATGGTGGCCAGAAACGTGTTTCTGCAGATCATTATGATGTCACAGAGAAGTTGACGTTTGACCTTTTGGATATAAAATGTCACCAGTCCATCACTTTGTCCTGTGAGACATTTGTGTGAAATTTTGTCATTATTAATGCATGAATTCTTGAATTACGACCAGAATTGTGTTTTGTGAGGTCAAGTGACCTTTGACCTTTGATCGCCAAATTCTAATCAGTTCAACCTTGAGTTCAAGCGAAAGTCGGTGCCAAATTTGAGTAAAAATAAGTATGTAAAAATGAAAAAAAGTTTCACTCTGTGTAAAAATTGTAATTAAAGCTGCATTCACTTTCCTGACCACTTGGTGGCAGCAGAAACAAACACAAAACACACTTTACATAGTTTTGTTCTTATCATGGACGCGTTTGCAAACATGGCAGTGGTGCATGTACAATACATTCTGCTAACAATCCCACAATGCAATGCTCTGTTGTGTGCCTCTACATCTGGCACTGATGATGCAAGATGATGATGATCAGTTAGTGTTACTTCTCACTGTTAAAGTATTTCTGTTACATGAAGAGACGTGAATGAGCGAACCAGGGGATATGTTTCGCAAGTCCGCCCCCAAGCAAGTAGCTAACTTTGTCTACTGTTTTGTGCTGGACAGGTAGCCTTCAGACAGGTTATTTTTTAGTGAAAATAGCTTGATGCTGTGGCTGGCAGATGAGTGGGACTGCAGAGACGGCTGTTAATCCTCAGTGGGTTTGTCACTTACATCCTCATTCATACACAATATTTTCTGTAGCACATCTTTAAGTAGCCTACAATTGCACTACTTGTTACTTTCCACCACTGTCTATAAGTGGACCAGTTGACTCCAGAGGAGGTCTGTCCTCCTTCACAATCAGCTGCTTCTCCAAACAGGTTTAACAAATGATACCTGGTGGGCTGTTAGAGGACCCACCACTGTGAGGCTCTGTCAGAAATCCCATCTGAGATAATACATGATGCCCTCGCTTGTATGCCTATCGCTGCTCCGTCAGTTGGATTGGCTTGTTCCACAACTGGACAGGAAGTGTGCTAATCTGCAACCCGATCCGGGGGAAGGAAGAAGTCAGGAACCAGCCTTCAGTGCTTTCACCAATCGTATTCATCACCAGAGTCGGACCGAGGCTCATTTAGAGCGGGAGCACGGCTTAACTAAACATCTTCTCCATAAAATAAATGCTTCCAGGTTACTCCCAGTCCAGGTTCCACTCACAGGAGCATCTGATCTCAATTACCAGGAATGTTATAGGAAGCGGCGAGCCTCGGTCTGCAGCCTGTGCCAACAGCACCATGGCAACCAGCAGCACGTCTGCGAGCCCTGCGCAGATACGAGTCCTTTTCAGGCACTTGTAAGGCGGGAAATGATGATTTGATAATTAGTTCCTGATGCCTCTCATTCTTTTTCATATCAATCATGTCTAGGAAACAGAATGTAATTCAAATACAGTTTGCAGTTTGAAGCTGCAGAGTTTGGTCAGTTGGAATACTAAACGTCCACTGAAAAACCATGGACGGACGTCCAGACGTCCAGAGCCCAAACAAACTTCAAGAGCAAACACCAGAAAAACACAAAGCACCAAAAAGGAAAAAAAAATCACTAAGAACTGAGAGTTATGAGCATGTTCAGAGTGGAAATATCACAACTGTGGACTGTGACTCTGCTGATGCAGTTTCCAATGCAGGCGGGTTTTAGAAGCCGGTTGTCTTTGTACTTGAAAGACAGTTCTCAGAGAGCGAGGAAACATTTAAGCAGTGGGAGGAGTAAAATTAGTGTTCTGCATTCAAGTGCTCCTCATTTACTCCTACTTCTGAGATCAAAGTTTACTTGAAACCCTGATGTTTTGCTTAGGCACGCCGAGCAGTGCTCCTTTTATTGCATTGGGTTGCATTGTAGAACTACAGCAGCGACATATAGAAATTCTGTCTCTGAAGAGCTAAAATGTTTGACAACTTTTGGTGAAACAAACAAAAAGAAGGTTCAAGGCAGAATGTAATGTCATCTTAAAATGACAATAACAATACATTCAAATACAATAACATTCAGCTCAAACATCTGGCAATCTTAAGCAGAATACTCAGGATTGTTTGTGTCAAGATATGAATATATGAAACAATGAAGTGGCACGTGGAGAAAGCATGTAAAATCTGCTGCAGGTCGTTTATGGTTGATTATGTATTCATAAACAAACTACATGCAGTGGGATCACAGCGGCTGCAATGCTTGTCAACACTCATGTTAATGTTCCGACCCATGAATACTCAGAAGTCATTACTACATAATTACATGAGTACTCAGTACTCATGGGTCGGACCACACCCACCTTTGAGCTCGGTGTTCATTATGATCTCCATTACATACTGGAGAAGTTTTGTGACTGCATTTTGTGACACTATCATGATGCCAGAATCTGTCCACAGACAGACACATAAACACCTGGCAAAGTACTCAAAACTGTTTCTGTTTTAGTGCCCGTAAACCTTATGTGTTGCGTTTATGTGTGTTTAAACTCTACCTCATCCCAAATAATAAAATCAACACTGACACAATAAACATTACACTTAAAAGAACCGACTCGTTGACTCAGCTACTTTGGCGAACGTCCAATCTCCACAGCTGAATCCTGTCTGATCAGCGAGCTGACATTAAGCAGGAAGACCTGTAAAGTTAGCTAATGTGGACTCACAAATCAGTTTGGCATCTCTGGTCAGTCCAATGCAACCAAAGCTAATTTAAAGTTTGGTCAGTGGGCAAAGCAGCAACATGCACTAGCCTATCTTTTCCCATGTTCTACTTTCAATCCATGATCACATTTAAGCTAAATGTCGTGTTTCTCACCTTTGTGAACAGACCTGGATGGACTGACAGCTAAAGCCTGATGTGCAAACGATCAGTGAAGGGTTTCACCGAACCAACTCAAAGGGTGGTCCAAAAATGTCTGATTTTTTTTTAAATCTTGTTTTGTCGGTAGCTGAAAATATTAAAATGATCATTGATGTAGACTGATTAGACATAACCACCTGATTGCTGGGACTGTATGATCATAAGTTTATTTTAAAACGACAAAAAGTGGGGCAGAGAAACCACAACTTTGCTCCCCCTAATTGAATAAATTGGATGCATTTGCTCAGCGAGGAACTGAGTACTTCTTCCACAACCACACACAAAAACATTGTCTTCACATTTTCTGTTAAAAAAGAAAAAAAAAGAAAAAGATATTCTCAAACATCTTAAACATATTTACAGTCACATTTGTTTCAGAGTATCATTACTTTGGATAAAAAAGAAATGCCTTTTGGAGGAAAATTATAAGATGTCCAGTTTAGATTTGGGAACAGTGAACCCACAGAGTTGTCTCTTTGTTGTGAAGCCTCAGGGCTGCGCACAAACACATCATATAACACTGACAATACTGAAAGTGACAAGAAGACGAGCTCGACAGTTTTGGTCTGAAGTGGTTTGTGAACAACAAAACGTACTGTGTCCTCCTTGAAGATGCCAGGACGTGGAAAAAAACAACCTTATCACACCGCTGCTGTGGTTCAGCAGGACAGATCAGCTGGAATGACAGTCAAAGACTTTTGTTTGTTGGGGTTACAAAGTGTAATTTGAATGATTTGTTACTGATATCAAATCATTCAAGCAACAAAGTGAATTATTTTTCTACATTTGTTGCCGAGGTGAGGTCTGCCACATTTACAAGAATTTGCTGAGCATGTTTCAGTCAAGATTTGACTTATCTCCATGTGGACAATGCAGACAAGCTAGTCCTAAAATTGCTACAGTATGCAGGAAATTACGCAGGAGAGTTACTTCAACACTCAAACATCTCACATAGGTTTGGCTCAGACTATGTCTCTGTGGGAAGGTATCAAAGATCAGGACCTGGCAACTCAGCTGCATTGTTTAGTTCATTTGTGAGAGAAGGCAGTCTTTGTTCCTCTATTTGTGTCTTTTTCTTCCTTGATTCCCAAAAAACACAGATCGGATACACTACTGCAGGGCTGCCCAAAGCGAGGCCTGCAAGCCAAAGTTGGCCTAAGATTTGATTTGGCCTGCCAGACGTTTCTAGCAAAAATAAATAAATGAATAAATAAACAATGATTTTTTTTTTTAAATTCTAGTGCAAATTCCTGTTTATGCTGTATCATTTTTGTGAGGTAAAAATTCTCGTCAAATACGTAAGTTTCCTGATCACAAATTAGTTTTCATAATCTGAGCATGGCAGAGTGACACTTTAATTCAATTAAGGCATGGACCAACATTAACTTCCAGTTTTGACCCTCCAAGGTTAAAGTTTGGGCACCCCAGCACTCAGGACTCCTTCCCATCAGTGTCAGAGTCTCTGTGCTGATCCTGTGACGCCACTGCAGAGTTTTTCTCTGCCTCAATACGCAGAATTTAAAGAGAGGATTTGTCAGTGAAAGGTTGGTGTTTTGTTGCCTGGACCGGCAGGATAACTGTGTCTGACTGATGTGAAAGAGGAGTGCTGAAAATTTCAGAATAATGTTGTTTAGATTGGACACACATGGCAGGGATACAGGGGTACTTGAGTATTTTCCTCTCAAGCCACTTTATACTTGTACTCCACAACATTAAACATTAAATGTTCTACTTTTTACTGCACTACAATTATGTAACAGCTTCATGTACTTGTTATTTCCAGGTAAAGACCATACTTTTGTGGTAAATAACTCAACACTACAATAACCCTACACTCAACACCAGTTTTTCAACCAAAAATATTTCATGGCTCCAGTTTTCACAAATGTGAGGATTTGCTGTTTTTCCTTCTTGTAAAAACATTAATTTATTTTTTGATAATTTTGAGGTTTGGACTGTTGATTGGACAAAACACAAAACACCTGCACTACGAAGATGTCTCTTTAGGCTTTTGGGTGACTGTGATTACGTTTCTTACTATTTTCTGAATTTTTACAAACCAAACATCAGTCGATTAATGGAGAAAATAATCAGCAGATTAATCCAGCAAGATCATTAATCATTTGTTGCAGTCCTACTGATAAAATAGTTAAAAATAAGCTCCTCCTAATCCAACTACAACTCCGCTTTTACATTAATAAATGAGTAATAATAATCCAATGATATAATATATACCAGTATAACCACCACTGGGGACATTTACTTGTAATACTTTAAGTACGTTTTCCTGATTATACTTGCTTAAGTAACATTCTCAGTACAGTGTGGTATTAGTACTGTTACTTAAGTAAAGAATTTGAATACTTCTCCACCACTGAAAGGATGAAGACCTTTGTGAAGTACCTGTTCATGTTGAGACTGAACATTCATTCTATGTGACAGAATTAACTAAACAATCTGACCACATCTTCTACTTTAAGTGCTGTCATAGTGTGGTGCTGTCGAAAGCTCCAGAACAGCCAGTGAATGAACCCAGTGGTGAGACTGTATTTTCAATGTCTTTTCATAATACTATATCCAGGCCCTGTGATTCTTATTCTACATTGAATTACACTGTTAGGTCAACAAACACTCAATCTCTCATAGAGTAAAGGTCAGTAGATGCAAATACACGTCACAGTTTGAGTTTTGTGTCTTTAAAACCAAGGACACATTGGTGAAGTTTGCAGGAAATCCACTTTATTTGAATAAACAGAACTCATAGTAGTCATGCACGCACAGAAGCTGTGATGAGTTCCTCTAGCGCACAGACCATTTAAGGATATTTAGTACAGATGTGTGCGTGTCAGTTTTGTAGCTATATATGTATACTCTAGTTATATAAACAAGGCCTGGAATTTATTCTTATTTGCCAGCAGGTGGAGACAGAGTGCTTTGAATTTTTCCTTAAAGCATCACCCTCTTTTTGTTTCCTGTCACTGTCTTGACTTGAACGACACATTAAGACCAGTAATGATCATCTTTTGAAGACAGAACTTTTCACTCTGAAGAAAAAGTCCACTTGCTGGGTTTAAATATTGTCCTGAGAACGATTTTCCCACAAATCCTGGTTAAAAATGCTGAATTCAAAATACTTTCTTTCTACTGCAGTTTCTTTAAAATCTATTGAAGTCTAAGGAAGTCAAAGGAAGTGGAGGAAACTGTGTTACCGCCCATTCTCTATAGCTGATGTTATAAAGCCAGTCAGACCATATCAGCAGGGCAAAGGGCTGTTATGTCTCTCAAATTACCTTCCTGAAACAGACACAAAACCAAATTTCATTTTGAACCCTCACAGCACAATCTACTATGAAAGGTGTGTATTAAAATTACTTAATTAGACACCTGCTGAGTGAAATTAATGTTTTTACCCCAAGTTGATGTTCATCTGTTATTTGTTTCCATAGAGTTCAGCATCTTCTCCGCATGGCTGTTCATCAACTTGTTGCTGCTGGAGCGCTCATCATGTGCTGGTGACTCAAGTGTTGGTAAGCACTTCTTTTTCCATCACAACATGCCATATTTGCTTGTAATAACTTGTAATAATAGTGTATTTCATGATGATACATCATTCTTTTTTTGTTTGTTTCTTTTCTGAAGTGCAGGTTCACGTCAGTTCAGATCACTTCATTTAAGTTTAATTAGAAATTTTATTCCATATACTGCCTTGTCCATGGTATTTCCTAGTTCCACTTTTGCCCATTGTATGGCGGGATAAGCTCTATCCCTGAATAGGTGTATGGATAAATAGACTTGCATTTCAATGTAAGCCACCATCAAGTGGACACCTTTTAGAGCGTAATGCAGATCATACAATGGGGACATAGTTTGGTTACACATAGTCTAAATTCAGACATTATTCTTATTTTGCACATAATAAGCAACAAACACAACATATTTTTCATTTGTATTGGATCCAAGTCTGTCTTAAGTTATGCATCTGCCTCCTGTGCTTCCCTGGTAAAGACCGACATAACATCAACACATCAGCACTATCTGAAGCAACATTCACGCACTTTCTCCTTTTAGAAACCTATATCTATTTGTTGTTCATGAAGGGTGGACATGCTTATCTGTCCTCTCATTGACAGCTAATGAGGAAGAAACAGCTGCAGCGTTACATTATCTCATTCAACTTCTGTAAATGTGACGGAGGGACAGGAAGTCATATTACAACAGCCAAGAGCATAAAAAATATGAGGAGGTGGCCTCAGAACTGCCCCAGCAGTGGTAATGATGGAGGGTGAAGCTGTGAATTTTTAGGCCACCAGTGGTTATAATCTTAAGCAGTGGTGGTGTATCTACGTTAATTCACTTTCAGGTTGTCTGTGTTTGTCTTTGGCCTCCCAGGCCTGTGTGTTAACCAGCCCTGCAGCTCAGCAGGGGCTTTGTTATACCAGTTTTTCACTTCAAGATGATCTGTTTGTTTCCCTGTTTGCAGTGAATCCCTGTTGCTACTACCCTTGTCAGAACTCCGGAGTGTGCGTGAGATTCGGCACAGACAGCTACCAGTGTGACTGCACACGCACCGGCTTCCATGGAGACAACTGCACTGTTCGTAAGTACAGCAAATGTTTTTCATATCTCACAGAAGTCTGTGTGTTGACGTGTGGGTCCATGTGAAAATAACACCTGGGGACAATTTATAATCGGCTTAGAAAGTGTGCTTTATTAGGAGTGGTACAAAAAATATTTCTTCTTGATCTTTGCGTGTAGCTGAGTTCTGGACCAGAGTTCGTCTCCTGCTGAAGCCCAGCCCGACGGTGGTTCACTTCATCCTCACTCACTTCCAGTGGTTCTGGGACCTCGTTAACAGCTCTTTCCTGCGAGACACATTCATGAGATTAGTGCTGACAGGTAGGAGAAAAGGTTTAAGGTCAAAACTGAAACCCCCAAATAAACCATTCACTCTGCAGAACCACGACCACTGGATAAAACAATATTTCCTATATTTTGCTCAACATTTGCTCTGGTTCTTCTCTGATATTTATGTTCACAGTTTGTATTAGAGACACATTTTGATGAATATATTAGTGGACAAGTACTCTTCTTGATGCAGAACAACTTGTCAGAGTTGAGCTTGACCAGATTTATGCAAATGATTGTTTGAGCCCACAAGCTGAGCTGAGATAGTCGACTTAAATGAGCATTTAGATTCCTTTTGCTAAGAGTTGCATGCTCTTACTTTGGGCTGTTGCATTTCTGTTCCTTGCAAGCAAACTCAGACTAAGAGCAGACTTTAAGAACCAGTGTGAGGGATTTAATGGCATCTAGTGGTGAGGTTTCAGATTACAACCAACATTCAGATTTTAGGTAATTATACAGTAATAAAAATATATTTATGAATATGGCTCACCACGTTTTGACTACGCAAACACTTCATACAAGTAGGATTAATTCATCGTTGGTTTTGGTCTTTTCATGGGATTTGTTGATAATAAAACATATAGTATATCACCAGCCTTATCCCTTAAACCCCTTGTACTGTATTGTAGTAAACTACATGTTATCACCTTCTCCCAAAGTCAGAAGCAACCTTATTCCAAGCCCTCCAACCTACAATACCAAATATGGGTACCTCAACTGGGAGTCCTACTACAACACCTCGTACTACACCCGGCTCCTCCCTCCAGTGCCTGAAGACTGTCCTTTGCCTATGGGAACAAAAGGTGAGACCTACACCAGTCACACACAGACGACTGTGCTCCTGAGGAAATGTTAACATGTTTCTTTGTCTACAGGCAAAGCTGTTCTTCCTGATCCCAAAGTGCTGGCTGAGCAGTTTTTTAAGAGAAAGAAATTTAGGCCAGACCCTCAGGGAACCAATCTGATGTTTGCCTTCATGGCCCAACACTTCACCCATCAGTTTTTCAAGACAGACCATAAAGTTCAAGGGGGCTTCACCAAGGCTTTAGGACATGGGGTGAGATACATACAGCAGCCATCTAGAACCTGAATGCAAACATTATTAAACACTGAAGCACTAAAGTAAGTTAAGTTTAGAACAATCATGATTTGTTGGTTGTGACATTTGACCTTGACAGGTAGATGCAAGCAATATCTATGGAGACAACCTCACACGACAGCTTCAACTACGGCTCCATAAAGATGGAAAGCTGAAATATCAGGTAATCAAGAAATAGCTCATTATTCTGGGAAATAATATTACTTGCTTTTGACATCCTTGTGATCAGGGTTTGAGAACTTCCTCAAGTCATCTTTATCCAAACACCATCATGCTTGAGGAGTTTTTTTGTTTTTCATGAGTAAGACATGTCTGTAGGCAGACTTTTACAACTTGCACAGCAGACTAGACTTTCCATAGTCATAAAGCAGACCATGGAAGACTAAAGCGTAAATAAAAATGGGTATTCAAAATCATAGAAATCAACTAACAAGAACCACAATTCATCCTTCAAATCTATAAAATACTTCTCTAACACGTGGATCACTGTTTCTGTTCGTCCACAGGTAGTAAACGGTGAGATGTACCCTCCCACTGTGTCTGAGGTCCCTGTGCACATGGTGTATCCTGAAGGCATCCCTCCAGAGCAGCGTCTGGTCATTGGTCAGGAGTTATTTGGCATCCTGCCGGGTCTCACCATGTACGCCACCATATGGCTAAGAGAGCATAACAGAGTCTGTGATGTGCTGAAGGCAGAACATCCCACCTGGGACGATGAGCAGCTCTTCCAGACCACCAGACTCATCATCATCGGTGAGGGCCGAGTTACATGTTTGTCAGTACTGGAAGTATAAATGTACATCACTAAATTTACAAACTTGTGCATCCTCAAACACTTTTGACCATGAATAGTTTTGTAAAAGAAATCAAGATTGAAAATTGCAGAACTGGTCATGTTCTATTAATTTTTGAAGGAAGTAATATTTGATTCATATCGTGTTTTCAGATCAGAAATGTGTTCATTACCAAGCAGGTTTTCACATATGAGGTATTTGCCTTGGTGTTGTGGTGCTTAATAAGCAAAACAGACAAAGTAAATGGAAAGAAAACACGTGCTGTAAAACAGCCATATAGAAAACAGAAATTTACAATTAAATA
Source organism: Chaetodon auriga (assembly GCF_051107435.1). Classification (NCBI taxonomy): domain Eukaryota; kingdom Metazoa; phylum Chordata; class Actinopteri; order Chaetodontiformes; family Chaetodontidae; genus Chaetodon; species Chaetodon auriga. The sequence goes on along the minus strand of NC_135078.1, from coordinate 13,272,747 downwards.
TGTAAAATATATGTATTATACAATGTATATAAAAAGAGTGGCTCTGTGTGTGATGTCAACCAATGACATTTTTTGTCCTTCAGGGGAGATAATCAACATCATAATAGAAGAATACGTGCAGCACCTGAGTGGTTACCTGCTAAAGCTGAAGTTCGATCCCTCTCTGCTCTTTGAAACGCGTTTCCAATACAGCAACCGCATCTCTCTGGAGTTCTGCCACCTCTATCACTGGCACCCACTGATGCCTGACAGCTTCCTCATCGATGGAGAAGAAATCCCGTACTCAAAGTTTATTTACAACACCTCCATCCTCATACGCTACGGGGTGGAGAAACTGGTGGATGCCTTCTCTCGTCAACCTGCAGGACAGGTGCCATCTACTGATTGCATACAAGAACCCAGTGCCAGTGGTTGCAGCCACAGTCTTGTTAGTTTTTAGACTTAAAGTCAAGTCAGTGGTAGAAATTAGCTAAGTTCAGGTATTGTACCTTCGTCCATTTTTGAGGTAGTTGTCCTTTATTTTATTTCATTGTATTTACATTTCAGAGGAAAATACTGGTTTCAAACCTTTTTGGATTATGACTCCTTACAAACAGAACAGCAAGGAACAATTATTATGTTTCAGATTTCTGTGAATCGATAGTGATTTGCCTCAGAAACTTATCAGATGGTTTCATTTAAATAAATATTTGCTCCCTTAGATTTAACTGAGGGGTCATGAGATGGGGCCTGACCCCCAGGTTGGGAACCACTGTGCTAAACTATGCAACTGTATATAAAGTAGTTAAAACCAGTTCCAACATGACACGCTACTACAATACTTATACACTGCTGCATCATTCTCAACAATTTAATAATGTAATTCATTATAATATAGTACAGTACATTTTTCTGCAGATCAAGTATTTTCATTTTTGAAACTTATTTTGGTGATGATACTTTTGTACTTATGTAGGATTTTGAACGTAGCACTTTTACTTGTATTAGAGTGGCCTATTTATTGATTGTTGCATTGGCACTTTTACTTGTTAAAAAGTGGTGGTGCATGAATCTTATCTGTGGCATAACTGCAAAACTTATCAGGCCAACACTTATCACAGTGAGAATATAGATATGTGACAGGAAATGCTGTGGAGGAAGTTGAGCTCGATATTTATCATCTTTGACTCTTATCTCAAACGGTTGCATTGGGAAGATGTCCTCATTAACATGTAAAGCCTCGTTGTTCAACAGCTTTAATTCTCTGGATGCAAAAATATTTCAAATAAAGTCCCCTGCTCTGTGTTTTATCGCATACATGAGTGTTTGCATGAAACATCAGAGAGCCATAGGACGGTCACCCAAGCAGACCACAGTGATGGTGAAACATATCGACATGTATTTATAACAAACAAACCACCTTACAACGACTTCCTAATCACATGAGAGATGATATTCTCAGCTATCTCACAGCAGCATGCAAAGACTTGTTCCTGTTTGCTGAGAATTAAGATGCACTGTGTTGATTACTGAGTGTTGTTGTCCGGCAACAAGAGGGAAGACGGTTCACCTCTCAAAGTTCATTAAAATAACACTGTCGGAACTGTTTTGTCTGTGTTGCAGATAGGTGGAGGTCAAAACTCTCATGAAGTAGTGCTCAAAGTGGCAGAAATGGTCATCAGAGAGTCTCGAGCGACACGTATGCGGCCCTTTAATGAGTACAGGAAGAGGTTCAACCTGAAACCATACACCTCTTTCCATGAATTTACTGGTAAGCAGAAATGATGATGTACCTATATCATACTTTTGAAACTCTTTTGCATATCCAAATTTCACGGCAGTCCATCCAGTCATTATTGAAAATCATTTCAGCCTCAACCATAGTGACTGACTCTGCTTGTTTCACATTTAATGAAAGGCTAATGTGACACATACAGTCTGTGGTGTAACATGGCAAAATAAAAACCTTTTAAGTGAATCAGCTGTTTTCTCTCTCCCAAACAGACGACTTGGAAATGGCCAGAGGTTTAGAGGAGCTCTATGGCGACATCGATGCTTTGGAGTTTTACCCCGGCATCCTGCTGGAGAAAGCACGTTCTAACAGCATATTTGGTGAGAGTATGGTGGAGATGGGGGCTCCCTTCTCCCTGAAAGGCCTGCTGGGAAACCCCATCTGCTCCCCTGAGTACTGGAAGCCCAGCACCTTTGGGGGAGAGACGGGCTTCAATATCGTCAAAACTTCTACTTTGAGGAAACTGGTGTGCCTCAACACCAAGTGGTGTCCGTACGTGGACTTTCATGTTCCGCGAAATGAGGAGGAAGCAAAACCAAAGAGATCGTCTACTGAACTGTGATCAAAGTTCATCTAATGAATTGTAGTGTCATTAGTTACAATCAGTTTGCTGCCTATAGGAGATGACACACTGTGGTTGTCGATGTGTAACTAAGTTTTTGTTATAATCCTGTTCAGATCAGATTTATTGCTCTTGGGAAAAAAATGTGATTTTTATACTATTTGTGCTAATTCTGTGATTTAATCCTGCCCGCAGCGATTGCTGTGCATTAAAGCAGGTCTACCTCCTGAAAATGCAGCTGACAAACCACACAGTTTACAGAGATCTGGTCAAATCACTTTATTCATTACCATTAGCAATAAAATTCCTCTGGACCTAGGAAATTAATTCGCTGATGTTGTATCTCAGCACTGTATGACTATTTTGTTCTGTTTTTCTTGGTGTTTTTTCTCTTTTATTTTTTCAGATCACTGTACTTTGAAGAGCAAATAACAAAACACCAAACACTGTTGTACATTCAAAGAAGAGAGTGAATTCACTGTATTTTAGATGGCCAAAAATAAATGTAAGATATAGCTTATGAAATGTAAGTGCTGCATAAGTACAGCCTCACAGAGCCACTAGCATGACTGTAGACTCTTAGTCTTGTCACATTATGTGCAGTTGTTATGTGAGTTTCTGGACAATTTGAATTGAGAAAAGCTCACAGTCACTTTGCTAAGAGGCTACGTGATGTGTCGGTTTCACACTGACTTACTGACAGGATGCAGAGGGAGGTGTACCCCCTTATCTGTGTGTGAAAAGTGCTCACACACTGTTGTGGTTTTGTGATGTACCAAGATGTGTCAATTTAGTGGTTACAACCTCAGCAGGACTCTAAAAGTGCTGTGTCAGCACATGCCGAACGCATTTTACTGTTCTTTCAAGGTGGTTCAAACAGCAGAATGCAAAAATAACTTATATTTATATCTGAGATAAACATATTCTTTATATTCTTCAAGCTATTAATTGCATGTCTGTCTGAAACACTTCTGTCTTTAACAGCAGAAAAGTGGGGTTGTACTGACCCCTGTGGGTTACTTTTTTAAGATTGTTCCATTTGGTTGCTGCACTTTTGGGGAGGAGCATTTCAGGTGCTAGAAAGCAACAAACACAAGACTTTCTAGTTGTTTTTCATGGAAGACATTTTGACATGTCACAGTATGAAAAGCACAGGTGTACATAAAAAGATCAATGATGACTGAATTCTACACTTTGAAGTGATACAGAAAACTACTGACTCTACATGAAATACCTAATATTTAGAATAAATTTTCCAAATGATGCAGCAGTTACCATTTCAACTAGACAGACCGGGAGAAATAAGGCCTGATTGTCAACCTCTTCATGCTACGCGGTGATAGCAGTCATCATCCGCCATTGTCACAGAACAAGGCTGGAAATTTAATCGGTCTGGCAGGAATATGAAAGTATCTCCGGAAACTCAACCACTACAGAACTGACAACAACAACAGCAGTGAGCTGGCAAGAAATCTTGGACTTTGGGAACCATCACAGCATCAGCCTCCATGTAACTCAAGTTATCCATTTTTTCATCCCATTCATCATGTTTCCCTTGTGCTAACTGTCTTTCTGCTATAGAAGTAGGTTTGATTCATTTACAATTTTTTTATCCATATATGCCTCATTACCTTGCACATCTTTGATTTAGGCAGTCCTGAAATTGCACAAACAAATATTAGTGAGATTGTCAGGAAAACAAACCGAAGCACAACTATGGCCTTAAAAACCAGTTTAGGTCATTTGAAAGTAAGCATGTAGGATCTTTCTCCCTGATAATGCAACAACCAAAGAATGGGAACACCATATATCTGCTGGATGTGTCTATGGACATGAGTTACCTGCTAGACTAGAAACTTACATCTGAAGCATTTTATGGAATAACAGTTGGATGAGAGCAGGTGCAAAGTGTATTTTTCCTTAAAGCAGGTTCACAGCTAATTTCCTTTCATTTGATAATCAGATTATCTGCGAAACATGGAATGCAAAATTAAAGTGAAGTGACATGTGTGAAGACTAGATTGTAGCACAAGGAAGTAAGTGTGTTTTGTCATGAGAAAAAAAAAAAAAAGAAATAGCATTGAAATGGAAATTACTCAAGTAATTTATGCAACCAGTTCATGCTAAGTTTGAATTTAAAGTGGGTTGTGTCCAGGTCCAGGGGATACAGGGGGATTTGAATCTGGCTCTTGGGCTCCCCTTGGGGACAGCCATGATAGAGTGTCTACTTACGCAAACAAATTAAACATCAATAAGACCAATACTGAGAATCTACACACCTATCCTTTAAAAATTTGGAAATTTTATGCCAATACACTATTTTTCAACATGATATTGGAAATTTCTCCTAAAAACATGTTAGGTTCAATGGAAGACAAGTTGCAACAGTGGTCAGAAAGAAATACATTATTTAATTAGGACTGTCAGGTATCAAGGAGACGATACATGATCAATTATCATTAATAATGCACTGTTCATGTGACATATTGTTTCTGGGCATTTTGTCTTAAGTGTTGTCTTTGTTTACCACATTGTGAAACACATGATTGTGTAAAGGATATTACCACAGGGGTTCAGGAACACTTTGTAAACTGATGTTGGTGAACATGGTTTGTTTGCAAATGATTGCGTTCTGTCTTTATTCACGTTTTGCACAACATCCCATCTTCTTTGGATTTTGGGTTGAACAAGTTAAATCCTATATTCAAAACTGAACTTCACTAATTAATATTAGAAATGCAAGTACCTCAAATCTGTACAGTATTTGAGTAAATATACTTAGTTACTTTCCACCACTGCCTAACCTACACTCTGCATTGCATTTAGGGAGAAAAGATCTGAATTGGGACCAGGTCCACTACAACCTCATCTGCAACATGAGGATACTCCCTCCCATATCCAAGGACTGTACGATGCCAATGGGAACTAAAAGCGAAACCTTTGAGCTAAAACTGACCTAATCATTGTTTTTTCTGACGCGTTTTTTTCAAGGAACAAAATTGTGCAATGTTTCTGGGTCTGCTAGGCTAATTTGGATGTATAAATGTGCACCTTCCAGTTCTGATGTTGCATAACCAAATGTCGCCCTATATTATATAGTTCACCTGTCTCAAACACTCCAAGTCTAAAATCGAACTGTAATTCAAACCAGAGCGCACCACACATCGACACCCAGGTGTTTGCTGGTGGCCATGAGAGGTGAGTTCTTTTGAAATATGCAGCGCTTCGATGAATTTATTCACAGATTTAGAATTAGAAAATCATCATCCTTATTCTTGTTCAGGCTTCAGCATCGTGTCCGTCTGGGTGTTTACCCTCCCACTGCTGCTGAGGAGCTCAACATGTGCTGGTGACTCCAGTGTTGGTAAGCAGGTTAACTTCTTTAAGTTCTTGGACTATAACAGGTTCACCACAATTTGTAGTGTTTGTAAGTGATTTTACATGGAAAACTTAAAATGCTGTATAGAAATACTAACTTTTCAAATGTGAGATGTAGGGTTTTTGGTATTTTTGTTTTTTGTCATAACACCTCATGTTATGAAGAGGCTGTAATACATTATAAAGTGGGATGTTTTCTTTTTTAATATAACTGTTCTGTAGATCAATAAATTGTTAGTGGCGCTGAATATACAGTAGCTGGAGATCGTTCACCATTGATGAATCAGGTGAATGTGGTTTTAATGTGGCTGGGTCCCTATTGTTGTCTTTGTTGTCATGACAACTACAGGAGAGAGTGCTGTGTGTGTTGGTGCTGCTGAGTTCACACATGAATGTCACATAGGAAGAATTTGCAATCAGCTCCTGAAATTGCAGATACAAAATGTGTCTTATTTCACTTCTGCAGATAGTATGTCCTCAATACAGGCAGGAATCTTGACTGAGCATCATAGGGTTAGGGTTAGGGTTAGCCATGACATCACCTTCAACGTAACACAAACACAGGAACAATGGAGGATATCAAAGTTATGGCTGTTTGTCACAGCAAGGAGACAAACTTTGTTTCAGAAAAGACACAGTACAAACACTGAGATGCTGTCTGCAGACCAATCAGTAGTCTGCAGTGTTATCACTCCACTTTTTAGTATCAGCTAGGCTCTACAGGAACTTCGACTGAGGTGATACCAAAGAACTACCAGGTACCAGGTACTAGTCACAACTTTTTACAATGGAAAATCAAAATAAGCCGGTGAAAACAAACTATGGAGATTATGGAGATTCAGTGTGTTGCACTCATTGTGCTTATATTGCTTCTTTGGGTGATGAGTGCAACACAACAGGAAGTAAGTAAAGGATAATGTAACGTCCTGTAATCTACAGTACAATGAGAGCTGATAAAGGGAAGGTTTCCCACATTAGGAAGAGGTTTGATGTGAAAAACAAATTCACATTTCAGTTTTATTGCCATTTTACGGGTTTGGGTCTCATTTTATCTAGTATTTGAATCTGTCTCCTTTGCTCCCCTGGAGGGGAGTCGTGCTGTGAGAAGAGTTTCTCTGTCTGTTTTAAATCATAATTAAATCAAATCAAGCATCAATGACACCAGTGATGGGAATCATGCCTCTGTTCATACACTGATGGTATAGGAGAACCTTGCATGCACACAAATAAAGATGATCTTTTTCCTTGTTTGCAGTGAATCCCTGTTGCTACTACCCTTGTCAGAACTCAGGAGTCTGTGTGAGATTTGGTATAAATCACTATGAATGTGACTGCACAAGCACTGGCTTCTACGGGGAAAACTGCACTGTTCGTAAGTTCATTTATAACAGCTAGACTGATTCTATGTGCTAAGCTAAGCTAAACAGCTGCTGGTGGTAGCTCCGTATTTACTGTACAGACATGAGAGTGGCATCGATGTTTTCATTTAACTCTCTGCAAGACAACCAGTATGCATATTTCCCATATTGCTGAGACCAGGAAGAGGAAGAGGAACTCATTTTCATTTCTTTATAATGTATGTACAGTCTTTTTCGTTCAATACATTACTCAACACTTGTGAGCGTACATGCACGGTGTAAAGCAGATCATTTGTTAAAGTGAAGGTCTCATCTGGCAAAGCAGAGATTGGAAACTGGGGTCCCCTCCTGGTCCCAAGTGTTGGAGAGAGCTTTTGGCTGGCATATAGCTGGCTTGGACCATTACAGTGGGCCCACTTGAGTTAGTGAGACATCAAGATCTTTTTCTTTAGATCAAACACCAATCAATCTTTGTCCATAGCGGAGTTCTGGACCAGAGTTGGCCTCATGCTGAAGCCCAGCCAGAGCATCATTCACTTCTTCCTCACCCACTTCCAGTGGTTCTGGCACCTTGTAAACAACTCTTTCCTGCGAGATATACTGATGGAAGCGGTGCTCAAAGGTAGGCAGTCATTTGTCATTTTACATTGTAGGAGTAAAATGAGCTTTTAAAAACACAACAAAAAAAGAGGGATGTAAGAAGCCTATTTCTTTAATAATTTTAAATGAAGTTCTGATGGTTTTAAAGTTTCTGATCTGATTTTGCAGGATGACCACACTTCATCCAGTCTAAATGTTGGATAAAGCCTATTTCATGAATAAAATTGTGTTGAATGTCGTGTTGAAAGGATTCATCAATTAATTAATTTTATGCTTTTTACATGATTTATTAAGCAAAAACACACAAAGATGATGATGAAGCAGTATTCAAAAATTACTGGACTGTGCTTTTTGTATTCAAAAGTCAGAACCAACCTGATTCCAAGTCCCCCGACCTATAACAGCAAATATGGATATCTGAACTGGGAGTCTTTCTACAACCTCAGTTATTACACCAGGATCCTGCCTCCTATACCTGAAGACTGTCCGTTGCCCATGGGAACTAAAGGTAGATTTTTGATCTACATGACAACTACACACTACATACATACCCATCATAATATAGGTCAGTGATATTCACCTGTCCATGGGCAAGATGCTGAACCCCAAATTACTCTGGATGTCCCATTGGTATGGGTGTGCGAATGGTTACTGCAAGTGCTGCCTTGAATGGTAGCCTCTGTCAGAAGTGTGTGAATGGATGAATGCTGACTTGTGTTGCCAAACACTTTGAGTGGTCAGCATTTCTAAATACAGCCCTTTTACCATTTGGTGGAGAAATCGATTGCTAAAAATAAAAGTAAAAAGTAAAAAGTAAAAAAAAGTAAAAGATAGTCAGATTGAAATGTTAACTAAAAGCAATGCTGAGGGTATATGGTGTTAGTTAAAACGAAAGGATAAATGGTTGAAATGTTATCTTAACGGTGGTTGAAATATAGTTTGCTAAATGTAAAAGATAAATGGTTAATTTATCAAAATGTAATGTGTCTTTGAAATAGCTGTGGGTGTCCAGACAAAAAAGTTGTGAACCACTGCTGTATATCAATATATAACATATGGATGAATATCTGTCCACAGGCAAAGCTGTTCTTCCTGATCCCAAATTGTTGGCTGAGCGTTTCTTTAAGAGGACCAAATTTCGTCCAGACCCTCAGGGAACCAATATGATGTTTGTTTTCATGGCCCACCACTTCACACACCAGTTTTTCAAGACAGATCAGAAATCTGGCAGCAGCTTCACCAAAGCTTTGGGACACGGGGTGAGCCTGATGAACTCTCCAGCCTGAGGCCTTGGTTTAGTAACCACCTGCTTTTCCATCAAATTCTTGTACAAAACAAGTTTGATTTCTGCCGTAGGTGCTTTCAATGGGACAGACGTCAAAGACATTTGCAATCAGAAACAAAATCAGCTTTTGTACATCGGTCCAACTGTTTAAGGGTGGAACATTTTGTGAATCAGTATGGCAAGCATTAGAAAATTGTTTTTATAATAGTTTATGTAATAATAAATAATTGATTTCCACAAAATAAACAATGAACTGAAGAAATGGAATTCATGGTGAACCAAGGCCAAAACAACAAATAAAATAATCTTGCTCCTTAAAATGGGCTGACTAACCCCAGTTCAAACAAACAAAAAGACATTTATTGAACTTGACTCTCAGGAACAGCATGAGAAAACAGTGCAAAAGAAAATGGCAGCTAACCAAAACCTCAGCGCTATTCACAAAATGTGGATTATTATTCTATTTATGTTTTTATAAACACACATACTTATAGTCAAGCAGCTAGGACACTAGGCCTAACAGATCTAAAACAAAAAAGAAATGCAAAAGGTTTGAAGGCAGAGCCAAGGTGCTGCTGCCTAGACTGCTGGAAACGCAGCATTTTAAAAGGCAGGAAGCTGGGAAAGGACCCCTACATATCTCAAAATGTTGTGAATCATTTGCCCCAAATTGTAATATGTTTGTTCCGCGCTTCATATTGTTTAATTCTGATTTTTGGCAATTTATATTTGGTGATACATGCTTACCAACCAAAAGTAACACACAAACCGAAAGGTTTCCTCACTGTATTTTTTCACAAAATTTCTTACTTTTCTTATTGGCACAATGAATTGATTTGACCTCCTTTTTCCTTTCAGGTAGAAGCTGGAAATATCTATGGAGACAACCTTGCACGGCAGCTTCAACTCCGACTTCACAAAGATGGAAAGCTGAAATATCAGGTGTCAAACCGGCTCTGACATTTTCTGTGTAATCTTGCATGACAAGAGCAGCGCAAGTGTCAGTGTCAGATATCAGTTTTTGACCACTAGATGCACAGTGGAGCCATGTTTTTTTTCAACTGGCTTTATATTTTGTTTGTATCATGCATGAAGCTGCAAAAAAAAAAAAAAAAAAAAAGTTTTCATTTTACAACACGCAAACTTCATGTTATGGTTCTATGGGATTAATAAATGAATGAGTTTGGTAACACTCAGGGGAGAATAAAATCTAGGAATCAAACACAATATCACAGCACCTGAGGAAGCACAGTCAATGATACTGATGCTGAATGATAATGAATATTCATTCTGGCCTAATCTATAAGCAAAACCTTTGAAATCGTTTGCTTACATATGTGCTTTTGTTTGTCCACAGGTTGTAAATGGTGAGATGTACCCTCCTACTGTGTCTGAGGTCCCTGTGCACATGGTGTATCCTGAAGGTATGCCTCTGGACCAGCGTCTGGCCATTGGTCAGGAGACATACGGCTTGCTGCCGGGTCTCACCATGTATGCCACCATATGGTTGAGAGAGCATAACAGGGTCTGTGACATCCTGAAGGCAGAACATCCCACCTGGGATGATGAGCAGCTCTTCCAGACCACCAGACTCATCATCATCGGTGAGTTTAGTTGGACATCAACTAAGAAATTTGGGGACCATAACCAGATGCAAAATACAAGCTTTTCTATTTATTTTCTAACTTCAGGGGAGACAATCCACATCATATTAGAAGAGTATCTGCAGCAGCTGAGTGGTTACCAACTGAAGTTGAAGTTTGATCCCCCTATGCTCTTCAATACACCTTTCCAGTACAGCAACCGTATCTCTCTGGAGTTCTGTCACCTCTACCACTGGCACCCACTGATGCCTGACAACTTTTTTATTGATGGAGATGAAATCCAGTACCCTCAGTTTTTTTACAACACCTCCCTCGTCATGCATTATGGAATGGAGAAACTTGTGGATGCCTTCTCTCGACAGCCTGCAGGACAGGTAGTAGAGGACCATCCACTGAGTGTGCACAAGAATCCAGTGTTAGGAGTGCAAGTGAAGCTACAGTCTCTTTCAGCTCATAGGCATGACCATGGCATTCATATTTTTTAACAGCATTACACTGACATAACAATTTATGTCTTGTATCATCTTAGGATGTCAAACAATTTTCATAGAATCAAGATTTTATTTTTCCCATATGGATTAACTTTATTTTTGACAGGTTCGATCAAACGTAAGCTCTTTTATAGCAATGCTTTGTTCATAGGAATACTAAAAATGATTCTGCACATTCTGTGAACCTGTCACTGTAAAGACCGGGGATATATAATTTTGGTTTCTCTGACAACAACATAAACACCATGAACATTTTATTTGCATTAAATATCATTTGACTTAACAGTCATCAGAGCTATTTCAGGAAAATGAGCAGAAGAATTTAAATTAAAAGTCATTTGGCTTTGAAATGCGGAGATGAACTTGAGAGGAAGTTTCAAAGTCAAGTGCTCCACTTGTTTGAACTTGCTCCATCATTAAACATAACTACAAAACCTTTTTTTTTTCTGACAATCAAGTCATTGACAAAATGGGGTCATTGATAAAGTGTCTCATAAGGTTAGCTTTGAGTTTATTGCGGGGCATTGGTGTAATGTTTTCTGACTTTCAGGTAGGAGATGGTCGCAATTCTCATGAAGGCCTCCTGATAGTCTCAGAACTGGTCATCAACGAGTCCAGAGCACTACGTGTGCAGCCCTTCAATGAATACAGGAAGAAGTTTGACCTCAAACCATATGCCTCTTTCTTTGAATTCACTGGTAAGCTGGAACAGTATTGTAATTGTCTATCTGTTACTTACTTACAGCAAGTTTTTTGTTTTTGCTGCTAATGTTTAGCCAGTATTCTCAGAAGAACTTTGAGTAGGACATTAATCTAGTGTTATTTCTCTTTTCCAAAAAGATGACTTAGAAATGGCCAAAGGTTTAGAGGAGCTCTATGGCAACATCGATGCTTTGGAGTTTTACCCCGGCCTTCTACTTGAAAAGGCTCGCCCAGGCGCCATGTTTGGTGAAAGCATGGTGGAGATTGGGGTTCCATTCTCCCTGAAAGGCCTACTGGAAAACCCCATCTGTTCCCCTGAGTACTGGAAGCCCAGCACCTTTGGGGGAGAGACGGGCTTCAATATTGTCAAAACGGCTACTTTGAAGAAACTGGTGTGCCTCAACACCAAGTGGTGTCCATACGTGGCTTTCCATGTTCCACTAAATGAGGAGGAAGCAAAACCAAGAGAATCATCCACTGAACTTTGAATTAGTAATTAGTCAAATGAGCTCTGATTTTATTGTTTTCCAAGGGCCTGTTGCCTTTCTGTGATACATACCAGAAATTTCAAAAGCAACCCAAATTATTGTTGTAGTTCTGTAATTCTATTGTTAGTTCTGTCTGTATTTAATGACTTATGTCATTCCTGCATGCTTTCACCAGTTCCAGACAACTTTAAGTACATTTTGCTGATTATGCTTCTGAACTTTACTTGTAGTAAACTATTTTGGTACAGTTGTATTGCTATTTGGAAAGCATTTACTTGAGGAAAGCATATAGTACCTGTACCTGTTCAAATAGGATGCTGAATTGAAGCAGGTGTATTCCAAAGAACTGTTCCTACACAAAATATAAAAAAATAAAGAATTCATGGGAAACTGTATGAACTGATTACTGAGCAGACACTGATAGAGGATCTGAAGTGATGATGTTTGGAGCATGTGGTTATAATTAGGGTTTTTGATAAGTTGTACAACTTACATTTTTGACATACAGTAAAGCATAAGGTTATCAAGCATGTCTGAGTTAAATGCAAAAATATCACTGAGGACTTTGGTTGTATTGTCTAATGTTTATTGATACAGCCCCTCTTACCCTCCTTTGGTTTCAGAAAAGGTGTTAACAGTCAAGTATCTTAATATAAGAGAATGAGCAGGTTACTGAAACAGTGTGTACAATCACAACAACAAATGCAATATTTTCTGACAAAGTAAATAATCCTTGGCTGTTTCACTAAAGAGCTCTATACTGTACAACACGCTGAAGTCAGACTGTACTTGAACACATAACCAATAACACAATAAGAATCAGTGTGATACATGATGCCTAAATAAGTAAAATTACAATAAGGCTACACATGCATTTTCTCTTTCATATTTCAGAAAATAATGAAATGTAAAAAGTAACATAAAGTCAAAAGCAAGACTAGAAGTTGTATTCAGAAGTAGTGTGTTACTGTCCTACAGTCAAACTGTCACATGACAGTAATTAATGTAACAACAGGGATTTATACAGAAAGTGCTGTGCTAAAGCTATGAAATACACATTTGTAAAAAGATGTGGATAATAATATAGGATGTTAGCCCATAGTTTGACCTAAGTTTAGGAGGATTCAACACTGGGACACATGCTTAATTCGCCTTCTTGCTGAGAGTTAGATGAGACGAATGTTACTCTCATGTTTCTGTGTTTAATATGTAGCTGAAGTCAGGAGGCAGTTAGCAACTTAGCATAAAGACTGAGCATGTAGAAACAGCTAGCCTGACTGCATTCAAAGTTTCAAAATATTATATTCATTAACATAGAGTTTTCATTCATTTAAATATGCTTTCTTGCAGTATAGGAATTTATGAGGCATCCTAATCATGTAACTATAGTGGTATAGTTACAGCAGGATATGGTTGCTTATGAGACTTTAGACCTTAATCTGTAGCTACTTACTCTGATGAAATCTGGCAGCTGATTGGTCATTCTCCTGACTGTTAAGTAATGGGGTACTGAACAGAGGTGCAGCCATGGAAGTGGAATTTGAGACTGAATTGATGTGAGTGCTGGTTCCTACTGCCATCGAAGCAGTGGCTGCTGGGTAAAAATGGACATCCACTGCAACTGTAGTGAGGCCCAAGGAGACATGGTGAGACAGAAGCAGGGGAGGGTTGCCATGTGAGATGCTGAGGCTGTGGTGGATGGGTGCCACATATGCCTCAGCACTTTGCAGGGTTAATGAGGAGCGCAGGCCTTCCTCACGTCTGGATGGTGGAGAGGGGGAAGGTGAATGGGAGGGTAAGGATGATGGAGGAGGCAAGGCATCCTGACACGGGCTGCGGTTGTCTCCTCTGTTACTGGTCCAATCCTCAGCACACTGCAGTTGGATGCTGGGCTGCGACAAACTGCAGCCCTTCTCCTCCTCCAGAGAGGCATCAATCTGAAATGGTAAGCAATAAAATTAAATTTATGAGGACTTAATGATGATTGAATTTGTGTGTGTTAAACTAGCAGTGGTGGATGTAGCCTCAAGCCACTGGCCTAACGCAGAGATGGGAAGCAGGCTAAATAGGTCGGTAAGCTCACTTAATTCTAAACCACAGATACAAACGAAAACAAATAACACTACAAGTGCACATTATGTCCAATAGGCCTCACAGAGGTTTATAATAAGAAAAACGTAGGGGAAACCACATAGTTTTGTTATTCTTATTCAGAGGATTCAGTTTTGTTTTGTTTTTTTAATTCATTTCTATGGCAAATACTGCTTTTGTTATATCTAGCTACAAAATAAGTTATTATCTGTTTAGTGATTATTAATTACTACTTTCACATATTCTGTTCATGCCCAGAGGACCAAAATTCTCTGAAAAGTCAGACAAAAAATGTCTCTTGACAAATACTATGTCATGTTCATGTGGTGCTGAGTTATCAAACCTTTGTGTCAAGAATGGGCTCAGGATAAGTCTCTACAGTGACTGAATGGTTGTCCAGAGAAGGTGGTGTGTCCTCTTGAAGATCTTCAAATGTGGGCTCCATCTGTACCGTGACTAGGCTGGGTCCTGGAGGTCGGGCTCGGGTGTCTGATGTGTTGGGGCTTTGCTCAATCACAGCCACACAGTCATCGTCTTCAAAAGCTCTGGACAAGAAACACAACACTTAAGTTTGCTGCATCTTTCACGAAGAGGCAAAAGGATGAATTGCAAGGCCTCATCTCATTTACTTTTTTGTCCCCTATAAGAGTGTATTTACCTGTTTTCATATGTTCGTCCTGCAGCGCGACGTTCAGCATGTCTTATGGGCACGCCTAGATTCCTCTGAGCTGTCAAGGATATGTAAATTGGCTCTAAAGGAATGGTTCAATATTTTGGTAAATATGCTTTATTTGCTCTCTGGTGAAGAGAAAATTGACACTACTATCATAGTCATCTATTAAATAGGAAGACTCAGCGAGTAGCTGATTAGTGTAGCTTAGCATACAGAATAGAAACAAGGGGAAACAAAGAAACACAAATTAAATGAACAAGATGTAATGTGTTAATTAGTGAGGTTTAGAGGTGCTAGTAGGCAGATTTTGCCACCTTTGGACCAAGCCAAGCTAACTGTGTTCCTCCTGTTTCCAGTCTTTGTGCTAAGCTAAGCTAACAGCTGCTGGCTGTAGCCTCATATTTAAAAGAACTCTCTACAAATTTAGCATTGCATGAATATTGTTAGACTCAATATGGGCAGTTTGAAAAAATAATTATAATTGAGGCAACAGAACCACAGATAGTATTGTTTTTATTCCATACAGGCGCCTGCATTACACACAATGCAAGTCAAACACCTAATGTTTGGAGATTCTGCAGTGTCTGCTAGTAGCGGCTAATGTAATCTTAAATTGCTGGCCTCATGTAGAGATGAGGAGCTAGCTGTAGACGTCTCCTAAGATCACTTTATTCTAACTCCACAACGGCCTCATTTTTTAAAAAAATTTCAAACTTGCAGTCTTTTTCATGTTATTTATTTACATATGCAGTCATCCCCAAAATCTGTGAACAGTCTTTGTGTAAAAATGGTGAGATCATATTTTCCAAAATGTTAAAGTATTCCTTGAATAATAAGGATTTTTGGAAGGTGTGGCTGAGGATCTCAGACCTGCTCGGCTTGTTGGTGCAGGTTCATTCTTCTGGACCACTGAATAGAAGGTAACAGTAATGAAGATGAAGGCCAAAGATACACCCACTCCCACCACGATGGGGATGTCATGTTTTTCTAGCACGGGTAGCCATGACGGTGACTGCTGCGTTACTCTGGAGTGTAGAACACAAATGAAAGTGAAATCTTGCTGCTTCGCTGTGCAGTTTTTTTTTTTGTTTGTTTGTTTTTTAAATCAACACAGCAGGAACTATATCTGCACAATATCCATCACTCCGTCATCTTTTTATTTACTTACCTTGGATCATTGCTGGTCATAGGTGATTGAGAGGTGTTTCTCTTTAGCCACTCTGTAAGGTCTGTGTCATTGGCGGATTTAGCTGACTGAACTGGGTCACCTTGCTGGGTAGTATTTAGTTGTACCTGATTGGACATGTTGAGCTGATGGACAACAGGAATCTCAGGATCCAGAGTTGGAGGATCAGAGGTCTGATCTGGAGGATGAATGGTTGAGACTGAAGGCTGGACTTTAAAAGGATTTCTGTATTGAAGTGGAAACATGTCTGTCTGTGGAGTAGCTTGTGAGTGGACCAGTGGATGTTGTGTTGCAGATGATTGAGGTTGGGACTGAGGAAATGTAGATATGATTGAAGCTGGTTTAGATAGTGTGGGTGAAGGTTGACTGTGCATTTGGGATTGTTGAGCCTTTGTGACCATAGGAGGTGAAGGCTGCTTGGAAGGCAGATAGTGCTGTATTGTCGACAGCTCAAGATGGAATTTCAAAGAAAGACTTTGAGTGAATGATTGTTGAGGATCAGACTGAGATATTTGTGAGAGCTTTGGTGAGGGTTGACGATGTGTTTTCTGATGTAAAGGTTGACCTGGGTCCTCAAGTTTGGTTTGAGAAATCTGTCTTGAAGTTGGTTCATGGTAGGATTGGTAAAGTTGGCTTTCTGTAAGCAGCTTGTGAGGTTGAGTTTGGTGCAATTCAGCTTGCGAAGCAGAAGACTGGGTGACTAGACCAGAGTGGTTCCTGTTAGTTTGAGTTACAGGACTCTGTGTTGGAGCCTGCAAATATGAATCCAACTTAAGAAAGCCAACGGATTTACCCACTGGAAGCTTTGACAGTGGTGGAGACATGGAAGTCTCAGTGAAGGACTCTGTGATTTCACTGGCTAGAGACACGGCACGGATATTAGATAGCTGAGAATCAGGCTCCGTCAATAATTTGTCACTGATTTGATGCTGAACTTGTGTACGTGAAGATGTTAATGTCCATTGCGATTTACTTTCAGTGAGCAGATACTGAACACTTGTACCCAACACTTCACTGGTGGCTACTGATGTCTGACTGTGTGTTATTGGTGGTTCACTATTTGAAATTAAAACAGGTTCACTAGTTAATGGCATTTGGGTGTGGAGATCTACTGACTGGAGGTTTGGATGTGGTGACATAGGTATCTGCAGGTCTAACGATTGGGTTGGATTGGTTGTTGGCTGATTCAGGTGGTGCTCTAAAAGAGGGCCAAGTGACTGCGATGACATCTTTAGATCAGTCACTACCCCCCTTGAAATTGCAGAATATGTGGTAGCTCTGTTTGTTGTAACATCGCAATGTGATAAGGAGCCTAGAAATAGTAAAAAAAAAAAAAAAAAAGAAAGAAAAAAAAGAAAAAGAAAAAACAGTTAATTACCTACTCCTTTGATATACCCAATACAATTTCACCAAAGTAATGCCTCATCTGATCAAATATGAGCAGCTGGTATTAGGGTGTAAATAAACCAAAATTGTTGCTGGATTAGCTTTCAGATGAATGCACCTTAAAAAATCGCTTACCCTGATTGTTTGAGACAGTTTTGATCCTCACTTTACAGTTCACCATTATTTTCCCCTCAAAATAAATTTGATTAACGTGACAGTTTGTTTTCAGTTTTTATGACTGTCTGGCTTTACACCGCTGTTGCTGCATTAGTGATGTTACAAGATCTGAGCAATTACCTTGATGAGTACATCATAACCTATAAAACTAATGGCTGGAGCTATAAAAAACTAAGTTTTGTCTGTAAGTACTTACATGTGGCCTCGTTATGCTGTGCCTGCACATGTGGATGATGTGTTGTCTTAAGGTGTTGCTCAGCCACAGAGTCACTAGATTGGGAAAATGGCAGTTCTTTGCCAGTGTTGGTGCTCTAGAAAAAATGGCAACAAAGACTCTTAGTTTCAGTGCAGGCACACTGTTTGGCACAATCATAAGCCACAAAACAAGTAATAAGCAGGTAATCAGCCACAAATATCACAGCAGTGATTTGACCCATTGACAGCTGAAAGTCACCACAAATGAATTTGCAAAGAGCACACACGATCAAGAATAATTCACAGCTTCTGGACGGAGACTGCACATGAAAATCTAATACTGCATCTGTACACTGTTCTGAAAGCAAAACTACACTACATAAGCCACAGCAGAGATTATCACAACATCATTACTCACAGCAGACAAAACCAGTCTTGTCTGCTTGCCTTTATCAGCTGCATGATGTTCAGCTGAGGACAGAGGACAGCATGAAAGACAATCAGCAAGGAAAAGAAACTTGTGCATGTGGGGTCAAGGACGCATCTTGCCCTTCTGTAACGGCATACGTGTGTGAGTGATTGTAGTTCATTGTGGATTAATAGTCAGAACACTGCCAGGACTCACAAGTGGGCTTAACCCTCAAAGTACATGAAATATTCCCCCATGTAATGACAGCATTCCACACACACATAAACACAAACACAAATATCCACTGTGTCTGTCCTGTGATGATAAGATGGGGTATGTTTGTGTGTTTTAATAATATGATTTATTAGTCACTCCACCACTGAAGAAGTAAGAGTGGATACGTAGATGTCAACATACCTGTGACAATGAGGATGGCTCGTTTCTGATGTCGTCCTGCTCGGTTCTCAGCGGTACAGTAATACTCCCCTGCATCATAATACTGCACGCTGGAAATATGCAGAGCTCCATCTTCTACACGGGCCATGAGATAACAAGTCACAAATCACAGAGAGCTGAAACATATTCACATTCAGTTTAGATATTAAAGTATTCATGTGTGTTTCCTCTTCTTCTGAGGATGTTATTGATGTTTGCTGCTGAAACAACTTCCAGTGAGAACCTGGTGAAAATAATTGCAAAATCCAGATACACTTTGGACTCACCATCAATGTGTGTGTCTTTAGTGGTTCTGATAGGGGGCTGTGTGTCTGCTCTGCCCCTGGTCCAGGTATATGTGATGGGCAGAATCCCTACAGCCCTGCAGGGCAGGACCACTGAATCCCCGATCCCGCAGCTCACCTGACCTATGAAAGTCACTATGATGGGACTCACTGTCAGGAAGAAAGAGGAAAGTGGAGTATATTCTGCATTTTAATGTTGGGATCTGCAGTTTCCTTTTTGTCCTATTGTGCCTTTGTATTTCCCTTCCCCACTGTCTCCTGTCTCTTGTGTGAGAGTCTAACTGCAGGGCATGGCTGGCAGGTCTGGCCCGGCCTCCTCTTCTCCTGAACACACCTTCCTCTAATCATTCAATCAAGACTCACCTGCTACCACAGTATATAAGCAAGGGCCTTCCACCCAGTGTTTGTTGAATTGCATGTTCTTCCTAGCGGTAACAACCAACAGAGTTCTAAGTACTTTTTGCTATTTTGGCTACTGTCAGTCTGTTTAATCTGGAACTAGACTCTCTTCCTCCCTGTTCACTCTCTGTCAGCTCGCTAGCTTCTGTGTGTGGATCTCTTAGACTCATCTGTTGCACATTTTTTGAACCTTCATTAAACCATTGCCTTTTTTTTACATACCGTCTCCGTCTCTAAGAACACACTTTTGTACAATGTGTCTTTTTAAGAGGATTGTAAGTTTGCAAGTCAATTGGACTCAACCATTATTTTAGAAGCAGTTGGTACATTACATACCATTTAAGTTAGTATAAAATTTACCAGCAACTCGGAGCATTGCTGTGCTACGACTTTGGCCCAGTGTGTTGGAGGCCTCGCACACATACAATCCCTCGTCATAGCTCCTGGCTGACTGGATGTGGAGAGTGGCATTTCTCAGTCTGTGTGAGAAAGGTGTAAATGGTCATATACTATAAGGCAGATGTCGTAGTACTTCATGTAATTTACAAGACAATAAAGTCGCAACACATGAACTCACCCCAAAGCAATCTTGCCCCCAGTCTGCTTAGAGTGGCCTCTCTTCACCCAGCTGATGGACGGTGGAGGGTGACCGGACACCTGACACTCCAGCAACACCCGAGCACCCACAGGCACCGTCAACACCTGGGGCCACAGTTTCACTGATGGAGGGGCTACCAGGAGGAGGGGAGAACAAGACTGACTTATTATATACGCAGATGAAGCATCAGTTTGAGTGTCCAGTGCCACTGTATGGCATGTCTATTGTAGCGTCATACCCAGAACAGTTAGGGTTGCTCTTCTAGAGGTGAGAAATCTTTGAAGGTGGGTGTTGGAGGCCCTGCAGAAGTAGCTCCCACTGTCGTACTCCTGGACACTGCAGAGAAACACACAAGCTTGTAGTAACCATGAAAAGCAAGAAGAACTAAGGATTTTACAGAATACTAATGCTATGAACAGTTTTATTAAGAGTAGGTTTTGTAGTTAGGCAACTGCAATTGTTTCACTAAACATACAAAATTAATCAAACTGTATAATATAATGTGGGGGTTGAATAATGTACACCCTTATTAATAGTTAACCCTTCATCATTGTTTAGCATTTCTCTTTTATCTCTATTAACCACTGTTGATCCATCTGCCCACTGTCATGCTCTCAACTACAGTACACAAAAGTGCAAAAACAAACCAACACTCGCACTGGGGAACATGCATGCCCTTAAACACGCACACATACACGCACACACACCTGTGGAAGAAGAGGTCTCCACTGGGCAGCACAGTGACATGAGCTGTGTGAAGGAGAAGCTGGTTGTTTCTGAACCAGGACACCTGAGCTGCTGGTCTGCTGAATGGAGGCCTGCAGGTGACAGTTACATTTTCTCCTCTCTTTACCGTCAGGTTTATGGGCTGCTGGACGAAACTCCAGTCCATGTCTGGAAACGCAACATGTGTGTCATGTAAAATGTATGTGTGTCATATTTATGTATGTACTTTTCAGTTTATGTTAAGTAAATAAATAGTGTAATAATAAATAATATAAATATATGAATAATGTAGTTCTTAATGAGTATAATAAAAATAATGTTTTTTAATGGCAGTTTGACAACATATGTACATTTTTAAGGCAAACAGTACCGGCTGGAAGAAGGAAGGCTGGCTGTGACTTGACCGACTCTTTCTGGTTGGATGCTTCACAGTGATACAAGCCCTCATCCTCCTTGGTCACGTTCCTGAAAACACAGCCAGAAATAAGACTTTAAATTCTGTCTGAGAGGAATATGAAAGCACTTTTAGAGCATCAAAACTCTCGACTGTGTGGATCACAACTTGTTAATTAAACATGGGAGGACACTACAGGAGGGACAGGAAAAAACATGACCTGTGCTCCTCAACATATTGGAAACATAACTGTATAATTCTAAACGATATAATAATATGCATTGAAGCTAATTATAGACACTAAAACAAAGGTGTTTAAATTCGAGCCACTGACAGATGCTTGCAATTCCACATTACATAGCCCACCTTTGGTATCCCCTTCAGGAACTGCTCTTGAAAAACATTTATTGTCCTGCCTAACAGTGACATCAATTATCTGCCATTGGTATTAAACATATTCCTGTACAAACTCAAAGTAAAACAAGCATAATATTTATAATAAATAGTGCTTGGATCATCATGAAAAACTCAACAACAGGAAAGAATTAATGTTGCTCTTGCAGGACCTGAATGTGAGGAGCTGTCCATTGTTCTGGAGGCTGAACGAGGCCGAGCAGTTTGTGAGCAGGCAGCCGTCTTTGAACCAATGCACCATGGGAACAGGGAAGCCACGGACAGCGCAGTGCATGGAGACCTCTGCTCCCACTGCAACAGTGGTGTTGTCAGGGCCCTGGATGATCTGCAGTCTTCTTGGGACCCCTACAAGGTGCCAACACTTTAAGATATTAACCCCACTGCAAAAAATGTATGTAAATAAGTCATTTAATGTAGCATTGGTTCTTAAAAAAAAAGTAGAATAAAGATATTTGGATGGAAATTTTTTCAATGAAAGCAACATTTTTGTGACCACGTTCTGCCTGATGCTGCCCTCTTTCAATACTGACAAAAATACTGTAACTACATTGAAGCAAGAACAATTATCAAATGCAAGGTGACGGTTTTCACTTCACTGAAATGTAACTGTGACAGTTTGCTGTGTTTGTGAACTGATAAGTGCAAGAATAAAAAGCATGAACTCACCCTGCACAGTCAGTTTAGCTGCCTTGCTCCTCTTGCTGATATTCAGTAAAGGATTGTGTGTGACACAAATGTACATCCCATCATCCTCTAATGTTATGTTAAAAAGATGTAGAGTGCCTGAGGTCTTTTTCTGGTTACCACCTCCATACACACCCTGAACATGAAAAACACAAGCATACAGATTAATACATCTGGGTCAAAAAGTACAATGGATTTCATCTTCTTCTCGTCTTGATTAAAAAAAAAAAAAAAAGACCAGACGTGTCTAGTTTGAATCCACTGCTCTGTTTTTGCAGGTTATGAGGCTTTTTGGTGCCTTTTTGAGGCTTGTGAAGCCCTGACATTAAACTGCATTTGTATGCTCACACAACATTTTAGCCAGTGCCTTCAGTGTGCAAGCTCTACGGCCACAGGAGGTTTCATCATTTGTCTTCCAAAGAGCTGCTTAAGCTCAGCTATTCCCTGCTGCCAAAAAACTGCAGTGTCAGGCAATGTTGGGCCATGTTTGAGACACTCGAACACTTCATTAATTTGTTTTGTAAGCAATGAAGATGCTCTTCTCACCCATCTGGTTCTTTATCTGTGGTTGGCGCTGGAGTCTGCCTCAGCCTCTGCCTCACTTGGCTGAGGCTGGCGACATCACAACACCACCTGATAACCATCACTATTAGTAGCCATTAAAGGTCCAGCCTATTCGCTGGACTTCCAAATCCTGAAAATATTTGAAGGGATTTGCTGCATTGTATTTCTGGTCAGTTTAGAGAGAAGTCCTACACGGAAAGTGGAGTTTGATACCCTTCTAATAAGCTGTCACATGGATCAGCCGAAGTTGTGTTGGTGCTCACCTGAATCTGTCTACCTCCTGCGACCAGTGTGCCATCTTTGAGCCAGGTGATGCTTGCAGGAGGGGAACTTTCACCTGACACACACTGGAAGAAAACTCCCTCTCCCTCTCTGACTGCCTGGTCCTGGGGACTGAAGAAAACATCCTCCAAACCTGGAACACACAGTATAAATAAGGAATGAACTCACTGTATTTAAGTACAATTTGAGGTACTTGTACCTTACTTATGGGAAGTATTGTACTTTTTACTATTCATTTAACTGCTATGGTTAGTAGTTACTTCAGTTTTAAAGGATCTGACTACTTCTTCCACCACTGGTCACCATTACTTCATAATTATTTCACTGGAATGTCTTTATACAGTATGTTGGCATTTTGTAGATTTTGGCTCGGGTATCAAATAACTCAGGACACAGTCATTGCAGTGTAGTGCTTAGTCCATTAAACTGTGTACTCAACTACTATGAATCGTCCATGATGTTAACCGGACAACAAACATCTGGTGGTTAACAATAATAGGTCCGTGAACTCACCCAGTTGGGATGAGACTGCCAAGCTGGACAGGATGAGTAAGCAGAGGTGAGAAGTCATCTGTGGAATCGTCCTAATGGAGACATAGACATGCATCCTACTGCAGAGCTCCCTGGGAGCCGTGAGGAAACCACCATACAGCTTCTTCCATGGTGTCAGCTGGGAAAGTGTGCACACATGAAAGACAGGAATTGGAAATGTGGTCAATATCAACCTCAGCTGTTATTTCACTTTGCTTAATATCATGAAGATTGACAACATTATGTGTAGTGTCTAGTTTTATACAGGCCATTAACACGCTAAGAATTACTCCTAAAGCACTCAGAGCATGTCCATAACAACGTAGTTACATGTGCGAGGTAATGAAAGCTACGGGATTACATGTTAGACAAGGAGGTACAGAAGTCTAACAGAGGAGCTTCAGCATGTTGAAAAGGACATGTCACGTTGTTTTGATGGGCCAAGCTTGTTCTTCAGCTCTGTATCACTGTATTAGATAATTACACAAGTACTTCTATACTGAAACACATTAAAGAGAGTTTCATTTGATTATAGCATTAATGCTGTATTAACTTTACCCAGTAAGGCGTCGTTTTGAGCCAGACACAACAAATTCAAGTTTTACATTTAAATGCATAATTACTTTTACAAAAAAAATGTGCAAAAACACCCAAAACTGCAAAAGATATACTTATTAGAAACAATCAGTAAGAAGAAGTGGCATCTAAGTTTGCAACCACACCATATTTTATACATCTAAGTGAATCTAAATTAAAATAACAGTAACACTAAAACCTGGTTAGTGTTGGGTTTTTTAAAGTGATTCTGAGTGGGCATTATGATGAAAACACACATCCTATACAACAGCTGTCATTTAAACACAACAAACAGCACTGAACCTATCGTTTGCATAGATTCACTCTTTATCCATTTCTAGCAAATGTATTCAGCGGATGAATTTAACACTACTCTCTTTCTCTCTCTCGTTCTGTCTCTTGCTCTTAATGCTTTCCCCTCCCTTTTCCCTTTGCTTCATTCCTATTTTGGTTGTGGGTCTGTCGCACCACAGTGAGCTCAGCTTTGTCCTCTTTAGTCCCTTGAATGGGCCCAGCCACTTTATAGAGCTCGCACTGTGGCCCTCCACTCAATGAAAGTGACATGAAAAGAGGCTGCGGAGCTTTGTACTATGAAGATCAGTTATTGGCCCTGTGCAAGGAAAGCTCTCCGTCTGATCACATAGGCTTTCATGATCCTCAATATGGCCATGTAAGGGCCGATCCTTTATTGTCTACACATGGCACAAATTTTGCGTATGCAATGCTGAATTTTCACGAGTAAATACGAGGGGATATTGAAGGGAAACATGCCAAAGACATAGTTTTGATCTCAAGAGGCTAATTTATGATTAAAGGGTTAAAACAGAATGTGTAATAATGAAGGTTAACGGGATTGTTGTGCTTTCAAGAATGCAAGAATTCACAGAGAGAAACATAAATATTTTGTATCAAATGTATCAGTTTTAGGCAAAGACTGTATTATCAAAATGGATATTAATCAGTTTTTCATCCAAATCTAGAACAACTTTAGCCAAATTACCTAAAAAGAAAATGCAAATGAATGTGAGTTCCCATCCCTTAACCCTATGCACATATCAGGAGGGGGACACACTGAGATAAACATTTGGTGGCGCTCATTCTCCAGTCTGGTGCCACCAAACTGTTGCAGAAGAAAAGGTCGCAACAAGATGCTGTAATTAGAAGAAGCGCGCCAGCCAAACCTCAAACAATGGAAAACTGTTAAGAAAATGTAATGAAAATTTTATGTTTGTTTCATCGGATCTCAGAGATCTGATGTTTCCACAGGCGCCGAATATACTCATCATGTAAAATTATGAATTAAAAAAAATCTTAATTAATCACAAAGTGTGTAAAAGAAAACATGGTGGAAACAGTGAAACCGGCAATACTTGAATCAATGGAATAAATAAATAAACAAATAACTTGATTTCAGACATTAGGACATTAGTAATCACTATTGAAGTGAATGCATGAATGAATTGCTTGATTGGTTCAACGGGGCTTGTGGCTGGTTACACTCTCATAAAGCTAAGAGCCTGTGGGTGTGTATTTGCTTGACTCACAAGGCTTCCCACAGATCATTTACTGTTTAGCATTTCATTATGATGTTTTTAGCCCACACACTCACTTGTATCCCTCAGAACAGATTGTTGAAGGCATAATATTCATTGTTTTATATTTACCCATTGCTACCGTTAGACAAATGAGTGAAGAGAATGAAACACACCTTGAAATGCAATCCAGCCTATTGCATTATTGCATTGCTACTTTTACTTAAGTAAAAGCTCTGAATAATGAGTGGTTATTGGGTACAAAGGAACAACATTTGAAAACAAGTCAGCTTGTGTTGGTTTGCAGTCTCTCTCATCATTCACACTTCCTCTACCATTAATACCACTAAATTTAGCACTCTAAACTGCTTTGATGCATTCAACAGATAATAAACTCTGCTGGTTTCAGTTTAGTGCATGTTGTACAACAATAATATGCGGTGCCCTCAGACACTAGACGAGGTCTGCATGTGCATATGGATAAACAGTGCATGCTGCACTGAGTGATCAGTGAACCTTAAGAAGTGAAAAAACACATCAGACTTCTTAAACTAAATACAAGACATCATGGAGGCTATTTTCACATTTTATCAATTCCAGTAACACTGAAAGACAGTTTAGAGTAAATATACTTACTCTGCACGTGTCCGAGGATTGTTTCTGTGTTGGTTTGCCATCAGCTCATTCGTCTTCTCTGTAGTCTGTGCAGAACCTCTGTTCCCCTCATGCATTTGCTGAGCTTCCACCTGGGAGAGAACAACGAACAAAAACCACATCAATGTGTTAGACACCCTCCACCCCCCTTCACATGCTCGTGCGCATGCACACACAGACACACGCAGACCATTCTCATTCAAAGCCAACAGCTGTAATGAAGCACAAAACCCTTAATTGTGTACCCATTATTTAGACAGTAAACAGATGCAAAAATGATAACACACTACACTCTCCTCACAAAACAATAAATTAAAATGTGAAGCCAAGTGCCCACTGATTGTAGTGAGTGTGAATTATGATATTAGAAAATGTGGACATTTTCAACCTTATATATTTGACTGTAGAATCGTTTGTCCACTATGACAGAAACAGTTTATATGCAGCAATGTACTATATGTTCCTATTCATGTTTGCATGTTCTCTTTCAACACAAAAAAAGTGTATATGCCTCTGTAAATACACTACATTGCCAAAAGTATGTGGACACACAAAGATTTCATGCATATGTGATTGTCATTTTAAAGCAACGGGCATTAATCTGCTGCCATAACAGCATCCACTATTCTGACAGGGTTTTGCACAAGATCTGGGAACCAGGTTGAACAGATTTGTTTCCATTCAGCCACAAGAGCATTAGTGAGGTCCAACACTGGGTAGGAGTACACAGTAGAAGTTCCACTTCATCCCAAAAATGTTGAATTGGGTTTAAACAAACACAGGTTGGAAGCACACTGTTGCCTAGAATATGTATAGCATCATCGTATTCTGTAGTATTCAGACTTGGGAATGGGAATTGAGGGTTTTACATCAAAAACCCCACAAAGGTGCACAAAAGTATGTGGACTGGGATCTGTCTGTGTCTTTATTATTTTATCTTTTTTGGTGGTGATTTTAAGTATCACAGTAAAGGCTGCTGTGTAAAGAGTGTACCATGTCAATAAAAGTGCTTGACTTTCAAGTTACAGTTCTTTCTGTCTCATTCTTCTGAGCTAACGCTTGTCACTTTTCTCCTTTGCATGGCGAGCAGTAGTGCTCATAGCTGCAGTCCTTCATCCTTTTGGTTGTGGGCCAAGCTACTTCCCACATTGCCACAACAATATTGTGTAAGCAAACATCCCTGTGACACTAAATAATGAATGTTTAGTGAATGAAAAACTGGCATGTTGGCGCACAGTGATCAACACCTAAGCAGATTTGTCAATTCAAAGTGTAAGTGCTTGTTAAATGTAGGTTAATGGGGATAATGATGACAACTACACCATCAGACAATCAATCAGGGGAGAGCATTTGTGGACATGCATTTAGGAAGGTGGTTCATTGGCGTAACTAGCAAGATTTCACTGTAAAAGATGTCTATCCTTTGAGCTCATTAAACCCATATTATATCATTTTCCAAAAGGAGGGTTCCAAATAAACTATAGCTGTCAACAAGATCATTATCTTCAAATTTAAACAAAATTGTGTACAGACATTCATGGTTCCGAGATGATGAATCCTGATGATTTTGTTAATCCTCTGACTTCTTATCAAACGCAAATGTGAGGTTAGCATTTGCAGCTCAGAGTGAAATGCCACAACAACCATTTCATGGAAAGTTGGTAGTTAGAGGTTAGAGTGAGTGGTGCTAATTAGCTGATTTTACCATGCTAACACACTAATAAGACAGTAAACATGGTAAACATTGTATCTGCTAAACATCAGCACGTCAGCAATGCCAGCATGTTAGCATGCTGGTACTGTCAGCATGACATTAACATTTAACTCAGTGTACCTAAATACAGCATCACAGAGCTGCTAGCATGGCTATAGACTCGGTCTTGTTTCAATCATACAATGATCTCTTTTTATATTAAAAGGGGAGAAAATACATAAATAAACAGAGCGTGCATGCAGTGGATTCTGTCTCACTTAGTTACATGCATTGCTCCTGCAAACATACTGTAGTCTTGCTCCCACATGTCTAGTGGGGCCAGATGAAGTCCTTGCAAATGTAAATTGACCATCCATTCAGCATAATCAAATGGAAATGAAAGTACAAATGCACCGATTTATAATCTATGCAGGAAGGGTCATTTTAATTAAGCAGACAAAGACTGATTTAGCAGGCGAAATGTAACATTGTTGGATTCAGGACAACATCAAACACATAAATCCACCAAAGGAGGTGAAGCGTCCCAGTTCTACCAAAAAATCTGTGTGAGAGCACAGTTTATTGTACACATTAAAAGGGGAGTCTGTAGTGAAGATCCATTGACTTTTCTCAATGCTGAGAAAAGGTGTTAATATACTGAAATGTATTGATTATTATATGTGTCATATGTATCATTTTATCAGGCCATTAAGATGGAGGAGTCCATCCCTTGTATATCCTCAGCCTCGTCCAGCACACTGTCTTCTTTTCCTTAGCTTTGCATGTGACAAATCTGAATCTTTGAATCATAGTACATAATCTATGTACTTTATTACTTGCACTTACCTATTCACTTGCAAATAAAACAAGATAAGATGAACATTATTGATCCTAAGGGAGACACTGTTAGATCCTCTCTGATTCTGGCTGAAATGCAGACGTATCATCTGAGATGTATGACATGATGAATATCATCAATGAAAAATGTCATTTTGTAAAAGTTTTACTGAGTTTTAATCTTGTTTTAGTCATGAAAATAAGGTTGTCAGTGGATATTTTTGTCATAGTTTTTTGTGATTATACTGTTGATGTGAGAGTGTTTCCGTTTTGTTTTTTTTTGAAACACCTGACAATGATGGAACTCAACAACAACCTCTCATCAGGTTCAAGGACATTAAAAACACAGCAAATATCCATAACAAAAATTTGCACTCACACAAAAATACAATATGAATACCAAAAACATGTATTCCACAGCTACCACTTAGGACATGGAGGTCATATCCTCTCTAATATTTCAGGGAATTTCGGGGATTACATAATATCATAAGACCATAATGTAGAAAAGAACATTTACAGAAGATATCATTTTAAGTCCTTCTTTAAGTACTCATAAGATTTACCTGAGATTTTGTTTGTTTGTTTTTTTTGCAAATCAAAAATAATTGTACTCATGTCCTCAGTCACTTATGTTTACAAATCTTGGCTATGATCCTGCTTTTGAATGATTACATATGGGACAATAAGTACATTTGCAAACATCTTCCAAACTTGTAATCA
Source organism: Chaetodon auriga (assembly GCF_051107435.1). Taxonomy (NCBI): domain Eukaryota; kingdom Metazoa; phylum Chordata; class Actinopteri; order Chaetodontiformes; family Chaetodontidae; genus Chaetodon; species Chaetodon auriga. Next base: position 13,243,044 of record NC_135078.1, on the reverse strand, counting down.
TGAAGACTCTAACATCCAGTCATTTGACCCGAAAGTCATGACAGCATCATGACAGTCACACAGATAAGAGGTGAGAGGAGGAGGAAGCCTGGAGTGATGAGGATGGGCTGGGCTGCTCCGTGGAGCTCAGTTAAACAGAGAGCCTGCTCCAACATCTGGCGAGTCTCAGCACTAACACCTGGAAAACATGACAAAGACTTATGTGCTGAAACATGGCCTGATTCATAATGTCACACTTTATGAAGAGACCTTACCAAGCTGGGACCACTCCTTCCAGGCATGCAGAAATTCTGTGTCGTGTTCCCCCCCAGAAACTGCTGAATGTGAAACAAAAGTCTATTCATATCCACCACTCTGAAAAATGTCCTCATTCATAGTCCAGTGATGAGATAATCTGCTCTTACCTTTGGAGTGCTCAGTCAGCAGAAGTTTCAAATCTCTGAGAGCCTGGGTGAGGTTCTCCAGTCGGTGCTGCAGGTGGAGGTTTTCCTCTTTGAGACTGTGGATGGTGTCGTGCAGCTCATAGGCTGAGCTGCAGTGTGAAAGCAGAGGAAGTAACCACAAAACTGTGGTGACGTTCAAGATGGAAAACATTGTAGTAGTAATTGGAAACGTGTGATTGGATGTCCGTCAAATCTGCTGCTAGTCACAGTGCCGTTGAATCCCTCTGCAACTCCAGAATGTCTCAAACTCGGGTGAAAGTGTTAATGTTATTTGAGAGCTGGCCTGTTTCTGTGTCAACATTGATTCAGTGATGGGCAGCTAAATGCTCTGTCTGCTGACCACTCTCGAGGATCAATTGTTCTGTTTTGGATCCCAGAGCCCAAATTAGAGAGACACAGATAGAGTTAGTTTGGGGCTAATTATTCTTAATCCTTGCAAACAGCTTTTCAGTGATCACAATTTTTGCTTCTAACTAATGAATGAATTGCAAAAGACAGAAGCGTGATGAAGTCAAAGCGCACAAAAAGCACCTGCAGACCTGTGATTGGTGCACTGGAGTAAAATGTAATTAGCACAAAAAATAATAATTTAGGGTTAACATGTCGTATATAGACGGTGTAAAATGACATGCAATTACATTTATGTGACTACTTGGAAAGTGTAATATTTCTATTTTAAATGTATTAATTGCCAGATGAGTCATTTATTACAGAATTGTCTGTAGCCTTGAATTAAAAAATAAAAAAATAAAATATATATATTAGAAAATAGAATAAAAATATATCACATTGTCATATTACAAAAATCCAGTTAAACGTGTTTTGCAGTGTAACAAAACAACAACAAAAAATGTTTGCCTAACGAAATAAAGTAGTCACTTGATCATGTCAGAGCGTGTCTGCGGCGGAAGTGCCTTAGGAAACTTTTCATCATCATCCGGGTTCATTTGTGGTCACACAAGATCCAAGATGGCGACTCACATGTCGAGGTGCCGAACCTGGAGTCGTGTCCAAAGGTAGTACATGTTTAAAACGAAATGCTTTTCAAATGTCGTCAGGCTGGATTTAAATAGAGAGAGACAACATCAGCAGTGTTTTCACTATCTTTCATGTCATGTCAGCAGCGTCGTTACTTTTCTACGTCCTCATCAGTCAAGATTAGCTTACTCAGTTAGCGTGATGCTAACTGTTAGCTGTCAAACTAGCTCCAGTCTTGCTGTCAGGATGGCTAATGTTGCATCATGAGTAAACAGATGGAGTAGATAGTACAAAGTGACCAGTCGTTAAGATGTTGATAATATTTAATAGATTGGCTGTAGAGATAAAGTAGTTATACTAATGAGTACTGAGTTTTACTCGGTGTTTTCCAGTTTGTTAAACTTTGGTTGATGTAGGAAGATGCAACGATATTTTCGTTGATGGTTTAACATCTAGTTGATTATGCTTTGATTGAGCAGTGGCTTTACACAATATGCAGATTAAGTAAATTTGGTGGAGTATTTTGGAAATCCAGGTGTGCTGCATGGTCTGCCCATGTAACGTTAAAAAGTCTCTCTGGTTCAAAAGGTGCGCCGAGCTAAAACTAAAGAAGGCTTTAAAGAACACCTCTGCGCTAAAACCCACGAACCCATGAAGGTGATAATATTCACTTTTTGAGGTGTTGTATTCAACTTCTTGTTTAACACGTTATGCTACTGAGCCTAATGATTTGTTCACTTCATTTATACCAGGGAGTGTGGATTAACTATCAAAAACATGCCTTATTATAGCACATTACTGTTCATCAGCATCACAGAGTGCAGCATCATAATGATCACTTGAATCAACACCTAAAGAAATATATCCTATATATACATATATATAGCCTATAGCATTTATTGCAGGATTGCTGGATTAATTTTGCATTAGTTTTAGCTAGATTTCCCTAATAAACTGGAAACTGAGTGTAACTGCGACACTGTTCCTTTGACATCTCATTTTTTGACTGCAGTGCAAAGCAGTACAGAAAATACAGATGGATGGCAAATTTAAGGAAAAAAATGATTAAATGAGTGGACAAACAAATAAGAGGCATCTACAATGAGTCTCTGAATGGTTTGATGTGTTTGAAAATGATGTGAATCAGACAGTATGCTATGGCGGGCCACCAGATCTCAACCTAATTTAACACCTGTGGGAGCTTTTAGAGCAATGTGTTGGACAGTGTTCCCTACCACCGTCAACAAAACACTAAATGAGGAAATATCTTTGAGATGTGGCTTTCAAACTTCAATTTAACAACTTGCTGGAGAAACCCTGTCATGTTTTGTGTTTTAGCTACTTCTGCTCAAGTTAAGGATTTAAATGCTGCTTTCACAACTGGCCTCGTGTTGATGAGAAGTCAGAAAGAATCATTGCTTTTTGTTTTCAAAGGTTTGGGATCGCAGCTTACAGAAAGTACAGCAGTGGCGGCAAATACCCAAATATTTCCCTCTCTACACCGCTGCCTGGGATCCCCAAGCCAGTGTTTGCATCTGTGGATGGTCAGGAAAAATATGAGACCAAGATCACTACTCTAGAAAATGGCCTCAAAGTCGCTTCCCAGAACAAGTTTGGTCAATTCTGCACAGTTGGAAGTAAGTTGCAGCTGTGAAGTGCAATTTATAATATCCACTTGTTTTCAAGATCTGGCCCAAGTGATAAAATGTGTTTGTTTTCTTTCCTTTTTTCCAGTTTTAGTAAATTCTGGATCCAGACATGAAGCAAAGTACCCAAGTGGAATAGCACACTTCATAGAGAAACTCGCCTTTTCTGTAAGCTTAACCAAACAAAGACCACAGTGAAATGTCAAGGAAGTTGAGGTGTGTGAAGCGATGCTGACCAGAGTCATTTCTGTGTTTAGTCCACAGCTCAGTATGGGAGTAAAGATGAAATACTCCTCACATTGGAAAAACACGGAGGGATCTGTGACTGCCAAACATCGAGGTTTGTAGCCTGTCAGCACAATGCGTGTCTGTGTGTGTTACTACCTTCCACAGCGTCTGAATGTGTAATGCATCTTTCATTTTGCCGTGCAGAGACACCACCATGTATGCGGTGTCTGCTGAGGTGAAGGGCCTGGACACAGTGGTCAGTCTTCTCTCTGATGCTGTTCTACAGCCTCGCCTGCTGGGTAAGTCCATTTTTATTTGAAGTGAAAAATCAGTGGCAACTGTACCAAATGTCTGTCTGTCTGAGATGATCTGTCTTTGTTTCTATGCAGATGAAGAGATTGAGATGACCAAAATGGCGGTGCGCTTTGAGTTAGAAGATCTCAACATGAGGCCAGACCCTGAACCCTTACTCACTGAGATGATCCATGCTGTGAGTTGCATTATTCGCTTTTAGACCCTCCAACACCAGCTCTCAATCAATGACTCCATAAGCTTTAAGCATCAAGGTTGTTGTTAACATGTGGCACTGCTGTAGATGACCAGTTAATTCATAAGACTTTTTGTTGTTGTTGTTGAATGATTTATGTAAAAACTTGTAACAATACCATCAGACGTTACCAGAATCCCAGGCTAGATTTAATACAACAGCTTTATTGATTTCATGATAATAGTTACTGAAGTGTTGGTTATTTCCAGGCCGCATATCGAGGCAACACGGTCGGACTGCCTCGCTTTTGTCCTGCAGACAATGTGGACAGGATTGACAAGGGGGTGCTTCACAGCTACCTGCGTAACTACTACTGTCCTGAGCGGATGGTGCTGGCTGGAGTGGGCATCGAGCACGAGCAGCTGGTTGACTGTGCCAGGAAGTACCTGCTGGATGTGAAGCCAGTGTGGGGAACAGGTTCAGTCGCCAACGTGGACCTCTCCGTCGCACAGTACACTGGTGGCATCGTTAAGGTGATCTACTGTTTTTTTTCTGTAGGTCAGCAAATTGTCTGCAGTTATAGAGGAGGAACATTGTTTTTGTATGCTGAATTTCATATTTCACAAAATGGAACAAGCTCCTGACTGAGGAGTGATGTTAGATGTGAAACACTGGTTTAGGAAAGGAAAGTGAGAATGTGTTCATGTGGATTAGTCTTGAAGATAACATCTTCTTTTCATCTGTTAGATTGAAAAGGATATGTCAGATGTGAGCCTCGGCCCCACCCCCATCCCAGAGCTCACTCACATCATGATCGGCCTGGAGAGCTGCTCCTTCCTGGTGGGTGTTTGCACTGCCCTCACTGTCTTAGAGTCTCCAATCAGCTGCCCGATACATGTCAGCAACAAGCTCCCAACAAATGATGTTTTCCCTTTTTACAGGAGGATGACTTCATCCCTTTTGCAGTGCTCAACATGATGATGGGTGGAGGTGGCTCCTTTTCTGCAGGAGGACCCGGGAAAGGCATGTTCACCCGCCTGTACCTGAACGTTCTCAACAGGTGAACGTCTCTCAAACCTCTATTTGCCATCATTTCATACAATCATAAGTCAGTAATGTAACACAAGTCCAAAGGTCATTTAATTAACTGTCTTAAGGTTTTACTTGTCTGTTGTAGGCATCATTGGATGTACAACGCCACCTCCTACCACCATAGCTATGAGGACAGTGGCCTGCTGTGTATTCATGCCAGTGCAGACCCCAGACAGGTTGGTACAAGCTCAGGACACACGGTTCAAATGTCTTATTGTGATTTAGTTAGTAGTCATGTTCTGTTGCATATGGCTTTCTTGTATGAACGGCGTGTCTTTGTTTATTACTTTCATCTCCAGGTGCGGGAAATGGTGGAGATAATAACCAGAGAGTTCATTCAGATGGCCGGCAGCGCAGGAGAGGTAACGGCCGTGTTTCACATCCACCACAGCTTTAGCAACAAGGATTATTAAAGAAGCAAAGGTACTGTACCATTCTTACAGCATTTTCCTACATTTTGTCCCTGCATGTTTAGATGGAGCTGGAAAGGGCCAAGACGCAGCTCAAGTCCATGCTGATGATGAACCTCGAGTCGCGGCCGGTTATTTTTGAAGATGTTGGTCGTCAGGTTCTCTCCACAGGAAAGAGAAAGCTCCCACATGAACTGTGTGATCTAATAAGTGAGTATTTAACAGAATTTAGGGTGTATTTTATGACATTTTCAAGGCCATTTTTCCACAAGTTAGGATGAAAGAAACACTACGAAGAGGAAATGAATAAGTGGAAACTGCCTTCTTTCACCCAGTTCATTTATTTATTTTTTGTCTTGTCAACAATTTCCAGGCAATGTGACAGCCAGTGACATTAAGAGAGTAACCACCAAGATGCTGCGCAGTAAGCCCGCAGTAGCAGCTCTGGGAGACCTGACGGAGCTGCCCTCGTACGAACACATCCAGGCCGCTCTGACCAGCAAAGACGGACGTCTGCCCCGCATGTATCGCCTCTTCCGATAGACCCCCGTGGCCATCGAGCCGGTCGTGACTGGCAAGCAACACTGTAAATAAACTGGACTGAAAGATTAAACTAGTGTTCCCTCCCACCGCAGACTCGACACTGCTCACTCTGGGAGGGGACTAATGCCTGGGCTCTCGACGGAACCTCTGAGAGTGAGGATTTTAAAGAAAAGTTCCATTTTACTCTACAGTAACCTTAGTCTACACACAGGTGGAGTATCTGTATTTATTGTTTGTGGTCAAGAAGCCATATTTCTTTATTTACTGCGATGGTTTGCAGGAGTTTGGCTTTTAAGGGATGATTCACCCACAAAGCCAACATTTAAGTGTTAATTTCCTGTTTAAAAGCTGCAATACCAAGCTGTTTATGAATGAATGACATTACAATGTGAAATCATCTTCAAAGTACATGAGCACATAGGCAAGAGGAGGGAGCAGCTAACGTCTCCAGCAGTTAGTTATTTTGTATTGAACTATGATTTTTCTCTCAGATCTCTAAAATGTACTGAGCTCCACCTCGAGCTTTCTGTAAAGTGGATGGATCAGAAAATGTTGAACGTGTTACTATGTACAAGAGCACTTCATAATCGGCCTTCAGAGGTACAGGAGACGCTATACACAGGGATGGTAAACTGAATAAAGAAATCCTTGGAAATGATGCGCTCACTGTGACAAACTGTCAGCTGTACCCAATTTGTCCACAAGAGTGAAATCATGGTTTCTGTCATCGCTGTGTCTCAGATGTCAGATTGAAACCTTACGTGAAAAGACTTCTTTTAATGTTTTTGTGGTTGTGTTGATGTCCTCGCAAATTAAAAAATATCTAATTTAACAAGACAAAGGAACTCTGAGTGTCAAGGTGGCATCGACCTTCTCATCCAACTGAAAGTGTGAAGAAGCATTTCCAAGATGCCTCTTTAATAAAGTCTTCTCGGAGTTCAAGGGAATTTAACAGCTGACATTTGCCAGAAACATTTCATAAAGTTTCATTGAACACTCAAACACACAGTTGGCTTCTGACCGCAGTGAATGTTAGCATCCGTATACCAACAGGTAAATACATGACTTCCAAAAATAAAATTAGATATTTAAAGGGTCTTGTGTTGTGGTGCAATGGACAAAAGACGACAAACAACTGTTTTAAAGCATTTATTATGTGACGTTAGGTGACATATAAAAAGACGCAGATAAAGACGGGTCCTGAATAAGTGAAGACAAGACCCACAGGCACTTTGTTTTTGGAACAGACTGCTCTTCATGCTGGGATCGCAAGTTCCTTAATGTGGTACATACAGTACACCGAGGTTACAGCAGCCAGATGAGAGGTAAGGCATAAAGTTACAGTCTGTTGCAAAGGGATCGCTTGGCCTAATCAGAGGAAAAGTAGTGAAAGGCATTAACAGAATAAGCAAAAATGCTCCATCTCTTTAATAGGAAGTGAGGTCCTTCAAAAGCACAGTTGATCTCCCTGAAATTCAACAATAACAGTAACATCCTGTTCATTCATGTTATGCTCTTAAATCCAACCTCAGGCTCCCTTCTTCAGTCGTATCTCTCAGCTTAGCTCAGAATAAAATTCCAGTTAAAATCAACCGATGGCAGACACCTGAATAATATCAAACAGTGTCATGAAAATGCAGTTATGTTTGGTAAGCTGCTGACAAATTCACAAGGCATTTGAACACTGATGTAGCATTCAGAAAAACAACGTTGTGGTTCATGATGCTTTCCAAACGGCCACAAAAAATTAGAAAACGGACGCAGTTACACAGAGCCTTTAAGGTTAGATCAGTTCATACTGGAGCATGTGACTGAAGAGTAAGCCACGACGGTGCCCCCCCCCCCCCCCCCCCCGCCACCATTTCTGTCTCAGTCATGTTTGAGCAGAGGGGGCTGAATAAATAAAGGCCAGACTGCTGCTGTGCCTGTCTCACCTCGAGGTCCCTGCCCTGAAGTACAGCCAGACACTTCCACCAGGACACACAAACACACACACATGCACACACAGTTCCCAACATTGCCCAACAGAGGGCGCACTCTGCTCAGTTACCACGACCAGCACTGGGCTCTGTGCAGTTTAAGACAACTCCGGTTTCCTTTTGGTCCTCTGCTGCCCGCCTGGTTGTACATTCCAGTCTCTGGCACATGCTGATCCAGCCTGGACAGTTCATTTTAAGGGTTTAAGAGATGGCGCAGATGGTGCTGCTACTTTGGTTCTTCATGGCCTCCCTCCTCTTCAGCTCTCTGGTGATCCTCCTCCTGATGCCCTCCAAGTACAAGCCTCGGTCAAACTGCCCCGCACCCAGGGGAATACTAAACAACACAAACAAACAAACTCCTCTTATTAAAAAAGCAGCAGGTGTTGAGACAATTATTGGTGAAAAGTCATTTTTAGAAAATGTGTTTCTAGTCATGATTTTTCATTCCTTTCATTGAAGAAAGAACTGAAAAGGACGGTGGAAAATCACGTCCATATACTGCATTGCTCAGTCATGCTGGTTGTTTACAGAAATCCATACATTGTTGAATGCTTACTTAACATGAGGACAATATTTTAAGAAAGGCACTAGGACTCACTTGTCTCTGCCTGGCCTGAGTTTGACCTGGAAGACTCCGATGACGGGCCGGTGGTCTGAGGTCTTGATGCTGGAGCAGCTAGTGTACTTGCCCACTTTTATGTCGTCAGCCTGCCTGTTCCTGAACAGGATCCTGTCCTGTCAACACAAAGAGGTTCAACCCTGCTGAAAGCCGCAAACTCAAACTGCCGAAGTCAGTTCAAACTTTTAACGAGAGCAGCTGAAAGGTGTATAACAGTTATTAAAAAGTGCCTTCTGCCAAACTTCTGGCATACTTTGGTGGCTCTATTAATAGAGTATCTGATTATTTCTAGTCATGAGGAGTGATTTTCTTGCTCTTACTGTGTATGAAGGCGTTCTCTGTTTGGAAGTAGTGTCGTAGATATCGCAGCCGATGTCAAACTTGTATGTGGGGAGAAAGTGTATTGGTGCCTCTTGGAAGCCTTTAAAGATTGAACCTGGAGGGAGAGAGCAGCACATTCGCAGGGTGAGAATCAATCAAAATAAACAACCTACTTCTATCAAAGCTTTTCAAAGTTTTCACAGAAATTTAGCCTCCTACACGCCAGCATACCATCATTCATTTCCTTGGTGAGCTGGTCGTGCTCCAACAGAGGGCCCATATTGCCACCGACTGTGTGGGTCATGATGGTCTCCACGTCGACCCGGTCTTTACTCAGCCGAAAGTTAAAATCTCCGAACCAAAAGACCTGGTCGAATCTCGTGGTGACGTCAGCTGCAGTTAGAAATGACATCGTTTGATTATCAAATGTAGCTAACATCAAGGCTTTAATCTGAACGAAGCATGACACCAGGTAACTTAAAAGAGTCTCACATGGTGTGGAGCGGTAAGGGTTGGTGTCTGGAAGGCCTTTTGGAAGAGCTAGAGCCTCGACGATCTTGTTGTAATCTAGTACTCTCTCGTACACTTTGGCATCTCCAGCTGGAAGAAAAACAGAATAATACATTAGAAACACATGAGACGGCCTGGTTGTGAAAGATGCAGCGTTTAAGTGCAAATATGGAATACAAAGCCAGATGTAAAAGCAGTTATGGTGAGGATAATAATTAATATATGCCACCAGTGTTTAATATCTATGGACATGCCAGTATGCTGAACGATATTTCTGTTTCTTCTCCAGATGTTGAAGAGAAAACCTTCCCTTCTGTTGACTCGCTCTCACTATGTTGCCACATCTCTCCTAAACCTTAAAACAAATCTCCAGCCAGTTCTACCTCCAGCCATCCTGATAACAGCCTCCTGCTATAATGCATCGCTGCTTCAGTGTGCAGCCTCCCTGTCTGTGGGGAAACCTCACACTCACAGGTAAAATGGGATGTGATGAAGAGGAAGGAAGTGCCAAAAAAGGTAAAGGCGATTCCCACAGCCCCTTTGGTCTTGATCTGAGAGATGATCCTGGTTGTGACTGTGGCATGCTCCACCTCTGTGTGGGTCAACAGAACAAATGTCGTGGTCAGTGACGGAGCACGAACATGTGCAGTGTGCAGAAAATAAATAATGTCAATACATCAAAATGATAAATGAATCTCTCATTTTAACCCTTTTATTTAAGACTAGATGTATATCCATCAAAAATAAAATATCCTCTTTCAACAATCTGCACTACACCAAAGCTATATAATCATAAAGTGAGTTTATTCTCTCCCAAAATGATGTTTATTAACCGTATCATGTGAAGGACTGACCTGAGCAGAACCAGATGAGATCTCGCCTGACAAATACAGTGAGATACAAAACACCGTGTGATGCTGCGTACAGCATGACGTAGTAAGGTCCCAGAGTCTCCTGAAGACGGGTCTCCCACTCCCTCCTGAACACACACAGATGTATAACGTCTCTACAGCCCTGACAGAGTAATCAATCATAACAACTCACTTTTATTGAGAAATCGTGATAAAAACATAGCATACCTGTCAGGACAGCCCTCCTGGACCCCAATAATATAAAAGTCTTGTGCAAATTCGGAGTCTGTTGGAAGGAGGAGATCATCTAAGTTGGCTGGAAGCCCCTGAAAATGATAAAAACTCAGTTACAACTCAGTGACACGACAGCTCAGTGAGCTGCTGCAGTCAGAATTTCCTCGTACCTTCTCTCCCTGCATGTTCCACGTGGCTATGTAGATGCCCACTCTCCTGTCAGGGAAGTAGCGGTCCAGCTCCTCAGCCCCAAGCAGGGCACCACTTCCCAGCACACTGCCCTCCAGAAAGCTCCTGGAAAATATAGAAGGAAGTGAGCACTTCTACTGCAGCTAACTTGCCTTGCAGGATGCAGACAGATTAGGGGAAAAAGCAAGACTCTTCTCTCAGATGTTACGTCAATAAACTAAAAATTAGACTTTTCCCTACTGAGCACTGACTGTGTATTGAGTCTACAGACTAAGACCCATTTTTTGTGCCTAATCTTGTAAAAAACTGTCCTGAACAAGCATCGCCTCTGATCCCATTTGATCCCCCCACCACTCGGCCACCTTCCCCTTTTCTCTTCAAGATGTGAGCACTGCAATGTAAAAATGTCTGGAGTCTGCATTTCAGGACAACTTAACATTCTGTCAGTGTTGCTTAAGGACTCACTCCTGATCGTGAACCAAGCTCCAGATGCGCTATGCTAATGAGCTTCAAGCAGAGGGCACAATCAATACCAAAAAGCTTGTAGTGGATATAAGATACTGTACCTCATTCTTATGCAGTGCACTTAGATGGTAACTTTCTTTTAAAGCAATTTTCCTTTGGCATAAAGTAGTTCAAGCCTTGCCAGAGATCAGACTGACATAGCACTGACAAAGTAAGCCCTATGTGCTATGACAAGGCTGTATTATCCTTGCAAAAGATAAAAATATGCACATCCACTTCTGCGTTTGGCTAGTTTTATGTTATCACTGGACAACATCTGAATTAGGACCATGGATACTCCTGAAAAAGACAAGCTTCTAATAGCCTTCACACATTGGGAGGAGTAAGCCTTACACAAGAGCCTTCACGCCCAGCCTGAGGATGAATCCAGGTACATCATCTACAGGGTCTGCTGTGCCTACTGTACCTGTTCCTCACATCCTGGGGTCTGATGGGGCTAAGCACGCTGTAGGTGGACCTCATGGAGTTGACAGAGGCACTATCCGACCCCATGTTCTCCAGAAGCCGGCTGTCGCTCAGGTTCCTGTGGATTCTCTCCCCGAGCTTCTCTCTGGCCAGCACAGCATAATCCAAACAATCCCTGTCAATCCTATTAGCTGCCCTTAAAGTGGCTGATGCAAAGCTCTTCTCCAGAGCAGGCAGAGGCCCTGCAGGTTGCACCGGAGACAGACGCACCTTGGCGGACCTCGTCCAGTGGTCTGTGGGTTCGCTCTGCTGGCTGGGGGGTCTCCTTTCATACTCAGACAGACTGCTCCCTCTGTCTCTGAACACTGGGGATCCTGTGGTGACGGCAGAGAGGGGTCTCACGTTGGAATCCTGGTTGTTCCTGATGGTGGCAGCACCGCTGAGAACAAGCCCACCTGGAGCTGGAACCGTTTGGTCCTCTTTAAGCGAGTCTGTGGAGGAGCCAGTCTCAGCCAGATCACTCAGACTCTCCTGGCTGTTTCTCAGCCTCCGGGTTCTCACGGTCTCCTCCACTGAGCCACTCTTGCTGGACTTTGACAGCCTGGGTAGTGAGGGTGGCCGAGGCTGGTATGGGCTGATATCTCTCTCTGCATTTCTAGCAGTGAGTTTGAGGGCAATGTTTTCCTTGCAAGATTTGGCATCTTCTAAGGAGGTTTTGAGTGGTGTGCTGTTATTGACAGCCAAATCTCCTGTACCAGGAGCTTCACAGGACGGGTGGAGGGGGCTGGCCTCTCCATCTTCAGTCATCCTCTCATCATGTCTGAGCCCAGCTGTGGTCAGGTGGCTGGAGCTTTAACATTGCTAACTGACACACACCTGAACACAAAGGGCAGAAAATGATTCCGTGAAATGCTGGCCTTAAAACAAGTTGGTAACGCCACCTTAACCAGAGGTTAACCACTTAACCTGTTAGTGTTAAGTAACGTGAGCTGCTCTAACACAAGTAACTGGAGACAGTGATAACGTTGCTATGAGAACAACCGTTAATTAAGGATAGCATCGTCACCGCTAACAAGCTAGCAAGCTACTTAGTTAAATGAATATAGCCGCGGGGCTAATTAATGTTAGCCGTAGCGGTCTAAGTTAGCTCGAATCTAAGATTGAATTCCAAGTTTTGCAATTTCATCGTTCAACAAACGCGTCGTGATTTATGCTGACCTATCACACAGAAAACAAGTAACGTTCACATATACAGTGCTGATATTAGTAAATCCTCTAAGTTAACGTAGCTAATAACCCTACAGTTTTAGCAAAGCTATCAAATATAGCATAACAGCAGCGACAGAGGCTAGCTGAGCTTTCCTTTAGAGCAAACGTTTATGAGATCAGCGTATAAACAGACAATATTGATGGTTTCTTTCTTATGTAGCTATTTCACTGTTATCACGCTGAAGTAGAGTTACCTCTCCTTTAATGTTTTTTGTTTCAGAGTGGCTAATTTTCAAGTCGATCGGTTACTTCCTTAGCAACGTTTGACAACAGATTTTGTTACTAAGACAAGAGGGTCATTACAGAGAGCAGAGCAAGTGTCACAGCGCCCCCCTGTGCTGAGAAGTCAAAGGTACACGCAGTCCAAACACCTGAAATTATTTCTACCTGTACTGTCTTGCGTTTGTTTTCCGTACAACACAAGCAAACACGCCTCATAATGTTACATAAATCCCAATTAAGAATATTACTTGATTTACACAAGTGTTTTGGTTCTTCTATCTCTCTGACTTAAAATACAATCTGTTGTCATTTGTTTTTGTTTGTAAAAGAAACAACATTTGTGTTTTATCATCATGACATATAGTCCATTGTGTTTACTTTAAAGATCTGATATGTATCTGAAAATCAAAATTACAGTATGTCATGTTTGGCTTGTAAGTGTCAGCCAAGACATTGTTATTAACAGTATAAATAATAGTATTATGATTATTGCTATTGTTATATGTTTTTACAGCTTTGTATTAAACCTTATTTATTGGCCTATTTATTGATAAAATGTAAATCTAATTACTGTGTGACTACTGTGTATTTATTTCTTATATTTATTATGTTGTGTCCAACAAACTACTGTCCTTGTATTGTGAACTGGTTGCAATTCTCGTACTGTGGTGGAACATGACAAAAGTTCAGATGGAAAAAATTCTACTTTTTACTTCAGTACAATTATTGAACAGCTATGAAGCACTTGAAAATGCTCTGAGACACCCACTGTGTGTAAAACACAGAGAAACTAAGGCAGTATACTGCTGTCCCACTGAATAATTAGATCTGAAGTAAAATGTTGTTTTCAGTTCCACAAAATAAAAGGTCTCTAAGCCTTTTTAGCCTTTTTCACCTCACTTATTCCTAATATCTATTTTCTCATTAAATATCTCATACTGGAAGAATCCGCTCAAATCCTTTGATAGACAGACATCTTTCTATGTAAATCAGGATGTGACAATGAGCTGAATATCACACTTAAACAAGCCTCTTTATTAAACAATATATTTGAGGATAGTCTTTGCTCAGTCTTGTTAAGGGATGTAAGCAACATGATTAAAAAAAATCTTTTATTTCTGAAAAGACATTTTCATTCTCTTTCATTTCTATTACCCTTGCAACTAACTCACCCATCTGCTGTGATTTATATATATTTAATTATGTTTTCATATATTTGAATGTCATCTCATTACTGACTTCTATAATCAAACTCAGAGTCAAACGAAGTACGGCTCGAGTTCTTTGTGCACTTGAAAGCCAGACTGCTATTTATTAAGCAGAACTCTTTATGCAATGTTTCACTCAGAGAAAATTATCATTACTATGCTTTTACATGCAGGTCTCTCACGTTCACGTTCATGAAACAGAGAGCATGTAAAAACTTTCCACATGCAACACTACGTGTAAAAGTCAGTGACTTTACGAATGACGCACTACGTGTCAGGAACAAAAAAGAGCAGAAAAAATGAAAGGTGTGACTTCCAATTGTTAACCCTTTCACCCTATCTGTGACCCCCCCCCGTGCTGTACGAGAAATGGCTGCTGAAAGGATTTCTGAGCCCACCGGCCCCTGGAAATGTGAACAATCCCTCCATATTCTGTGTATTTCTATGGCATTGCTGCTGGCTCAGGGGTTTTGGACAAAAGGGCCGTCTGTGGGTCAGATATAAAAGGAAAGGGTTAAACCAGGTAGGGTACAGTTTGGTGCAAGAGCAAGAACAGCAGCAGTACCAGCAGCAGCCCACTGACCAGCAGAATGACTTCCACTGGAATGAACATGATGAGCAGGGTGAGCTCTCTCTGCTTCTTTTCATCTTCATACTGTATACATTTATATTTTTACCAATAATGAACCAAATGACTCAAATCTGCAGTTCCCCTCCCCTCATGGGAAAAATGGGCAACTGTATACTGTCAAGTTGAATAATATGTCTGCCCCCCAGTGGTCAAAAAGATCAGTTATTGCAGGTTTAAACTTTTAAACTTTGCAGTAAAAGCGAAGCATTATCACTTTTCACAGCTTTCCCCTACAGAAATAAACATGTGGCGCTTTAATGTGGAACACATGACACCTGATGTACATCACACACGCTTACCAAAGCCTTTCTGTCCCTCAGATCATCTTCTACGAGGAGAGGAACTTCCAGGGTCGTTCCTATGAGTGCATGAGCGACTGCCCAGACATGTCCTCCTACCTGAGCAGGTGCCACTCCTGCAGGGTGGAGAGAGGTTGCTTCATGGTGTACGACCGCACCAACTACATGGGCAACCAGTACTTCATGAGGAGGGGCGAGTACGCCGACTACATGAGCATGATGGGCATGAGCGACTGCATCAGGTCCTGCCGTATGATCCCCATGGTGAGTTCTCACACCTGGTTAGATTTACTGTAGACGACATCTCTACATGAAGAACACAGTTATTTCTTATCGAGCCCACGCTGAAAATGTGAAACAAGTTAAAGGCGCTCCTCCTCTGCTCTGCAGCACAGGGGATCCTACAGAATGAGGATCTACGAGAGGGAGAACTTCGGAGGTCAGATGTCTGAGCTGATGGACGACTGCGACAACATCATGGACCGCTACCGCATGTCCAACTGCATGTCCTGCAACGTGATGGAGGGCCACTGGCTGATGTACGAGCAGCCCCACTACAGAGGCAGGATGATGTACATGAGGCCCGGGGAGTACAGGAACTTCATGAACATGGGCGGAAGCGGCATGAGGTTCATGAGCATGAGGCGCATCACCGACTCCTGCTATTAGACTCTCTTTGCACTGAATAAAACTGTCATAACCTGAACTGCGGCTGTGTGTAAGTCATCTTTAAAATCCTGAGTGTCCGTAGTGTTTTCTCACATTCACACAGTTCACAGCGATCAGAGCTCCTCAGGCTTGAATTGTTGGCTGTTACTCAAAGGAAACTCACAGAGAACTAACTTCACTAACTTCTTACTCTCTTTTCGCATCCATATTTTGCCAATCAGAAACTTTATGATCTCAAGTCTGCTTATCCAATCTATTGCCAACGTGTAAATTGTTTTCATTTATAGATTTATAGATTTAGTGGAGCTGAACCCAAAAACCTGCATAATGTAATCTAATACAACTAATAGAATTTTTTTGCCATGCAGTATAAAGTATGAGGGCACTTAGCCCCCTGTAAAACGCTGAATTCTTGCTTTGACACTGCATTCAAAAGCAAGTGGCTGTCAGTGTTATGAGGGCAGGTTTCCATGTGTTCTGTGCGATGGAGCGAGGTAGTGACAGTTATTGCTGGAACATCTGCCCTTTTGTTCTAAAATAAGCTGCAGGAAGTTTAGTCTAATTCTGAGTGGAATTCAAACTGTTGTGTCTCGAGTCGTACATAGTAAACTTGGACATTGTCACATAAATACTGGAAATGCTCAGCTATTCTCTGATTTTATCAGGACTGCTCCAGTTTGGCTTCAGTCTCGTTCAGACTTGTTATGAGGTGTAAATATTACCTTTGGAGCATCTGGGTTTGTTTCTGCTGGACTGCGTGTTTCCTTCAGTACAGAGCATGAATCTTACTGACTTTGGGAACTTTTCCTCCAGTAAACGTCAATGTCAGCACTGTCACTTTGTGCCATAATTTTTGCCAAATCAACTTACGTGATAATAATATGTAAATAATGTGCTCAGATTTTGTTTGCGCTGCCCTCAAGTGGCCAAAAAGAGAAGAAAAATATGTTATTGAAGGTTTATATAAAAATATACATGTACATATATACATATACAATTCCAAAATATACATACATGAAATAAATGTATAGATCACTGCCTCATCTGCAACAAGATAGGTTCATATTTAAACTGACACGCCTCAGAGGAGGATTACAGAAGCACATGCCTCTCTATCTTTCTTTCTCTCTCCGTCTTTCTCTTCTTCCTCCAGAGAACGGCCAATCCAGCGAGTGAGTGTGGAATCGATGCCCTGATACGAGATTCAGCCTAATGAGGATCAGAAACATCTTAATAAATACCCATAATCCACCACTTAATCCCTCATTACAGAATCATCTGCATTGAGTGGTCCTGCTCCAAACCGCCGCAGTGACGGCACATTCTGGTCCATTGTTCTGCCTCACCTCATCCCTCACCCAGGGCTGCATCACCCTTTGTCTCAGCTCGCTGTCAGTTATATTTGATCTGCTCTCATTAGACTTTCAGACGAGATGAGCAGAAGGGCCTGAAAATAGTGCTTTTGTGTGCACTTCTATGCTATCTCCTGTCTGAAATGGAAAATGAGACATATGCTTAATGAGGAGGAGACGGGCTGGGACCTGCAGCCTGACGCAGAGATAGGGAGTGTATTGTGTGGAGAAAGTGCTGTGAACGACACTGTGAAAGGACACACTTTCTAGGCAATGTCCATGTCAGTGATTATGACTTCTGAGAGAGTGAAAATGACTCTGAAGTGGGACAGATGGATTAAGGTTTAATGCTGAGCACCGCAGAGATTCTGAGTCTGTGTTTACAAAAGTTAGGGAAGTTTTAACAAGTAGCTTCTACTCAAGTATTGCCACAGCTCAGTGAACTTTTCGTCTCTTCTGTTGTCCCACCGGAGAGCAGCAGCCTCAGCATCCCTCCTCCTCTTCACCGTGTTTGTTCTGACTGCGCTCTGGAGAGAGCACCTGATTGGTCAGCACTCAGGCACATGTGGCGGGAGACGTCACACTAGACATGTCAAGACACGCAAAGCACTTAATTGAGTATGAGAATTTTTGACAAGCACATGGCAATATTATGACCACTAATCAGTAAAATAATTCCCAAATTAATTAGCACGTATGTTGAGGATCAACTCCTTGAATATATATTATTTTCACATGAGCAAATGTGACCAGAATGCAAAATACAGTTGGTTGCATTATGTTTGCTCATAACCCCTCATTTCTTGAGCTTCTACCTTGTATTGGTTCATATCAGTCAGTGAAGTGTGTTGGCTCAATGGATGGGAACAGTTGGTATCAAAATGCCGAGTGAAATTCACCGCTTCCAGACACACTCCAATTTAAACTAACGAAGGAGGTTAATATAGAATTATGTGTTCGGAGAAGAGAATTCTCTTTTCCTTTATGTGAAGCCATGAGATGATCCTGGTGAGGGTTAGATAATTAGCCCCATGTAGGTGTGGAGAAGGCTGATTCTTAACCCACGCTACCCCTCCCTCTCCATTACTCTGTGTACTGAGGTGAGTAGGAGGTGGAGGGGGATAAAGCAAAACAAATAAAACTCATTAAAGGTACCCATGTGGCTACAAATCCCCTTCTGCAACACACCACAGACATCATTAGCCCTGGTCAAAGGAGCTATCGTTATTCTGCCTGGATATGAACACAGATCAAAGCCTGGTAGAGCACATTGTCTTTTAACCCGAGGCAGGATTCTCAAAATCAGAGCTCCCCTTTTGGCAGATTTCAATTTTCCGTCCCTGATCTCGGGCTGGTGGAAACTCAACGTAGCAAGAGCAAATCTTGAGATGAAAAAATCTTAATGATTTCTTCAATGATGCACCCATGGCATTTTCTTGTTGTGAGGGATGGTTAATGTTTGATGCTGCAAAAATAGATGAGGGTTCTTTGTAGTTCTGTATAATCAGTCTGTTAAATCCAAAAGGAAAGTTGTGCCCAATGACAACTTCAGCATCAAGAGACCGAGATTTTCCCACGTTTTTCTTTTTTTTTTTTTAAGCTATACTAGCAGTAGGTATTGCATTTGTTGTTGTGGATGAAATCTCAACAGAAATTGCAGGGACAGCCATGAAATATCTTTCAGCCATATTTGATAGCCAGACTCCTCATGGCTTTGGTAATCACCTGACCTTTCCTCCAGCACCATCACCAGATCCAAATTTACTGATGTTCGCATTTAACTTAAGAACTGCCTCATAGAGTTACAAGCATGGCTGCAGACTCAGTCTTGTTCATGCTGTTGGATGGATTAACATTAAATTGGGACATTTTTTCCCCATTTGAGGATAAATTGCTAACTTTGGTGACTGTCTGACCTTTGATTCAGCCCCATCATGAGGTCTCAATTTCAATTTGCCCAGGTTTGCAAATACCTGCAAAACTGATGACAGTCCCGTCACTCTCAGCTTGTGTTTCATGCTGATTAGAAAATGACCATGCTAACAGGCTAAACTAAGATGCAGAACATGGTAAGCGTTATACCTGCAATATCACAAACTTGTCCACAATATCAAAAGTTGAAATACTGTGGACCTCATTTAAACTGCTGGACTGGGCAAGTATTTGGCAGCAGTTTATCAGTTCAGTGAAGTGAAACAGTGAGTCACAGAGGCTGAATCCTGCCCAGAGGTGATGTTTTGCTCCAACATGCTGGGCGTAATCAACACCAATGTCCTGCCTCATTTCACGCACATTTGCATCTGTGATCCTCCGGCGGGCCCCAGTATGAACCCACTGATCTTACTTGTCTAATAAGGGCAAGCATGATGGCCTCAACATGCCCTGACAACTTGATCCATCTGTGCAAATTACTCCATTTACATTCCACATTTCCCTCCTACGCAGATTTTTTTTTTTTTTTTTTACCTGTTTACATTAGGCACTAACAGAGGCAGGTGCAGGGGCTTTCTCCTCCGGGCAGCTTACAGCTGTGATGAGTGTAACTGCTATCAGACAAAGGGAGAGCATGTACCAACAAACAGGCTGTACTAATCACACATGATAGCATCTGCAACTGTCCAACAGACGGCAGACACACGTTACAGGCCTCAGGCACTCGAGCAGCAGGCTGAACGAAGGACTGCAGCCAGCCGTGACCGCATCAGGCACACACACGTAAACACACATGCAGATAACACAAGAGTGAATCTAAACAAAAATGGGAATAACGTGCAGACATACCACACTCCCCTGGTCCATTTCTTATGAAGAAGAGATTACAGCTCATGTCTGCATTTACTGTGCTCCACCTTAAGTACGCTAGCAGAGGAGAGTTAAGCAGCAGTGGAGGAGGCGCTCAGATCAGAATTTGTTTGATTGTTTGATTGATTCGGTCTCTTCTGTACACACGACATCTATTGCATGTACTGAAGGAGAGATCCCTCCTCTGTTGCTCCTCCTGAAGTTTCAACCATTTTCTTGACCATTAAAGGGTTTTTCATATCTGAGGGTCTCAGGATTGAGGGAACTCAAGATCATTCCAGGGTCAAGAATGAACTTTCACACAGTGCATATGTTGTGAAACTGCAACACACTGTACTGTAAGTCATTTTGGACACAAACGTTGTCTTTTAATGGTAATGTGATGTGATGCAATGATCATATTCCCTGTATGGCCAAAGTATGTGGACACATCCACATACTGTTCGTGTCCTTTGAGCTTCAACGTTAACTTTATTGTCCCTAAGATGGAATTTGTCTTGCAGCCAGTGGTAACACTGAACACACAGAGACCTGAACATAAAATATATAAAACATATGTCAAACACATACATATCTGGCTCTGGAGCTGTTTTTAATCATTTTGGTGAGACTACTCACTTCCAATTACGGCTAATCTTATTGCAACAGTGCAACTGAAGATAACAGCGTCCACTTTGTGGCAACAGTTTGGGGAAGGCCCTCTCCTGTGTCAACATGACAGTGCCTCTATGCGGGTTCATTAAAACGTTGGTTTTCAGATTGTGGTGAGAAAGAATTTGATCAGTGGCTGAACTCACTGATGTTTTTGTGGCTGAATGGAAGCAAATCCATTTAGTCAGGTTTCAAAATCCTGTGGAAAACCTCCTCAGAACAATGGAGGCTGTTACAGCAATACTTGGTCTGACGTGTTTAAAAGTCACATATGGGTGTAATGTTCAGGGTCACAAATCTTTGGCCATCTACTGTTTTGCTTATTAAATCTTCATCTGCAAAGCAATAACTTGCTGTTCAGTACACCCCTGAGTCCAAAACGTTGGTTATGTAAAACATAAATGGAACATTTATCCTTTAACGACATCGACTCAGTTGAAGCAGCACAAAGACAATATTGTCCTCCCTCCTGTTTCCCTGTTTCCCCTGCCCCTTTGTGTCATGTTAATCACTCCTTATGTTTGTCCTTGTGTGTGTGTGTGTGTGTGTGTGTGTGGACTGGGCAGTTCCCTGCAATTATGGCTCACCTACACCTGCTCCCCATGCCAATCAGCCACCACAGCTACAGCCAATCCATACTCATCATCCACAGGATAAAACCCCGGCTCTCCTCACCAGCCTGGTGATGTGTCTCGGCCACTTTGCTCACCTTTGTGCCTTGCAATAAGCTGTAGAGTTTTGCCCTGTCTGTTTTTTTTTTAGTTTGTTTTCCATGTGTCACAGGATCATCTTCTGGTGTCTCCCAGTGATCCTTATCCATTTTTGTGACAATAAATCCTTGTCTTAGAGTTCAGCCTTTTCCTCAGCCCTTAACAAATACATTGAATGTTTATCTCATCCTCTTCATTGATTTTTCTAAACATATGCTTATTCTGAATTTGCTGCCAGAAACACATTTGGGACACGGAGCAGCTAAAGACTGGGAAAGATGTGGAATGCTCCAAAAACACCTGTTTGGAACATTCCACAGGTAAACAGGTTCATTGGTAACAGGTGATAGTGTCATGATTGGGTGTGAAAGGGGCATCCTGGAAAGACTCAGTCGAGGGAGGTTCACCACTTTGTGCACACATGATTGTATAAAGGATATTTCTGGATGGACTCAGGAACACTTTGTGAATCCATTGTCAGTAATCACAGTTTGTTTGTTTAACAGTTCCCATTTCATTTTATTGATCTACTACTGGATTAATGAATAGTTTAATCTCTATAATGGATGTACAGGAGTAAAAAGCTCTATATTCTCCTCTGAATGGCAGTCAAGTAAAAGTAAAAAGTAGCATAAAATGAAAATACTTAAGTACAGGTATCTTCTGAAGTACAGCACTAAAAACGTGCTTAGCTACTCTCCATCGCTGGAGTTCAGATCATATTTTTGCTCTTTCCTTAGATTTGAAATCACTCTGACCTCCTACAGTAACTCAGAACAAGGTTTTTGCTGTAATCACACCCCAACACCAAGCGTCCGGTCTTCTCGCTGCTGCTACTTCCTGTGCTTCACTGAACTATCTCCTCCCTGCTTCCAGCCATCTCTGATAAGGCAGCTCTGCAGGAGGAATGTGGGGCTCTGGTTTGTACTCGCCGGTTTCTTCCCTGTGTTTGTTGCAGTTGGAAGCTTTGGGAAAGAAACAAACACTGGAATTCAGTCTGCTCGTAACACCAGAAACCCAGGAAGTGGTGAATGGAGAGTGTATGTGGCAATAATGAGAGCGAGCCGGCCCTATTGTGTCCTGTTGTGTTCAATGCCCCTCCCCAAAGCACACACACATTAATGCCCTCACCCTGCACTGGTCAGCGGTAGTGGGGTCAGGCACTGACCTCTGACCTTGTAATGGAGTGACAGGTCGAGTGTGGTTATCAGCACAAGCATGGATAACATAACACTACTGGCTGTGACAACAAATGAGAAATGTTTTTGAAGAGAATAGAGCTGCTGTCGAAATGATGAACTCAGTCTGTTATCTGTCATGTTAGCATTGCCACTGCAAGCTTGTTGGCATTCTGATGTTTAGCTCAAAGTACTGCTGCGTATACACATGCTGTATTTTTGACTTTACTTCTGCTATATTTATTGTTCTGTCTATCATCTTTCTATCAGTGAACTTTATCGCCTTTTGTCCAGGACTTATCGGTGTTCACTCCACAATGCTCAATAACTGAAGTAGTTGAGGGAACTTCTTATGGCCTGAGAGTCTCCTTCACTGGATTAACCTCTGGCCTTTGTCACATTATCCACTTAGCAAGTTGAGAAGGTAAACACATGTTTTGCGTGTCTCAGCTTTAAAGACATTTATCCACAGTGGAACCAGAAATGTTCTTTAATATCCTTTAATGCGGCATCTCTGCCACAATAATGAGCTCGAATAAGAGCAAATTCACTATGTTCCCTTTCAGAATCCTTAAGCAATAAATCTACAGCTGAGCTCTATGTCAGAGGCTGCTGATTCGACCTCAGGCTGTTGTGGTGTAAAGACACTGGTGATGACCCTCAGTGACCTCTGACCTCTGTCCTTAGCCCAGACCTTTTACTATAACCTCAGCAGATCAGCTCCATATGGTGAGAGCCTGGTGGAGGCCACTTTAGAGTGATTTGATTATAACTCCTCCTACCTCTGGATCAGTGGAAGATGCCAAACTTTATGAAGATGATGATCAAAGGGGTTGTGACTTTACTGTAATTTATACATTTGATATGTAACAATGGTCATGAAGTCCTTTCTTTCTTTGAAGCTACGGTTAAGGTTTCAGTCACGTTCTTGTGTTAAAGCACAGTAATGGTGAGGGAGGGCACGTTTAAACTGTGGCTCTTTTAATACTGGATATGAATGTAATAACCTCCCTGACCACAGATACAGCTCAACCAGCTGAAGATCAAAAGTTCTCAGTCAGTCTGCGCCCATTAAACCTTGTTATTCACTTTATCTCTGCCCTCAGTCATACACTGACAGATTATCAGTATCTGCAGGGCCTGTGGCATGGGCCGTGTTGTTGACACAGCTGCAGTCTGGGTGTAAACTAACGTGCTCAGGATGCACCTCGCTGCTGCTGCCTGCCAACCCTGCAGCTTCACGAAAACACAAAGACTGGAAAGATTTTCTCCCACCCAGTGTGTGGAACTGAGAAATGTTCTTTGACCTGATGAGGAAAATGTCTTTATGGTAGATGACAGTCACAGTTTGTTCGACCTGGAAAAACAACTTTTTCTGTGGTGATAAATCATTAGATTTTCTCACACTTTCTTTGTAGGATTTCCACAGTTTTTAATGTAGATGAATATTATAGTTTGTGCAGTACAGTTCTTGAGTACAATTATAACATTGTTGTACTTTACTTAAGAATTTTCATTTTATGTTACTTTATACTACATTTCAGTGACATTTTATACATACTTTTACTCCATTATATTCATCTCACAGCAATAGTTACTCGCCAAAGATCACAGAACTCATCCATGTGGGTCAATATAGCACCAAACTAATAATGAGTTAACGTTACCCTGCATCCACATGATGAATACCTCCGGACTTTTACTAACTTGGATTTTGAAAACATGACTTTTACGTGGATTGAAGAATTTCTGCATTGCCGTATTGGTACTTTTACTTAAGTACAGCATGTGAGTACTTTTTCCGCTCCTGCAACAGCTGATTCAACTACTGATGTGTGCATAAAATAAAAGCAACACATTTTGTTTCTGGTCAGTTCAATACCTGCCGTTGCCAGAAGGGGGCAGTGGTGCTGTTACTCTCACTTGCATCTCAGTTGATGTTGCATCAAAAATGGGATTCTCCAATTCTACAGAGCGCACTCGCCAGACCTCTTTCACAAACATCTGAGAAAAAACCTGACGAGGAAGCCAAACTCTGAGCCTTTGTCGGCCACAGATCTGAGACGCCGCTGAGATCTTTCTCTCTGCCTTGCTATCATAGTTTCAGTGACAGGGAAGCCCTGCCCTGTGGGCACACAGGGAGAGGGGAAGGCACTGTGGTGCAGAAACTAACCTTTGTTTAGCCCCTTACCATGTCCTCAAACTGTGCTCTGAGAGTCAGCTTTGTGTGAGTGGAGGTGTTAATGTACACAGGGACAATGGTGTCAGATGGGTGCTCCACGGGGACAAGCTTTCTGAGATCTATATTTAACACTGTATATGCCTGTGTTTTTGTTTTCAGAGGTGTGTAGGTTTTCTGTATTGTTGTCTGTATGTCAGGCGCAGATGGGTGAGAGGACATCCTCTCTGTAAAGTTAAACAGGTGCTGCAGGACCGGAGCTTCCCCAAGGACCAATAGGGAAGAGATCTCTCTGTATGGTGCACAGTTTACATGCCCGAGAATAGAAACCTGAGAGAGGATGTGTCATGACAATACAGTCGGTGCAATGAGGTGGTAAAGCAGCAAAAAATGGATTGTTGTCCAAGATCAATTATAGAAAAAAGTTTTTGTTTAGTCTTTTTATGTTTATTATTTATTGCTGGCATCAGTCTCCACTCAAGGCCCGCCCACTCTTTTGCTCTGGATCTTTCTCCATAAGCAGATGATTTCTGTCAGTTTTCATGGAGACGTTCAGACTTTGCATTACAGCGAGCACTTGCAGGACCTTTCTTCCACAACACCTGAAAAATCGAACTAGATTGTCATTTTTGTAGTGATGACCATGTGATATATTCTCCAAAACAAGTGAGACCTCACGTCAAAACTGAATGAATTTATTCCATCCAGGAATAGAAAAAATGGCCTAAAATACACCCATGTCCTAGAAGGAGAATGTCCTGGAGGTATCCGTTTTACAGTAATTCCTTTGACATTTTTCACGGAGGATCTGAGGTCATTTCCTGTTTGTGATTGCTGATATTATCATCCTGAATGACACAGCAGCTGTTTTCCAACCATCCAGGATGTCCTTTCTTAATTTGTTATGCCTCCATCACCTCCTCTCCTTTCTTTCTAATTCCCAAAGACGACCCGGCACAAAGCAAGTGGACGCTTATCAGTGAGGGACTTGAAAGATATTTATTTACAGATCATCAGGGAGCTTGGGAGGAGGCCTCAAAGAAAGCTGTCTGATGGTCTACAAACCCGCAGCAGCGCTCCCTCAGTGCGGCGTCAGAGGTCGCGCGCTTGTTGCCTGGTTTGATGGTGTCGACAGCCACTCGCAGGGCTTCAAAGAGTAACGAGGAGGTTGAAGATGTGTGACTGCTCACAGGGTCCTAATCTGTTCAGAGGAGAGGGGGGGGATCCAATCCGGATCTTTTTCATCTAGCCGCACAGAGACAGGGCTTTTTCCAAGCGGCCTGCTGTAATACAGTGCATTAGCGAGATAAAGGCCTCTCCTCACAGCTGCCTCATGCCGACAGACTCTTGGAAAATCTGGCTCGGGTGGATCTGGGAGGATCCTTTCCTTCTCTATTGCTCTATCTCATCCACAGGTTTTTTTCTTTGCAGCCTCACACTTCCTGTCAAACCCTTGAGCTCGGCCTTCATCTCTTTTATCAGTGTTATGATAAAGTCTCCTCATGGTTCATAACGCTGTGCACTTCGCTGCAAAGCCTCAGCCATTTCACCAGTTTTCTCAGACTTGTATTACCAAACAGTATGAAGCCTCACTCCCTTCAAATGTGCCAAACACCTTTATCTAAAATATGAAGTCACTTTTGAGCACCTTCCCCTTGATTTATACATTAATTTGAAATATTTGACAAATCCCTCTCTTAATTTATGTAAATCCTTTAAAAACACTTTCATTTCAAAAGCTTTTCATTGACAAATTAAGCAGATTTCAAGGATTTAAAAGACAGGTTTTTCATTGTCTGAAATCAATACTCACATTTCTGTATTTACTTTGAAACTAGTTTGGTCTAAAAAAAATAAAATAAATAAACATCTTAAAAAAACTTATTTTCTAAAGCTCGAATTAACACAATAAGTAGTTTTTAAGAGATCCATGGCATTTCCCTTCACTTCTATATCTATACTGTATATAATATGTGACAAATCCCTTAATTATGAGTTATGGGTATTATTAAGGTGTTTAACAGGCTCTCAGAAGGCCAAAGTGTTGGAAAGCTTTATGTCAAAATCCTTAAATCAACAAGTTAAATAGATTACGTGACTTCCTCCTTTATTATTTGTTACTTATTATTAGTTGAGTTCCCTCAGCTACTTATTATTATTTTGTTTGTATTTGTCAGTAAATAAATGGTATTCTATGGTAGAAACAAAGGGACTCAGTGTTGAAACAGCTTGACACAGGATCAATTCCTCAGAGACGATCTCTTGTCATTGGACGTGTCATGAGGGTAACAGTTGCTCCTGTCCAATGAGAATCAGTGCTGGCTCTGCGGTGTTTGTATTTATAGAGTAAGGAAGGCAGAGTGATGGATGGGAGTCTTCCCCTCCACAGCAGACCGGCAGCAGACAAGCCAGGACACAGAGAGGAGGACACTGGACCAGGGAGGAAGGGAAGCGATAGAGATGAAGGGAGGGAGGGAGGCCAGGCCCCAGACGTCACATCTGCCACCGCTACTCCCCAGGGGCCTCCGGGGCATGGGAACTTCGCTCGTCTCCACCCAACACTCCCTCCCTCCATGCTACGACCAGTCCCTCCACCGGTCTGGGACCTGCAGTGTCTGGCTGGGACCCTGGCTCTCCCACTCATTTCCCTGACTCTGTCACACTACTGTTGTTGTTTTTACATTCTTTATCTCCTAATCTTTGTCTTTTCCTTCTTCTCTGTCTCTTTTTCTGTCTGTCTTTGTCTATCTTTACCTCTGCCTTTGCAAGCCCTACAGTACCGACCACACTGACTCAGTAGCATCTGTGTCTACAGGCGTTTTCAAGCATACATCTGTGCTCATTTCAAATGTATTTATGCATTTTCCTACACGTCTTTGCAAACCTTGCATGGCAGCAGTTTTATTCTGGCTCTGGGCTCCAGTTTACTGTGTTTTTTTTTAAAAATGAAACAAGGACAATGAAGTTAAAGTGACTTTCAGCTTTAATTTGAGGTGTTTCCATTCACTCATGAAGTGTCTAGGAGCTGTAACCCACCTCCCAAGGGTTAAAAAGGCTGCAAGTCCTGAAGTAGTTTGTCAAAAAAAAAAAAACTTAACTCAAATAGAGCTAGTCAATTAATGAATTTGTTAATCTGAAAATTAGAGAACTATCTTGATCATTGATTAATTGCATGTATTTGCATGTAGATGTAGACCATGTAATCACAATGTCCAAGTCTGACTATAGGGACCTTTTGTGCTATTTCATTCCCCTCTCACCTTCATCATTTCTTGTTATCTCTCTATTGAGCTCTACACACTAAAGGCAGAAAACGCCTCAAACTGGATCTTGAGTTTTTCATGTAGTCATATTAGTGTTTCAAGGCCAAGAATGAACTTTAAGACCCCCTTTAAGCTGAGCGTCAGCACCTGGAAAATCCATTCTAATAACCCCACAGTCGTTGAATAGAGCCAAGAAACTCACTGTAGAACTAATTAAAACTAACATCTAAACTAATACTCGTAAGTAACTTTTTATGTTTAAGTAGAACTCCTCACTGGGAGCTGCTGGTTGACTTTAGTCAGGTCTGCTCATTCTGCAGAAAGGCAGGCATGTTGTGCTCTTAAGAGAGTGAACTCACACCTACAGCTCAGTTTCTTCAGTCCAAACCACAGTGGAAAAGTTTGTTCTTGCATTTTTGAGACACAAGTAACATCTTAAGCTGCTTGTTTTCTGGACAGAGTTTTGGTTAGCTGCCACGCTGGAAGGCAGAAGGCTTGAAGAAAAAGTTCATATAACCGCAGACTTGTATGTGGTGTTTCTTCTAATTAAAGTAAATTCTCTGGTGTGTTACAGGTAAAACAAAGGTAGAAACAGTTGAATATAACCTGAATACAACCTAACGTTGTTTATGCCATAAAAATCTCACTTATCTTGACTTAAAGTTCGCTCTCGCTACACTTGGTTATGCAATGTTTTTGTAACTTACCTATGAGAAATGTTACTGTGGCCATCAGATGCCTGCATTGTGCTATTGTCCTCAGACACACAAAAACATGTTTTCTGTACATCGTTGTGTATGTTCACATTGCTAACAAGCAGGAAAGTGCTGGCTTCTGTCCAAATGAACCAAACAAAATGAATAAATGCTCTCCACTTTCTTACACTGCTACAAACATGCTCAGTGTGAATGTGCTGCAACACTCTGACACAGTCACACAGGGATTACACGGTTACACAAGATTTATATGTATCAGTTGCAAACAAAATGGCTATTTATGTCTCATTGTTGCATTTACATCCCAGTTTTGACAGTCAAGGTTACCATGGCACATTATCTCCCCTCCCTTTGCGTGTCTAGAGTAATGCAGCAGTAAAACCCCTGCCAGCTGTTAACAATGGCATGCTGTGTGTGTAAAGACCTCTGTGAACACTGTGTGTGTGAGCGTGTGCGCACATACATGTGCAGCAGCTGTCAGCAGCATGTACGTCTTCCAGCCAGTGGCCAAAACACAACGGCCGGCTGCTCCCAAAGCTCATAGCAGCGCAGCCGCCTTTGCACGTTTACAGCCAACTGCTGCCATTCTTTTAGACCGTGTCAATGTTATTACTACAATACAAGTTCCAGCCTGCACAGCCAAAAATATCTCTGAAGATAACGAGGGCTGGGCGTTTGCGACACGTGCAACATTTTTACCTGTCTTTTATCTTTCAGAGGGTCATCATGGAAAAGTTATGAGAGAGAATGAGTAGTAGTAGGAGTTTGAAGCTATGAAGAGGGTCACTCCAGTCACTACGATTCATCATCTTGGAGCCATGGACCAGCAGACCGCCATTGTCATCTGTTGAACTATGCTGCTAGCATAGCTAAAAACAGAAAACCACGTCTGTTTTCTTGATCTTGATCTTGAAATACAAAAATAAAGCCCCACTCTTCTTGAAAAAATACTCCTGTCTTTTTAAGGTTTATTTCTGGGGGCCCATGTGAACAAGCTAAGGTCACCAGATCTGAGGCATCACCCCTCCTCCTCCTCCTCCTCCTCCTCCTCCTCCTCCTCCTCCTCATCACTGCTTGGCAACAACTGCTGATATTTCATAAAAGGATCACATTACCTCTTGGATCTACAACAAATTAACATCAAACAGACAGCACATGCTTGTCTCTGCTCAGGTTTCACAAAGCCGGCCTGAATCACATTCAGGCGAGTAAACAAGCAGTGCCTCACATGCCAAAGTGTGGTTTGCCACAGTCAGTCAACACTCGTCCCAGTGTGGTACAGTCTCCCCTGACTTGCTGTCAAACTTAAATCAGTTTCACATAAAGCTGAGTGTTTGTTATGACCTCAGATTCATGCAGTTTACAGTCCCCAAAGCAGGTTTCACTGAGTTTGGCTGACTGCTGAGTTAACCCCCCCTGAAGTCAGTTTTACAGTATGTCTTTTATAATTTTTTGGAACTTCATTAAGAACAAGACACATAAACTTTTAAGACTACCAACTGTGTTTTTAAGCACTAGAATACTAGAAAACTCAACTTAGTAGCTGTTCTGGAGCTTTCGATCATATCACATGATCTTCCTCAGCCGTTTAGTTTAGTTTAGTTTAGTTTAGTTTAGTTTAGTTTAGCCATTTTCATAGCTTCCTCTTGAATGTGTGTTTGTTGCAGTCTGGTACCTGGTTGCTGCTTTTTTCTAAAGTCGTGACTTCAGCTGTGCGCTGTTATTGGCTGGGAGCTACACACCCACACCCAATTATTAAGTAAGTATTTTCCCTCTCCTCCGCAAAATCCAGTCTGAAATGTCCTTATATGCAAGTTCATATGTAAACTTTATGTGTACCTCCTTCCTTCTGATCCTTCAAAATAGCTCACCGAGATGTTTTCTTGACAGACTAAACAGTGAGGAAAAAGCACAGGGCTGGTGTCAGTCAGTGGACTGACATGTGGTCTTTGCTCCCATTTATGTCCGTCATGGCAGCCACTCGTGGCATCCAGTCCGAGACAGACAGATGATGTGTTGAAAGAGATATTAAGCCGAGTCTTAGCGCTCCTGACAGATCTGACACATCTGACCTGACATCAGTTATCAGGGGTTGGTGTTTGACAAACTGTATTACCAGAACACATACTGTCGATCCAGAGCCGGAGCTCCCTTTGACGGCGCTCAGGTCACAGTTTATACACAGTTCTAAATTTTGTTAAACTTTCTTGCTTTGATTTTACTTTTGTATCAAGCATGTTTGTGTGTCTGTTGACTTGACCGCATATTAAAATCTGAAGAACAAAAACAATTTCATAAAATGAATGATGATCCATTATTTCTTGACTTGGTTTAGTGGAAACTGGTTAATTTTCTGTCAACAAAATGAATAAATAAGTAAAGGACCGACTATTTATCCACCAGACTTTTATTCCTGACACTGTGTGGAAGGTTTCGAAACAATATTGAGACTTTCATCATGGGAAATAAAATGGGGTCGCTTAATGTGTGACTAAATAATCTGGTTTACTGCACCCAGGTTTATTTTATCTGTCATCCACATCTCACAAATCGGCACTAAACAGAGACAAATTTCATACAAATAAATACAACTATCTGAACACTGCAAGTGCAGAAACGTTGTGCTATAAATCCAAATAATTAAAACATTTTAAAAAATGCCTATATGAACCTCAGTGCTTTTTATGACTGAGTAAATCTTCAAATGTTATATAACCCATCTCATTCCCATACTTCTTCAGTAAATCCTAAATGCAAACAACTGGTAACTCTCCACAACTCTTCATAACTTCGCATTAAAAGCACGCTCATACACACACCTTCAACCATAGCTGTTTGCCCTCAGTGTTATTTCTTTGTCGTCCGCCGCTCTGCCGTGAAATCAACTTTAACTTCCTCCTGACAGGCGGGAACTGAATGGAGGGAACAAACGATATACTTTCCGGAGATTCTTACCCTTGTACACAATCAACCCCGAATTACACCTTATCACCACAGGAACAATGTCCTCATTCAGGTCCTGGGCACACAAGGAACTGCTCCAGCAACAACAAGCAGGCACACACACACACACACACACACACACACACACACACACACACACACACACACACACACAAAGCTGCTCAAATACACACCAGATTGACTTATTATGAATTCCTTCGAGGTCAGATTTAACTTCAGTCGTCACTGCGTCATACGTAACCACAACACCTCAAGTGTTAACACTAATGAAACGGTGAAGCTTGTCAGGACCTTCCTTTTGCTCTCAGATAGGTCCACACATGATGCTGTGAGGAGACTTTTGTGCCGGAAAAATAAAAACATGACACAAACACCCACCCACCCACCCACACACACACACACACCCACCCACCCACACACACACACACACACACACACACACACACACACACACACAACTTAACTATCACAGTGTTACTGGGATCTAACTTCACTTGGTGCTTGTTGTAAAGCACGTTCAGCTGCATTTCCTGTCTGAAACATGCTATAAAAATAAAGTTTATTAATATCTTTATGCGTGAAACATATAAAACATCAGTGAACCATCCTGATGTTCTGGCTGAGCTCTTTACTTTTCTCCTGGATCACTGATGACTGACCTCCTGGCTCAACAGGGTTGTCTGTGCTTGTAGCACTTAGAAATTACATTTATATACAATTTGGATTTGTCAGTTAGGTTTTTTAAGCAAACATAATTGCTACCTTGATTGTGTTTATTGGCAACATTTTAGGAGTGGTACATTTTTGTGCCACACAGAATTTGTTTGGAGGAAGCACAGGACTGTGACACCAGACTGGGGTTTGCTCTCTGTGTCCTGTCTGTGTTTAGGTTCAAACAACAAAAACCCTTTGGTTAAGGTTCGGGAAGGATCGTGGTCGCTGTTTAATTTTAATGAAGTAAACACGACATGCCTCGAACTTCAAATAATATTTGACTTTTACAACATCAAACCAGGACAATGATTTTTCCCCAACTGTAACCAAGTGCAACAACATTACCATCATGCTTCAGTTGCTCTGAGCATTGTGCTGCAAGAGCAGATATTGTCTGGAAACAAATGAAATATGTTGCCAGATAACATTTTGCAGATTTGTTCTTTAGCAACATTTTGTGAAAACACATTCACTGCTGCGAATTAGTCGAACATATATGAAATTCCTGAATGCAAGCTGTGAGTTCAGGTGGACGGGTTTTACCATGTTTGGTGATGGTGTCAGTATTTGCATATTTTGATAAAAGTTCAGTAATGTAACAGTTTTCTGTGGGGACTGTTTTTGATTTGTGGTTACATTTCACCTTTTCTAATTTGAGTGAATCAAAGTAACTGCTCTTATAAAGAAATCAGAAGATAAGATAGAAATAAGGAGTTACAATTCATGAACATTTCACATTTAAGTCCATTTGTTGACGTATCCTCTGGCATGTTTTTAGATGTATCTTTTAACTGTAGATTGTAGTCACAAGCAGTGACTCTGAACGCAACACGCACATAGCAGGCGATATCACGTCAGTGCAATCAATAACTATTTAATGTGGAACCGGCTGATGTGTCTGACAACCAACAACATGAAGTCATTGAGCTGCAAAGCAACAAGCTACAACTGTGAGCAACTTTTTTCAGGACTCTTGCAAAGACTCAGTTCTGCTCAAGACAGACTGACTCAAACCTGGAAAACCAGGTGCGAGTAGCATCATCATCATCACCTCATCATCACGCCAGCCCCCTACCATTACAGCACTACTCCTCACCCACTGTTTCCCTCCATCTGTCACCACCCGTCCTCTGGGGATCTGTGGCTTTTATTAACTCGCCACATTAAACAGTAATTCACCTCATTTGTCACAAAATGCACCCAGCATGTTAAAGTCTGGTACTTTCCTGAGCTTTCATGGGAGACACAGCAGCTGTACCGCATTTCCCATGCTGCCCTATCAAACCTGCTGGGAATCGATCAACCACAGCGAGGTGAACACTGACTGAAGGCCCCTTTCAAGATGCAGCCTGGTTATTTGGCATGATGCTACAAAAAGAACCTGAGAAAGAGAGACTGCAAAGCAGATAGAAATCTAGGCAAAGAATAAAGAAAACAAGGATGAAAAAGAGGAAGGAAGATGAGGAAAGGCTGGTGGAGAGATTGAACCACAGCGGTGCATGTTCTCTGTTTCTGCCTCCTCAGTAATCCCTGTGTTGAGCGGAGGCAGCTGGGAGATTGGCAGCTGTTCAATCCCTAATGAGCGACCATCTCCCTGACCCTTCCTCGTCCCTCTCTTCCTCTCTCCATCTCTCAGTTCAATAAACGCCCTCAGTCTGAACCTCCAGCCTCTCCTCGCCTCACTCCAGCCAGCTCTCCGCAATTAGGAGAAGGACCAAACATAATTGCGATGAAAGGACGAGAGCCTGTGTGGCCCGAGTCGCCGTCAGCTTGACTGTGTCAGAGCCAGACGCCTTGTTGTTCTCCACGTTGTCCATCCGCGCACAGTAAAAGCCTTTGTTCCCAGACGAGACCAGACAGAGGGAGGCGATGACCAGTGCACCCAGACCAAAGGGGGGCCTGTCCTGCATAAGCCTGCAAAGTTATTTAGCTCCTGTAGTTGGTGACATCGAGCGTGACTGACAGTTACGCCGTACAACAACACGTTGGTCAAACCTTTACTCTAAACTATCAAATCAGGGCCTACAAAACATGCCCTCACCAGCGCTCTGCAGGGATGATGTAAGGTTACTTTTTACACAGAAAGCAGTCGCTGAAACTGTGGATTGTAATGCATTCACATCATCTTGGTGCACTGAATGGTTAGCTCTGATGTAAAGTGTATGTGATAAGTACTTAATGACAGTAGAAGAGGCAGTATTCAGATCATTTACTGAAGTACTAATAAAACACTGTAAAAACACTGCATTTAAAATCTTACATAACTGTATTTTAGTTAATCCAAAAAATGTACCTCTGCAGAAAAATGTGACTGATATCTTGTTATAGATATCGTCAGAGTACTATTATTTATGTATTAATGTGGATTTTTTTTAATGTGGTTCATTGTGGATTAATCTGCTAATTCATCCATAGAGAAAAGTAGATTATTCTCTACTTTACACTCTTTACAGTCGTACTGCTTTATTATCCACATGGACTCCTTGTCTTCTCTGTGCGAAGCTGTTTTTTTTTTTTTTTTACTGTTTAACTGTTTTTAGTTTTCACTGCTCATTTTAAACTTGATGTCTCTGAAATTCTAGTTCTTAATTGATCTCAATCTGACTTTCAAACTGCATGTCATTACCCCATATTGGATCTTGCTGAAGGATTAGCTCCTACACCCTCCATCACAGACTTTTTCCACTACGTCACAATTATGCACAGCCCAAAGTGACACATTCATGATGCTTATTTTGTCCAACCAAACCTCAAACTTACTCCAAACACAATTATTAAGAAGCAAATCATTTGTGCATGAATTGCAGTGGCGTAGAAGAATAGGTCAAACTTTATATTCAGGCACACATATTTACCATTAAGTTTTTTAACACTAATGCATTTTTTAAAATTATTTATTATTCATTATATAGCACTTACTAATGCCTTAGTCTACATGACTATATTCTACAACTACTAGGCCATTAACTAAGAGTTTTCCCTCAATAACCTCCTAATTACTGCTTATTGATATAAGTAAGGAAGTTATTATACATGAATCACAGTCCTAATAACCTAATTTAGCCCTAAGCCCCAAAATAATTTATTAATAAGTGCTTTATACTGAGAAATAAAGAGCTGATATGCCACTGCTAGTTATGGCAATAAGCAGTTAGTGGTGAATATGTGTGCCTTAATGTAAGTAAGTGTTGATTTGTGCCTGTTGGACATTCCAGCTCCAGCTCAGTGACTGTGAATGGACGGACAGATGCCACAGAGGGGCTGCAGGGACAGTCAGCAGACGGCTCATTACAGCTAAAAATAACCCTCTTTGTTGACTGAATCTGAGCAGCAGAGATATGAAAGAGTGGGACTGACTTTTGTCTGTGTTGCTAGACAAACACAACAATGAAAACATTCACATACACACCTGACCATTTTCACCAAAGTCTGTTATGCAAAGTCTCACAGATCGTTCTGTGCCGTTTAAAGGATAAACATGTTCATGAAAAATGATACCAGCTGCTTGGAGAGACTAATAACTGTCTTTTTCTTACCACCATCAAATGCAATCATTTTCAGTCCCCTCGAGACACATTACTGCTTACTATCTGTTGATTGTTATGCATAATAATAACAATGCAAATGTCTTTCTGGAGGAGAAGAGTTTGACTCGAAACACAGTGTAACCGAAACCTTTACAGACAGCAGGGAAGCCACTGCGTGAATGCAAGCGTCAATATTATTTCCTCATTAAGGAGTTTTTTCCCAGGCTCCAAAGGAATTTTTTTTCCTGCTTGAGAAACAAAGAAAATCCCCCCAATGATTGTGTTCATGGAGAGAAAAAGATGAGGTTGGTTGGTAAACAATAGCCAGTAACCCTCAGGCTTTTTCCTTTGTGCTGCGGGAGTAGAGAGGAAACAAGCTGTTGACTGAGATGAAACAGGATGACAGGTGTCAGATGAACGAAACGGGTGTCTGATGGTCTCAGAGATTCTCGATGGCAGCAGGGTACCTGGGCCAGGAGAAAGAATTCCACACCTAATGCAGGCTGCAGCAAACTCCATCACACAGCGTCAGCATTTCCAACACTATCACAAACAAACAGGGAGTGCAGCAGACACAGTGTGGGAAACTGATGACAAGTTTGATAAAGGTTTGTGAGACTGCCGTAGGTGTGAATCTCACGATGGGCTTTTCCTGGACCAGGAAACGGGGGGTTTTGATAGTAGAAGACAGCACGTAGTTTGATGTTTTAACAGGGGGAAGGGATTCATGGCAGTAATATACTGAACATTTTTCATTATTTATTCATTGTAATGATAATGCCAAATAAATGACTTTAAATATCCGATCTGAAATTATATCAATAAATAACTGCTATTCGTAACTTCAAATAACCTACACGTATGGGATAATAGGCCCATGGACACTGACATGTGGAAAGCCCCCCACCCCTTCTGATCATTTGTGTTTCCTTGTGACTATTTTCTGTGTTTTTGTAGTTGTTTTGCGTCACCCTGCTTTTGCTTTGTGGCCTTTTTGTCACTTTTGTGTCTTTGCAGTCATTTGCATAAAATTGCTGTTTCATTTTGTGGTTAGTCCAACAACTCATACACATTCTTACTCTGGTAGGGGTTGACCAATCAGATTCCAGGAGGGCTGCCCCTGGCCACCACTCTGGGCCCACCTCTGGTTTTCACAAAAAATGCAATGAATATAAGTAAAAACCATAACAATTTGCACACTTAACATCAGCTGAATTCTCTCTACGCGGCTGTATTGCGCTGTATTGATCTCCGTTCAGTGCTCGGAACAACAGGCCATTTCCTGTCTTGCAGCCCACGTGAGACATCTGATTTCCACCTCCAGCCTACTGCAGATGTTGGGCAGCAATGTGAAGTGAATCATCCAGGGGCTTGAAGCAACGTGTCTTCATGCATGCTAGCTCCTTTAATGAAGGCCAGTAAATGGATAAATTTTAATAGAGGGAGATTACCCAGATCATCATAATGTGACTCATTGTTTGATTGGCTGTTTGATTTGCTTACAGTGCACTCAGCAGCAAAGCAGGGAATACATCACAGTTATTTCAGTCACAATCAGTCCTGTGTTTTCTTTTTTGTCCCATCAGAACATTTGAAAGATCATTGAGGATAAAGCTTGTAAAGATGACTGAATTAGAATCTATAATCTTTTACAGCCCCTATCATAACATGTTATGGTCTTCCATTAAAAATTTTATTTATTGCATCTTTAGTTTTTCAAAAGGACGAGTGTATTCAATCTGAAAACCTGTCAGTCAAGAAAGTACCTCTGACTTGGTGATGGGAAAATACTCATTTCTTTTCAATGATGCATTGTTTTGGTTTCTCTGCTCCTTGTTTGGTTGAAAGTGACAGGCGATCCAGTCATTAGCGGTCAAAAGGTGTAATAAAACTTTTATTTCCCCAGAACTTTCTCACAGCTGCTGTTTTGGGATTAATGGCACTCCATTATGAAGCCCAGCTGCATTATAAATTTCCCAGCGTTGTAAGATTGTCTTATCATGAGAGCCAACCAGGGACAAACAACTCTATATGCAGACTGCTGTATTTGTCCCTGTTTAGACAGAGGGGATATTCAAGTACCCTGTGAACTGCATGGGAGCTGGATCCTCAAATAGCTGTTTTCTTTTAAGAACAGGATTAAGAACATAAGCAAATAGTCACAGGGTCTATAATTCATGTAAGTTCGTCTAAATGTTTAGAAGTGAAAGGGGAATTCTGAACAAAAGTCAGAGCTATCTTTGATCCTGCAGACCTATAGGTGAGACCTGGAACGGAGAGCCCTTCTTAAAACAAGAAGCTAAGGACCTTAATTGCAGAAAACAAAACATTTACTTCCTCTGAACTGTGTACGTGCTGCTGGGAAAAGCGCCGCAGTAGGTGATTCTGTCGGCTGGGTACTGCTGAGGAGGAAGTATGCACTCCATGTTCGTGCACGCTGCTGCTTATCGACCATTTTGTCACAAGAGCCATTGTTGTGATTTAAGTTTCTCATGGTGTGTCCATGTTTCCATCAGTCAGCTGCACTCAGGACACTGTGTGTGTTATACTTTCCTATAGAATATTGTGGACAATCATTAATCCAGTGTGGTTCATTAATCTGTGTTTTTGGAGTCCTTTTTCATTGAACAGGTACAAACAATCAAGTTGGCTGAATTCCATTTAGCTGCTTCTGCTGGCCTACTGTCATGACTTGCTGGGACACATGATGTGCAGCCAAGCTTTGTTCAAACCCACAGATGTTTGAAAGTTTCCAAAACTATGAAATATTGAATTTTAAGGAAATGTGCGCAAAATGATGCACAATACATCAATATTTCCTCTTGGGTTTGCATGTGTGGAAAATGTAAGCATTATACAGCTTAAATGAAGAGCCGGTGGAGTGAAAATGTTCAGGCATGGTGTTATTCTGCTCATATGTGTTTTAGCACATAAAAAACACCATATTAACAAGTTTAACTACTTGCTTTTTATTACGGGGGGTCTTTAAGGTGGAAACTTAATGTTATGCAGTTAAATATATGGAGCAAATATTGCATTAAAGAAGGGGTAACCTGTGTTTGAAATTAAAAGATGGACATAATCAGGACCTGATTAACCTGCCTGGAGGCCCTGGGGCAAAAAATTGTGCTTTCCACTTCCTGTCTGCTCTGCACAGTTTCCCTATGTCAGAATACTCCCTGGAGGCATATTTTGTTGTGGAGTAATATGATTAAACCCAAATTTATTTAGTAATATACAACATGCACACACATAACATTAGAATTATGTGAATGAGGAAGGTAAAACAAGGACCCAGCTCAAGCCTCTCATCATGATACTGTACTTTAATTGGTGCATATATATCCAACAAATGTCCTATTAAAGTTGCACAAACCAGTTGATGCACACTAAGCCTGGAACTTTGGGGACTATTGAGCTCTTGGGTCAACTTTGTTATCCATGTATGTAAAAGTTTAGTGAATTGACCTTAATTGATATTTTACATTTGCACTCTTCCCTATTTTGCTCCGCAACTGCTGCTCAACGATTTCCCTCAAGATCACATTTTATCTTATCTTATTTAAGTTCAGTCAAATGTTGTTTGTTCTTTAGTTTTTGTTTTTTCTTTAATTTCCTTCTAAAGCTGATATTATCATACTTTCTTGACTGAGTCTTCACTGTGACTGGATCACTTTTTACTTACAAAGAAAAAAGTCAATTTGGGTCACAATGCAAAGTTTATCTTTTCCAGAAGAAAAACAAACCTCACCCTTCCTGTATGGCAGGAGTAGCTAACCTGCTATAAGATGAGGAAATGTATGTTGATTCACTTCAAATGAATGAAACATGAAATTTATCAACAGAAGTTTACAGTAAACTACATAAAATACATTTACACCTACACACATTCAAATTAAATGAGATCAAGTCTAATCATACCTCATAACGCCGGCCCCTCAGGCCCCCCACTCAGCTAAAAAGTGAAATCTCATAGTTGTAAATAAAAGAGAGGTGTGCGATTTTTTTCTTTCCGTCACATCCCCTGCAGTGTCGAGTGTCGAGCTTAAGCCCTCAGGTGCTCCATTGTCCCACAGAACTCCCGGTTTGCTCGCTCTTTGTGTGGCAACGTGTCACGAGCTCCCACGCTGTTCTCATTCAGACATTACACACATTAACAAACAGAGGAGCTCTAATCCTTACCCTTCCTTCCCTCGCCCAAACTACAATTATGAGATTACTCTCACAAACAAGCCACGCACTCACACACACATTATTGGGGCTTGCAGTCATATTGTCCAAACTCTGAGGACTTGAAGAGACATTAAATCTTAGAGTAATAAACCAGAGAGCATCAAAGGCTCGGGTAAACAGTCATTTTCCAGCAAATGTTTTTCTTGCAGAGATATACAGTGGGAAAAGGAGTGAAGGGAAGACAGTGAGGGTGGTTTTGCAGAGACAGAAAAAGAAACAGGAGAAAAGAGTCCCTTATGAGAGAGAGGCAGAAAGTCCCTCTCGGTCCGAGCGGTGACCTTACACCGGTTAAATCCATATCAGTAACCCCTGGCTCACAGACTTGACATGGAGCTATTTCATTCCCATGACTGGGCTGCAGATATTTACCCACAATCCCACTGGGTCATGGAGCCAGTCTGTCCCAGCTGCACAGTGATACTTTGGCCTTTCACATCATGTCTCCCTGATCGCTGCTACATCAGAGGAGAGCAGATATCGCATTAGACATTTTTCTGTGTGTGGACTGCAGGTATTCACTGTCAGGGGGCAGACAGTATGAAATGGGATGAGCTAGAATGTAAAAAAAAAAAAAAAAAAAGGATTTTAACTTTGTTGTGATATATTTTCAGCATTGTTTGAATGTATAATGTATATGTAATATATATTAATTATATATTACATGGCTATTGAGGGTATTTTTCCGTCCAAAAGATGAATAAACCATTTTTTTCAACAAGCCCACATTGTGCAACATTAGCAATTTAAGACATTTGTCCCCTTAAAACATTTGGGGTTGGAGTAAAATATGCTCGGCTAGGCTAACAAAGTTCCACTCAGACAGTTGAAAGCTATTTATTCACTTGGTTTGTGTCTTTTTTAAGTCTGATTTTACTATCTTATGTGCTGAACAATGCCGTTGTGGTTGTGAATTGTTAGGTCTCTCTTGTTAATAAAGTTCTTTGAAAAGTCTTTTGTTCAGGTTATTTCATAACCCTGTCTCTGACAGATTACAGAGACAGGTACTAATTACATTTTGTGGTAGAACATAATTACTGTCTGGTTTCTGGTCTTTGGCAACATACTACTGTGTGTCCTTTACAGCACAAAATTCCTGGGGAGGTGTTCAGCAGATACTGATTCACCACAGGTTTTGATTACAGTGCAGCAGGCATTTCACAGCCGCCTCAGAGCGTCTTCTCGTGGATGGAATCTCACTGTGGGTCTTATCTGCCTATAGGGCACGACCCAGTATTGTCCACCTGACACCACTATATTCATAAGTCTTTATTCACTTAGAGTAGAATAAGGGTCAGAATACAAATAAGGACAAAGCATCAAATCACAGCATAAAATGATAAAATATAGGTTAAAATCGAGTACACAGAATACATAAAATCAAGTAAAGTCCAACATTTTTAAAAGAAATGCAGCAGTGTGTCAGCGTGAGGCAAAGCACAAAGCTTCAGACCTGTATCAGGAAGTCATAGCTAGTGAGAGGTAAAGTGAGGAGATCAGTTTTTAGCTTTCTTTTGAAAATATTCAGCGAGCTGCTTCCCTGATATCTGTACATAGTGTGTTCCAGAGCTTTGTCGGATGTCAGTTTTATTTTTATTTAACTTCAATAAATCATTGCTCATCCATTTATTTTTTGCCAAGAGACAGTTTGTAGTAGACTCTATAGCTGCAGCATCATTTGGTTCAGCACAGATGTACAGTTGTGTGTCATCAATGTAACTATGGAAACATACATTGTGCTCCCTAACAATGTCACCAAGTGGCAGCATGTATAATGAGAACAGTAATGGGCCGAGGCAGCTGCCCTGTGCAACCCCAAAACAGATGTCATGTTTCTCAGACACATGATCTCCAAGACTGACTCCCTTTGATGTTTGTTTGAAACCAGTTTAATACAGTCAGAAAACCAACCAAGTGATCAAGATTGATTAAGATATGATCAATCACATCAAATCACTGCACTTCAGGACAAGAACTGAGACTTTACTTTCATCTGAATTTAGTCTGAGGTCGCTGAGCCGTTTCAGTGCTGTGGTTTGTTCTAAAGCCTGACTGAAATTCCTCCAGAATGTTATTTTCTTCTTTTCTTTGTAGTTAATTTGTGTTGGAAGTATATTTTCCAGTATCTTACTGATGAACGAAAGGTTGGATATCGGCCTGTAGTTACTGAGTGCGTCACTATCTAGGCTGGGTTTCTTTAGTAATGGTTTTACAACAGCTGTTTTCAGTGCATCAGGGAATATGCCTGTTTGCAGAGATGTATTTCTAATCTTCAGGACATGATTTGACACACTGTCAAACACCCACTTTAAAAATGCTGTAGGAACATGTTCAACACATGAGGTGGAGGAGTTGGACGCAGTGACAGTCTTGCAGAGCTCAGCTAATGTAAAACAGGTGAATTTTCCCATGGTTACATCTTTTTTACAGGGTTTATTGAGCTCATCTGTGTTCACCTGAGCAGTACAGCACAAAAAACACAAGTTCTAGATACTACCACACACTCAGTGATGTTACAAACTATCTTGAGTGCCAATCGAGTGCACTGATCAAACTGCCACTACAGACAAGTATTAATGTCGGTGGCACTGCAGGGCAATAATCAAAATTTTAATTTCTTCTTTTGGTGCAAATTGTGACCAAATAAGTACATAAGTGAAAAAAACATCTGAAAACACAAACATATAAATGGATTTTAAAGCGAGGCTGTCACATCACATTTGTCCTCAAGTCACAGTAATGAACCACACCCTCACTTTGGAGCAGACAGGTTTCAATGGCAGCTTGTGTTTCACTTTTACCTCTCTTTGCTCCATTTCCTGTCTCTGTCCACAGTGTAATGTCTCAGAAAATGCCTCTGGGCTCTGTAACGACTGAAAAAGAAAATAGGAATGCCAAAATTGGAGCAAAATGGGCTGTGACTGGGAAAAGGTGACGCACCTAACTATAATGTTAGGTGGTGGCCCTTATTCTGCAGGAAGTGATTCAATGCTGGAGAATATGGTGCCCTTCAGTGACATCACTGCGCAAAATTTGGCTTCTCTGAATGTGTTTTTGTGTCACCGACTTCTAGGCTCTTTGTTTTGGCAAATCATCAAAACTGCAATGACATTAATCAAGGTTATCTTGTTGGAGTCAGCTTTATTTTTATACTTGACTGGAAGGCAATTTAAAACTGCGGGAAAAAGTGGATTAAAGTTACTAAAATGGCCTCTGGGAATTAAAC
Source organism: Chaetodon auriga (assembly GCF_051107435.1). Classification (NCBI taxonomy): domain Eukaryota; kingdom Metazoa; phylum Chordata; class Actinopteri; order Chaetodontiformes; family Chaetodontidae; genus Chaetodon; species Chaetodon auriga. The sequence continues at coordinate 13,199,774 of NC_135078.1, read as the reverse complement.
AAGCCTGGACCTCTGACACATGGCGCAGCCACTGGGTGTGTGGGAGTGAAATGACTGGCAGCTAAAAAACACTGGAGAGAAAAGGGAAAAGGAGAGAGTGGAAGAGAGGAATGGCTGTACGGCAGCGGACAGTGAATGACATCAAGATGGCAGAAACAAATGCAAAGGTAAAAGAGACCATCAGTGAGAAGGAGAAACCCGGTATGAAAGATGGAAGGTGGACAATGGACGAAGGAGAAGTGGAATAACAGAGTCCCACGGGAAATCCTAACAAGGGCAAGGCCACATAGTTCCCAAACACACTCAAACACGGCCTTTTTTTTCCTGGCTGCGCCTCAGGCAAGCAGCCTCAGTGTAACGTTGGGAAGCTAACATTTTAAAGTAACACATAATCCCCTTGAGAGGCTTTTGCATCCTCAAAACACAGCCTCTGATATAACCTTTTTCCATTTTCATTAAACTACATGTTCTGACAAAAATATCTTTTTGCATAATGGCTGAGACTTCACACGATGCAAGGAGTGGAATATTTTTCACACTAGACGGAGCACATAAAGGGTGGTATGCAGAGGGAGTAAGAGCTCTCTCTGCAGTAATTATCAAATATTTAAGGAACAAAGGATTGGTGTTCTCTGCCTCCCTGGGAACAGTAGCTCGGAGGTGTGTCGCACTACGTCTTAAGCCCCAACACGCTAAATGCATTCCTTTTGAAAGGGAAATCTGCGCTGTGGTAGCTATTCACAGCTGAAGCGCATTGTAAAACCAGCTTGCCAGTTTTAGCCATTTCAACTATAGATGCGACTGACAGTTTGTCAGATCAAAACACATTAAAAAATATGAATCAGGTGATCGTTTTCTGACACTTCTATGAAGAAGGTATGAGTAAGTTTTAGGTGCAGTCATTGCTTTGCTGCTTTGGCTTGAAATGACTGCTTTGTGGAGGTTCGATGAGCCTTGCTGTCATAGTCAAAACAATAACCACTAACTGAAAGCGAGGGAACGAGCATGGTCTTGTTTAAAAGAAACCGGAGTTAACTATCAGTAGTAGATGGGAAATTAACTTTGATCGAACTCATGGAAGCATTAACCTCTTGCCTCCTTTGCGCCCATACAGTTTCAGAATGGAAATCCCTTTTATACCACCAAACATCAAGCACGTGGAACAACACAAGACATAGCAAGTCAGATAATTCTACTTCCTGGTCCAACAGAAGAGGGCCAGCTGGTGTCTGTCTTGCAGTCTTTCGTTGCTCAGTCACTCTCTCTTTTTCTCTTCTTAGCTTCTTCTCTCATCGTCCTCTTGGATCTCTCATGATGTTCATACTGAGAATACTGAGCTCGTGTCTTCTTGTACTCCAGCCAGCACAAGTCACGTAGTGCAGGAGCAGATATTGAGGGCATGGGCTGACAAAGAAAGATGTACCATTCTCTTTATTACAAGTCAGTGTAGCATCAAAATGATTTTGAAGCTGTTGTTTTGAGGTAAAATAGGTAAAATAGTTGTATTTTGTTGCTTTAAAGCGTGAAATATTGTTGACTCATTCACACTCTCAGAGTTATTCACTCTGCGGACTGCGTGGCTCCACCATATCATCAAACGGCTCACTCGTTTGCTCATTTCCATGGCAACTACAGGACTTTGTCACTTAAAAATTTTTTGGGTTAGACTTTCAGAAAATAGCTGCTGAGAATAATAATAAGCATGAGGTCAGTGCAAAATCAGGGCAAAATGGATGCTGGAGCAGCAAACATTGGTGCAACTTTGTCTTTGGGAGTTTAATTCAACCCCCCCCTGTAAACAAAAGGAGGAAGTGGCCCTGTGTGACTGGTTTGCAGGGACTTCCTGTTTGTGATTATATGTCCAAAAACAGAACCAGGGTCTCTGGACCTCCCACGACTCCGTTTCACTCAGGGCCGGAGAACCACTGACCCGCTGCGTCTGGCTGTCCGCACATTGTGCTTACGTAGCCACGCCGCCACAATACTGGGAAGCAGCTGCAGTAGACATAAAAGTGACAAATGTATGCTGTTAATGGAGTGAAACTCACAAGCTATCATTAGAGTAATTAGCTTAATGGGTAGTAGCACAGGAATCAGTCCTAATGGCATTTTAACTTGCTGGGTCCATAGTTTTGACAGGTTGACAGCTTGACCTTATTCCCATTAGGTGGAAAAAATTGTGAGTCGTGACTGTTTTTCCTTTTATTAACAAGCGGCTAAAAATTAAGATTTCTCCAATGACAGGTTGTGGGATGGGAAATTCAAATTTGCTCTGTCTGAAATCACTCCCTTCACCTTGGTGCATTATATTTATTTAAAGTGTTATTGACAAAATGTAAGTAGACTCATTATGCAACAGAATTATTACCAAAACATTAATATGTAAAATGCATTTTAATGTTGTAGCTGATGGAGCTGGAGGCAAGTTTAACTCAACTTCATATAAAAGTTGAATCTAGAACAATGCGTTGTATTTTATAAGCAGATCTCATGTTTATGTACAGTCAATGGTGTGAAGTTTACATTCACTCAAGTACCACACTTACAGTTTTGAGGTACTTGTACTTTATTTCAGTATTCCCATTTTATGCTATTTTCTGCTTCTAGTTCATCATGAAGTAGCTCCAAAAGGTTTGTCACACATTAAGACTGTACTTCAGAGCAAAACTATCCCAACAATACATTTGCTACCAAGACTCTCAGCAGCCACCTCCTTCCCTTAACCTTGCTACTGCAGGAAAGCAGGAGCCAAAGACCCTCGCCTGCATTTCCTCACATTGGGCAACATAATCTACAATTTAACAATAAAGTCAGTAAACCCTCCTCCCCGATACCGAACAATATAGCAACACCAGGATGCATTAATCCATGTTTGAAACACTAAGGAAATAATACGGCCGCAATACAATGGCCTATTTTCCTTCCCTCAGGTATGCTTTGTATTGAAGTGGACACTGTGCTTTTAAGAAGTGTCGCAGTGGTGGATGTGATGTATATTTTAACAATAAATCAAATGCCTGGTGTTGAAGGTATTGACCCTGTATGAGCCAGTTTTGTTTGCTGGGAAAAGGAAATACAGACAAAAGAGCTGACTGAGCTTTTGAGCAGGATTCTTCAGCCGTAATGGGATTCATTTACTGGAAACAAGAAAAAGATGAAATAAGAAGAGAGGCGAAACGATCGATTATGCAGCTGAATGTCACCTTTCAGGGAACGTTTACATTAAAAGCAAGTGAGTGTTAAATGTTTTTAAAAGGCCAAAAAATATATATTTACAACTAATCTAGGTACACAGATGACAAAGTAGATGGAAGTATATCGTATGTTGGTTTTACCTCCAGTATTTTCCAGCTCATCTCAGTTCGAAACTGGGATACAGATTCATCTTCACTGGGTAAAGCTTTATTTTAAAGGTCTGTAACATCCTAATAATTTCCATGGAAGTAGAGCTGAAACTATCAGTCAATTAACCAATTAGTTGATCAAGAGAAATTTAATCAACAACTGTTTTGATTCATCGTTTCAGTCATTTTTGAAGCAATAGCAACAGATTTTCTTGGTCTGGGTTTTTCAAATGTGGGATTTAATGCTGTCTTTGTCATATACGATAGCTAATTGGATATTACTTGGATTTTGGACTGTTGGTTGGATAAAATAAGAAATTCAAGCGAGTCACATTGTACTCAGGGAAAATCTAAAGGCAATTTTTATGAATTTCCAACATTTTATAGACAAAATAGTGAATAGACAAAGTGGCAAGCAGATTAATCACTAATGAAAATAATTGATAGTTGCAGCCCTACAAGGAAGTTCATAACTAATTATAAAATGTCAAGAGGCAAACTCCATTTCAATCCAAGAAAATCTTCGTTTGGTCTTTGAAACTTAACTCTCCACATACTGTATGTTGAATGTTACACTTGCATGTATACAAAGCTCACTTTTTTGCACATTCAGCAGAGCTGCTGCATCGAGTAAAGGACTCCACAAGGAGTTACATGGAATGATGAATAGGAAATCTGTCTGTCTTTTTCCTATAAGTAGTGCCAGATTGCACAGGTCTTTCCAGGAAACGTCTGGGAAATTATTCAGAAATGACAGACCAAATAAAACTTTACCTTGCTGGTTGCACAATTGAAACATCATAGTAAAAACACAAAAATGAATGATTAATGTAAAGTGAGAAACGCATCATTTTAATGACATAGTGTACATCACCCTCTTCCTTGTCTTTCACGGACCTTTAGCTAAACTGGCTTCAAGCTATCTTGCTCAACTAATGAGAGTCCCACAGGGGGCGTGAGGGTACAAGGGTCAATTCTCTCTCCATCCATGAAACTTGTTACAGGCCTGTGAATTTGTAAGCAGTAAACAAGAGTGTATAATTAGAAATGGCTTGGTGGTGGAAAAGAAACAAGACCACAGGGCCCTGAAGACGCTTCTTCTTTGGGACTGCTGGGATCCTACAGGGCCCCTGAAGATGCTCGGTGAGAATCTGTGAGAGACATTTGGAGACGTCAACACAACAGTTGTAGTGGAAGAATCAGCACTCGGGAGCCAAACAGTGGAAGCGGGTGTGTTGATGGGTGAGGGGATTAGAGCAGCTCAGTTTTCAGGGGTCACTTACTGTAAGTGTCTGCAGGAAACCTGTCTCGCCCTTTCAAGATGAAGCATACAAACAATAAACACATCTCATTGTGTGTGTGTGTGATGTGAAGCATGACTGTGACGAGGACAGTTGTTAACACTTGTGCTGATGGGTATACGATCTGCTTCGGTCCCAATGAGCTTAGCTGATGGTCCTTGGGAGATGGAGAGTGTTTATGTGTTCCTACATTCTGAAGAACATGGCTACTGTGTTTTATTTCGAATCAGTCCCACAAACTCTGTCCTACTGTGCACCAAATGGATGTGGCTCTGATGATTGTCAACAGGTGTTCTGGAAAACGCCACACAAAAAAAAATCAACAAACCAACATAGAGAAGCTGTACAAAGAGTAAATCCTTTGTAATAAAATAATTCATTTTACGTCACAAGTGTGCGACGATCTAAAGAGAAAAAATCTGAAAATTAGTAACATCATATATCTAATTTTCTTTCTACATCTTTTTTATTTCCTGCATTACTTCACATACAGTTATGACACCACATTAATAATCATTGAGATGACGGTTGTCCACAACCGTTTCTTCAGTGCTGTTATAGACACAAAGTACTTTGCATGATAGTGAGTTACATGTCGTGACTTGTGCCTTACGCACCACATCTGCCGCCGCAGGCTGCCTGCTGCCCGGCGCCCACCCACACTCTTTCTTAAAGGCATGACAGAAGATTTTTTATGCAAAGTGGTATTAACAAAGTACATTCCCTGCAGAAGGTTCATTCATGAAGTACAGTGAGCGCAGCAGCTGAGTTTACATTACAAACATAAGTCAGATCAGATAAGTGAGACTGGATACATTCATGATTATACTGTATTTATATATGTATATATATAATTCTGTGGTCATTTATTAACATCTGGCCAGGGACTCCTGCTGAAAAAAAAAAAACTGCTGAATAGACAGCTTTTAATACAGGGCTGTTTGCACCAATACGGCATTTCTGAAGACAAGCACCTGGTCAGTTAGCATGCATTTACCACGACATGTACAGGTGTTGAGCACTTTAGTGTGTTATGTGAGTATGTCTGTGAATACATGACAGTACATGCTACAAGGACAAATTCATTGTTAATCTCTTTAACAAAAAGAAAATAAAGTCAGTCTGATTCTTTTAAAAGTCCCCTCCACACATGTTTTAAGACATATTAAAATACTTTGTTTGGAATAATGATTTGTTTGATGTGTTTTTTTTTTCCGATAAAGAAAGTACTTACAAAGTCTTTCAAGTTCATCCACTCTTTCTCCATCATTAAAAGAAATGTAACTGCATACTGGACAATGATTGGCCTCCAAAGTAGTTGTGATGTCTCAAAGTCCTGCTCATACACACACTCAAATTCAAGGTGAATACAGAGAAATGTTCCCCCCTCAGACTCTGCACATCGTTCTGCACAGCGACGGTCAAACATTCAGGTGTAGTAAGAAGAAGTAAGTGTTGGAGAATAAAACACATGTTAAATCACAAGAGGACCATAACAGGGAATGAGCACAGGTTTTTCAGACTGCTCTTCATCATGGTGCACAATACTGCTGGTTTTCTGTCATACCACACAGTTAATAACATTCAGTTAACAGCATTCTGGATATACTATAATACCTCATCAGGGACCTAAAATGACAAAAACCATGACTATAATGACAAATAATCAGCTATCCATGCATCACTCGTGATGAAAGCTAGTGGATTCACAGATTGTACTGTAGTTCTCTGATTTGATCCAACCCCGAGCAGCTGTCTCTGTTTTTGAGGCGGATAAAATGGAACAGGTCTCTCCATCTGTGCAGCGCCAGTCGAGGGGTCAGACCCCAACCCCCAGGTCAGCACAATGAGAAGGAAATCAACACAAATCCTGTTTACTCTCCACCTCACAATGTGATACAATAAACACATTTCCCCCCTTTCCCATGAGCTACAGAACAATAGGGTATTTAAATGAAATGCGGCTTTTGAAGGCATATGTTTGAAGGAGGGAGGAATACTTTTTTGGTTAATAGTTGTTAGTTTGCCACAACCAATGAAAGTGTAAGTGCTGTCATCTCTCTGTGGTGCAGCAGCAGGTGAGTCGTACTCACCTGGGAGGTGACTGACAGTGTGAAATAGTCAGTGAGTGTAAATTGATACCAGCGAATGACCCCAATAGAGAGCAGGGTCGAGACTCAGGTCAAGCTTGGCATGAGAGTCCAGTGTTTAATGTCGAGTGAGGCCACACACCATCTGTTCATTTATCCAACAGGAAAAACAAAGTCTGTGTTTACAGGTGAAGAACGATATAAGGAACATTTACAGGAAGGTTCAATGTTGACTTGAAAATGAATTCCTGACCTCGGAAACAGAAGCTGTCTAGCAGCAGTCTCAGCGCAAAGTCCATTTAGTCCCTGGCTTTCAATCACAAAATATCACCTAATTTTCCACCACCTGTTATTATATAGAGAACAATGCAGATTCACAACCCCGAATGCAGGTTTCATCCTTTAAATGCTTAAATTAATTGAGCGATTGAGCTCAAATCGGGGTGCGTTAATAGCCAAACAGCCAAAGCTGATTAGGAGATGAGCACACTGATACATTTACATGACAATACCCATATAGTATGGCCTTAATCAGACGATAATCATGTTATTAGTGTGCATGCAGACAGACTGATTCACATGTCGATTACACACAATTAGAAACCATCTTTTCATTGTAACCTCCACCTCCTCGTTTAATATTTTCTCTCCATCGCAGCCTCTTCCAGCACTCCTACGCTCTGTCTGCCCTCGGGGTTGAAACGTCTGCTTGATGTTTTCTTTCTTGTTCTCTGGCAGCTGTTTTACCTGTAACGTTGGCAGTGTCTCTGTATGTCAGTCTGTGGGTTATAAAAAAAAACAGGGCCTGTCTGTGTTGACAGAGACAGTTACCACCTCTGAGCGATTCACAAGCCAGAATGACTGTATCAAATAACGCTTAATAGTTTTGTCAGTTATCCTACAACTAAACTTAATGTATTAGGAAGATGCGGTTCACTATCTGCTGTCTATAATTACAGTGTCTGTAAAAACTGCCAATTTTAGCCTCACTTCATTGACTAACTGTGTCAGATCAGCCTTTAAGGTGCTTTCAATGACCTATAAATCAGCGAATGCTCTTACTCTTTCATATCTTTCTGATCTCATCATATCTTATATCCCTTTGCTCTCAGAGTGCAGTTCTCCTGTGCATCCCCAGAGTTAAAGACAAGCCAGCTGGGCGCACGGCCTTTTCCTGTCCTGCTCCCTTCGTCTGGAATAACCTCCCTGTTGATATCAGACAGTCTGGCTCTGTTGGGGTTGGAGGAGTTTTTCCTTATCCAAACTGAAGGACAGAGGGTGTCGTGCGGATTGTGAAGCCTCTCGAGGCAAATTTTGATTTGTGTTTCTGGGCTACATAAATAAAATTTACTTGACTTGACTTAAAAGGTATTCTTTGGAAGTTTGCATGTTTTATTTTTTTTTTACAACATTGAATCAAAGTGCTGATCACCAGAACAAATATGACAAAAGTAAAGGCAGATCTCATATACTTTGTTTTATGTTACTTGCTTTTTTTTATTGTCTATTCTATTTTCATTTGAACATTTGTTTATTGGTGTTCTATTTGTGTAGCATGGAAAGGTCTGCAAGTGCATTTCATTGTGCAAATACACCTGGACAATGTCTGGAAAGTCCCATTTCTAGTATATCAGAAGAACATGAGCAAAAAGTCTACTTCTGTAGATCAGGGTAAAAAAAAAGGTGACTTTGATTTAATGTAGTAAACAATAAAACATGAGCGGTTTTTATATGTGCTGTAAAGCCCATAGTTTCAACATTATTGTGAAATGTAGTTGATGGAATACTGGATTGTTTGTGGCTCCAGGAAAGACAATAAACTCTGTTGTCCCCAGGAAAGGTCAGTTTACTTGCTTATTCTCGAGTTTTGGCCCAAATCACATGTTCCTCGTGAGCGGACGAGGCTCGTTCAGTTGTTATTTTACTGTAGATGTTCAAGCGCTACATTATTTTGAGCACTTTTTAGTGCTCAGAGTAATGAGAAGTAAAGCAGAGGTTAACCTCTATGGTAAACTGCTGACCTCATGTTAGACAAGGTAAAACTTGTGTATGTGACTTGGCAGCGGTTACCTGTGTGAAGCTGCTCAGGCTGCGTTCACAGACCACCTGATAGGAATCTGCTCCTGCTTCTGCTGACTCTTCAGGCTGGAGTGAAAACTTACATGTCTGTCAGCATTTATTTATCAGTGCATAAGATCCTAACAGCTAACAGGCCAGTTCCCAGGCTTTGTCAGTTCGTCCCGCCCTGATGCATGACAGGTTTGACTGATGTGGGCACTGAAAAGATGGATCTGGCTGTATCGGCTTCTCTATCTTATTTGCTGGAATTACATTTCATGCATAGAAGAGTGTTTCCCTCAGAACTGTATTCTTGAAAACCCTCCCAAACAACAATTAAACAGTTGTTACTGTGTTTTTTGCAGTGGTTTACAGAGAGACAAAGACTGGACTGGCTGCCAAATTAAGTACCAAAAGTAAAAGTACTCACTATGCAGAATGGCCTTTTACAGAATAAAACATACTATATCACAGGATTATAGTTTCATTAATATGTACAGTCACTGATGCTGAAGCTGGTAAAGGTGGAGCTCATTTGATGTCATTATGTTCTAAACTGCTGGGCAGGCAGTGGTCTACCTGCTGTGTAGTGGTCTGTTATAGCCATATAGAATTTATCAGTTGGTTTTTATACATCTATGGTTGATTTATATTTTCCAGTAATGATCTGAACCTGCAAAGTAAGTAAAGCTATCAAATGAAAAGTGAAAGTACAGCGTTTGCCTCCTAAATGTAGCATAGTGGAGAACTACTATGAAGCAGCACAAAAAGGAAGGAAATACTCAAGTAAAATACAAGTAACCCAAAATTGTACTACTTAGACACCTTCTACACAAACACTAACACAGTAGGGAAAGTACCTGCTGTCTCAAACTGTTTCAATAAATAAACTGACTGATTGTGAGCCGCCTCCGCTCAAAGAAAGTAACACCAACTCAGATAACTTCTTGAAAGACATTACATGAGATGAGATGGGATGAGATGAGATGGGATGGCTCAGACTATTTGCTGGACTAATGCTGATGAACCTATCACTGCGTGGGAAAACGCCCGAGAAATAGTCTAAAAAGAGACAAAACTTTCGCACTATCTCTTCATCGAGTTGTACAGCTTGTGCCTGCCGAAACTTCTAACTGTGCGTGTGTGCGTGTGTGTGTGTGTGTCAGTGTGTGAGAATAACGCCCCTCGATGCGGAGCGGCGGATGGAGAAGCGCGTCCCTCAAGTCATTTCCAAGCCGGGATCTGAAGTGACAACATCCCATGCTCGGAGTCCACAGACGCGCTTTACTTTCTCTGCGTGGACCCACTCGAGGATGAACTGAAAGTTGTTGTATTTTTTTTTTTTTTTTTACCTGACGGAGAGGAAGACACAATATCGGATCTATGAGAAAACCCACGTGGATTTGTACAACCATTTTAAAACAGAAGGAATGCATATGTTCTTTGCGAAACTAACTTTCTTGTTGTCGCTGATAGCACTAACACGAGGTGAGTGGCGGGCTGGGATTCCCTCTGAATGCTCTCTGCCTCATCAACATGTAGCCTCACACTTATTTCCTCTTTGAGGCTCAGAGTAGGGTTTGATTTGAACTTGTTGCATTCACGTGGTTTGTAAACTCATGCACTGAAGCTGAAGTAGAGCAATTTCCCCCCAACTTTCTGGACTGCAGGCTTCCAAACTTCACTGTTCATTTACATACATCAAGTTTATTTATATGTCTTCAGGCACCTGTTGCCATTATCCCTAAACGTGTCTTCCCACCAATTCATGCTTTTCATTGCTTTAGTGCATGCCTTTGCAACTTGGATTCAGCAGTTTTGTTTTTTTACATTATTGCAAAGCCGTGTCACTCCCCGAATGCCACATTCTTTCTGGGACAGCTGCAGAAAGGAGCATGCATCTGCCAAGCTGGTGCCAAGTCCCTGTTCGCCACAAAAAGTGCAGTTTGAGGTGGCGAGAGTCACACCTAGACCTCACATTCATGGAGTATTACCTGTGCTGTTGTTCATTTTCCTGAGGAACAGCGCTGCTTCACCCTGAATGAGTGTTATACTTTAATAACTGCTGGATCCAGAAGTTCGTAGAAGTTTTAGCAAAGTGCAGGTGTATTAAAACTTTCCATTTGCAGGTCTAAGATGCTCCATGCCCACGGAGTTGTGTTTGAAGCAGGGGACTTGTGAACCCAGCCCAGATGGAAATGGAGAGTGCAAGTAAGTTTCAAAGTGTCTGTGTTGAACTCGTACGTGGTGATGAACACCTGCAGAGGAGATCTGTGGGAAATATGTGAGATCGCAGAGTTTAAGATGACTCAGATGTTTGGTTGACAGGTGAGCGCTCACACCAGTGCTGCTATTTCTGGGAGGCAAATGGTCAGAGAGCTGAGACAGAAATGAGTGGACATTGATGAGGACAGGGGTCACTGTGAGACAGAGTGTGTGTGTGTGTGTGTGTGTGTGTGTGTGTGACTGCCACTACACTCCGCAGCCAAACTCTTGCAGCCCTAAATCTTGCTTTTCTTTTCTTTCACGGAGCGACAGCTGGGGTTGCCAGAAGCTCGGCGACCATTGTTCTCCGCTGCGATTAATTCTGTGTGACTAATCTGGGTGAGGCTTCCCAGAGAGACCCTCAGACCCTGTCGTCCTACCCACCCCTCCTCTCTCCTGGGATTTTTGTCCCCTCCTCAATGGCTCTCAGTGCTCTCTCTCTCTCATTCCCCTGGACAGATGGCATAGGGTAGATGTTCTCTAACCTGCTTTAAAAAATGGAGACAAGGACTTTCATTTTGTCTTCAGAGTTTGGTATTTGGAGATTGTTTTCAGTCCTCATGTAAACCAGTAAGCTTCAGCTCTGCCCAGAACTCGTTTTTACGACAATAGATCTACTTTGCGCCGGCCTCTGTTTCCACCCTGGCATGAGCAGCAGCAGCCAGTGTCGTCTTACTGCCGCAGGGCTCGGTGACCGGGCGAATGACTGGGCCGACCGGGTCACAGCTTCAGGACTGTAAGACCCAGGCAGCCACTCTGGCCCCCCGCCACATCTTAATTTGGTCTGCTTGTGTTATTCACCCCTCAATCACACACTCACCGACCCCCCCACCTTCCCCACCTCCTCATTGGGCTACAAAGCCATCATTGTGCCCCTGCACTGTCCTCCTCCCCAGACTTCTCCAATTAAACATGGAGATGGACATCCTTGCAGGTTTAAAAAGGTTTGAGCAGGCACAGTTTGTGACTGTGTGTGTGTGTGTGTGTGTGTGTGTGTGTGTTTAAAATGCTGTTCTCTCATTGTGTCACTGTGCCACCAGAGGGCTGGGAACTCTTGGGAAAAAGTTCAGGTTCATCAACTTTGTCCAGCAACATATGCATAGCAGAAACTTTATGACTGATTGATCGTTTAGGTTGTTTTTCAAGCAAAAAGTAGTGACAACATTCTAAAATATTCTCTGGTTCCAGCTTTCCAGCTTTGTCATATGTGATTGCTGAATATTTCTTGGTTTTGAACTTTTGGTTAAAGTTAAAGTTAAAAAACAAACAAACAAACAAACAAAAAAGACATTTCAAGACATCACTTTGTGCTCTGAGAAGTTGTGATTGGTATTTTTTCACCATTTTTTTTTTTTTCGTTCATTAGTTAATGAAAATAGATATTTTGCATCTAAAACTGATGAATTTAGGCTTTGCTGATGTGGAAGGTCCTTGTGTGCTCCTTGTGTGTGTTACTAGACGTTCACCCATCAACAAGCAGCCCCGTCTTTGTGCACATGAACCTGATCTCTTCTGAGAGGTAACGCTTTAGAGTTGACCCTCAAAACATCAGAAGTAGTCAAAGTGATACTGAACCAAATTTACGGAGGCGAGAACACAGTGAAGATGTTTTCCTGGTCTGCTCTACTTATTTGAGTTTTCTGGTTTGTATGCGTTCTTGGTACAAAATGCTGTTACAGTGAAAAGGCCCAAGTCTTTCGAACTTCATGCCCCCACTGTCAGAAATTTTTGCCATCTCAAGCCCAAGCCAAGATAAGGCTGATGACACCCCCCAGGATTATTTTATGATGTCCACAGAGGACATCATGGGAGCATTTTTATAGGCTCAATATGACGTCACTCCTTTTACAGGAACTTTCTGTGAGCTTTCTCCAAGATCAGTGAGTCAGTTGTGCATCTCTTGTGAGGCAGCGCGGTTGGAGGTACCAGGGACTGAGAGCTGAGCAGAGCCAGACTGAGAGAAATCATTTCAATCAGGCGGAGGTGGAGTTTTTAAACTAAGCGTGAGGCTTTTCGTGTAACTCTTCATGGAAAGGTGTAAAGGTCTGATAGCGTCGAGTGTATAACTTGACTAATGCAGTAAAGGGTTAATGGATATATTTTTCATGAGTTAAGTGTTGTCCTGCTGCGCTTGGTGGAGGACAAGCAGTTGTTTCCTAATGAAAGCAGAACCTCACTTCATACTTGACAGAATTACCTCCGTCAAAAAGCTGCCACTCTTGAGCTCAAGTGTTGTGTTCGAGGTCAAGTAAGTGGCTTCAGTGGCTTTGGATGCTTCAGTTTTATATAGTCTGTCAGAGATGCCTACTTGACATGCCATGCCATAAATACCATCTCCTCCTCATATCTAGCCTGCCTGGCCCAGTGAGGTTCTGACTGGAGGCTATCTCCAAGAGCTTCAAGGAGGCCTCTCATTTACTGCGGAGGCTTGGCAGCAGGAGAGAGCAGTGACAGAGCCGAGCCAATCCAAACTAGGAAAAATAACTCCCAAATTCCAGTGGCACAATGACCAGAGCAGAGCGTCTCTCCACCCAGAGAGCTGAGAGATGTCGGGCCAGCTCGGGGTGGGCGAGGAAGGACGCTGCAGAAAGATCACATACCTTCATCCTCAGCTAGTCAGTGTGATGAAAAAATGCAACTGATTTCTGACAGCCTGTTGATCGCAGGGAGTCACGTGATGAGTTTTTAGGATCGACTTTGGCCGGATGAGGCCAGTCTCGAAGGATGCAAGCGTACCACAGAAATTCCTCAACAGAGAGAGATAATTTGGTTCTTGTCCTGTTGGATACAAAGACCTGAGCTGTTCGTACTTCAGGTAGACAGCTCAGACAGGAGGGAAAACGTTGTTGCTCATGCTCATGTTGCATGATTGTGAGTTTTTTCATGTGTTTTTTTTTTCCAACAGCATCGTTTGAGCAATAAAAAGATGTCTGTAAAATCCATTTCACCTTTTGACAAACTCATCCGATCTTACCCGTGCCTCAGCATTCGCTACACAAGCAGCCACTGTTTCCTAATTTTCACATTTCGATTTGGAAATACCTGATAAATCAATCAAATGCCTCCATTTCTAACGTGATGCTTGACAGCTTTCAATACTGTATGCTACATGCCCATTTCTAAAACAGTATTGAGGTTGGATACTCATCAAACTGACAACACGTCTAAATTACATGTGCCAGCATTATTTTTAGCGTCGGATTGCAGATTGCACAGGCGTTGCCCTCGATATGTGTTTCTTTTTCATTGCTGTGAGTGCAGAATTTTGATGTGTTTAAATGTTTGAACGTGCGTCTGTGAGGATTGCAGTCTTTCGAGATCTAAAAATGTGACAGCTTCTATTAGGATTTTCAGATTTTTCTGTGATTGCATTAGATGACAGTCTATAATTCCTGGCTGGTATGTGCAGCCACTGCTACAGTATACACCCACTTCAATGAAAGTGAGCCCTTGTGTCTGTGGTTTGGCGGATTCCTTAATGGCACCTCTGTTTGCGCTGGTCAGATGAGTCTATCTTAACCCCCCCCCCACACACACACACACACACACACACACACACCTCCATTCAGACTCAGGAAACAGCCTCGGAGTGGCCCAAGGGAAGAAAAGGTGCCGTATCTGATCATATCATCACACAACGAGAAACACACAACGCAAGGCTTTTATATGGCCGCTGCCGCCGGTGTTGGGTTCCCTTTGGCAAGAGTCTGCTTGGTGAGAGGGCTGATCGTCAGAGTGTTCTGGCTGAATGTAGTGACTTGGTGGTGGAGAACCTCAGCGCTGAGGATTAGTGATATATGAGCCTCCCTGGTTGGCATATGCCAAGACAAATCAGGTAAACTTTGATCGCAGACCGAGAGGACTGACAGTCAGTATGTGCGTGTGTGTTTGAGACAAAGACACTGGGCATACTCCAAACCACACTTCCTCATTTCTGTTTTTTCTTTTAGCCAGACCACCTGTCTGTGGGTTATAGTATAACAACTTAGAGAGACGTGCACTCACACAGCAGCATGCTTCATAATACCCATGATTACTTGTGGTTTTGCCCATTCAGCTCCACACAGGAACAGATCGACTTTGTCTGCCAGGTGCGCTTTTAGCTTTCGGTCTGCCTGATACGGTCACTCACAGGATATTTAGGAAAAAGTAGTGTGATGCCTTTGTTGTGAAACAGAGCAGTTTGTTCAGTTAAGCTGCAATGCAGATTCAAAGACTGATAGCAGTCACGGCATCTGTTAGGCAGGGAAAAAATGACAGTGTCCTCAAGGCTTAGAAGAGTTGTTTTGGCCTACTTTTAATGGTGACAATTTGGTATAGGCTATAAAACGTGGAGGAAGTTGTGGCTGTGAGCCCCATTATTTAGCCTATACCAAATTTTGGGGAGCACAGTTGTTCGATTTTGTCTGAGGGGGACCCACAGACCCAGACAGTAAAAACCCTGCACGAAAGAACCAACAACTCTCCTTTCATCAGGGCTCAAGTGTGCCACCAACCAATGTTTTAACAGTATTTTTTCCTTGCTAACAACATATGCAGCCTAACCAACAGACACCTGTGAGTTACATTTACCTGGTACCATATTAAAGCCAACAGGTAATTTGGCTAACTCACAAAATAAATGTATATCCAGCATCTGAAATTTACACGCAGTGTAGTCCTGGTCTTGACTTATGGGGGACAGTTGGGCAATTGGAGGATGCAGTGATGGGACATTCTGCCTAAAGCCTTGAAGTCACCGCGTACAGTAACAGGTGCAGTGTCCAGTTTCAGCTACACCTTCAGACACCCGTAAAGCCTTAAAGTGGTTCCCATGCCTTGTAAAGTAGGCAGTGGCAGAAGTCATTAGAGCTGCTATGACTCTCAAGACACACACGCATGCACGAACACACACACACACACACACACACACACACACACACACACACACACACACACACACACACACACACACACAGGGTTGTTCCCTGGGGGAGCTGGCTCTTTCCCATGGGCTGTGTCCATAATAATAATGCTCCCAAATAAACAAGGTCTCTAATGAAGTCTGCCAGATGTGGGCTGGCCAGGTCAGCTCTCCTGTACGATTAGAGAGGAAGGAAAGGAAGGATGGATGTAAGGAGAGGGAAAGAGGGGCCGTGTTTCCCCTGTAATTTCTGTTGCTAGTGGGGATTTGGTGGTAACTTTGGTTCCAGTTCCACAACAAACAACAACCCTGTTTTTGTGTGCCAGCTTTGGTTTTAGTGGAAGAGCTATTTTCATTTCTATGTGCCCAATTTGTGTGATGGAAGCTGAATTCATGTCTGTATTTTAAAGTGTTGATTTTCTGTACCAGTGGTGGCACAGTTGTCACTGTGGTGAGCCACTATATGCTGCTGGGAAAACACAAGAGAGGGTACAAGAAAGGGAGGGAAGTGTGGAAGAAAGCAGAGGAGAGAGGCCCGCCTTGGGCAATGCTTTTAAAACAGATCAGACAAGACTAAAGGGGACTTAGCCCAGGCACAGAACCAAACAGCCAGGAAATGAGAACGGGTGGTGGGAGACGGGAGGGGCGAGGGGAGGGAGGCCAGAGGTACAAACATGCTCCACTAGCACAGTTTGACTCCTGGCTGAAAGCTCTTTCTCACTCAGAGAGACACCTGAGAGGGAGAGAGAGAGAGAGAGAGAGAGAGAGAGAGAGGGATTTTTTAATACCAGCCTTAAAGCATAACTCTGGTTCATGACAGTAAACTACGCTAACTTGGTCAAGCTCTCTGGTGGTCTCATGGCTCGTGTTTGTAGCCATATCAGATTTCATTTATTCCACCTCGGACCCACTTTCCCCAGACATTAGCAATTACTTTGGCAAGTACAGTATTATCATAACCAATAGAAATAATGATGATTCCAATTATGAAAATATGTTCCGAGTTGTAATTTTTCCTTAACTAAAAGCCTAAACCCTTTTCTTATTTTTCACTCAAACCTATAAAAAGCTGGATAAACAAAGAATTAGTCTGAAATAATCCTAATTATTATGACATTTACAGAGTTGGAAACAGACACTGATTCTGTCTCTCACAGAGCTTTGCAGAGCTTTAACTGAATAAATGCACAACCTAATTCACTAAGCTTCTTAAAATGGATACAGACTGGGGCCCGTACAGCTGCCAAAATCTGTGCACTCATTCCAGGTTTTTATTTGTATACAGTGCACATGTGTAGCCTACATATTACGTTCAAAGCCTCTGTCCCCATCTGCGTGTGACCTCAGAAAGATGGCAGATGGCAGATTGGCTCGGCACTGAGGAAAGCCCCTTCAGAGTGACGCCTGGCCAAGGGTCAGATGTCACCACAACATCTGCTGCAGGCTCGAGCCACCGC
The DNA here is from genome assembly GCF_051107435.1 of Chaetodon auriga. Taxonomy (NCBI): domain Eukaryota; kingdom Metazoa; phylum Chordata; class Actinopteri; order Chaetodontiformes; family Chaetodontidae; genus Chaetodon; species Chaetodon auriga. Next base: position 13,182,356 of record NC_135078.1, on the reverse strand, counting down.
CCGGTCCTGTTATGCATCCCATCAGTGTCGCAGACCTGTTGCCACGGGCTACTGCGGCAATAGAAGAAGAGACGGCCCAGAAGTGAGCGCAGAGGAGAACAATGAGGGCTACTGGGCAAGGATGACAGAAAAGATAATAACAGTATCGGCCTCACCGCAGAGATAATTCCGCTGCTGTCCTGCAGTTACACGATACCTCCCAAACACCTGATATTTGCTCAGCTTCTGATTTGTGCCCCTCTTTTCATGTCTTCTTTATTTACCTTTCCTGCAGCCCAGTTTACCTGCTGCTGTGGAGATTATCCCGCTCGCCAGGCCGGCAGATTTCTCTTGTTGAAGCAGCTGCTTTGCTCTGTTTGTTTTGAATACAGCCAAGACTCCATAAAAGAGTCGTTGAATATCTTTTGTCTTACACCCCTACTTTAGACGTTTGTGCTCTCATTGAGGCAGTTAAGCTCGATGCCTGTAAAAGCTGTTTTGTGCTGAGCGTGTATTTGACAGGCTGCTGCCAAGTTAAAGAGCAAACTGTTACCCTTCTTTGCCTAGCGTGTGCTACAGTTGACTTACTGCTAGCACCTCGGCCAGAGCGTGTTTGGATAGTGCGTCCACGTGCACCGAGGTGGAGGCGCAGAGCTCTATCTGTTTGTCTTTAAGGCCTTGGTGTGAGACGGGGCCTGTTTTGCGAGGGCAGATGCCAGGTTTCAAAGTGGGTGCAAGTTTTTTCAAGGAACCATAAAGTGAGGCTGCCAGCGAGCGTCGGGTTAAGAATCAGGACAGGAGACTCTTTAGAGTAAACACCGAAATTCCTTCTGAACTGCAGCCCCTTTCTGTCGTTCTCCCTTCAAAAAACCCAACCAAACCAGTTCCAGTTTCCTTTCTCTCAGACTCTTTTGTTTGTCCCGCTGCTTGTGTGTGTTTTGGATTTGAAGCTTTTCTTTTGCCTGACGCTTGGCCTCAAACATCGCAGACCACTGAAAAGTTGCAGAGCAGCCTGGAGTAACTTGGAAGAAGCTTTTTGGGGGAGTGAGCCGTTGTCAGTTGAGACTTATAAATTCTAATGTGGTGTCTTACAAATGAAAGGGAACGGGGGTGCAGAGGAGGAGGAGTGACGAGGGGGTTTGGAGGGAAAGAAGGTGCACAGAGGGGAGCAAGCGGATGCCAGCAACCATACGGCTTTGAACAGAGGAAGTGAGACCAATAATGAGAAAAAAAGGGGGAAAATTTTTCGGGATGAGCCATAATGAAAGAAGATTCAGAGAAATAGGTTTTAGAGACAGAGAGGGAGAGAGAGGAGGGGAGGGAGGGGGAAGAGGAGGTGCAACAGCTGAATACGCCTCGGCCTGTGGTCAGCTCTGAATGGGGAGGAAAAACAATGGGCCCACTCATCCTTCGCTCTCTTTCCCTCTCTTTTCTCCTCCTCTCTCACTCTTCATTTCTCCGCTAAGTAGTGGGAGGGCATTCAGATTCCAACACTGTAAAAAAAACAGTCCAACTCAAGACGCCCTTTAAAGTAGTGTTGATTCTGAAGTAAAAAGATATTCTTGAAATAAACTCACACTTAGAATAATTTTATTAGTATTTTAATCGATGGATATATATATTAAATGTTCTTTTATCAATAGATCCTGTTTGAAAAATAGTCTCACCACGAACTAACTCAGTAGCATTAATAAAAACAACCCTCAAAATGACTCATTCAGACAAATCCTAAAGGTAATGAGCTTATTTTTTTTGCAGTGCATGGCCCCCATCTGTGGACAGTAGTAGGATGGGGTGCCATGGAGAGGAAGGAGGCAGAGTGGTGGGATAAGGGATGTGGGAGGAGGGGGTGAATGGCCGGGGCAGCAGCTGCTGTCTCCTCATTAACATGCGCACCTGCTCCCTGCGGCCTTTTTCCAGCGAGCTCGTGTGGCGCCTCACGACCTCAGCACCCGCCACCGCCGGGACTTAACTGGACTGGCCTTCTAGCAGCCAGATCTGCTGCTTCGCTCCACTGACACCCCCCCCCCCCACCCATCTCTCTGACACACACACACACATGCACTGTAAGAGACTGGATACGGATGCTCAGAAATTATGTGCAAGAATTTCCAGCTATACCACAACTTACATCACAAGTTACCGCAACAGAAGCACTTTGTTACCACGTTTCAATGAGCAATACTTGACAGATACATTAGATGTAGATTCATCCTGTTTGACCAAGTGAAAAGATTTCCATTAGTTTCCTTTGCTGATCATCACAGATCAGCTCGGTTTGTCAACATGAGCATTTCTGATACAGTACAGATGCAAAGATCCAACCTTTTCCTTTCAACAAAACAGGGAATTTTAGGGTTGACAGTGTTGAAGAAACTGTGTTTCATGTGGACTGGTCATGTCTGGTTGCTACCCAATCCGGTTAGTATTTAAAAAAAATCTTGTGTGCCATCCTTTTGCTGCCATGTGGAACAACAGCCCTTGTAATCAAAGATCGTTTCAAAGTCTTTGGTTTTCTGCTTTGGATTATTTTCCTTTCAGTATGCTGTTGTTTTAGTGAATGAAACATTTATTAATAGAGGGTGTCATATGTTGCAGAACGTAAAGCCCTTATTTTGACTCGACTAATAACTTAACAGTTGGCTGTGACATTGTAAAGAAAACATGCCTGAGAATTTGTAACTGGACTTTTCAGCTTCTGGCTCCACTGCTTGTTTGACCTTAGTGCAACAATGCTAACCAGGCTAAATGACACCCAGCCAAGGTAGCACTCTGTGCTCTCTATGTAGTGACATGCCACCACTCACTACTACTGTTTATGCAGCGGGCAGCCTAGCATGTGATGTTTTCTTTTCCTTACCACAGTCCGAAGGCTGTCTAATCCCCTGAGAGGGAGACCCTGTCTAAACACACGCCTGTCCCTACAGAGGGGCCACGGCTCGGTCCCCATTTACACTCACACACACACACATACACACTGGACCCCCTGGGAATGTTTGGGGACATGGCCCTGCCAGCCCCTCAGGGCTAACAGACTTGTTGGCTCTGGTCAGGTATTTGAGAGTGACGGCGGGTTTTAATGTCCTGGAAAGGCTGCTTTGATGTCTGCGGGATGTTTTATGCACAGTATTTGTTCTGCGTGAGACTTAAACACAACAGTATTCAAACAGACCTGTTATTTGTCGAGTTTGTGCCGGAAAAAGCCTTAGAAATTTTGATTTCTACACACTGCCCATGTAATTTTCCTCAGCGCAGGAATTCTCTTTTCAGAAATCTTTCATGTTTCTTGACAGAGGTTGCGGCGCACTGTCTTCCGTTTCATCCTCTTCCCATCCCTTGTCTGATGCTGGAGCAAATCCTCTCTGGGGAGGGAAGAATAACGAGCATTGAGGTGGTGGCACGGTGCTTTGAAGTTCCCATAATGTTGGCTTGCAGCTCAAACACTGTGGCATAGATGCTGCCTTGTCCTCAGGATGAATGAGTGCTGACAAAAGGGTCAAAGCGAGCACATTTCAGCCCTGAGAGCTGCTGAAGGGTGCCATGATGGCTGCTTTTCTTGTGTCTCGACTTTTGGAAAGGACGGATTAGGAAAAAGAATTCCAAACAGTGCAGATTTTTGCTATGCTTGTCTCCTGAGCTAGTAGAGTAGATGCTTTGTTTTTGTAATGACCAAGCCTCCCTGGCCACCCAGCTTTGGTGACAACAGTATTGAATCTCTGAAGGCGATGAATACGGGAATATGGAGGTAGTGAGGGTCTAATCTTCCGTAGCAGGTCTGAGGTGGGTGGTTTTGGTGTCAAATAGAGCTGCACAATGGGCATGTACTGCACCTCAGCACCTGGTCAAACTCACTCAAAGCATAGCCTTAGTGGAAAAGGTCATACAAAAGCATAATTTTGGTATTTATATAAAAAAAACCTTTTGGTAAATCAGCTGATCATTAAGTTTAGAAAATGTCAGGTTGGGTAGTAGTTAAAAAATGCCCACCACAGTTTCTCAGTCAAGTTGTCATCTTCGTACCATCTGAAAACGACTTTCACATTACAGTTAAATGGACAAAATCAGCACATCCTCACATTAATGGAATAGTTCAACTTCCTGTTGTCTCCACAATGTTGCCAGGCAACCTGTGGAGGAAAATTCACTGCATCCGGCCAAAACATAGTCCCACACAAACACTTCAGCTTTGGACAGATTAGATAAATGTGATATGTGTTTATTAGTAAGCTTTAAAGGTGCTGATGGTGGATTTTCTTACCTTTTGACAGAGCCAGGCTAACTGTTTTCCCTTGTTTCCAGTCTTTATGCTAAGCTAATCTAACTGACTGCTGCCTGTAACTTCATAGTATATGGAAACTTGTACAATCTGGCAATGTTGTGTTTCATTAAATTTACAGCGATAAAAACAGAGAAAATCAACATATCATCATGTAAAGAAGTTGGATCAGGGAAATGTTTGGTATTTTACATGAAATAAAGAACTGTTCTCAGATAATAGAATTGTTAGCAGTAACATTTCAGCCGGAGTTTCCCTTCAATGACCATCACCTACAGTATCGTGTGGATGTGCATGCAATTGTGAATGTGAACATAGATCCCGTGCGTAATCTTCATGCGTAATCTTCCTGTGTGTGTGTGTGCGTGTGTGTGTGTATAAAAGACTGCACACTGTGTCGGTATGCGCGTGTGCATGCTCTGTGTGTGTGGCCCTTTGTTGAGCCGTGAGTATCCTCAGGGGACACCCTTCAACACGTCTCATTGTAATTGTAAATGTGTGAATGTGTCCCTGTGATGTGCAGCAGCGCTCTCTCTCTCTCTCTCTCTCTCTCTCTCTCTCTCTCTCTCTCTCTCTCTCTCTCTCTCTCTGGGAACTTGTTCACTGGGGTCCGAGCGGTGTTTATGACTCAGAACCTGTGAGAAACATCACAGGAGTTTGTCCCCCTCCTCCCTCAGTTCAGACCACTCTATTTTACAGCCTGAAACACATTGTTCACGGGGGGGTGGGGGGGTGGTGGTAGAAAGACGAATGTCCCATTTAAAGCATAGTTTCTCATGGCCATGTTGCTGTGTTGTAAAAACAGCAGGACAAACCCATCGTTTAAGAGAAATGGATAGTTAGTCCTATAGGTAAAGGCTGTTACCCAAGCAGCTAAATTCTAAGCACAGTAGAGCACAAAGGGATGACCCTTGCTACTCTGAAATGTTGCCTTGCCCCTGTGAACTCCTCAATCAGTGCTGAGCTGAAAAAGATTTGATGGCTGAAAATAGTGTTTGGGAATTCCCTTTGACCGATTTCACCCTTTGTAATGCTAATTTTAATTGAGGAAAATAAATAAAGAGCAGACATTTATTAGCAGACCAATATATCTTGCAGGCTGAATGTTCTTATTAGCTCATTAGTTTTTTTCTATTCATTATATAAATGTGGGTCTTCATAATTTTGTTTGATAATTTATTACCTAAAAGCAGGGCAGGACAACAAGTTGAGTTTGTCAAGTTACTGACAGTGTGATTGCTTTTCTAATCTTAACTTCCTCTAAACTTAATCGTCCTCATAGATCTTCCTCAGCCTTCTCATTTCAGTGGCTGTGAAAAATGTTCCTGACCTCTCCACTTTTCTCAGGTGCCGGGACGGATACGTAGGAAGCAGTTGCCAGTTTCGTGACCCATGCAGCACCTCGCCATGCATGAATGGTGGCGTGTGCCACGCCGAGTCCAGGGGGAATACAGTGGACTTCCGCTGCACCTGCAAACTGGGCTACACTGACCGCCGCTGCCTGACGCCCATCAACAATGTCTGCATCAGCTCGCCGTGTCATAATGGAGGCACCTGTGAGCTTGAGGGTCTCCAGACGTACAAGTGCCACTGCCCACCTGGATGGTCAGGTAACTCACGACAGCAGACAGGTAGTTTCTAGCTGCTGTCTAACTATCTGAGGGGTCGCAAGGTGATCAATTGGATAGGAAAGCATAAAAAAGAGGAAAAAGCATACAGACCTGCCTCTAATCTTACATCGTGATTGGATTTTTAAAAATAATATCAATCAGAAAAACCTGAATTCTCACAATTAGAACTAGACTTTTTGATCTTCTTTTAGTGAAGCAGTACAGTAATTCCTTAAGCGATTGTGCCGAAAAGTATAGTTTCAGTGTCATTTTCTGAGAGTTTTGAGTATCATTTCTTTGTGTCCTCAGGTAAACTGTGCCAACAAGCCGACCCCTGTGCTTCAAACCCGTGCGCTAACGGTGGCCAGTGCTCTGCTTTTGAGTCCCACTACATCTGCACATGCACTCCCTTCTTTTCTGGAAAGACCTGCAAACAGGACGTCAACGAGTGTGATGCCAACCCGTCGCCCTGCAAGAATACCGGGGTGTGCATCAATGATGTTGGCGGCTACCGATGCAAATGCCCGCTGGAGTACACGGGGAAGCACTGCGAGATCCGGTACCTGCCCTGCAACCCGTCGCCCTGCCAGAATGGAGGCACCTGCATCCAGAAGGGAGAGACCAGCTACGAATGCTCCTGTGTTCCAGGTAAGGACATTACACTTAATTCATGGTTGGGGAGCTACATTAGAGGAGGTTTAGAAGTGCTAATTGATGTTACAATCTGCTGGTTAGACAAAAATATAAATTCTCAGTACCAAAGTGTTCTGCCATGTCTGTCATTTTGTTTTAGCAATGGTGCGTAGCTTTTATTGTCCTGTGGATTAACCGAGCAGCAAACGTTCAGCGCCGCGGTGCTGAACAGTTGTTTGGTAGATGATAAGCTGTCAATGCCAATTTAATGTCGATTAGCTGAGCAGCAATTTTTCACCCAACTTTTGGTACTGGATAAAAGCTCCTCTTGGTTTCTCCATTTGACCGATCTGAGCAACAGTAAACGATGCAAAACATCAGCATTTTGAGTGTTTGTTCTAGTGCTTCCTATCCAGAAAATCACTTCCTGCCCTCCATCTGCAGTTCTTTATGCTTGGTTTATACTGCTTTCTTTGGTCTCATTGATTTAATTAGTTTTTTAATTGCTGTGTTAATGAGGACCCCGGAAAAGTACTGACCATTTTGTGGGACCTAATGGGAGTCAAAAGGGAAAAGTTTTGGACAAAATATTAAGATTAAAATATCGATCAAGATCAGTCATTTGCAAGCTGACGTGAATCATGTGATCCTCTTGGATAAAGGTCAGTTTATTCAGTCTCCATGAGTTTAAAAGCCTGCTAGTAGCTGGTTAAGCAATGATGTCATTTAAGGTAGGGCTGTTCCTGTTATGTTATGTCCTGCGTGTGCGTGTTTGTGTACATGTGTGTTTCTGCTCTGGTGTGTACAGTGTGTGAACAAGGCAGAGCAGGAAGACATCGTGGCTTATCGTAAGGAAATGGTCAAAGGACAACATCCTTTTCACATAGCGCAGTGAAGCAAAGCTTGTTGAGACTGTGGTCCTGCCCCCTGCCTCATCACCTTCATGCAAGCTACTTTTGCGTCGTGTCTGTCTGTTAACAGTGTTTTTATGAGTGGGTCTGTTTTATCTTGCGCATTCCAATGAGGTCACATGCATACAACCAATGGTTTCATACTATTCAAATGGTAATGTGCCAAGAAAAGCAGAATGTATCCGTACAAATGTGGATGTTAGCAATGTGGATTTCAAATTTTTGGTAAAAAAAAAGGTTTTGCAGGTGTTTTGTGAGGGAGGAAATGCATTCGAGAATGTGTTTGTTATTTAGAAGGAATCTCTACAGGTTACATTGGTTGTTTTTCACTTTTGATGTTGCTGATCAAGAAAGCTTTCTGACTTTTTCATAATTGAAATAAATGTACATGTTTCCTGAATGGAAACACCATGTTTGCGTTGATAAAGATTCATCTTTTAAGTATATACTTTGACAAAATGAAGGCACCTGCTTTTCCTTCTTCTCCTATAGGCAAAGCGTTTATGTCATGCTTCTATACCATTAAATACCCCGACTCCACCAGAAAACCCCCATATTAAAAAGCTTTATTTTGAGATCCGTGTACTCCTAACTTCCCCAATTCAAGTCGAGGTTGAGGCCCTTGTTGCATACTTGTCACCTCCCTCTGCATCACCACATGAAAATAACACATTTAAAAATACATTCAGTAATTTCCATCTTGTCACGTCCACTTGAATATAGCCATGTGAAAGTACAGTACTACCAACGTGCTCTGGTTCACATTTCGTTTTGCAGAAATATCTGAAATTCCCCTTAAATCGTGTGCAACATGTTTTTAGACACTGATATCAGTCAGCTTTATGAGCTGTATATGTTGCAGTCAGAAATAAAGAAATTATTCAATCACCATGAAGTTTTTCATAAAGATGACCAAAAAGGCAGTGCCAGTGGTGACTTGTACTAGTTTTGATTTTCATTTTTTGTTACCCATCATACCACATGTGCAGTCCTGTGGTTGCCCCTTGTGTAACTGAGTGTAACCCGCCGTGTAATAACATCCATGGCAGAGTGGATGTTATTACACGGCGAGGTTGCCACAGACGTCGAGAGGGTACAGCTGCCTTCTTTCCTGGGAGGAAAAAGACCGTTGACCACATTTAACTGTAGAGAAGTTTCACTCTTGTAGTTGTAAATGGTGGCCTGTTGTTTTTGAACAAGCAACTGAAAATCTGAATTCTGCACATATCGAAGTTACACTGTGAAAACAATACAAATCCAAACTGAAAGAAATATATCTGAGTCTCTTACTTATATTTCTCTCTTTGTGTCAGGTTTTACAGGAAAAAACTGCAACCACAACATCGATGACTGTCCAGGTCACGAGTGTCAGAATGGAGGGACATGTGTAGATGGAGTCAACACCTACAACTGTCAGTGTAAACCAGAATTTACAGGTCTGTATAGAGATGTTCCACTGCATGTGTCAATGCTCTTTCTTAGTTAAGAGACTGACGTTATTATCACTTGAGCACTTTAATGGTCTGACCCCTGGTTCTCTCACAGGTCAGCTCTGCACAGAGGACGTTGATGAATGCCAGCTTATGCCCAACGCTTGCCAAAATGGCGGCACGTGCCACAACACCTACGGCAGCTACCAGTGTGTGTGTGTGAACGGCTGGACTGGGGACGACTGCAGTGAGAACATCGATGACTGTGCCAGTGCAGCATGCCACCACGGGTCCACTTGTCATGACCGCGTAGCTTCTTTCTACTGCGAATGCCCCCATGGCCGCACAGGTATCTGCACGTTTCCTTTGATTTACAGGAATTTGGCTCAGTGCATGACAGGAAACAGCTTTATTTGAAAATGCCACAGCCTTACACTCTTAAATTCTGTAGAGATGGCTCTAAAATTTTATTGTGGAGCATGAGGGATATGGGGTGTAACAAATAACAATTAACGGCTGTACATGAGTGAGTAAGTGTTCCATCCAGAGAGAGTGATAAATGCTGGTCTTTGGTTTCTCCTGTGGTTTTGGATGTCTTATTATTCCCATGGAGACATTCTCTCCACTATTCCACACATTCGTCTCCCTGTGCCTATATTATCCACAATGCAACTGGCAACAGTTTGGTTGGAAACTCCGGTGTGTTACGCTAGCAGCTAATGTAGGTATGAGCTGCTAGCCTTGAGCTGAGGAGTGGGCTACAGAGGTCAGGCAAAACAGATTTTTCTCAGTGTCAAACTTGTAGCCCCAACAGATGCTGACTCAAGTGACATCATCCAAGGCAATTTCAGCAATTTATTCATAGCCACCTGCGGAGCCATACAAGGGTTTACAGAACTTTTTGCACACATGCAATAGTTCTTAGTTCTCCCCAAGACCTGTAGACAGACTTTGATGCCTAAAATCTTTGGCTCTCCCCTTTTAATTGATAGAAGGTATTCAAGGATGTTGAGTCCAGTACTAAAAAGTCTGTCTTCTGTATTGTGTACCAGGACTGCTGTGCCAGCTGGACGACGCCTGCATCAGCAACCCTTGTCAGAAAGGCTCCAACTGTGACACCAACCCTGTCAGCGGAAATCACTTCTGTACCTGCCCTTCAGGATACATCGGAGCTTCCTGCGATCAGGATGTTGACGAGTGCTCATTGGGTAAAACTCACACTACCTGACCCGCAAACTCTCTGTCTGTTGTTTAGTGTCAGCCCAAAAAACCTGAAAGATTGAGGACACATTTCAACTTTTGCTATGTCAGGGAGCTGTTTAACTAAACTACTGTCAAGAAAGCGTTTCAACCAGTTTCAACCATCACACATAACTCTTTTATACAAGCCGCAATACGAGCTCATTCTTTCCTGCTATTATGGGTACTTTGGTACCCATAATTGTGCCCATAATCGCAGTAAATAGCAACCTCAGGAGTATTATTGCTGTAATCACACAGAGTCGAAACTTTGGTTTGGCTTCGTCAAACAACACTAAACCTTCTAAATCATCTCATTGTCATGTCTTAACGGTCAAATTGCTCCTTGTTCGGTCTTGTACATACACGGCGGCCTGTTAACGCGAAGTTAAACTAATTATCTGTTTAAACAGGTTCCAACCCATGTGAGCATGCAGGGAAGTGTATAAACACCAAGGGCTCGTTCCAGTGTAAGTGTCAGCGGGGTTACGTGGGGCCGCGCTGTGAGCTGGACATCAACGAGTGCGTGTCTAACCCGTGTATGAATGAGGCCACTTGCCTGGACCAAATAGGAGACTTCCACTGTATCTGCATGCCAGGTAAGACAATCACTTAATTAATCACTTAAGCGTTTGATTTAAAAGCAATTTTCTGACACTGTATCAACTAAATGATTAATCAATTAATCTTGAAAACAGAGCTGAAGCACAATTTTTCACAATCGACAAGTCATTTTAGTCATTTTTTAAGCAAAAATGCCAACTGTCCCACTGCTAGCTTCTCAGTTTTGCTTTTCTTTGTCTTATGTGCCAGTAAAATGAATCTTTCGAGGTGCTGGATGTTGTCACCTTCTCAACTGTTAATCAGTTCAGAAAATAATTGCTAATGGCAGGTTTACTCCTATTTAAATAGCCACTGTATATGATGTATATCCATTACAGCAGTATATAGCAGCAGTGTGAAAATGCCTCTCACTGTGTCTCTTTCTAACCTATCCATCTCCCTCCTGGTCCTCCCTTGCTAATTGGCCAGGTTACGAGGGGGAGTTCTGCGAGATCGATACGGACGAGTGCGCCAACAGCCCCTGCCTGAACAACGGCAAGTGTATCGACAAGATCAACGCCTTCCACTGCCAGTGCCCCACAGGTGAGGCTGCCGTACCGCTGCAGAGGAGGAGGAGGAGGGGGAGGAAGGAAGGAAGGAAGGGAGGGGGGAGGAGGCTCGGGGCCAGGGGGCGCAGAGGTCGATCTGTCTCTCTGTCTCTGCACCTCGCTCACTCTCTGTTTCACTCAAAGACAAACACACACACACACACACACACACACACACACACACACACACACACACAAACACCTTTCTGGACGGGCACTAATCCCAGCCCTGAGGCAGGCTTACACAGGGCCGGGTAGCCCAGAACGAACGCAGCAGTCGAGGAGGAGAGGGAAAAAAAATCTATAGGGAGAGGCTTGAGGAAGTTTGAACTTTTTTAAACAAGTTTCTTATCCCTTTCTAAAAGTCTGATGAGTGAGCAGAAATTTGTGGATATAAACAAGACTTTTGAATGTGACTGGGAACAAGGGAGAGCTAATAATAGCATGCTGAGCTACTTCTACACTCCATAAAATGACATTTTCTGTCTTGTGGTGGTGAGTGAGGTAGTGGTTTAGTCTATTTTGAGGGCACCGAGATGTTTTGCTGTAGGCTTTTTGTTTTCCAGAAATGCCATTGGAGTTACACTGTTTGGACAAGAGGTATTGATGTTTTGTTCATAAAGGAAGGAACACAACTACTGAATCTTGAATAGAGAGAAAAGAGGAAAGCAAGGGAGCGATCATCAAACTCCCCAAATGTGTTTTTTGTTATGCATTCTTTCAATGGGATCATTGAGGTGGAAGTGATTTTTTTTTATTATTCTTTTTGGGTAGGAAAATAGCAAAGCTCTGAGTTGGGTGGATCAAAGGCAGCCTGGGTGGAGAGAGGCAGGATTCCTCCTGTTGAGAGGAAAAAGAAAGGAGGAAGGAAAAACAGAAAGAAAGAGAGAAAGAAAGACACCCCAACAAGGAAGCTTTACAATTAATAGAGAGGGGGTACAAGAGTGAACACAAGAGCTTAACGCCTAAGAAAACCGTGTGTGTGTGACAGTGAGAGAGGGTTATGTGAGGAAGCGGCACAAAGTGGTGGTGGTGAAAGTGTTTTTTGGGGAGGGTAGATGAGGGTTATGGGGGGGGGGTTAGATGCACAAACCGTTAGGCTGAAGCAGGAAGGGAGGGGGAAAGAAGGGGAAGGGGTCTCAACCGCCCTGCTTGAGATGTAAATTTGTCCCCGTTGCGAGCCAGGCCTGAGGCGAGGGTCCCCTCTTATTATTTCTGTACATGGAATAGCCATGGAAACCCCACTGAGAGACATTGAAATGTCTGATTCCAGCAGTCTGGGGATAAATCCCTCTTTGGCTGCTGCGGAGCATGGTGTGTGTGTGTGTTTGTGTGTGTGTGTGCGTGTGTGTGCGTGTGTGTGTGTTTGTGTGTGTGTGTGTGTGTATCCCTGTTCATTCTTACACTTCTGAGTCACCTTTTGTGTGTGCATGTGTGCATCTGGGTAAAAAATTCTTTTATAGTGTTTTTTTTTCCAGTCTCTTTTGATTTCAGTCAGGAGTGCATTTTGGAGCACTGTAACTGAACTGTGAAGAAACTTAACTTTTGCTTCACATCTTGGCAAAAAAACACTCAATTTGTACCGCAGAGGTTTGTTCCGGCTTCTTTCCCACTGCTGGAAAATGGCAACATTGCTTACAAAAGAGAGCGGTGTTGTTTTCCCCTCTCGGTCTGCAAACAGCTAATCATTCACTTTTGGATTATTGCATTAACATTTTTTCTTTATTATATTCACTGTTTTTTTTTTGTTGCAGTTGATTCAGAAGTGTACGTGTGTTTAGCATTTCATTTCTAGGCCTGTGCTGGCCGTGTCCTGCTAAAATCTAATTCTTCACATCCAGTCCAAAGCTCAACTGTGGCAGCTCCTGCTCATATAAGTCACACAAAACACGTGGAAAGGGAAACAATGTGGCCATTACTAGCAAAATAAAATCATGATCACAACCTCGCTCCATCCTTGCAGGTAATCATGATATCATGACTATCACCTGTTACCAATCAACCTGTTTACCTGTGGAATGTTCCAAACAGGTGTTTTTGGAGCATTCGCAACTTTCCCAGTCTTTTGTTGCTCCTGTCCCAACGTGTTTGAAACAGAATAAGAGTTTACAAAAATCAATGAAGCTGATGAGGTAAAACATGAAACATGTTGTCTTTGTACTGTTTTTGGTTGAGTATTTGTCAAGAAGTTTTTTTACACAGCCTCCCAACATTTTTGGAATTGGCAGATGGCTTTTTAAAGCACATACGGACTCGTAGTAACAGCTTTAATGCTTATTTTACTCGTGCTTCATGGGTCAGTTTGTGAAAAATGCCGTTGACTAATGGGATCGTTTGACCACTGACCTTATGAAAGAGGGCTACAAGACCAAGATCCATTTATTGATAGCCTATTAAGCATGTATTAATAATTACCAACATTAATAATGGAATGATTAGCAAAGGGAAAATGATTAACACCAGCCAAACTAAAATGATCTACCACTGATAAGGCATTAGTTATGACTTATAAAGTCTTATTACAAATTGTCTGGTGTTTATCCTCTCTTTGGTAATAATACAGTTATAAATTGGTTATTTCATTAATCAATATGCTACAACCTGACAACCCAAAAGTTGGTGCTGACCTTAAAAGTGATCCATGAAGCATTAGTAAATGATTTATTAATGATTAATAAAGCTCTAATCACAGTTTGAATGTATGTGTATGTGTACACACATGTTAACTGAAAACACACATGTATGTATGTGTCCACTGTGTCCATGCTGCAGTCCTCACATCATGCCAGAAACAGTGAATAGTTTAAGTCCACTGGGAGAAATCAGCTCGCCGCCAGCCACACAAATACTTCCTCACCGGATTAGCTGCTACTGGGTCTTTGTAGCTTAACCCACCTGTGTGTTCCTGCGGTGGTGTGGTGGTGAAGGGGTGGTGGAAGAGGGGTGGGGTAGTACTTTATCTCTTCATCAGACAACATCCCAATAGCCCTTGGACTGTACCACTGTGTGACAGAGGGGGAAACGAGAAGAAAATATCTGAGATGAGAATAACTCCAGGAAAAAAGAGGAAGCCTGCTGGTTGATTTTGAATGACAAGGAGTTTGAATAGTGGAGGGTCAAAGGTCAAGCTGGTTCTTTTAGAGGCGGGAAGGGAGTGGGGGGGGGTAGTGGAGAAGGGGTGAAAGCAAGATGGGAGAATGCGCATTGTGATGGTAAGGTTTTAGGGGACAAAGGAGGCAACGGGCTCAGTTTGGCGTTGCGCTGTGCAGACAGGCCCTCCTTTGTCTCTCACCCCTTGGTCAGGAGGCCTCGCAACTTTCATTCTTTCCTCATTTCTTTCCCTCCCTCCCCCCTGCTTTACACGAATTGGTTCCCCCACTCTCCCTTCTCCCTTTGGAGTCGTGCTGAAAAGAAGTGAAAGGGAAAATAGAGAGTTTGTAGTGTTGCACAGTTGTTAATTAACATGCAGATTTCTGATTCGTCGAGAGCTCTTATAGTATGAGCTCAGGATTATGAGAGGCACTGGTCTGAAATGGTGAGAACACAGTAGTAGACACGTCTGCACACACGCGCACGCGCGCACACACACTCCTTCATGCTCACATGCACACATGTAACACCCTCTTGTTGTCTTTCCAGGCTTCACTGGAAACCTTTGCCGGATAGACATCGACGAGTGTGCCAGCACGCCGTGTAAAAATGGCGCCAAGTGCACAGACGGACCCAACAAGTACACCTGCGAGTGCACTGAAGGTATACAAGTCCCAGCAAAAGCTGAAATCATAGGGTAGTGAAGTTTTAAGGGAGTGGAAAATTTAGAATTGAAGAACAAACAAGTGAAATACACCCTATAGATTCACCCACATCAGTTCAAAGGAAAACAACTCTTTTGCCAGGTTACTCTGGGAGGCACTGTGAGACAGACATCAATGAGTGTTACTCAGACCCGTGCCACTACGGCACCTGCATCGACGGTCTGGCCTCCTTCAGCTGCCACTGCAACCCTGGTTACACTGGCCGGCTGTGTGAGACCAACATCAATGAGTGTCTGAGCCAGCCGTGCAGGAATGGAGGCACCTGCCAGGACCGCGAGAACGCCTACATCTGCAGCTGCCCCAAGGGCACCACAGGTAACCCCCACACATATATAGATATAGAGGTACAAACATAGCTTTTTTCAAATATTCAAGTTTACTGAAAGCAACTTTCTGACAGGAATCAACTGTGAAATCAACATTGATGACTGCAAGAGCAATCCCTGTGACTCTGGGACCTGCATCGACAAGATCAATGGCTATGAGTGTGCCTGTGAACCCGGCTACACGGGTAAGCAACTGCACGAGAGTTGGTCATATTGAAACATGTGGCTGCATTATGGCAGATTAAATTAAAGAGGAGAAATTTACATATATACACAAAATGATAAAATAAAGTAGAATGAAAGTGGAGACAGTTTGCAGAAAGCCTCTCTCTGACTGTAACTTTAATGTAAGACATGTTGAACGTGTCGACTGTCTCAGGTGACCAGCAGACAAAACGAGTGTTTAAGGTGCAGGATTGGAGAGTTGAACGTATGGACGGAAAGTGCGGGTCTTGATGGGGAGGGTGACAGATGGCGAGCGAGTGAGCACGCTCCTCTGAGGCTCGACCGGTGTCACTTTCCAGCTCCACCCTGTCCCCAACCTGCTGCTGTTAGAACACGCAAGCTGCCCTCCCATACAAAGAGAGGATACACACACACTGTGGCGCACACAGTCACCTGGGATTTGAGCAGGAGAAAAGATTCCCTGAAAGATTCCTGAAAGTTGAGCTTTTAAAAGCTTGGAAGCCGGCCCCTGCTTTAAAGCTAAATGGGCTGCCTTTATGTTAATGCGTGGCACCAGGCTGAATGGCGTCAACGTTTCAAGTGGCCGACAAAGAGGGACTTAAAACCCCTCATGTTTCTGGAAATTGATACATTCACTGCACTGAAATATAGACTTCATTGTGAGGCATCTTTGTGTGTTGCAGTGTGATTTGGCATTGTGAATTTAAAATAATACTTTAAACAGAGTACAAAATGCACAGTTGACGGGTGTTTCTTTCAAAGCCACTTCTTTGTCTGTACAACAGTTTAAGGGAATAGTTTGACGATGTATGTTAATTAATTTCTTGCAGAGATTCAAATGAAAAGATCAATAGACACTTTCATATGTGTCCATTAAATTTGAAGCTATAGCCAGGAGGCAGTTAGCTAACCTTAGCATAAAAACTGGAAACAGGTGGAAATAGCTAGCTTGAGGAGGTAAAAAATAAAACGGTGCTGTTTATGGGGGATTATGTGCAGGACTGATTCTTGGCTGGGAGCAGTGACTTCCTACCTAGCAACCTCACAGTGAAGACAAGACTCCAGGAAGTCACTGCACCCAGCCAAGAAATAGTCCGGCACATATCCCACTGTTAAACCACACCTTGTTGGTTTAACACTTTGTTTTTGCGTGGTCTAAGCAAACAAAATGCAACATGTTAATTAGTTATCAGTGCTGGTAGGTGGAGTTGACCTTTGGGCAAAGCCAAGCTAGCTGTTTCCCACTGTTTTCAGTCTGTATGCTAAGCTAAGCTAGTCAGCTACTGCAGAATGGTCGCAATCTTCTTGTCTAACTCTGGGCAAGAAAGCAAATTAGTGTATTTCCCAAAGCAGAGAACCATAGTTTTAAGACTTTGAGATTTTAAGACTTAAGAATCCTCTACTTTGTTTTAGGTACCATGTGTAACATCAATATCGACGAGTGTGCCATCAACCCCTGCCACAATGGCGGCACGTGCATTGATGGCATCAACAGCTTCACCTGCGTGTGTCCAGAAGGTTACCATGACGCCACCTGCTTCTCCCAGGTCAATGAGTGCCTCAGCAACCCCTGCATCCATGGTCACTGTGAAGACAAGATCAATGGGTGAGACAGCAGTTAAGACCACCTGCACATTGCATTTATGTGTTTGTCATGAAGCAAATATGAGGATGTAATAAATCAAGAAATATCTAGTAACATATATTGAGAAACATTTCTTTCTCATCAATAGAATGAGGGGTAAATGCTAAAACTAAGTGTAACTTGCCGTGACTGTATCACAAGTGGAGAAGAGTCATAAAGTCTTATAAATAGATAAAGCTTATCTTAGCTAAGCATAAAGATTGGAAACAGGGGGAAACATCCCTAAATATACCTGATGGTGGATTTCGAGTGGACGCAGATCATGTAACAAGAATCTACCAGACTTAATGTATCTACAGAGATTCATCACAGTTTCCAATGGTTTCTCCCCGTCAGCTATAAATGCCTGTGTGACTCTGGCTGGAGCGGTAAAAACTGTGACATCAACAACAATGAGTGTGAATCCAACCCCTGTATGAATGGAGGCACCTGCAAGGACATGACCAGCGGATATGTTTGCACCTGTCGCATGGGCTTCACTGGTCAGTGTTTGTGTTGTGCACATGACTGTGTGTTGATATTCTTCCATGTGTGTATGTCATCCGCACCACTTGACTGTTGACCTTCAACTTAAACTGAAGTGTGTGTAATATGTTGTCCACTGTAACTGCAGGCCCAAACTGTCAGACCAACATCAATGAATGTGCCTCCAACCCCTGCCTCAACCAGGGGACGTGCATTGACGACGTCGCAGGCTACAAGTGCAACTGTATCCTGCCTTACACGGGTATGAAAATATTATTGAAAATATTTGATAGGCCCATGTGTTGGCCTGGTGTTCTTGCTTTTCAATGCTGGGAGGGGACACTTTCCACAGCCTGTGTACTTGAAGTTATTGGGCAAAGAGGAAAAACGTGCAGAGGATGAAATAACTGTCGAGTAAAGTTCAACCGCAAGACTTCCTCTGGGCTCAAAGACACCAAACCTATGACTCACTCTGCTCCTCTGCGATACACAAGCATCCCTGATAGGAGACCTGGAAAATGTTTTCATGTCATCTCACTTATTATTTGACAAAACAGATAATGATGGAAAGGCTAAGGGCAAATTTTCTTGTATTTGTCGAGTCGTCTTTTTGGAAAAATCCACAGGACTTTGAATAATAAAAGGCTCTTGCTTGTGCCGGGGTGGGAACGGGGTGCTTGACACATTTCCTGTTTGCCTGCTTCCTGTCTCACAGAACAGCAAATGGCTTCACAATGGCCGGAAACTGGAGCCAGCTTCCTGTAAGAGCCATGTGTTGTGGAAACAGATAGGGAAATGTCTCGGCAGGCCTTTAACACTGACAGAACCTGGCTAAAATCTTCTGATAGCACTGATTGAAAGATGATTCTGTGTCCATTTGGGTTGGGTTATCTCCAAGTTCATGACTTCTACATGATATCATGCCGGGAAAGTTAATGTTAAACGCAGTTTGTAGTTAATTTTCAGTAAAGGTGTGCTTTAATAGACATGTATATATGTTCCAGGAGAAAACTGTGAAACCTTGATGGCCCCCTGTAGCTCCAAACCCTGCATGCATGGAGGAGTGTGTCACGAGTCAGAGGACTATGAGAGCTTCTCCTGTGTCTGCCCTGAAGGATGGCAAGGTAAACGTTAACGTCTGCATATCTGTGCCTATGACCGGAACTATTTATTTCTAACTGTCAGCGGAGAGGTTGTACAGTTCAGCTGGGAATTCCCAACAAAGAGAGACTCATTTCAGTTTCAAAATGTTAGATTGACACTCATTTATTTCAGTGTTTTTTCAAGCACTCACTTCGAAAACATTCTGATTGGGTGTAGACCTGAGTTATGGTATGCAACACACCCTTCTCTCTCTTTGAATACTTGGATAGCTGACTGAATAACAGTGATGTGCAGAGGATTTGTACTTTCTCCAGTGTATTCACAGTATATGGATGGATGTGTATTTATATGGGTTAGAATATGGACAAAATTAAAATGCTAAAATGTTAGCTTGACACAACTCCCTCATCAGAGCCGTTTCCTTGCTTAGTTTCCTTCTTAGAGTTTTACTTCTTTCACTCCTTGGAACCAGTTAACTGTTGTACTTGTTCTGTGCCACCGTTCAAAGAAGAGGTGAAATTTACTCTGTCTCCTCTTTCCACCCCACCAAGGCCGAACATGTGCGCTGGACATCAAAGAGTGCGTGAAGAATCCCTGCCGCAACGGAGCAACCTGCCAGAACACTTTGGGCAGTTACCGCTGTGGCTGCAAACCGGGCTTCACAGGACGCAACTGTGAAACGAACATTGACGACTGCAAGCCGAGTATGCTCTCCAGTCTCTCTCCATTTGCCTCTTTTACTTAATATACTGCAGACAAACCGAAAGCTGCATGTAGCAAAGATCTCAAAGCACAAGCTGAGCGGAATGCTTTGTCCCTCCACCCACAGACCCCTGCAGCAATGGAGGCCTCTGTAAGGACGAGGTGCATGGCTTCCTTTGTACCTGCCGGCCAGGCTTTCGGGGCACAAAATGCGAGGAGGACATCAACGAGTGTGAGAGCAACCCGTGCAAGAACGGAGCCAACTGCACTGACTGTGTCAACAGCTACTTCTGTACCTGCCCTCCCGGCTTCAGTGGAATCCACTGTGAAAATAACACTCCTGACTGCACTGAGAGGTACACAGCTCCCAGATCACAAAGTGTAGTGTTACGATCACAAACAACCCCCACAGCTTTTATATTCAGGAATAAGACAGACACTTGAACTCTGGTCAGTGGGTGTATTTACACAGGTTGATGAGTAAGGGCATCTGTTCAGATCAACAGCTTCTCCTCTTAATGTAGACCTCATTTTCTTGTCCACCACTGCCCCCTCTGGTGGAGTACTGATGCACACCAGCTGACCTCAGCATCTTCTAAATTGCAGCTGTTTCAGTAAGTTAAGTAGTGTGACCCTAATGAGAGTTTAACTGCATAGCTGTTTCTTAAAATGCCAAGACTAGTTTCCCTTAACATCATCACTGCAGCTCCCAGGTAAGAAAACATGGAAATCTGATGATGAAGTAGGTCATTGCTTGAAAAACAATTAGTTTTTGTTTTTTTCTGTGGACAAATCAGATGTGCATTTGCCTGCAACTCAGGTAATGAGAGTGTTATTGATTCGCTCTCCTCCTCTCTTCTTTCTAAAAAGCTGCAGAACACTCAGTTTTGTGAATTTCTTCCATTTTTTTCTCTGCAGCTCCTGCTTCAATGGCGGAACCTGTGTGGACGGCATCAACACCTTCACGTGTTTATGTCCGCCGGGCTTCACTGGGAGCTACTGCCAGCATGACATCAACGAGTGTGACTCCAAACCCTGTCTGAATGGCGGCACCTGCCAGGACAGCTATGGCACCTACAAATGCACCTGCCCACATGGATACACTGGCCTCAACTGTCAGGTAGGAGGATGGAGAAGGGATTTATTTACTGTATAGCTGTTTTTTCTAGAGCCTTTAATCCTTACTGTGTATTTCACAGTTTTAACCTTTGATAAAAACTACACAGGTAAAAGTGAATTGAGGCTGATGCTTTGTGTTTGCGCCTTGCAGAACTTGGTTCGTTGGTGTGACTCCTCGCCCTGTAAGAACGGGGGAACTTGCTGGCAGAGGGGAACCACCTACACCTGTGAGTGTGAGACCGGCTGGACGGGACTTTACTGTGACGTCCCAAGTGTCTCCTGTGAGGTGGCAGCCAAACAGAGAGGTAAGATGCGAGTTGCCTTGGTTTGAAATTTCTGTTTTCCCGTGTGTTCCTTTATGTGCAGGCTAAGCAAATCTCCCTTGCTCAAGTTAAACTGTCAGAAACCAACCTGAAGCCCACTGTCTCATCCCCTCTGCGCAGGAGTCGATGTTGCCTATCTGTGTCGTAACTCGGGTCAGTGTCTGGACGCAGGAAACGTTCACTACTGCCACTGCCAGGTCGGCTACACTGGAAGTTACTGTGAAGAGCAGGTGGACGAATGCACACCAAACCCCTGCCAGAACGGAGCCACCTGTACCAACTTTTTAGGTGGATACACCTGCAAGGTAACAGCACTGAAGAAAACTAGTTGTTTAATGTAAAATACTACTGAAATATGCATTTAGCAATTCAATCTGATGCAATCAGAAGGCATCAGATCTAAATATACTTGTATAAATGCAAGACTTATATGTGGTTAGATATGTTTTTACCTTTTTTAAGATTTAAGATACATTTGTTCCACATAGTATATTTTAATTTAAGGTTAATTTGAATTGCAAATTGAATTTTAAATGCCACTCTACTTGATATTTTAAAGATCTTGTTCTATTCTAACTTCATCAAACTTGTTCACCTCGTTTTACCGTTTATTAAAATCTCAAACCTCAATTTTGTATCATGAATTAGTTCAAACTCCTGGGTGTACAGCGGGCATCCTTTTAGCTCAAACAACACAAGGCCCCTAATGAAGAGGCCTGTTTATAAATAGAAGACAAACAGGTTACGTTAATCTCCCCTGGAATAGAGGATCTGCTGGCCTTGGCAGGATGGAGGCCAGAAAACAGCCAGGTAAACAAAAACCATCTTTGTTTCATGTCAGACATTGATTAAACTTTACCCTCTCTTCTCCCTCTACATTCCTTCCCTCCCTCCTTCTTTGCTCCTTCTTCTTCTTCTTCTCTCTCTTGTTCCTTCACTCTCTTAGTGCATGCCAGGATACGTGGGGACCAACTGCTCTGACGAGATCAATGAATGCTTCTCCCAGCCGTGCCAGAACGGGGGCACCTGCATTGACCTGATCAATACCTACAAATGCTCCTGTCCCCGGGGAACCCAAGGTCAGCAGACCCCACGCACACTCCTCCACACCACTCTGCCTCTCCATCCTCTCCACGCTTCATTAATTGGGGCTTAACAGCAGCCGGGGCATGTCTGAAAACTCCTCCTCCCGTCTTGCCTTCCTCTACTTGTCAAATACTCCATCGATTTTTCTCTCAGACATGAAGGGAAGTGTGCGTTGTAGGTCAGCCCAAAGTTCCGGCAGAGTTGGGCATGTCCCAAAAAAAGCTAACGTGTTGTTGGAGATATTTTGATCAAGAAACTAAAAAATGTGGAGTGAAAATTCCTGATTTTTAAGCCGCATTGTTTTCACTCTCTCTGTGTCGTGTCCTGCTTCTCTTTTAACCTAAAATGTGTTACATTATGGAAGCAGGATACTCTTGAAATGTTCTCTATTTGTGACTCTTTAAGTCTCTTAAGTCCACTTCTTTTTATCTTTGTTGATCTTCAGGCCATGTACAGTAATAGTGTGTGATGCAACAACTCCATTGTTTCTCTTTGTTACTTTTACCGATTTGTACTTAAAAATAAAAAAAAAGCAGATGTTTAGAAGGAGCACATCCATTTGAACCAAATTCCACCCAGATGTTGCCCCTGCAAGAGGACACTGATCACTGCAGTTCACAGTAAAAGCAGTAAAACAGGTTCTGTTACACTGAAAATGAAAAGAAAAATAAGGACTTTCACCTGGATGATTGTATGATAGATTTATTATATGTACAATTTTTTGTACTGAAGAAAATCTCTGATACCTTTGTTTTTGAAATTTCAAAGCAAAAATGATGAGCTCTAACCATGTTACACCATCAATCTATAATACAGAGACAAATCAATTGTCAATCAATACAAGAGGCTGATATATTCATTTTTCATTGACTTTAACCTTGATAGACCATAATGCATTACAGCCATGAGACTTTGCTTTTCTGGGTAATTATGAGGGTGTTTTTCCTTAAACCTTGTTTTCTTCTCTCACTATAGATCACTCACATATATGTATGGAGTTCTCTGCTTCATCTTAAACGTTCAATTTGTTGCATGTCATTCTGGGAAATGTAGGAATTAACTACTGAGTTAGAAGCAGAAGTTGGCCGAAATTCGTCATACAAATAAAGTCATTTGTATCACATTATTACAAAGGAGCTCCTGGAATTAATTGAATATCACAGATTCAGTCTTGATAAAACATTAAGGAGTTAAATTATTTTTCTAAACTATTGAAAACTGACTTTAGTCCCTCTTCCCCTGCCGTACCTCCCTCAGGTGTGCACTGTGAGATCAACATCGACGACTGCAACCCCTTCACCGACCCGGTGACCAAAGAGCCCAAGTGTTTCAATAAAGGCAAGTGTGTGGATCGAGTCGGAGGCTACCACTGCATCTGCCCCGCAGGGTACGTGGGGGAGCGCTGCGAGGGAGACGTCAATGAGTGTCTGTCCAACCCCTGTGACCCGCGGGGCACGCACAGCTGCATCCAGCTCACCAACAACTACCGCTGCGAGTGTCGCACAGGATACACAGGTGAGCGGCCGAATGAGGGCGACATTTGATAACGTGTACTCCTGCTGATGTGATTGCCAGTCCATTTGTGAGTAAAACTGAAAACATTGCTGGAAATGTGAGACTACGTTTGAACAGAAGATGAGAAACATTTTCTGTGTGTGACTCCTCTGTAGGTCAACGCTGTGACACAGTGTTTGATGGATGTAAAGGAAAGCCATGTCGCAACGGAGGGACCTGTGCTGTCGCCAGTAACACCCCGCATGGCTTCATCTGCAAATGCCCTCCTGTGAGTATCTGCACACTCCTAAACACACACACACACACACACACACACACACACACACACACACTCATCTTTGTCACTTTTAAGGATAATATACGTATTAATACATGATTTAATACATACGTATTAAATCACATTGCTTCCCCAGAGGATTACCCAAAAGCTTAATGATTATTATTTTTATTATTATTGTTATTATTAACTTAGCTGTGAGGTGACAATTCTAACCATTTTTTATTTTCACCCTGCCAATAAATTAAGGATTTCTGTGTTTCCTGTCCTCCTCTTACAGGGCTTCACCGGCTCCACGTGTGAATATGACGCCCAGGCCTGCGGCAGCCTCCAATGCCGCAATGGAGGCACCTGCATCTCCGGCCACAAGAATTCCAGGTGTCTGTGCACACCGTCCTTCACTGGGCCCGAGTGCCAGTATCCCACTGACAGCCCCTGTAATTCCAACCCCTGCTACAATGGCGGCACATGTGAATACACGTCCGAGGCGCCATTCTACCACTGCGTCTGCCCCACAAACTTCAACGGTCTCCGATGCCACATCCTGGATTACAGCTTCCATGGAGGGTTCGGCCACGACATCCTGCCACCACCAGAGGTGGAGGTCACCTGCGACATCCCACAGTGTGAGGAAGCTAAGCACAACAAGTTCTGCGACGTGCTCTGTAACAACCACGCGTGCGGCTGGGACAACGGCGACTGCTCGCTCAACTTCAACGACCCGTGGAAGAACTGCTCCGCCTCGCTGCAGTGCTGGCGATACTTCAACGATGGGAAGTGCGATTCGCAGTGTGACAACGCTGGATGTCTCTACGATGGGTTTGACTGCCAGAATCTGGAGGGACAGTGCAAGTGAGTGGCGTTTGTATTGAGATATGAGACAAGATTCAAATTTAAAGATCAGGCCTGATATGGTTCTGATGAGACAGCACTAAGAAGAGCTTCTTGTCCAATGTACAGCTAAAGCAGATTAAAATGAACCTTAAAAATTTGCATTTAAAATGTACATTTATAATTTAGATGGAGAAATTTTCATACACAGTTTGGTACCATGGTTTTGTTTTTCCAGGCCAGGATTTTATTCATATTGACGAATGACCAGAATCTCAATCATTCAATATTTGTAATAACATTTCTGAACTTCTTCACTATAATGTTTACAACCATGATTCAGAATTCCCTTAATTGTCACTAAACAACACAGGATTGCACAATGAAAAGAACTGATGCCCCCCCCTTCACATTACACACAGAAAACGCATAAACACATACAATAATTCCAGTTACGCTGGAACACAACAAAGCAGGATATTAAAAACAGCACCAGAGGAAGATATCAAAGAAACACACACAGAATCACACACACATATATACAGACAAGAAATATGTGTCCTGCCTCTGTCTCAGCCTGAATCATGTAATACTACGGCAGCACACATAAGCGGTCATGACACCCAACATAATGAACTAACATAACCTTTTTTCTTCAGTCCTCTGTATGACCAGTACTGCAAGGACCACTACGCTGACGGCCACTGCGATCAGGGCTGCAACAATGCTGAGTGCGAGTGGGATGGCTTGGACTGTGCCAATAACATGCCCGAGAAGCTCGCCGTGGGCCAGTTGGTCCTGGTGGTCCACATCACCCCCGAGCAGCTCCTCAACAACTCCTTCGGCTTCCTGCGCGAGCTGAGCCGCGTCCTCCGCACCAACGTGATATTCAGGAAGGACGCCAAAGGCGAGATGATGGTGTACCCGTACTACGGGAACGAACACGAGCTGAAGAAGTACAACGTCAAGCGCTCGGTGGATACGTGGTCAGAGGTTCCCGGCAAGCTGCTGAACGTGGTGAAGAGGAGCCTGTATGATGTTGCAGGAGAGAGCAGGAGAATGAGGAGGGAGCTGGATCACTTGCAGATCAAAGGGTGAGCATGAATATCCCAAACCATTTTACTTGTTAAGTATAGGTTTTATCATGGACCGTACTCTGACCTCTGTGTGCGCTTTCTCTTCTCTCTACAGTTCAGTTGTCCACTTGGAGGTGGACAACCGTCAGTGCTTCCAGCAGTCCACTGAGTGCTTCCAGAGCACCAATGATGCCGCAGCTTTCCTCGGGGCTCTGGCCTCCAGTGGCAAACTGGATGTTCCCTACACCATTGAAGCTGTTTTTAGTGAGTACATTTCATGCAAGTCTGCATGAATCAAAGAAAATGTTGTCAGCATGTTCATGATGTCCCTACTATCCCAGGCCCCCACTGGCTCATTTCTATATGGTATTAAAAAACCATCAGCAGGGTCTTGAAACTTGTAGTCTTTTATAGTTGAGAGTTCCAGTGTTTGACGTGTTAAAAACACATCAGTGAGCCGCACGATGAACCTGGGTACTGTAGTGCTTTTTTGTGACAGTTCCAAATCTCAAATAAGTTCTGAATCTGAAAGGCATGATGATTAGTTGTGGTACAAAATAAATGTGATTTGGAGTAAAATAGGCTAAAACATGCAAAATCATGCACACTCAAACACAAGTGAATAAGACACGTGCTCTTCCACACACACTCAACCTGAAAGCGCCCTCCGGTCGGGTCCTAACCTCAGCACTCCTTGATTGTATATTTGTTATGCAGCGGTGAACAAATGCTGTTGTGAATCTCATGGCCTAAACAATCAATCCTTCCCTCAGTGTGTAAATCCATTGGCTTCAGGCTCCAAAATGGTTAATTGTTGCAAATCAACTCATTCAGCCCCCTACTCACACAATTAACACTCCGTCTCTGTCTCTCTTCCTCTCACAGACATGTAGACATATACATCCACAGATAACACATTCACACGCAAACACGCATGCACACACACGCACTTCATCCCACAGTGTGAGGGGCTGCTGCAACCTTCACCTCGCTGAATGTAATACCAGGACTTAATGCATCTCTAAGGGTTTAGGTTGGGGGAGTTTATCATTTCAAAATCGTTAGTGGAAAAAAAAGAGAAGGGGAAAAATTGATCGGGAGTGTGCTAGAAGTTGGGAGTCTTTGTTATCTTGAAAATCCTAATAAATCCTTCGTCTTTACAGCTTAAAGCGCGTGCAGTAATTTGAAGTTCATTAATCCCCCTCCTTTTTTTCTCTTAAAGAAGAAATGGTAAAGTTGTCTCCTGGTACCCTGGGTTGAAAAGGGAGAGGAGGTGGTGGTGTTCTTTTTTTCCCCCCTTTCTCTTTTTTTTTTATCACGCCCATCCCTTTTTTTTCCTTTTTTGATGAAAAGTGGTTAGCAATTCTGATTATTACAGAATAGATAGTAGAAGCTAGCTTTACAAACGGTGAGGATCGTCAGTCAGTTTCTGGCGCTTGCTGCTGGTTGTGGCGGTTTTGGAGTGGGAACGGTGGGGCGAAGAAGAGCCGGACTAGTGCTGCTCGAACACTCAGGCTGATCGTGGGCGTCCTAGTCTACCTTCTGCCGGTCCACGTCCGCTCCTCGGCCCATCTTGACCATGTTGTCACTTTTCCTACCAGGTGGTGTGGACCCCAAGCCTTCTCACGACCTCTACCCAATCTACCTGGTCCTGGGTGGCGTAGGGATACTGGCCTTCCTCGGAGTCGGAATGGTGGCAGCCCGAAAGCGTCGCCATGAGCACGGGCGCCTTTGGCTCCCTGAGGGCTTCAAGACCACAGAGACCAGCAAGAAGAAGAGACGTGAGCCTGTCGGAGAGGATTCGGTGGGATTAAAGTAAGTTTTTGTTTATTCACTGGCGCCGCTTGTTGTTATCGGTACACCCGCTTCTTTGCGGGTCAGGTGAAGGGCTAGTTCTGAGGGACAAAATGAGTGTAACTGGTGATCAGTCAAATTTGGGAAAGGGGGGTTTTACTTGGATCATTAATGATAATGAGATAGCAGGTTTAGGTGCGCATTAATTGACTTGTTGGGGCAGAGGGGTGGGGTATGGATTTAATCAATGGTTTTATTTTTCGGCATTGCTGTACCACTAATGGTGAGTGGCTCGGATGAGATGGAAGCAGTAGAGGATGTGGATTTTTACCGGGGTTCTGCATCCTTACAGGCCACTGAAAAACACCTCAGACATTTCACTCATGGATGTCACCCAGAATGATTGGGAAGAGGACGAACCATCGGATGCAAAACGCTTCAAGGTAAGGAAACAGAAACATTACACACCAGCTCATCTTTAAAAAAAAAAAAAAAAAAAAAAAATTTAAATTGTTTTTTACAATTTGTTTTTTACAATTTAAACAATTTCTTCCAGAAGTCTTAATATGGCCTGTATGGGATTTGAAAATGACTTTATTGTACATTTCAAATTTTTTTGAAGGCTGTTTTTGAATAATTTTATAATTGATTTAATATTAAGTTCAATATAGTTTTTTTTTATATTCTTATTTGATTTCATTCATGCTCAGTTTCAGCCATCTAACATCTTACTGTCCCTGTTTTAGCAGTTTGACGAGCAGGCTGTACTGGAGGCGGGCGATCAGACGGACCACCGCCAGTGGACGCAGCAACACCTGGACGCCGCTGACCTGCGCATCCCCTCCATTGCTCCCACTCCCCCTCAGGGCGAGATTGAAAATGACTGCATGGATGTCAACGTCCGAGGACCAGGTGGGTGACAGATCACTTCCTTATTCACTTACTATTAATAAAATCTCGAGAGGCTCCGAGTATGTGGACTGAATCAGCGGATCTGGACCTAATTTTGGTACATTTTTATTCTGGATGACTTGGTTGTTTTTACTTACAAAAAAAACATATATATATATATATATATATATATATATATATATATATATATATATGTGTATATATATGTAGTTGCTTCATCTGTCAGCATAGCTCTAATTGTGAGGGAATATATGTATGGGATCAGTTTTCTGAAGGGATTGTGACATATTCAAGATGATTAAATGCATCTTATTCAAGATGATTCTGTTACAGAAAATTATCTATTTTTTTCTTCTAAGGTAAGGATGGTTTCTTCTCGTCAGACCTCTCAAAAAATACTTCAAATTGCAAAACTTGTAAAGACAAATTACGCTCACAACTTCTGTGCACAGTGAGGCCATAACTTGTGAAAAAGGATCATAAGAAGACAGTGATTTGAATTAAGGTGTCACAAGCTTACAGAGGTGGGGAACGACAGATTCAGCAGATTGACTCACAACTTTTTTAATGTACAATTCTAGTAGTGTGTGTGTGTGTGTGTGTGTGTGTGTGTGTGTGTGTGTGTGTGTGTTGCTGTGTTGCTGTGTTGGTATGCGTGTGTGTGTACATGAATGCATGTGTTTGTGTCTGAATTGGTTCGTGCCTTTTCTGTCTGAACGTTTCTTGTGCATTTGTGTGCGTGAGTGCACATTTTTTATGTGTTTTTCTTACTTCTTTGGTCCTCATGGGGACCAATGTCCTGTCCTGACGAGGCAAAACGTCATTCCTGAGGTCCTGGTTAAGGTTAGGGGAAGGTGTGAATTGAGGTCAGGTTAAGGTTAGGGTGAGGCGTGAATTGGTTATTGTTAAGGTTAGTTTGTTAGGGTTTGGGTTAGGCTGTCCATAATGAATGGAAGTTAATGCAATGTCCTAACAAGGATAGCTTGATGTGTGTGTGTGTGTGTGTGTGTGTGTGTGTGTGTGTGTGTGTGTGCAATTGAGCTTGTAGGAGTTGCTAAATCCCCATGTCCTCAGGGTAACGGATCTTCTTCAAAGCAGCCAGCTGGAAGCCAGGCGCCTGGGGGGAAACACTGATTCCTGATCAGATTAATCATTTGACCAGTAATGGGCCTCTGTTTTTTTTCCCTATTCGACGTTATAAAAACCAATGAAGGTATCAAATGCAAAAACCCAATTTTGTAGTAAGTGCCAAATTCCCTGAAGAAAAGCTATGAAAAATCAAAGTAACAGGGTTAACAACTTGAGAGCACACTTTTTCCCCCGTCGTGGATCGATGCACTTGAATCGACCAAATCTGCGAGATCTGGGGTTTGCTATCCTTTTGAAGAGGAGAAAACCTATTCAAGTCGACGGACTGAGCTGCCTCTCACAGTTAGATATTAATGCTCCGTTTTTGCAGCAGCCTAGCTTTAGCAAGCCCTGGCCTCTATCCCCCTAGCTTCGCTTTCCTTCTGAAGCTTCGCCTGTGCCGGGGCCTTGATCAGAATCTGTTATTGAAAGGCGAGAGCTGTAATGATTCAACCCAGGCAAAAGTGTCAAATCCACATTCGATTTGTTTGTTGCTGTGTTTTGATCTGCCTGCTGCTTTGAAGTGCAGCCGCCTGTCTTTTTACGGTAGTTACTGGACCTGTGCGGTGCTGACCATGCAGTCTGTTGCCTCCTTTCATAAACCCCTCTCCTTCTCCCCTCTCTGTCCAGATGGATTTACACCGCTCATGATTGCATCCTGCAGTGGGGGAGGTTTGGAGACGGGCAACAGTGAAGAAGAGGAGGATGCCTCTGCCAACGTGATCAACGACTTCATCTACCAGGGCGCTAACCTTCACAATCAGACTGACCGCACAGGTGAAACTGCTCTTCACCTGGCTGCCCGCTACGCTCGTTCTGATGCTGCCAAACGTCTGCTGGAGGCCAGTGCCGATGCCAACATCCAGGACAACATGGGCAGGACGCCTCTGCATGCCGCTGTGGCAGCTGATGCCCAGGGGGTGTTCCAGGTGGGTTCTCATATGCCAAATGTATTTCCTGGGTGATGCAGTTAAAGCATTAGTGCTGAAATTAGGAATAAGTCCATTGACTGGTCTCAGTTGTTTAAGTTTATATCAAGCTATTTTCTCAAATGTGAGGATTTGTTGCTTTTCTTTCATCTCTATTTCTGTGAGTTGAATATCTTTTGGTTTAAGATTGTTAGTCAGACAAAACTGTTTTCTGACATTTTATGGACTGAACAATAAATTGGTCAGTTCACAGTCAATTATTAGTTACAGTGTTGAAAGTATAGCTGTCAAACAATCTGTATACTATTCCAGACCTGAATTACCAGAAGTTAAAATGACTTCAAATTACTCAGACGGTACATTTTGCATTTATTGAAATATCTGAGTTAACCTTTGAAATATGAAATGTAATCATGTTTCAGGTGAAAGGAGTAACATGTTGTATTTCTCTTTAGATTCTGATCAGGAACCGTGCCACAGACTTGGATGCCCGCATGCATGATGGCACTACACCTCTGATCTTGGCTGCCAGGCTGGCAGTGGAGGGCATGGTGGAGGAGCTCATTAACTGTCACGCTGACGTCAATGCAATCGATGATTTCGGTAAAGTTTCTGTGTTTCAATTAATATGAACCTAAAAATCATCACGATTTAGTGTTGAATTTAGTCAAATATCACCGAGGTTGCAAGCATAAAAAAAAAAAGACTTGAGATCTAATAACTGTTTTTGTCTCTTCAGGTAAATCAGCTTTACATTGGGCTGCAGCAGTAAATAACGTGGAGGCTGCTGTTGTGCTTCTCAAGAACGGTGCCAACAAGGACATGCAAAACAACAAGGTAAACCAAACAACCAATCTCCTCCTCTTAGTTTTGTAAAACAATAGTGAAACATCTAAACGTGTTGTCTCCATTCTGTCTGCCTCAGGAGGAAACCCCTCTTTTCTTGGCTGCCAGGGAAGGAAGCTACGAGACTGCCAAGGTCTTACTGGACCACTTCGCTAACAGAGAAATTACTGACCACATGGACCGGCTACCCAGAGACATTGCACAGGAGAGAATGCATCATGATATTGTGCGGCTGATGGACGAATACAACCTCGTACGGAGTCCTCACATGCATGGAGGGTCACTCAGCACCACATTGTCACCTCCTCTCTGCTCGCCCAATGGCTACCTGGGCGGCATGAAGCAGCCCCAGCCTCAAGGTCAAGGTCAGGGCAAAAAGGCACGCAAGCCCAGTGCCAAGGGCATCGGCTGCAAGGAGGGCAAAGACATGAAGGTGAAGAAGAAGAATTCACAGGATGGGAAGTCTGGAAACCTCCTGGACAGCTCAGCTGTTCTGTCCCCAGTTGACTCTTTGGAGTCTCCACATGGCTATGTCTCTGATGTGGCGTCACCACCCATGATGACCTCACCTTTCCAGCAGTCGCCATCCGTATCCCTGAACCATCTACAGGGTATGTCTGATGCACACCTGGCTGTGAACCACATGGTGATGCCAAACAAGCAGGAGCTGGCTCGAATGCAGTTTGACCCGCTGCCTCCCCGTCTTACCCATCTGCCCGTGTCTGGTTCCAGTGGTCAGGGCGCCATGAACGGCCAGTGTGATTGGCTGTCCAGGATGCATGGCAACATGAGCCAGCCAGGCCAGTTCAATCCCATGAGAGGAGCTCCCGGTGGTCAGGGAGGTCTGCACCAGGGAGGGCAACACGGGTTGATGACCTCCCTCCACAACGGCCACCCCACCACCAGCCTGTCTCAGATGATGAATTACCAGGGGATCCAGAGCACCAGAATGGGTCCACAGCCCCACATTATGCAGCAGCAGGCTCAGCAGATGCAACAGATGCAGAACTTGCAGCAGCTCCAACAGCAGCAACAGCAACAACAGAGCATCCAGCTGCAGCACCAGAACTCAAACACGACCAACAGCCAGAACTTCATCAGTGGGGAGCTCAGTTCCCCGGAGCTCCAGCAGGGCACAGGCAACTCCAGCATGCCCATCCACACCATCCTGCCACAGGAGACCCAGATTATGACCTCCTCCATCAATCAGTCTATGCCCAGCACTCAGTTCCTCACCCCACCCTCCCAGCACAGCTATTCAGGCCCCATGGACAACACCCCAAGCCATCAGGTCCAGGTGCCTGACCATCCCTTTCTGACCCCCTCACCCGGCTCGCCCGATCAGTGGTCAAGCTCATCTCCTCATTCCAACATGTCCGACTGGTCAGAGGGCATTTCAAGTCCACCGACGAGCATGCAGTCTCAGATTGGACACATACCTGAACAGTTCAAATGAAAAGCTTGTATCTTTATGCCCAGATGAGCTGCTGTATATTTTTTGATAAAAAAAAAAGGCACTCTTTGTGAAAAAATAGAAAAAGCGCAAAGCTGCAAACACAATTTAATAGGACTTTTTTATACGCCTTTATACTAACAGCAACACCTGTGTTTCATCCATTCTTTTTATTTATTAATGCCTTATTTATACGCATTGCCTGCTTACAGAAATTTCGGGGATCCCTGGTGCTGGGTCATACGCAGGACAGAGAAAGTCCTTTAGAGAGACTCTTTTCTTTTAGTGTTTCTTTTCTGCAGTGAAGCCTCAGCCTCATACACACTGGGTATTTATTTCTTTAAGGACTTTTAGTATTTGCCTTTTTTTTCATATCATTTCTCAATCTTTGTTTATATTTTTTGTATAATCTTGTTTATAAATAAACTTGTGATTAAGGGGCATTTTATAGAGCACATTTTAAGTTTCAGTGTTATTTCAATTTGTTGTAAATGAGGGAAATATTCTAGTTGGTCGATGCTAAGCCAGTTGTGAATGTTAACAGAACACATGTCCTGTATTTCATGCACAGGTCCTTTATGACGTAGAGCTGTTTTCTACAATTTCCCCTTTTTAAATATCATGCCATTCTTAGTTACACTCTAGAGTTGTGCACATGTCTTGAATCCATGGAACGGCGTTTTGTTGTGCCTCTTGATTTGACTGCCTTCATATGCAGAGATGTGGTGGAGATGTGATATGTTGTACAGTAATCAGCCATCTTGGAGATTGGCAGTTAAGACAGGCTTGAGTATCTGTTAGTCCTGTGGTGTTGGAGAACTGGCCCGTCGGCCACAGTGTAAGTTGTTGTCCAGAGGGAAAAGGAAACTTCATTTCCCCTCTCCCTCCAATTAGTTTGAGCCTATGGCTGTGTTCTTCATTTTGTAAATATGTTATGCATTTCCCTTGTAAGCAAGATTTTGTTTAAGAAATCTGATGTCTTAAGCATGCGATTTTGATAGGTCTCGTACCAGTCAACAGCCTCTAAAATGTCAAACAGAACAGAATATATATTTTGTATTTTACTGTCCCTTACGCATAGATAAATTTGAACTATATACAAATAGATACAATATATTGTTAGGAGACTTTTTTCTCAGAAAAAAAGGGAAAATACAGAAATATTGAGGTTTTATAAAATCATATTTATTTACTGTTCTGTAACACATAAAAATCCACTGAGGCAACCATTTATGCATATTATGAAATGTTTTGTTACATTTTGGTAAAAACAACTGTTGGCTAAGTTCTCAGTTCTGTCCACTTAAATGCTTTGTGAGAAGCTCCCTGGTATAGATTGCAAAATGTCATCATTTAAAAGGAAAAAAATATTAGGTTGTAGTGAAATTGTAATATCTGCAATATGTTTTGTTCCTCTTATAAAGTTATAATTTGCAAGAAATGTATTTCCCCTTTTCATTTTCAATCTGTAAAAATGTTTCTTGTTATAATAAAGGACACTTGTGTGTCTTGAACTTATGAGAACTGTCTTTTATTACTTTGAATTACTGTCAGAGATCTCTCCAATCAGTCCCGTCTAGAAACATGCTGGGGAAAAAAGGGATTAGCTAAGTAATTATAGATCTAGTACAATGACCTCAGTATAAGCACATTCCTCTGATAGTTCTGGATAACGATTATTAATATGTTATTAAAAATAAATGTGACTTTCCATACACCGTGGTACTTTATTTGAACTTTTTTATACGCTGAAGGGGCCAAGTACAAATATTTTACTTAGTATGTCTCCCTCTAGTGGTGGTAATTATT
Organism: Chaetodon auriga; assembly: GCF_051107435.1. Classification (NCBI taxonomy): domain Eukaryota; kingdom Metazoa; phylum Chordata; class Actinopteri; order Chaetodontiformes; family Chaetodontidae; genus Chaetodon; species Chaetodon auriga. The sequence goes on along the minus strand of NC_135078.1, from coordinate 13,147,786 downwards.
AGCTAATTTTATTTTGAGCATAATTCAGTCACCTGAATGAAAGATCTAGCTGCACTGTCTTTTCAGCTTGTGCATTTTGTGGAAGCAGGCAAAAGCCAAAACTGAATAGAGTAATCTGTACATTATTTATAGCTATGGACAGAATAAACTGCAGGAAGACCCAGGACAAAAAAATTAGGTACTGTGTCCCAAGTAGCCCGCAGTTCCTAATTGTGCAATGGGTTTTCTTACATAGGACACTACCAAGCTCCATGTTTGACTTGTGGTAAACCATTCAACATGAAAGCACAAAACTTGAATAGTGAAGGTGTGTAAATGATATTTTGATAAAGGGGCCCTCTTCAACACATGGCCTCACGATAAGGTAATAAAGCTGAACCCATGCCTTTATTTTGCTGTTTTTCTTGCAAAAAACCATCCATTGTTTTCTGACATTTTTCAGACAAAATTATTAATCAGTTTATTGAGAAAATAATTTCTTGATTCATCAATAATTGTCCCAATAGTGTCAGTTCATATTTTACTTTAGTGGTACATATTCCCAAACAAATGTTTGATTAGATTAACACAAACCAGATGACAGCCTAGAGCTTGTGTGGCCACTGGAGGTCTGGGGCTCCAGGGCAGCTTCAGGCTTTGCCAGGATGGTAATCAATCAATGTTTTTTGCTTTTTAAGGGAAAATTGGCATTGTTTTGCTTTTTGTATCACTGTTAGTGTGTTTTTAAAAGACGGGTGAGTTTTCTGAACTTACTTGGCTGATTTTTATCTAAGCAATAATCTGTGATTCGAAAGAACTACGACTCCCATGATCCTCCCGTAGTAGCACCGTTGAAGTTCAAAGTTCAAACGATACAGTAAAAATAGGGTAGTCGCAGGCTGGCTGTCTGTGTGTTCGCTGGGAATAATAAACATCTTGGTGGTCACACAACTAATAGCTTAACACCGCAACGAAAACCGGCAGAGGAAAGTGAAAATGGCCCTCAGCTAATCGGCGCCTGCTGCTGCCCTGTTGTCGGCGGATTTACAGAACGACAGCTAGCTGGGTGCTAACGTTAGCACGCTAGCTTGCCAGGAGCACATAGCAACTGCTGCTAGCTAACGTCACTGGACTGGTGCTCTTTAGTCTCAAGGCTGCAGCTATGTTCGTTCAAGAGGAGAAGATATTCGCCGGGAAGGTGTTGAAAATACACATCTGCACCATGGACGGCACGGAGTGGTTGGAGGAGGTCACGGAAGACACCACTGTTGAGAAACTGAAGGAGAAGTGCTTGAAACATGTAGGTTTTTGGGGTTGTTTGTGTCTCCCTTGTTGCCTTTTTGGTGTCCTGTCACTCCTCTGCCTGGGGTGTTTGCAGTTTACCATGCCCTCTGTATAAACTGTCAGTGTCAGTGTCACTGGCTTTGTATTTATAGCAACTGGGTAGACTCTGCTATTTATAATTTAGCAGGTTGGCTGCCCCTCTCAAGCTAGCTAACAGTGCGACTATGCCCCTTTTCTGCTCCCCAGTGGCTGGCCCTGGAGACATTCTGCTTTACTGGCCGTCTATTATTACACAGCCCATCTCCTTTCTCCTTCTATGGCCCATAGCATAAACTGTACGGCTGGTTTCATGTTTGCTTCTCATGGCTCCACTGGGAATGCACAATGGCATGTTTGTGTAACTTCAGCACAGGGGCACAGGTGTGATGAAAGTTATAACTTCATATCAGATTTCATTCTGTTATTAACGATGTTATTACACTTATCTTTATGTTTTCGTGCCTAGTTGATTAATTACATTTTAAAACATCAGAAAATAATAATAATATAAGCGTCAAGTGTTAATTTACAAAGATATGTTGAAAATGATCACAGTTAAGAGTCACTTTTTACTTATTTTACTTCAGTGATGAATGATGAAATTATTGCGGCTAAATGTTCTGTCAACTGAAAGATTGAGCAGCTTATTGTTTCAACTCTGATTGATTGCAAGAAAATCAATTGACAGAAAATTGGGTAACTGATTAATAATTTCAGCTATTTATTATGTAAAAGAGCCAAATAAAAAACACTATTTGAAGATGTCACTTCTGTTTCTAGAGTTGATGATGGAAAATAATCAATACTTGCATCTCCTCTGTTCGCTGTTTTTCCCTGAGACGCTTTTACACTGTGCTTGGTTCACAGTACGTGCACGGAAGTCTAGAAGACCCCAAAACACTTACCCACCATAAACTCATACATGCTGCTACAGAGAGAGTCCTCACCGACACTAAAACGGTCGCTGATGAAAATCTCAAAGATAAAGGTAGGTAACTCCCTCATTTATCACTTCTGGGCTTCTGACAGTCCCTCTCGGTCTTCTGTGAGCTGACCATGTTTCATATGTGTCGCAGACGTTTTGCTGCTCATAAAGAAAAGACCACCGCCAACCCCTCCAAAGATGGCAGATGTTGGTTCAGATGAAAAGGTAAGCGTAATCAACTTTTGGTTTCATTAAAATAGAGCTAAAAACATTTCTCCATCTTTTTTTTTTTAATTCTGCACAGCCTGCTTCAGAAATGTTGTGTCTTCATTTTGCCTGCCTTTAATTGTCTCTCTCTGTCGTTCGTCCTGAACATTACAGAAGAAACAAGATAATAAGGCTCCAGACAAAGATGCAATTCTGAAAGCCACCGCCAACCTGTCCACGCGCCACACCGACCGCGCTGTCACACAGCATAACATCAGAGATGTAAGGTTCCTGGTGGAATGGGTTTGCCAAAAATTATTCTACCAGTTTAGACAAAGATGTTATTTATTATTGTTGCGTGTATATATTTGTGTTGTAGTTTCAGACGGAGCTCCGAAAAATCCTGGTTTCTCTCATTGAAGTCGCCCAGAAGCTTCTTGCCTTGAACCCTGATGCTGTTGAACTCTTCAAAAAAGCCAATGGTACAGCTTACAATCCTTTAAGATCATTTCCAAGTCAGTTTCAATGATCCTACATTCAGGAAAGTCAGGATGATAAAAGGAAAAAGAGTCAAAGTAAGTTGCTGCAATTGAAGTGGAGACGATGTTTTTCTTGTCTAAATTGATAAGAAAGTCTATTTTATTGTAACGCTGACTAAATGAGGAATGAAATATTATGTTTTGTCTTTATGCACTGTTTTAGTCGCTGCCTTTGAGCTCGACGCAGTGAGCCTCATTCATAGTATTTGTTGTACATGTCCGATATTTTGATATGTGTGTGATTATCCTTGTCGACATTTCACACACATTACCCCTCACTTTCAATTTTCTGGCCTCTTTGCGTTTCTGTGTCGTGCAGCAATGTTGGATGAAGATGAAGAGGATCGGGTGGATGATACAGCCCTTCAGCAGCTCACTGAGATGGGGTTCCCTGAGAGCAGAGCCATCAAAGCTCTGAGATTGAACCAGTAAGTCTGAGTTGGTTTAATAACAGCTCACTCACAACATGAGGAAAACTGTTTGGAACACGTCTGCGGCATTTATCCATTATAAGTCAGCTCTGGAAGAGAACTTGTTCAAATGAATCACCTTAATGTACGTTACTCCCATTCTGAGTTGTTGCAATCACAGTGCAATCATCCAAAAACCTCGTCTCTCATCTTGTCCTTTCTTTCTGCAGCATGTCAGTGACGCAGGCAATGGAGTGGCTTATCGAGCATGTAGATGACCCTTCCGTAGACGCGCCGCTGCCTGGACAGGACTCTTCCGGGGCAGCGGGGGCCACGGCTGCTGCCACACCGGGCCCCTCGGCCTCCGGCCCAAACCTTCTCCGCAGCCTCTCCAGCCAGTCAAGCACAGACGAAAGCAGCAGGCAGGACGAGCTCACAGAGATCTTCAAGAGGATCCGCAGGAAACGGGAGTTCAGACCGGACTCAAGAGTGAGTGGCTTTTCAGAAAGAACTCTGACAAATGTGAAGTTGTTTTTTTTTGTTTTGTTTTGTTTTGTTTTTGTGTGTGTGCGTGCGCTACTGCACCAGCTAATATACAGTATATAGGAACTGAATTGATGAACGAGGCACTCTATATTGAAATGCGCTTGAAAATGCACATTATGGATCGATATCAATAACCAGCAATTACGTGCTTCTCATGGCTGATACCTATAAGATAACTGATCATTTCACATTGTTGTATGTTAAGAAACTAATAACCTATACTCTATGTACACCTGAGGTTAAGACATAGTGAGCGAACAAGGATGATTTAGTGTTCTAATATTCTAATCTCTAGTATTCTAATACATGCATGCCTAAAAGGTGCACTCATGGATATAAAGTGTTAGCGGCTTTAGTTGCACGGTTTTAATACAGTATCACTCTGCCTGTGTTCACAGTCCTCTCATCTTATTCTAGATATTAATGTATCTCAGTTTCCTGAGGAACGCTGCTGCTCCCCAGTATCTCCAAAAATAGAAAAGTGATTAAAACTCTATCTTCCAACAGTACACTTCCACCGTGGTTCATTTTTTAAAACATATTGCCATTTGAGCGGTTGCAGTATCTCCCAGCAACTTCTTCCTCTGAATTAATAATTTTCCTTCCCAAGACACCTGCCCGGCAGTGTGGTGCTGTATGACTGAGAAGTTCTCAGACTAAACACAGTGTCTCTTTCTCTCTTTCTGCAGGCTGTCATTGCGTTGATGGAGATGGGGTTTGATGAAAAGGAGGTGGTTGACGCTCTGAGGGTGAATAACAACCAACAGGATGCTGCAGTAGGTTTAAACATCCACAACACCAGAGGTCTATTGATGCTACAACAATTGTATGAATACTGGATGTGTTGTATTGATTTTAAGGAATATTCATGAAGAGTAATAATCCAAATGAACTGCTGTGACATGTATGAAAAAATGTTTTGGAGCTGACCCTGTCCTCTAACTTCCATAAAGATATCAATGTATTTTAAAAAGCAGGAATTGGATTTCACACTTTGTCCCTCCCTCCTGCAGTGTGAGTGGCTGTTGGGAGACAGGAAACCTTCTCCAGAAGATATGGACAAAGGCATTGACACCAACAGCCCGCTATTTCAAGCCATCCTGGAGAATCCAGTGGTCCAGCTGGGTCTAACCAATCCCAAGACACTGCTAGGTACGGTCTAGTGTTACCCACAGGAAATAGCCTGCTATTGGCTGATTATTTCAGCTGAAATTGCTATCTGCATGCTACCGTTTTCAATGTTTCCGTCAATGACAGGTTACCCGAACCCTAACCTGGTCGCTAATGAGCTAAGCTAGTGGCTGTTCCCTTTTCTTTTGCAGGGATTTTGTCATTTTAATACCAGGGTTTGCCTCCCCACATGCAAATGTTGCACCAAAACAAGTTCCCCCTGACACTTATTTTGCAAGGGTACTGTCGCTGTATCCAGGGCTTGGCCCCACCGAAGACAGTTGACCTTTCACCAGCTCTGACACAGCACTAAAACAAAGCGTGGAGATAGATCTAGCTATGGAAGAGTCAGACTAGGTACAGTGAAGTAATGTTGTTACAATACCAGAATTTTAAACTTCCCACACATACACACACAGAGGATACATTGTCTCCTCAAGGTTTACACCTGGCAGAGATAAAATGTATGTTGACAGAGAGAGAGGAGAGGCTTTTTTAAGGCTGCTGTCTTTGCTGAATGTGTTTCTCACCGGTGTGCTTTGTGTCTGTGCGCAGCATTTGAAGACATGCTGGAGAATCCTCTAAACAGCACCCAGTGGATGAACGACCCCGAGACTGGCCCCGTCATGCTCCAAATATCCAGAATCTTCCAGACTCTCAATCGCACATAGAGCCTCCTGGTGACCCCCTGTGTGACTGTGGCAGCTTGTGTGTATGTTAGACCATATTGGGATGTGTGTACGTACGGATGTGTGTGTGTCTGAGTGTGGCAGAGACACAAGTATTGTTTTTGCCTTGTAAAGACAAAGCCAGAGGCGTAAAGTTATGAATTAAGATGTTCTACATATACCTATTTATAACAGTACAGTAAAAACACTTATACAAAACAATGTTAACATAAACATTATGACAGTAATAATAAAAAAAAATTGAGATTTAGTATGTTGTTTTTACATTTTAATGAGAACAATTTATAGTTATGACAGATTTGATTTATTTTATATAATTTCTCCATGTGCAAAAATGACATCAAACATCAATTTAATGTTTACAAAGAAAACTGTTTTTGTATGTTTCGCAATATTTAAATATCAATTACAGTTTCGTCTGTCATCAGTGGCGAGTGTGTGGAAGACTTTTGTCAGTATCATGTTTTATTTTTTTCCCCAGTCATCTCATTTTCATCAAGATAACTGCTTGCAATCGAGAGGCTGGTGGTCAAAGTCGAACATTTGTTTAGCTAATTGGTAATTAGGCTCTGAGACACATCACCGCCCTCTCCGTTCACGCCTGTGAGGGCACTCACAAGTCGACCGCCTCTCAGTTTAAAGAGGAGAACGTTTGTCCCGGAGCCTCGTCAAGAAAGTTTATTTGACTTTTTTTGTCTTTTTAGACAAAAGCTGTACACTAAACTGTTTGTGTCTTAGTCATGTTTTTACAAGAAAGTTGTATATTAGGCCTGTGCGTTTGTTGTCAATGTGCTCTTGAATGTCATATTGTCATGTTGCGCTCATTTAGCACTTGTTCACCTCTATGGATATCATTCACTGCAGCACTGAGGAGGTGAAAAGAAGAGGTCGTGGTGGTTTTGTCTCAAAAGGCTGTAGTGGGATGTTTAATGAAGCTGAACCTAATGAAAAGGGGTTTGCCTTTTTAACCTTTTAATTTGAATGATGAAAAAAACACACGCTCACTTCATACACACAAAGAAATAATAGAATTTGAGACGCAACCAGTGTTGGTCTTTAGGCTGACTTTTTTCTTTTCAGAACAATGAACATTTATGCTGTCAAACCAAACCAAAATGCCACTATATAACCTGCCTTGTCATTAGTTGTACCCATTGAAAAACATCCTGTATTTCTGTGCAATAGCAAGGACTTTTGTTGACCTGTAAAGAAATATATTTGATTTGAGTGTTAGAGGTGTGTGAACTGCAATGGGTAGTGGTGTTACACGATATTAGCCTTTGCATTGAGTACTTAAAATCTCCAGCTACAAGAAGGCGAGCGTAGCCTCTCCTGGTTGTACCGAGGATTAAAAACAATATGGAGGGTGGTGTGTTTTGCCAAGCTTTTGAGTGTTTTTATTCAATATTTAAAAATGTGGTATTGATGTGACTTTCTGCTCAGGGAGGCTGAGATTGTTTTTCTAAACCTGTCGTCAAGGCAAACCTCTGCTCACCCCCTTCTAGTTTGGCATTTGAAAATGGCTTTAACCAATCTGTCTAGAACTTTGCTTATGAACAAGAGCACCACAAGACATGGTTTCGTAAATGCAATATTTGAAAATATTTAAATGTTTTTAGAGAGAAGTGTCTGTTTGAACTATGTATTATTACATTATTTATATCAAAGCCAAACTAGTGACTTGTTCTTATTTATAACATTTTTAGCAAACCTCGAAGCTAATCTACAAATGTGAAAAAAACGAAATGATTCAAATGTTGTTTTTACAAACCATTATTAAGAAATGTGCTTAATGGACTGGTAGGTCAGTGCGGCTTAAAGCGGTGCAACACGTTTGAACGAAGGAGGATTTCTGCACACTTTCTGCACTGAAGCGGACCTTCATCACAGCCACAGTGACCAGCTGTCTCACCACCTCCAAGCTTTGCACCCGCATGCAAACCAAACTGTCCCGTAACATCTTGAAACAAACATTGGGAGATTGCACGTTTAAAGAAAAAAAGGTCCTCAGAAAACGCAGATATCTTGTCTTTGCAAACGGTCATCAAATGGAACCGACAAGAACAAAATGGACGTTCTTGCTGAGGGACACGGAAGAATTGTTGGAGTCGCAGGTGTTATTTTCAGTCAGCTTTCATGCAGGACTATCCCAGATTAACAACCTATGCAATATACTCTCACAGTCTGTTCATTCAAACAGCCTCATGGCAACTGGCATCTAAATCACTATTGCATTAAAGTTATTTTTTGTGGCTGCAATCTTTGGAATCTGTGTCTTTATTTGAGTGAGTGACGGGTCCCCAAAGTAGAGGCAGGACAAATCTGCTGCTCGCTACCACATTTAATGGTCATTTCGGTGCCCACAAAGGCTCATTCTGACAACGTAAGTGTGCAGATGGACAATGGCTGATTTCCTTATTGTTGCTTCAGTTTTGCGGTGCTATTGTTAATGTTATCAGTCATACCTGTTCATTCGTGTGCTGTGAAAAGGCATATTGTACATTATATGTTTGTATATACACACCTTGGTTACTGCACATATTTGGAGTGCAGAACACAGGCAAGATTTCAATGCAGTCTCAGGCAGTGTTTTATTTCTGATTTGTTTCATTTTATTTTGTTCTTTTATTTTTGTTATTTGTGCATTTTTTTTTTTTTTGTAATGCACTTTCATGATACATCTTTAAGTTTTCTACCAGATTCACAGAAACTTCAAAATATCAAATTCAAAGGATGATTCACTTAATCAATGATTGTACTCCATCTGATGGGGATTGAATTGCATTAGGCTCCCCAGTCTGTAACGCTGATGTCTCTTGTTGTGTCTCTTGTCAATTTTATCACTATGATTTTAGTCACTATCACAATTTTGATTCTAGCTAAACCAGATTAGATTGATTGTCTGCATGTATGAACAATGGAGCGAGACATCAGACTTTAGGGCTGCTGTCATCTGGGTGATGGCGGATGGTCAGAGACATGCAGTGCTGCTGTGAACTGAGGTGGCCTGAACTCTGGTCAAGGGTTACCTTTCCCAGAGCTGAGCCTCTCATTTCCGACTTTGAGGAAAGTGTGACTTCTAAGCAGCTCGTGATATTCAGAATTAACGTCACAGTACCTCCTCACCAGCTCAGTATATTCCTTTTGCAGGTGGTGCAGAGACTTCGTGCTCTCGTCCAGCGCGGTCTTTCTGCTGCAGTACTTCTCACACTTAGTGCTTTCTTTTTCAAGAGCAGAGGACAGTTGATTCACTCTTTGCTGTAACTCGGAATTTTTTGTCTTTTCACGTTTCAGGTCATCTTTAAGTTGTGCCTCTCTGAGCTTGCTCTCTGATTGTAGTGCTTTGAGTTCATCTACTGTGCACTGGAGCTTGGCGATGGAGCGCTGATTCTCAGGGATGGCATCATTTTTCTTTGACGTCATCTTTTCAGGGTGCTCAGAGAGAGAGTGGAGTTTAGACTTCATGCTGTTATATTCTGTCTCCACAGCCTTGAATTTAGCTCTGATGTCTACGTTCTCCATCCTTAACGTCTGCATGTCATAGATCAGGCACTCTGAGGACAAAAATGCGTCTCTCAGCTGGTCACTGAGGATTGTTAGAGGATCAGTTCCAGCCCGCTTTTGGAAAAATGCCTTCTGAAAGCGTTTCTGTTCCTTTTTGAGACAGGACCTTAAATATGTCTCCGCGGTCAGACTCTTTTCTAAAGCCAGAGCCTTCTCTGAGAGCTCCTCCTCTTGCATCTGTATCTTTTCAGACACTCTCAAGAACTTAGCCTTCTCCTTCTCAATGGCCTCCTTAAGTCTGCTGGGAGATTCTCTGTCTACCTGAAGCTGCTTCCCCTCATTAAGGGCAGCCTCAAGTTCAGCCTGCAGTCTTTTATTCTCAGAAGCCAGCTGTTGGTTTTCCTGAGTCAGATGGTCCAGTTCTGCCTCATAGTCCCCCTGGATTTGACAGTTTTTTGCTCTATCTTCTTTGTGTTCAGAAACCTGGTTAAGTCTCTCCTGCAGTGAGGAAATTGTGCTGTTCTTGGTGTCGATATAGCTTTGAAGAACCTCAATATTGAAGTGCAGCCGTTGAATTTCTTTGTCTTTCTCCACACCTTCCTGTTGCTGCTCAATGAGGCGCTTTATATCAACACGAAGACTGTCTTTTTCAGCTTGCTCCTTCTTCAGAGTCTTTGCAAGAGCGTCTTTTTCAGCTTGCTCCCTCTTCAGACTCTCTGCAAGAGCATCTTTTTCTTTTTGCTCTTGCTCCAGAGCTTCTCTCTGTTGAGCTCTCGCTCTGTCTTCCTTCTCCAATGACTTTTCTTGAGCACTGCAGGAGGAAATTGACGCATCCTCAGTGGATTCCTCAGAATCACTGTCATAGTCCTCACTGCCTGCTCTCGTTTCATCCAGACTCATTGCAAGAACATCTTTCTCTAACTCCTCCAGCAACTTTTCTGGAGTGTGCTCCTCAAAATAGTCACATAGACTCCCATAATCCTCAATGTCCTCACTCTTTCCAACTTCTTCTGGAGTCTCCAGCATTTCTTCCTCGGTTTCATCTTCAGTACTCTTGTCACTCTTCTCTCTAACAAAAGTGAACATGGAGGAATTTGTCCCGTCAGTTTTGTTTACCTGATGATTTGATTGGCTATTCATGATAATTTGGCTGGGTAGCTGGGTCTTCCAAGTTTTTGCAAGAGCATCTTTTTCTTTTTGCTCCAGAGCTTTTCTCTGTCGAGCTCTCGCTCTGTCTTCCTTCTTCAATGACTTTTCTTGAGCACTGCGGGAGGAAATGGGTGCATCCTTAGTGAATTTCTCAAAATAACTCTCATAGTCCTCACTGCCCGCTCTCGTTCTATTCAGAGTCTTTACAAGAGCGGCTTTTTCAACTTCCTCCTTCAGACTCTTTACAAGAGCATCTTTTTCAGCTTGCTTCTTCTGCCAAATTTTTAGAGGAGCATCTTTTTCTTTTTGCTCTTGCTCCAGAGCTTCTCTCTGTTGAGCTCTTGCTCTGTCATATAGACTCCCATCATCCTCAATATCCATACTCTTTCCAACTTCTTCTGGAATCTCCAATATTTCTTCCTTGTTTTCCTCTTCAGTACTCTCGTCAGTCTCCTCTCTAACAAAAGGGAACATGGAGGAATTTCTCCTGTCCATTTTGCTGACCTGATGATTTGATTGGCTATTCGTGATAATTTGGCTGAGTAGCTGGGTTAAAACCTGGCTTTTTATAATACCACAACAACAATAAATGTGTCCTCTATTAATGCCAACAGTATGTGTCCTCTACTATGTGTCCTCTACTATGTGTTCTCTTCTAATGCCAACAGTATGTGTCCAGCAGGTAGTCAACCAGTGAAGATCAATTAGATCAAAGGCACATTCTACTCCTTTATGATGTCATGAAGGATAATGATGTCACAGTATTTGAATTCTACAGAGAGGTTCTAAATTCTACTTTTTTTTTTTTTTTTTTTTTTTTTAACTGATTTTCAGCATCATTCAAATATTTTCCTGCGTTATATTTCAGGATACAAACTGAATGTGTATACTACAAATCTCAACAGATTTTTTTTTTTTTTTTTTAACTAAATAATACACATATGACAATGAAAACAGGAAAGCAATGATCTTTTCTCTGCAATAAAATTATTTTGTAAAAATAAAGTCAGGCCTATGGGGCATTACGTAGTCAATCCATTTTCCCCAGTATGTTGTATATTGTTCTTGATTAATGATGTCATCATCTTCTCCATTTTATAAATCCCATTGTAATTTACATTCATCCACTTAAAGTTGGACTCTCATTTGATTCTTTTTTCAGCCATTTTTGAGGTATATATCCAAAATATGGAGTCTTAATTTCTTGGGGTATTTCACACTTAAAAGTGTCTTATAGGGCATGGTGTACCATTCTTCAACAGTCTCTGCTGATAGGACAGTCCCAGAAAATATGGTAGTGGTTTGCGTTTTGATGTCCACAGTTTGTCCAGCAGATAGGAGGGTTATTATCATATTGAGATTTCTTGGAGGGTGTAATAAAATACTTTTTCAGGTTTTTTCCAGCCAAACTCTCTCCATTTCTGTGAGCTGGTACACTTCCATTGATACCTCCATATTGTCACCCATTCATCCTCAGAGATAAACTTTTTTCCTTCCTTCTCCCACTTTGTTTTAATGTATGAAGTCGACTGTGTTTTAAGATTCAACAGACTCTTATACACACATGAAATGATTCTGCTACCAGTATATAAATTATATGCTTTTCTGAATAGTTCTATCAGACATTTACTCGTCTCAGTTACATTTTCACCTTCGTATTAACATAATGTCACTTCTGAAAATATCTATAGAAGTCGTGCTTTTTGAATAAGTGCTTCCCTGTCAGCATCTCAAAGCTGAGTAGTGTTTAATGAGGAGTGTTAATTATATTGCATAGATGTGTTATTCTTTAAGCTGTCCAGTCCTTTGTGTCCAATTTATTTGGTGTAAAATCTGAGTCATGTCTGAGTCTCTAAGATAAGGAACATCGACAGCACATTGTCCTTAGTTATATTTTTGTTTTTAACAAACTGCTGTTATTCCTATTTATATTTTTTGTTACCTTTTGAAACAATTGTTGTATATAATCTGTGTTTGTCTGTATGTTTCATTGCTACTGCAACAAAATAATTTCCCAAATTGGGATCAATAAAGAAGCAGCCTAAAGTCTAAGTCTAAAGGAAGGCCTCATGTCTCTCTGGCTAACTGAAACGTCTTGAGATGAACTCTGGGTCTTTTACTAGCCATATTTGTCTTTTATAGCATTTTATCCCATTAAATAAATTGATTAATATATTGCTGTAAAAACACAAGAAATTTTGTACTTTTTATTTTTCATTTCCATTTCTCATTTTAGCAAAGTCATGTTGAATCCAGTCCCATCTCCTCACTTAACACACAATCAATATAAAGGTACTAAAAAAACAGAGAGAAAGTATTTGTGGATCACTGATTTTATTTATGGTAGAGGGAAGAATACCAAGAAGAGAAAGAACTGAAGACAATTTTCACCATTACTCTGACTAGATGGACACAAAGTCCTCCATCCTACTCCTGTTCTTTACTTTACAGAGATACTGTGCTTTTATTAAAGTTACCGTTACTCTGTTATCTCATTTTGTGCTGAATTTATATTGTATAAACTTTTCTTTTTGTGTTCAAAGCATGCATGCAGGAGTTTTCAGCTAGCATTAGCTAGCATCTCCCCTTCAGCTGCTGAGTGGACAACATTTGACTTCTTTCTGTGAAACCACGTTACCAGTAAGGTCAATTTATTTGATTTTCATGGCCACAGGATCGGCTTTCTACACAATCAACAGAGTAAGCTGTCTGCTAATTGATGTACTGTTAAGAACTCTTCTTTATCTTGTTGCATTATAGTTATATGAAAGTAATTCGGTTTTACCTATGTTAATCTTGTATCCTGACCAAAAACCACGGAAAGGCTTCAAATGCTGATACCACATTTCAGCACTAGATGGCAGCATTGGTCAATGTCACATGGACAACACATGAATGTGATAATAAAAACGTGTACCGTACACATATTGTGACAAGTTCATACTGGAATAAAGACATAATTTGGGACGGCACAACGGGACATGCTTGTGGTTTCAGTCAACTTATCAAACACATTTAGCCAGCGGTTAGAACAAGTGGAGGTAAATCAAAAGTAGGCAGATTGTTAAGATGGAAGAAACTGAGCCAGGTCTGTGTTTTAGCTTGAAATATTTAAGAAATATAAGTTGGTGAATTAGTTCTTGCGGGTTTATACTGACAGTTATTACCAGTATTACGAGTAACAATTTGGAAGGTAATCACGCATGCGCAGTCGTTGCTTAGACGGGACAGGGTTAGTAATTACGTTTCTATGGGCAGAGCGCGAGCACACCACCGGTCCTCGCTGCATAGCCCTAGTCAGTTAGATATGTATGTGTTTGTTAACTAACATGGGGCGACTAGTACAGAGATAGATCTTTAAACGGAAAAGCCTCTGTACGTCGTGTTTTTTCCACCGGAGAGCCCCCCTTCTCCGCCTGGCGTTTGCTTCAGCTGAAAACCTGCCGTGGAGCTCTTGTCACACAGGCCGCGAATCGGGTGTTGTTGCTGGGAGGAGACCATTCAGACTCGCCTCCGTGCTAGCATTATTAGCTGGCTATGATGCGTCGCTGCTGCTGGTGTATTTTCTACACAGCAGGCCACTGTAAAGCGAGGCAGGTCCTTGGATAATTGTTTACCCCGACGGAACTGAAGGGTGACTTGGAAATACACCACACCTTTCAAGGTAATGTCTTGCCAGCTAGCTAACGTCATTCACGGGGCCGATGAATGCAGTGCTGCTCCTGTAACGTTACAATACACACTAGCAAGCTAACGGTTAGCCGGTCCTGCAATATATTTGCATGTATAGCCGTTTAGCTAACCTCATGTTAGGCAAAAGAGTACAATGTCACCTAACGTTTGTTCCCTTGTTAATGACGTTATAATAATATCAGCATGCTAACGTTATAATGATAGGTAATGCAGCTAATCAGCAATTACCTACCATGTTCAACAATCTAGCATTGGGCCGAAGATGACGTTAAGATGGTATGGTAACACTGGGTTAACGATTCAGATAATTTAACATTAACTTCACCGAGGTTAACTTTAAGATGAGGTTTGAGGAATCATTCTGTAGGATCTTAGTGTGATATTATGTGTAAACATGTTTGCACTTGTTTCCTCACTCGCCATCCTATCAATGAATTAGACATGTTGTTACTGTTAATGTAAGAAATTTCAGTAAGAAATTTTTGTCCAGCGTGTTGCAGTCTAGCAAGAAAAGTGTCCAAAATAATGGAAACGTCAACGCAGAACATCAGCCTGAAGGGACAATTGAAAGTGAAAGTGCTCTGAGTTTGATGCAGCCCCTGATTAGAAACATCAGTCTGCATGACTTGGTGCAGACGGTCTTGATCATTTTCCGATTGCCTTGTATTTTTTCAAAACAAAGTTGCAAATTGCACAAACAACGGACAGAAAGATGTAAAGAAAGTCACTGGGACAGCAAATAGAAACTTCTCTAGGTTTGAGTCTAGACTGAGCAACTGCTGTCAAAGTTTTGTTGCAGTTTTGAGGTTTTCTCTCTCTGAGAGCAGTTAGCTTTATCACTAAGAATCCTCTTTTTATGGTCAAAATATATTTTCTGCAAGCAGTCTTGGCTCAAACAACTAATGTGATCA
Organism: Chaetodon auriga; assembly: GCF_051107435.1. Taxonomy (NCBI): domain Eukaryota; kingdom Metazoa; phylum Chordata; class Actinopteri; order Chaetodontiformes; family Chaetodontidae; genus Chaetodon; species Chaetodon auriga. The sequence goes on along the minus strand of NC_135078.1, from coordinate 13,132,741 downwards.
TTTATTCACAGTAGGAAAAAGTCACAACATCAGATGTATTTTGCTCGTTGTGGATTGGTACAGGACCTAGCATGCTTCCCACAATGTACATAATGGCCAGCAAGTTTCATTCTTGTAGTCAGCACCGTTTGAAGTCACCATGGCCTCACTGTAGGCTAATTTAAGTACCAGATACTGCTTAGACAGTTTGCACTCTTTCATCAAGCATTTGACATAATGAGTGTGATCATGCTTGCGAGACTGCTACATTGGTACTTATGTCTCAACTACCAGATGTAAGCCTAATCGACCACTTAAGGGAAGATTAACAGCAGCACCCAAAACAGTATTTTCCTTGATGATCAACAAACACCATATGAGGATTTTATTTAATAATTTATCGAAGAATCACTCTAATAGAGCATACAGCCACTCGCACAAGCCATGCCAATGAGAATTGTGACTTGGCAGATTGGGGATGTTGTTTGGCTATATCCCTTAGCCGGCAGTATGATCAGTATAAATTTGACTGTAACATCATTTTTATTTTTGCCTTGAAGGATGGACGTTGATTTGTGTGCTGGCGGGGACAGTACCAGGAGAAAAGGGGATTTGACTGGAGTTGCAGAAGGCACAATGGACATCATACCATTGGAGATGTACGACTCCGCCAGAGCAAAAATAGCTGCCAACTTGCGGTGGCTGTTTGCCAAAGCCTATGGCATTGGTGAGTTATTTCATTTACATTCACGCTAAACAAATGCTAAGTACATATCTTTTTTAGATTTATAGTTGTCTGCATGGTTTACGTACTAAATATCAATATATCCTCCATTATGGACTAAATAGGTAGTGCGTTTGTTAGCAGAGAGTTTATTAGAACCTCAGGTAGCGTTCTCTGCATTTCGTTTTCCTCCTATTTACATAGTTATTTCAGATGTTTTTATTCCAACAATGGTTTACTCTTGTCCACACACTGACAGTCAGCATATTGTGAAGCGCTTCAGTAATGAAAAACTGACAGGAAAAAGGAAAGAGAAAGAAATATCTGTTGATGTGTGCACTCGAGCCAACACTAATTCACCCATGACATGGCAACTCAAGCTTCCCTCACTGACTCACCAGATCCACCCATTCTTGTAGGGTGGCCAGTGAGATTGAACCCAAATCAGGCTGAGTGACAGGCACTAAGGATTAGGCTATATTTGTTAGACTGTACTCAGAGCATGGAAAATTGTGATCTGTACTGCCAGTCATTCACTCCTTGTTGAGATAGTATCAGCATTAGTGACTAGGCCTTTAGGCCACATTTTCCTGTCGTTGTGGTCGCAACAGTCAAGATTTGAATAGATTTCAGGACTGAGATAAGTTGTATGGATTTTAAGACACCATGTAAGGATCCATTTCCGTCTGGCTGTAGAATTAGCTACTTTTAAAACCCCAGCGCTATCACTGCTTCTGCTGTGTAGTTGATTTACACAGGTCCGCTTTCTTTCACTGGACACAGTTGGTCAAGTGCGTGATGGGGAGAGCTATTAGTCAGAATTTTGGAAGGCATACCCACTCAGTTGCCAGTCTATCAAATACATTTAGCTAAAAAAAAAAAAGTAAAGCATAGGTTCCCAATTTTTCAAGTCTCATTCTTCCTGTTCAGAATGGTCACTAAAAACTCTCTTCTGAAGGTATTTTCAGTGTAAGTGAGAGGGGGACAAAAAAATCCACCATCAAGTTACAGTTTGACTCTGCAAGGCAAAAGGTTTGGGTACCCCTATAGATCCTCAGTGCTGCCGGGTTGAAGATGTGTGTGAAGGTCCATGTTTTACAATTTGAGGCTTCTTTGCAGCAACATCCATATCTGAAGCATTGTTGTCCACCACAACCTCAATGTTTTTGTAGATACTGAGCTTCAGGTGACTGTCGTTGCACCATGTGACAAAGCGCTCTGTCAGTCCTCTGTGCTTCTCTGTAAAAATAATCTCAAAGTGAAGACAGCATGTTTCTCACTGGAGTCATACGCATCAATATAGTGGTCAGTTCTATTTCGCCAAAAGCACTTAAACTTTTACTGAATTCCTCCTGAGTCCTCATTACTTATGAGTCTGAGCGGACATGAATGTAAACTGCAGCTTGACTGGTTGGCAGAGGCATACAACCATGGATTGAAGTAATTCTAGTTTTTGCAATGCTTTAGAGAGGTGCTGATTCACCTTAATGTGTATTTTGGTAGCTGTAGTTGTGTGGTGCTGTTGGGATTGTATTGCATCATATTGAGAGGTATTTCTGATATTTTTCACTGGCCTAATTGATACAAATGGGCTGGACAGAATATTAGACACTCCTCTTTGACCAAGATACAAAACGTAGATCGAGTGCTGTTGGATCAAGACGTGATTGGCTGTTATGTTGCTGTAGCCAGAGGATTTTGCTGAAACAAATTGCAGATAGACTGTCATCATCAGGGGCTCCAGCTGGAGAAAAATAATTAGGTCTTGGTGAAATAGTGTGACTGGTGAAACTCTACATGAGAGACTCTTGCCCGTCGTATCTTCAGCCAGCAAAGTGCTGGCATGTTTTCAGATTAGATACACTAAGAAGTATTATAGGCTGTGTTGTCCAGTGTTTGTGCATACCTACTGGCTACATTAACCATGAGAAAATGTTGGCCTAATTTTTCTCTGATAGCTTTCACTCACATACTAGATTTTTAACCTCTAAACTCAGGCGTGACAACAGAGAACATTCAGACTGTTTGGCAGGTGTTTAAGCATCAGCATCAGAAGATGTTAACATCAGGAATAAAATCACAGCATGCTGCTATTGTATTTACCTTTTCATTTGCTACACAGTGTCTTCTTATTGTAACAGTTAAGTGTTGTCAGTGTAAGCATCTAACTGATGCGGGAGTCTCATCGTTCACTGTTTTGCATGTCTGTCAGTGTAGTCTCTTGTCAAATCATCTGTCATTATTTCCGAGGCTCATACTAGCTTTCTTTTGTATTCTCCCATCTCTTATGTCTGTGGTCATTACAAAGATTTCCTTATGCCACTGAAGCATTCATTTTAAACAAATGGCACTCAGATGGGAGTTTTAATGGTAATCCAGTTTGTAGATGGAAGGGTATTTTTCTTTCAGTCCACTGTTTTGCTCTTAACCCTATTTGCTCAAAGGTTCATGTCTTGTGCTCCCATTTTCAGAGTTCATACCAAGGTTTGTAGGCATTTGCCCTTGTTCACAGTCTGTCATTGTAGGCCTGGGCTAACGATGGAATACATCATCTCTTTACAAACGAAAACAATGCATCACAGAGCAACTTGGGTGTAGATGCTGTTAAGTTACAATAGAAGTAACACATAAGCACCAAAGCTTTGGCGGCTCAGGGGGAGGCAACTCTCAGATGCTGCGGCCGTTATCTTCCTCCCATGGGAACTAGGCCCATTTGATTTTCACCCTATGGCTCATATGGCGCTCTGCTGCCTTGCTAAGTCTGCACAGTTGTTTGCTTGGCTCATGCAATGACTGACAGATACAAACAGTGCTTTGGAAACAGCTGAAATTACGTAGTTCCATTTTAAAATACATGCAGCCATGTTGTGATATAGAGGTTTGTCAGGGATTCAGGTGCATCTGGTGTGTATTCATCAGCACAGGTTCCTTGTGAAGTCTTTGACCGTGCATGTCTGTGTTTGTGTACACGCTCTCCTGTCCTACTGCCCTCTGCGTGTGCCACAGCTGCTCCCAGCCTGAGCGACAGACAGCCAGACACAACACTGGCGAGAGAGAGAGCACCTGTCATGATTTCAGGCCCAGTGCTGGTCCTTACTCTGCTCTCCCCTGCTTGAGATGATCGTGGTGTGGTGCTGGTCATGGTTGGCTGACCCTGCTGTAGCACATCTTGGGTCTTTCCTCATGCTCCTCCCCATCCCAGTTAAAATTTTGCAGCCTGGTTCCTGCTGGCAGGAGGGTGGGGGGCAGCTGCCACACGACATCAGTGTCTGTGGAATGAAGTCAAACGTGAAGTCTCGCCCCAGCCAGACCCCTTTGTTTTCATACACAATCATTCCCACTGTTCTAATGTGTTTATATACTCAGACACAGCCCTCCACGAACGACCCACACTGCTGGGCGTTATGCAGAATAGATTGATGCTGTTGCACAATGACATCCTTCTTTGCACCATGTGTACGGTGGCAGACAGCATATTGGTGAGGCCCGTGTTGTTGTAATGCATGTGGAATGCAGTAAACAGGATGGATGTGACCTGAGCATTAGCAGCCACTGACATAAGCGCTGCATGTTTAAATCTCAGTTCATACCTTTATGCTGTCTCATTCCTACATGACAACAAATCTTCATAGTTGCATGAGCCGGGAGATTTGATGCATCAAAACAAAGGCTCCTGATTGCTTCCTAATTACCTCATACTTTTACTGGATCATTATCGGCTAAAATAAAGACGTTCAAAGTCCGATCCTTTCTTTTCAGAAATTAACTGTGTTTTAGCCACCTCGGCTTGCGAGTGTTACAGCGCTGTGCTCCTATATCACAACCGAGTTCTGCAATGCAGCTTTTTCAGTGATATTGAAAATGGGATTGTGTGAATGTGAAAAATTGTTTGGGCTCAACAGTGCAATAGACTCTTGGATCAATTGCTAAGTTTGGCAAAATGCGGGCGGCACTCGCTGTTTCAATGCCGTGAGAATGACAAACATCGCCACTGGTAGGTATTATCAGCAGATGTAAATTAACGTTAATTCCGTAATTGGTAGTTGATGACAGGCCAAAAGTTAAGCTTATCAGTTTATGATTTTTGAACCAGAGTCTCCAGTAATGCTATTCAAGTAGCTCATTAAAATAAGTTTGACATTTAAAACTTAGTAGTCTAGCATTTTGTTTCAGTGTGTCAGATTATCCATATTTAATCAACTTTAACACAAACATAAGTAGCGATGTGTGCAGTTAGTTGACCAAGTTGACTAAACATTGCTACCCTCACTAGTCAGCATCAGAAATTCTAGTTGATAATTAATTTATTAATGTATCTATTTAAATTACAGGATAATGTACAATGTTCATAATGCACAGCGCAAAGTGCCACTCATTTCAGCAGCATTTGAAATGTGATTTGGTGATTGAAGAATGTGATAAACAGTTTCAAATGACTCTTATAATTAGTTGTTAGGAACATTCCTAAATGTAAGTATTGGATTGTATTGGGAGATACCCAGTGTTACACAATGGGATTGGGGCCAGAAAAAATTGATCGTTGTATTCCTACTTCCTAAGTTGCATCAGCAGTTGACAAGACAGTGATACGCCACATGATGAACTGGGAATAGGCAGAGACAAAAACAAATCTAACGTCAGGAGAGAGAGGGCAACACTTTGCCTTGTAGGAATTGCAAAAACAGCCTAAATGTGTTAGGAAGTAGGAAACCTTCCCCTTAATGTTTATGATCTGTGACCTGTCCCTAGTTCTGAGTAAACCTTTCATGTACTCAATAAATGGCCACATTCCGTTGTATTACTGGATTTGGAAATAATCGTAGACAAAAGCACCATTTACAAGCTACAGTTGCAGCACAATGCAGGGCAACACCACAAATTTGTACAGCTGACCGGAACATCACCACTAAATATGATATGATGAAGGTCACAAGAACAGCTGTATCCCTACCCAAGAAGTTATTGTAGGCATGTGTTCACTACAAAGGCTATATTTTTTTTTCCAGGATTTTGAACTGAAAATCTGAATCTGAATTCTCCAGACCTGGACAGCCTAAACTGACCCGTCATTTGTCTTTGCTAGTTCATGTTTTATAGTTAATTATTCTTTGCCAACACATTTTAGATACCTCTCAAAATCTAGTCTATTGCCTCCTCACTTGTGCAGCTCAAGATTTCTGCTATATTATCATCCACAAAAGCAGCTGCTGGAAGAAACTGCCTGCCTGCCTTCCTGTTTTTGTGAGCAGGAGATTGCTGATGAGTGGCTCCCTTTATCCCGTCAGCCAGAGCAGACACTAAGAACACATCACACACACACATACGGCTTATGCTGTGTTACTGAAGCTTAAGCAGAGTTCAGAACAGATTTAACAGAACAGCGTTATTTTCAATCACCACGCTGTTTTGTGCAGTGCAGGATTTTGGGCAGGTTTTGTGCATCATTTGAGACCTATTTTAAGCCTCAATGTGTGCTTTAACTTGCAGTATGTATTTGGTTTGTGCATGCCTGAAATCTTGCCCTTATATGGCTGTGGTCTCTGGTTTTGAGAGTGACTTCACATCGAAAGTAACAGAATCTCTTGTGCAGGACATTGTTTTCTTTTCGTTTTTTGTGGCTCCAGTGTTGTTACATTAGTGCTGGCAAAGTCCACTATGTCACCTGAGAAGCCTGCTCTCACTGAGGACTCTCGTAAGGATCTCTTTCCCAATGTACTCCTGAGGCAATAAGCTGTGACTTACAATTACAAATGGCCATGTTTGCGCCAAGTAAACTGAAGCAGGCATAGAACAAATATCACATGGAAAGCGTGCTTAGCATTCCTGTAGCCTGCTGACGCTGTAGAAGATTGATGGGTTCAGGCTAAGGCAGGTGGAGATGTTGGAGGCCTTAAAGGTGCTTGCAAGACACCATGACTTCCCTGCTGCATCATAGAGTATCTTACAATGTTATTTTGCCAGCAAAACCACATGTCTGTCTTCAATTTTACTATTTTCCACAGCAATGCCACATGGTTCACCTGACCCCTCTCTCCATTGCAGACCATATTCCAGAGGACTTAAGGGACCCATTCTACACAGACCAGTATGACCAGGAACACATCAAGCCGCCTGTCATCCGCCTGCTGCTGTCCTGTGAGCTCTACTGCCGTGTCTGCGCCCTCATCCTCAAGTCAGAGCAGGCAGCGTCTCTTCAGTCCCACCTGTCTGTCATCCAGGCTCTGTCCAGGAAGGGCATATATGTTGTGGAAAGTGACGATACACCCGTCACAGATGGGGACCTGGCCTGTATGCCCATCAAAATGGTGAGTGGATGAGGTTGGGATAGATAAGTTGATGGTCACCTGGTGGGTATCATAACTGATATCCTGAATTATAATAAAAATTTTCACAATCTCTGTACATTAATTGACTATTTCAACTTTAGCTGAAGCTCTGCAATTACAAGTGAATTATGCTGATATGTTTTTTACTCTTATTGTTTAACGACATATCCAAGTCATTATGTTGAGTAGTTATTACAAAATGTAATTTGTAGCACAGCTTGACTGTCAGAGAAGCAGGAAACCAGGCCAGAGCTATAACAACTTTGAACATTACCTGTAACATCTACGGCTCTTCCTGGTTCTGATGTATTATCTGACCACAGTGAAATCAGTGGAAGAGGCTATCGTTTTTATCCTTGTTCAGCAGGACAATCATTCTCAGCCACAGGCACTCGAGACACTCGGAATTGTCTCTCTACTGTGCTGAGTAACTTTAAAACCTTGTGAATAGGCAGAAAGGTTATTTGCCATTGTTTCCCATCATACGCTGTGTGTACGTGAGCTTCGGACATGTTTTGCTACTCGGCTAGGTGAAACAGTCAACAGCTGATTTGACTGAACCCTTATCAGTTTTCATTCAAATGACGAGGTGAAATTTGACTGTTACTCATGCAGTCGTGAGAGGGCTTTCATGCAAGATACAGCTGTGATTAGAGTTTGTGGTGTGATTGTGCTATAGCAGTGTTGGCCAGACTGATTTTCATTCTGAAAAACACTTTATACAGTTTTCCACTTGGTCTTTTTTAAATATTGTCACTAACAGCTGAAGTGAACAAATCTGAACTACATTAAAAGACTAATATGATATAGGATTTTGCATAGTCAAACATTTGTTAATTCCTTATAGTTTCCATAGTATTAATTTTGCCCATAATGCACAGCTGTATAGGTACCATGACCTTGTGTTCCAGAAGACCATCTTTTAATGAGATGGCATAGCTTTATCTCTCTACTGCAGTTTTCACATGTGGAGCTAACTGACATTTTGTTAGAAACATCACCTTCTTACTTATTTTCTGAACAAAAAAATGTGCGCAAATCATGAAAATAAAAAGGAGGGATGTGCTCTCCTTGAAAAGTTTAATCAGTAACATCAGTGTTAAGAGAGTTACTCTTGAGCTAATCGAATGGATTTTGTCTGTGGTATTTTTCTCGTTTACATTTTTGCAAATCACTCAAGAGCATTTGGTGAATGCCGGCCCTTGAAAATCTTCCCCTTTTATCCTCGAGTGCCCAGTTCAGATGTCTTTTATTCAGCTCTGCTTTCTTGCTGTTCATTAGTTTTTTTCTGGGGAACACATACATATTTTGACAGAGAAATTCTGTCCTTTCATTCAGGAAACTGATGGTTTGGCTCTGCTGACCCTTGGTGTAGTCATCACACGTGTAGTATGAGTGTATGAGAGCTTATAATATTTTCACAGATCAGCTCTTAAACAGGTTAAATGTCCTCGATGTGTAAGCTACATCCTCTACGTCATCACCTAAACCAACAGCACTATGTCACAGAGCAATGAATGAAGTGAAGAGCAGCCCCCGCCCTCTGTTGCAATGAGATCCGATGTCTCACGATTTTCACCAGCAGCAAGTCACACAGGATACAATGAACACCAACCAGCTCACTTGCTCTCAGCTGTCTTCCTATCCCTTTGTTACCATGGAAACCAGCAGTGGTGTTGAGCCTCCTCTCTGCAGGCTAGCTAGTCAGGGATGTGTGTCTGCTTTTCCGGCTCGCGGCCTGACAAAATAATCCACACAGGCCTGTGTGTAAGCAGCCAGACACAAAGCCCTGGTGAGGAGATGGAAAATCCTGAGCAGGACACTGCTTATCTCTGATGGACTGTTGGACAGCCCCCTTCCAGTGTGCTGACTTGACAACCATTTGCACAGCAACAGAATTTGTGTGTGTGTGTGTGTGTGTGTGTGTGTGTGTGTGTGTATGAGAGTGTGAGAGTGTGTGAGAGAGAGAGAGAGAGAGAGAGAGAGAGAGAGAGAGAGAGAGAGAGAGAGAGAGAGAGAGAGAGAGAGAGAGAGAGAGAGAGACTGTGTCTGTACCTGCAGACAGTTCCTCTGCACCTTGTCTGGCTCTTGGGGCAACAGCTGGGGCTTGTAACACGTTGAGATGCTAGCCATCCTCTTGAGTTAAACTTCTGTGTGTGTGTGTCTGTGTTTCTGTGTTTCTGTGTGTCTGTGTGTCTGTGTGTCTGTGTCTGTGTCTGTGTGTGTATGTGTCTGCGCACACACGTGCATCTGTCTGCCTGTTAGGAGCACACACAGCTCAGGGCAACAGCAGCCCCTGCTCCCCATGGGGCTCCTCGCTGAGCTGATGAAGGGCAGAGTCAGTGTTTGAGGAGAACAATAGATTGAAGAGCACATCATGCTTTTATATTTGCCATTTTGTTTATTTACTGAACACTACTTATTGACACTTAGTGCTTAATGCCAGTGCACCTTTTGTTGAGCCCTTCAATATTTGTGTGTGGCAGTAGTATTCTTATGGAATTTAGTATTTCTATAATCTGTACATAATGTACATATGCATAGTTGATTTCCTATTCTATATCCTGTGTACTCGTTATCCCGACCCTTCTGTGCCAGTTTTCTTTTTTGGTTTTTGTAATACTTGCTGGCTGTAACAACTTAATTTCCCCAGCATCGGATCAATAAAATCTTATCTTGTCTCATCCATCATAGAAAGTAGTTTGATGAGTGTTGTGTATCATGACTGGTAGCAACAACAGCATGATCTACCAATTTATCTAAAATGGCCTTGCTTCTTAACTTGTCCTTGAGTCAGAGGCCGATAGCTTCCTTTATGCATAGTCTTCATCCTTTCTTCATGTATTAACTTTTCCCTGTCTTATATACGACTGGGAGGTAGTTTTTTACTGTTGTTGTCTGTCTCCATGTAGGTCATGCTCTGGTGAAAGCTCTGAATAGCTCTCATTCGTTATGTTAACGAGCCTAATCTCAGCACTTCCATCACCAATTGGATTAGGCACATTACACAAAGCACTGACTGACGATGGCATGTATGTATACATTTGTTCTGTGATTAATTCAGATGCCTTAGTAACAGACATTTACATACAGTGAGGTTTAGAAAAGGGTTTTGCCAGCAGATTTATCAGTATATGACTGGTGTTAATTCCCACCCTGGCGATCAAGAAGAAAGATTTTTACTGGTAGGCAGGTATTGGGCGATTTGGAACAGGCATACCCCCACTGGGTCAACTGATTTCATTAGGATAGAGATTGTTTTAAAGGCTGGACACCCATTGAGCTGAATGAGAGGTTTCACATTTAAATCAACTGTGGTAGGTTACTTAAAGCTGCACTATTGTTTGGGAACCTCAGGATTGTCCCACGTGACCTCTGAAGTAGACAGTTTTCTTTTTTCTTGGATGGGAAACTGGGGGAAATTCCAGTGGAATTGAATTGTCCTCTGTTTGTCTTACTCCCTCACCCAGAGTGCTCACATGCCCATGATCGATGCCCTGATGATGGCGTACACAGTGGAGATGATCAGCATCGAGAAAGTGGTGGCTTCTGTCAAGCGCTTCTCCACCTTCAGTGCCTCCAAGGAGCTGCCCTTTGACCTGGAGGATGCTATGGTCTTCTGGATCAACAAGGTTTGAAGACACAAGCAGCGCAGATACAATAAAAGAAACACAGCAGGACATTAAAAAAAATCACACTAACAAGGTTCCATACATGTGTTACTGAGCCTGCCTTTTTGTTCCCTAAATGTGTAGATGAGAATAAACCCAGGCTGTTTCACACTGACATTATAGTTGGCTTGTTTTCCTGAGGTCTGTATGTCGCTGGTTCTCAGAGATGGGCCAACAGATAAGGAGTGCAGATCTGGTGCACACACAAACGGTTCGGGCTCATGTTGCACTCATGTTTCAATTGGTTAAAGGCCTGAGGCAGTGAGAGACATGACGCAGTGTGTCTATTAATCACAATTATGTCCCATCACTGTTTGGCAAAAGGAAAGTGTCCATTTGTCATGAACAGTATTTATTCCCCCATGGGTCATTTTTCCTAGTTAATCTGTCAGTATGTGGTTTTGTGTATAATTTTTTGCACCTGCAAAACAAAAGACTGCAGACAGAGAAAGTAACAGCAGAGTGTGTACATGAAAGGAAAAGTCATTACACACAGCAGCGTGCCCTTGTATTTAAAACAATTCCATTTAAAGTCAGACTAAAACTGAAACTAATGTGAACTTCCTGAACTCTAAATAACCTGGTTTCCATTGCTAAAGAGATGACTATTTGTAACATTCAGACATATTTGTGCTGTGAGGAAGACCTGTCTTTTGTCTTTCTGTCTACTGAGCTGTCAGTCTGCTCCAACATCAACACATGCACCAAAGAAGAAAGAAAGAAAAAAACAGATAAAACAAGTGAGCCAGTCTTCCAAAATAAGGTTGAGGGTGGGGGAAAAACCTTATTGCAGACCTGTTGCATGTACTTGCAGATTTACAGTAATGAGGTTACTACACATCATGCAAATGCTTTCTTCAGTTATCTGCACAACCTGGTTTCTCTGAGTAATCTGGTTTTTCAAGTTCATGTAAACGTCCTGAATATGTCATTATTTCGTCTGCAGGTGAACATGAAGATGAGGGAGATTACAGAAAGGGAGCACAAAGTCAAGCACCACCCTCTGGAGTCCCCCAGCCACCAAAAGGTAAGGGCCCTTACAGTGTCTTCCAGGTGCTTCTTTCACAGGAGAGAAATCCTGAGCCAGAATGGCCCTCTAGTTTCTGCCAGCATCTCCATATTTGTGGCTTTTGGGGACTTTTCGAGGTAACTCCTTTTTATTGAAAACATTTTCCTCATTAAGGCGTCATCCAGGTGGGCATCAACACCACTAAATTAAGGCTACGGCAGGATCCTTCGTTGTGACAAGGAATGTTTCTCCCTAATGGCATTTTAGAGTTGTTTTGACCCTGCTTTCTTTTTCTCTGTTTAAACCGGAAGCAGATCCAATCCTTTGTCTGTGACCTCTGACCTTTTACTCTTTCTGCTCCTGTTCCTCATCTGCCCTCCCTCCCCTCTCTTATCCCTGCAATCTGGATAGTCTCCCTCCAAATGGTATTGGAAGCTAGTCCCTGTAAGTTGGATGCCAGCCCCAACCCTCCCCATAACCCCATTTTCTTCGCCCTCTCCCCCTTGCACGCATAGTTCTGTGTTGATGTGCGCGCACACTCCACCATGGCTCATTCAAGCTCATTCTGTGCTGCTTGTAGCCAGTATGTCAGCAAGGGGGAGAAAGCTGACCGTTACTTTTTTGTTTCCTTTTTCCCTTGTGGCAAGTATACCACACAGGTGTAAGGTTATTCCGACCTTTGTGAAGTGTTAAAATATATTCTTTTAGCTCTGCAATGTGTGCTATATCATTTCAAGCTCAAGGAGGCCATGTGGATTCGCTGTGCGTGTGTGTGGTATTTGCTTGCCCACTGAGAACAAGAGCAAATCCATGCATACACCTTCCTTTGCTTTGCAGTCCCATCCTTGGCCACCTCCTCTCACTGATCTGCTTTGTCATTCCCCCTCCGGTCTCTCTCTTCTGCTCTCACACACTCCTCTGTGCCAACAGTCCCCTCTGACAGTGTCCCTGCTCTTTGTGTGTGTGTGTGTGTGTCAGCCTGATGTCATGCACGAGCTGGCCCACTGCATGCTGGAGCCAGAGGAGCTCTCTGAAGCGGTACAGTGTTCCCTCTTACTCAGGAGGAGACTCCCTTATGTAGATCTCTTTTTGTAGTAGAGCTTCTTAAGTGTGGTTGGTAGTTTCTCCTGTGACTTGTGACAGAAGCTGCCTCAGTGCAGTTGGAATAATTTAATGGAATGGCCTCCTGACAAACTGTAGATGCACCAGAGTGAGTCTTAAGAAAATGTTGTCGTGCTGTTAGTAATTTAGATAAAATCTTTTTAGCTGCTCGGCTGTCTTGTGTTGTCTGTGACCTTTTTGATTCGTGCATGGTGGCTCATAGTTTCACAAAACCTGTGCGAGGGTTTGGCATGTTTGATAGGTTTGTTTTTAAAATAAAGTTTTGATCTCTATTAGGGTTTAATTGTAACTGAAATCTGTATTGGCTTCTTGATCTATAGCCCGATAAATACATGATGTATTGGCAGATTGTAACTTTTTTTAATATAAATCTTGATTGAATTTTAACCAAGATTCATACTGAGCATGACAGTTTAAAAATCAACTTGTCATTGTTCTCGGATTGACAAATCATCTAATTGTGTGTTTCTAATTCACCTCAGACCTGGTTTGGTATATCTGTACCAAAGTTGTTTTTTTTTTGTTTTTTTTTAATTATCAACCAACATAAAGACTGATATCGATATTTAAGCAATAAGATACTTAGCAGCTCTATCTACTGCTGCATCACGTGACGCAAATATCTTGCACATCTCGCTGTACTGGAGAGACAGCAACTCGATCTGCACCTCTAAATAACTCTTCGTAATTTTCTTTATGCCTCTTTTACTCGTGCCACAGAGAATATCAGGTTGGTTAGTCACTACATTGGGAGTGGTGTTCCCAGCATCAGGTGAATATCTGTAAAGTCATGCAGAAGCGTTTGGAGTTAGAAGCAGCAGTACCAGTCAGTACAATCTGCTTTGGCATCCTGTGCAGTCTATATTTACACATGCTGCTCCAAATCACATGTAGGTCTATAGTTTCCATTTTTAGCTTCTATAATGGGTCTACCTGACTTTGTAACAATGTCTATAATTTGATTTTTTAGGTAATTTGTGCATATTCTAATCGATCAGTGGATTGTGGAAACTGAAATAAATACTGAAAATACCCACCCTTGCCAGCTGTATAGACTATATATCTAAAACTAATGCATCTGGGGTGAGTGAGTTTCTCCATTAACCACACACTCATTCTGGTAAGTGGGCCAGTGATTACCCCACTTTCCCTCCTAGTCAGCTGACTCACGTTGCCTAATTTGACTGGACTACTGATAGCTGCCTTCCCAAGTCCAGAGGAAGGCTGGCCATCCCCTCTGTGTTGTTCATATCACTGCTTTAACACCTCCACCTCCATCTCCTCATCGTTAACCAGGTCTTCAGGGTTCTCCCTAAACAAGATTTTGCCATTCAGCATCATTTTCTTTTGGAACTTACACTAAACTCGCTATTGATCAGTTGAAGAGGAATATCAGCTCATATTAGAAAAAGAAAAAGGGAAAAAAAAAAACCTCATCTTTCGCTTTGAAGCTCCTTGGGAGAACCTTGAGCCATTGCTTAAATTGATAGCCTTAACTAGAGCCAAAAACATCCGTGACCAATACATGCCTTGACTAGTTCAGACGGGAATCTCACAGAAAAAGAGGTTTGTACTTGTGTGACACTAGTCATCGCATTTAGGATGTTTTCTGATGTGTTAGTGGTTGGTAGTCCCATGGTGGTGGGTATTGTTGTTGTGACTTTTCTTCTCATCAAAGCTCTCCTGTCCCCCTGGTGGTTAGGTACGGTATCGTCGGGAGCACGCCTCAGGCCGACAGCTGCCCTTCTTTCCGCTGCTGGAAGACCTGATGAGGGATGTTTGTGACGGAGCTGCACTGCTCACAGTGGTCCACTGCTACTGCCCAGACCTCATGAAGCTGGAGGGTATGCCATGCTTGCATGCACACTCCCACGTTCAGTAGCTACTAATTATCAGTTGCCCTTGAAGATATTTTTTCGGAAATAGCATCAGGCTTTCTTTGCTAACACATTGAATTTAATATCCATGTGTGATACTATTTTTGGCACTTGCACATGGCTTACTGTCCCAGTCCAGTCAGTGTGACATTTATAGCCATCAGGTCATTGAATTTTGTCCTGGTCTGACCTGCTCTCTGCCTGTCCGATCAGATATTTGCCTGAAGGAAGTACCCTCCATCGCAGATAGCCTGTACAACATCCAGCTACTGAGAGAGTTCGCCAACGAATATCTGAATAAAAGTTTCTATCTGACAACGGAGGACATGCTGTACTCGCCACTTGTGCTCAAGGTACTAACACGGATATACTGTGTTTTCATACACATCAGGAACAAAATGTACGTTTAATCATGTAGCACAAGAAGCCAGCCATTATATTAGGCTGCAACAGAAACTGCTGTATTTTACTTGCTTAACAGATTTTTATGTTAGGTGGTGCTTTATGACAATCACAAGTCTTTTTAACATGTTTCTTGTGCTCTCTATGCAGCACAATGTGATGGTGTTCATTGCTGAACTCTTCTGGTGGTTTGAGACCGTCAAGCCAGAGTTTGTCCAGCCTCGAGATCTCCAAGAGTTTAAAGATGGTAAGTGTTGATCATGTGATTCTTACACTCAGGATGCAATGTGAAAATATCACATTGGTGAAATGCTGACAACGAAGCAGCTTTTAATGTTACACAATACGCAGTATACTGTATTTAAACCACATAGTTTAGCATCGGGAAAGTTACTGAAAACATGAACTTAACTATTCAATTTAAGCAGTACACAAAGATGCAAATATGACCATGTTTGTTTGTGCCCATCTGTCCCAGTCCTTCAACATGGATTAAATAACTGTAGTTACTGAGAAAAACTCACTTACTTACTCTACTTATTAGTATCTCATTGATCAAGAAATTGCTATATTTTGTTACTTTTTGGTACTTTGGAACAAAATGTCACATTTCCATCATTCGAAGTTGCATTTGAAGATTTGGAAATAAATCCCTGTCAATGTCCAAGGTTGAGCTCTTCTATTGACAGTCAGCATCAGTCACTGTTTATTGCCATCATCAACACCTCTTTCTCAACACCTCTGTCTTGCTCCTCTCCTCAGCTCGAGCCATAGCTCAGCCCAAGAGTGCCCGCCCATCAGTGCCTATCTCCAACGCCACCAAGCGCAGCTTCTTGGCCAGCCCTGGTGTGGCTGATAACCAGAGCAGCCCAGAAGTCTGTAACAGGTACTTCCTGCACCCTGAAGAGTCTGACCCCCTGTAAGTCTTCTCTCACTTTCCTTCTCATTCCGCCTCATCATGATCCTGTCTACTAACCAGTTACAATAGTCCTACAAGGGTGGGTAGATATGCAGCAGTGTCTGACCTTCATTCTCATGTGCCCTCCACCTCCAGCCCTTTGTCTTCTCTCTCACCAAATTCACTAGTGATTTGCACAAAGTTGTCTCTCTGTCTGTGTGTGCATTGTCAGCAGTTGTGTGGGAGGCTGAAAGTTAAAGTTAGCTGTCTTAAAGTGTACAGCACTGTCGGTTAGGGGTTTTCATGCCACTTTTCTTGTCTGTTGTGTGGTTAAATATTTGGCTGTTACTGTGCCTGTGTTGGATGATATCTGAATGTTTTTGATTGGGGGAAAATGTCTTGGGCCTAACCTGTTCACAGGGCTAATCTAGTGAAAACCCTCTGCATGTCTGCTCTGCTAATAGTGGTTGAAAGACAGTTATGATTTTGCACATCTGCTAAAAAAAATAATTATTTATTGTTTTTTAGTAAAGGGGGTCCAACCTTCAGTCCTTCCCACCCACTCCTGCCCCTTCGACAGAGGCAACAAAAGCAAGGAGAGGATGTTGCAGGTACGGAAAGCACTCTTTACACCTTAAATATTCAACTTGTACAACCACAATTCCACAAAAGTTGGGGCGCTGTATGAAACACAAATAAAACACAATGTGATCATTCGCTAATCCTTTCAGACATACACTCAATTGAAAACAGTACAAAGACAATGTATGTTAATGTTTTACCTCATCAGCTTCATTGATTTTTGTAAATGTACGCTTATTCTGATTTTGATGCCTACAGTCTGTTTTTATTTATTTTTTACACAACTTCCCAACTTTTGTAGACTCAGGGCTGTATGATGGTGACCAGCAGCTGTCTATACCTATTCATGGTGTGTGTTTGTGGTCAGGTCTCAGAAACCGCTCCAACTCCCTGACTCAGATGGACGGACAGCCCCGAGGCTCTGTTCTTGCATGGCCCGATAAAAGGCAGAGGTACCTAATGTAGTTAAAAACCTAGACAAAATACTCTTTCCTAATCTAATCTAAAAGAAATATTTGTGCTCATGTTTGATTTGGAAAACCTTTTTTTTCATATGGCAGTCCGTATGCTGCTTTGAAGATGATGCATTTTAGAGGGCTTTGTTTAAAATCTGCTTATAAAACTGATAATGAAATATTTAAATTGCAGTGAATGCAAATATTCTGGGGTTACATGTGTGGCGCTTGTGTTATTCATGTTTGTCTGTTCGTAAGCATGTACATATTTATCATTTATATGGCAAAGATTATGGTTGTGCATATTTGTGGAGCAGCAGTGATTAGTCAATGAACTGGTGAATTGAAAGAAAAACAAGTTATTTTTATGTATTATCTATTGTGGAAGTATACAAATTCCATATATTGTGAGCTGTGTATTATTCTGACTTCATTTTTCATTTTCTCCTTCCACAGACCACTGTCCACACTGAGCCCCTACATGTTTCATTCAGCCACAGACAGTGATGCAGACATAGCTTCTGGTGACAGTGTGAGTCTAGCTCGCTCCATAAGTAAGGACAGCCTGGCGTCCAACGTCATTACCGTCACACCCAAACACCAGACCTCTGTCCACCAGCCGCCACAGGCCGCCATACGCAAAGTCAACGGCCACGGCCTCATGGGAAATGTCAACATTGAGGCAGAGGAAGAAACTCTGGTGGCAGTTGCCAGGACTGATGGTTCTGTCACCCCGAAACGGGTTGAAGGGCCACAAGCAACTGCCACAGTGGGACCCAAACCTTCGTCTGAGTCCAAACCTGCACCAGAT
Source organism: Chaetodon auriga (assembly GCF_051107435.1). Taxonomy (NCBI): domain Eukaryota; kingdom Metazoa; phylum Chordata; class Actinopteri; order Chaetodontiformes; family Chaetodontidae; genus Chaetodon; species Chaetodon auriga. The sequence continues at coordinate 13,114,885 of NC_135078.1, read as the reverse complement.
AGCTTTTACCTAGAACCACTGATGCCTGCCGTGCTCAAAACGGCTAAAGAGAAGTCTGTATGCCTAAACAAGGAGGAAGAAAGTGGTGAGGGGCCCCGCTCTTCAGGAAGGGGTTCTCTACGCCGAGGAGATGGATCGACATCGGCCGTTCGTAGGAAAGCGCCCTGCAGCCTGAATCAAACCTTTACCCCTTCAGGTGAGGAGGAAGACTTGTCAGAGGAGCCTCCACAGGCTCAGGCAGGTTTCAGGCCCATTGTCACCAGCAGTGTGGACCCTTCGTCCAGAGAGCCAGCTGGGGGTTTCTACCTGCATTCAGATTCTGAAGAATCAAAGGCTGGCCAGGGCATGGACGCTGAGCTGGAAGACCTGGATGAAGAGGAGGAGGATCTGGATGAAGCTGTTACTACTAAAGACCCCAACTGGCCCAGGAAAGCCTTTATTGAGGAAGATGAAGAAGAAGAGTCAGCCAAACTCCAAGAGGACATGAATGTGAAAGAGCACGAGGACAAAGACTTGAACGGTGGCAGCGGTCGGTCCAGCCCCTGTCTCAGTGCTCACTCCCAGGCTAGCAGTATGGCCAGTGGCAGTGTGCGCATGACCTCATTTGCTGAGCGCAAAGCCCAGCAGCAGCGCTTCGGCAGCAACCACGACCTTCGCTCCAGTGCCTCCAGCTCCCAAAGGACCACACCAGATGGATCAGAGAGCAGCGGACCTCTGACTTCCTCCTGGAAGCTTAAGAGAGACCAGAGCCCCTCCTCACCCTTGGGAGGATACTCTCGTACAGGTGACGGAAACGGTGGTGCCAGTGTACTGGCCTCTGAACTTGTCCAGCTTCGTATGCAGCTGGAGGAGAAGCGACGTGCCATTGAGCACCAGAAGAAGAAAATGGAGGTGCTGTCGGCGAGGCAGAGGCAGAAGCTGGGAAAGGCGGCTTTCCTGCACGTTGTAAAGAAAGGTAGCGGCAAGAGTGACACATTACCAAACCCACTTAAAGCTGACATCCCTAAAGATGAGCTCAGTGGGGGGAAAGGACCATCAAGTAAAGATGATATGTGTGTGGATGCCCTGAGGGGGGACAAAGAGTTGGAGGGAACCACCCCGTCAGGTGCCTTAGAAGCAGACAAGAAAGGGAACAGTGGAAGCTTCTACCTAGAAGAAGAGTTGGACCTGAATGAGTGCAGTCGCTCCATCGAATTGCTGAACGACGCCATCGGCAGCATCCAGCAGCAGATGATGCAGCTGTCACTGCAGCAGGAGATGTTGATGAAACAGAATGTACAGTCCCCCCCTGGTGCAACTCCACCTCCTCCTGTCACCAGTGACAAAAACGGTGACTCTAAGGCGGGGGCAAGCTTCCACTTTGTGGAGCACCTCTCCGGCACAAGCACTGCCCCCACCAGGAAACCCCCCAAGCTAAGCTCAGGCCGTGGCTCCAGGTCCAAGCCATCAGAGCTAAAGATAGCCAAGGAGCAGAGCCGACAGGCCTCAAGGACCCTCACCCCCACCCAGAGTGGGTCAGAGACATTACCACACCCAAGACAGTTAGCTGGGGGCAGGTCCCCCAGGACCGAGTACCCCGACAGCCCCAGAAATGCCACAGCAGTAGATACAATCGACAGGCCAGGCTCTGGCCACATTCGGAGCGCCACCTTCCGGCTTCGCGACGAGGCAAATGTGCGACTGCCGACCCGAGTGGACCTGACGGCAGTGGTTGCCTCAGAAGTGTCCTTTGACGAGTGCCTGTCCAGCACCGTGAGAGAGACAGACCTTAATTCTTCAGACGGTTCAGGGAAAGAGAACGTACCATCAGAGGAGGTGCAGCGCAGCAAAACCCACCTGATTGAGGTGGATCTGTCAGAGCTGAAAGCCGCTGAGGATGAGGAGGCTGCTGAGGACAGAACTACAGAAGGAGGTGATGGAGAGCAGAAGTCAGTCATGGGCTTCTTCTTCAAGGTAATGCCTTTGCATGAAAATACAAAAATTTATTTGATGTATCTAGTTTTTATTACAGTGATTGTCTAACTTGCATTGGTCTGGTGAACAGACAAAATTATTGTATTTGTTAATTTCTGCACTAAATGTCAGATTAATTACTTTAAGATACAAATAATGTCTCAATATCTTTTTATATGTTGTAGGATGAGCAGAAGGCAGAGGATGAGCTTGCTAAGAAGAGAGCAGCGTTCTTGCTGAAGCAGCAGAAGAAAGCTGAGGAGGCTCGACTCCGTAAACAACAACTAGAAGCAGAATCAGAGCTCAAACGAGACGAAGCGAGGTAACTTATTTCACCGACATCAGCACTGGATTCACCTTATTCTTCCAACAAAAAGCTACAATTCAGTGTTTGGTTTCTTTTAGACGGAAGGCTGAGGAAGAGCGCTTGCGTAAAGAAGAGGAGAAGACACGGCGGGAGCTGATAAAGCAGGAGTATCTGCGGAGGAAGCAGCAGGAGATGTTCGAGGAACAAGGCCTCGTCAAGCCCAAAACGCCCAAACCGAAGCAGAAACACAGACCCAAGTCTGTCTTCAGAGAGGAATCCTCCAGCGATAATTTCTCCAAGGGCTCTTCTACATGTGAGATTGTCAGATCACTTGTTTGGCATTCAGCTGTTACAGTTTTCTTTACATGTGTCGGCTTGGTGCTCTTCATTTGTTTTTGTTTTTTGTTTTTTTTCATCTGAGCTTTGGGCCACATTGGCTGACTGCCAATTATTTTTTATTGTGCCACAATAATTATTTGTCCTACAGTTATGAATACCACAGTCATACTGACTTGACTGGAATTCCTCTTTGAGCTGCAATCATCATATGAATTTATACAGAAAATTACCTATTACATGAAATAAAACAAACTTCTACAAACTACCTCAATGAAACGATGTACAGGAGGAAAGCCTGTTCTTCATTAGCGCTGTCATAGTTTTATATTATGAAAAGAATTTCCTCTTTCCGTACTTAATTGAGTTATGAAAACTATGGTGAGTTTTGATGTGCAAGATTTTGGATACGTGAATTATATTTCCTGCTTTATAGGTGTCTGACTTGTGCTTTGAAGTTTTTAAGTGTCCTCTCTGTTTCGATTAGCTGACAACCTGAGCAACGCCCAATCAGGCTCCAGTCTGTCCCTGGCCTCTGCTGCGACCAACGAGGCCGACAGTGTCAACTCTGGAGGGGCTGGCTCCCAGCGGTACATGACTCACAGACTGTTCTTTTAATGTTTAAGATTTGCAGTATTTATAGTATTTTCTGTTTTTAAACAATAGGCACTGTATAATCCTTATTGTTCACGATGTCTTCCAGCTGTGACTCTGTGGAGTCGTTTCCAGGCAGTCGTAACAACAGTCGCACTGCAGAGAGAGACTGGGACAATGGCTCCACGGCCTCTTCCATCACTTCCATGGCTGAATACACTGGTAAGTTCACAGATTTCATTATGTCTCACCTCTCTTAACAGATACATTACTATGATGTCAGAGCTGTGGTTGTGTTTGTCCATTAGTCAGTGACAAAAAGATCAGCATGTCAAGCCTGCTTTCAGCACGACACAATAACCATGGCCAGCCATTTTCACTGTTTTGCTTGTCATAATCTTCAGCCAGAGTGGCTCTTTTATGATGTAGACGTGTTAGCTGCAGTTAATTTACATCCCCCTCTTTTTATGTGTGACATAATTCTTCTGCGGCCTAACTGACTTTTCTCCTTTAGGTCCGAAACTATTCAAGGAGCCCAGCGCCAAGTCGAATAAGCCAATCATCCACAATGCAATCTCGCACTGCTGCCTGGCTGGCAAAGTCAACGAGCCACAGAAGAACCAGATCCTAGAGGTCCGTTCTTTAGCACACATGCACCAACTTGTTATCTGCTAACTTAGCAACATGGCAGATGACTCTCTCTGCTCCATTATTGTGATACAGGCGTAGGAGACTCTTATTTCCTCCCTAACAGCAAAAAACCTGCAACACGAGTCTTATCAAAAAGGGTATTCCTACCACTCTAATATACCTCAGTGTTACATTAATGCCATATTAATAACTTGTCTTGCTTGTGTTTGACCTCCTTCCCCACTAGGAGTTGGAGAAGTGCGAGTCCAACCACATGATGATCCTGTTTCGCGACGGCGGCTGCCAGTTCCGGGCTCTCTACTCGTACTTCCCCGAAACCGAAGAGATACAGAAGCTGACAGGCACGGGACCCAAGAGCATCAGCAAGAAGATGATCGACAAGCTCTACAAGTACAGCTCTGACCGAAAGCAGTTCACCGTCATCCCCGCCAAGACTGTGTCGGTCAGCGTGGACGCACTGACCATCCACAACCACCTGTGGCAGGCCAAGAGGAGTGCTGTGCCAAAGAAAAGCTCGAAATAGCGGGCCGGATTTTAAAAGGCCTCTGTCATCCAAATCATCTTCTCCCCATCTTGCTTGTTTCCTGAATAGACTGCATTGACGCCCACAGCCAAGCTCGCCACCGCACTCGGCGTGGAAGCCTGCATGGGAGAGGCTGCATTTATGGTCGTGGTCACCTGTAGGTGGACCAAGGAAAAGTTGTGTGTGTGCGTGTGTATGTATGTATGTGTGTGTGTGTGTGTGTGTGTGTGTGTGTGTGTGTGTGTTTCACAGGTGGTTTGAGGAACTGGTGCTTGCAACAAAAAGAGGGACGGCGGCTGAATTCGCTTCCTCTCCCTGTGATCTCAGTGTGATCTGTTCAGGTTTGTTTTGGTCCGGCTCTGTTTTTCTACGACGACCACGACTCAAGCATGTGGCTTTTTTTGGTTTCCTCCGTCTCTCTCATATGTGGTGGATGTATTTATTTATTAGTTCAGCACTGTCACGGTTGAGAGCTCAGCTGCAGCACTAACGTCCTTCCTTCTCTCCGGAAACGCCTGCTTTGGTCAAATTTCGGACAAAAGGAGCGGCGACATTGGGGCATTTCTGACGCTCTTGTCAGAAACTCCAAAGCAAGGGACCTTTGTACAACCCTATAGGACTGTCGGGCCGCTCCGCTGCCCCGGCAAAAACCACAATCTCTTCCTGCGTGGACGGTCGAATCTGTCGAATCAGGCTGGCATTGCCGACTTTGCCTCACCAGGGATCTCCAAAAACCTGCTGCTCTGAACTGTCCTCTTCTTTTGTCACGGGGGGGAGCTCCTCGGGTCTCCCTCAGACATCCGTTGGCCTTTCACGCATCGTGGTACTATCGTCTATGTATTCAACCGCTTTTTAATCTAGACGCTGATCGTGTAGCACTGGATATGTGTCAAGCAAAAAAAAAACAAAACAAAACAAAAAAGTTAACGACGGTCATTTTAAATACTTTTATTTGTTACAACACCCTTTTTCTCAAGGGTGTCAAAAGTGGGTGAATGATAGGTTTTGGTACACAAATGATGCTTTTTTTTCTTGTTTTAACTTTTTTTTTTTATTATTATTATTAAAGCGATGTGTTATAGAGTCTGAGCTGATGTTATGTGTTTTCATCATAACGGGAATTCTCTGATGTTTAGAGCTTAGCTGTGTTTCCTCTCTCCACTGGGCACTCTTGAATTGTCCTGTATTAAGGTGCACTCATGAACACTTGTCGACGGCTTCTTTCATGCAATGTAACTCCCCCTCCTCCCCCTTGAACTCCCCTCCCTGAGTGTTTTTGTCGGCCTGTCCCATTTTTAACCACGAGAGCAGCACACACACATACACACACACACACACACACACACACACACACACACACACGCACACACTCTTGTTGTGGAGAGTGTTTTCGTGCTGCTCTGTAACCGGTTCAAATGACAGTATTTGATATATTCGCAAAGGGATTTGTGTGTGCGGGCGGGCGGGCGGGCGGGGGGCTGTGGTTCAGTTATGTACCAACATTAAAGAACATTCCTCCCAGGTGTTGACAAACACTGCCACATCGTCTCACTCTTTCTCTGTTTCCAAAATCATCAGAAGTGCTTTTTTAGAAACCGTTTGTTGGCCTCGAGAACAACCCGAAGTGTTGCACGAGCACTTTACTTTCTGTCTGTTGGGAAGTTTTACCGTCTGAACGGGCATAAAGACGAAGAACTAATCGATAACACTGCTGTTCGCACGCTCCGTACATTGTGAAAACTAAACCAAACACTAGGATTTAACAGTGACGTGAAGCCGAGAGGGCGTCCGCTGATATGATACTACTGCTGTCTCCAAAAACAGAATACTTGATTTCTCATTTTGCTGCATTTTGATTTGTTTGTGGGGGCATTTGGGCGGGGGAGGTGGCAGATCTTTATTTGTATGTGAGTGTATTTTTATGTTCACTCAAAGATTGTACTGGCATTTGGTCACCATTTTTGTTACACTAGTGTACTTTTCATCCTTGTTGATTTTATCTTTGATCCCATGCCATCTATTTATTTTCAAAATGTGGAAGCACTGAAGCGGAATAAATTTTCAAGTGAATAAAATTCACCTTTTTTTCATTTTTATTCTTTTCTCATGGCTTGATTTGTCCATTTGTGAGACTCACTGTTTATTTTCTTTTGCTAGTTTTATGACACCGCACTGATTTGAATCTTAACGAAAATGTGGTTTTTCACACGAGGCGACGCCGCATCCTTTCACTGCGATGTCATTTATGATGGTAGATGAAGAGTCTTTATGTTTTTGGTTTTTAAAGGTCCCCTGTGTAAGGTTTAGAGGGTTTATAGGCAGAAATGGAATATAATACTGTGTTTAATCACATGAAAATAAGAAGTCGGTCACTTAGAACAAGCTCTTTATATCTAGCTTTACTGTGTTTGATGCTATCATATGTAGAATTCACAGAGATTGTAACACGTGGTATCAAAAAAACCTACTGAAGTATCTACTTTTCACAACCTCAGTCATCCACCGTGACACTGTGGTTTCTAATCTAAGTGATCTAAGCAGTGAAAACCTCTCCAGGCCTCCCGAGGTGCTGCTAACCACCTCACACTCCACCACCCAGCTGGAACAGCGGCCTCACTACCTAAATGCCAACGCTCATAACCATGGCAGCCCGTGGTCTGCCATGGTAACAGTGTTTCTTCTTCACACCTGCTGACCACCAGATCTTCAGACCTGATCAACTGTCACTCCAGACCTGCATCCTGGGTCGATCAGATCGGTCGCCATGAAGGGTGAGTGCATGTTTCTGCCATTCAATCGATGAGACGCTGCAGTCACAGCTGATCTGATTCCTCTGTACCTCCACAGCTGCTGCTGCTGTTGCTGCTCTGGCTCTGCTGCTGGTCAATGTGCGCTTGAGCCACTCGTGTTACGGAGAGGGACAGATTTTATTCTGCCTGGACATACCACCAGGTGAGGACTGGAAAGTTTGACTGAGAGAAGTGTTGTTGTACTCAAAAAGAAATAAAAATACTGAGTAGAGGTAGCCAAGTCTAAAAAGTAAGAGAAAAGTTGAAATAAGAATAAACAAAATAGAATCCATACAAGAGCGTTTGGAGACAAAATCACAGCTGAAGTGACAGTGGTGTGATTAACTGCAGCAGAGCCAGAGTAAGATATATGATTGAGTAACGAAACCAAGTGTTTGTCTGTCATGATACAGAGAAGTAAAACAGAATATGAAGCGAGTTGATGTCACAAACATGACAGTAAAATACACCGTGTTGATGTTGTATTGACTGATCAGTGGAACATTTTTGTGTCCTCTGATGCTTAAAATGGAGCGAGAAGACCGTTCAAACAAACTCTTTAATGGCAGAAAAGCTCTCTCCCATTGACCTCCATGGACTGAAAGGTAACCTGTCTGAACATGTTCATCACACATGAAGGAGGTCAGAAAAACTTCAGTCTGGCAATGGTACATTGCACAACATTACCACTAGATGGCAGCACAAGCAGGACTTTGAAATTGCTGAATCAACACAAGATACAGGTTTAACATACTTGCTCTGGACGCATCTGTTTCCAGTTTAAAGCTGCTCCTGTGTTGCAGGTCAGTACTTCTGTTACACTCTCAGACGCACTAACACCTCCATGTGCTTCTGACACTCTGCTCTCAGCCTTCGTGCCTGGTTTTTCATCTCTGTTCATGATTTTGAGGGGCGTCGGGGAGATCAACTCCACCGTGTTTCGCAGCAACAACCTCACCTCAGTGACCAGGCTCAGGATCGAGAATGCAGGAGTCACTGGAGTCGCTGAGGGGGCGTTCAGCTCTTTCCAGAACCTCACAAACCTCAGTCTGAACGAGAACTTGCTGACAGAGATGAACCCAAACTGGTTGGGTCAGCCTGATGCGCTGAGCGAGCTCAGCCTGACAGGAAACCAGATGGAAGCTGTGGAGGAGTTCATGCTCAGCGGCCTCGTCGGCCTCACGAGGCTCATCCTGAGTAAGAACAGGATCAGAACAGTTGATCCAAACAGTTTCAGCTCCCAGACCGTCCTGGTTGAGTTGGACCTGTCTGAGAACAGGCTGACTCGGGTGTCGCCTCAGGTCTTCAGGTCTCTCAGGTCCACCAGATTCAGACTCGATGGGAACCCCTGGGACTGTTCCTGCGGCGCTGAAGACTTTGTTGACTCCCTGAAAGGTTTGTGAAATATGAGACAAGTCGTGTGTTTGAGGAACTTTCGGAAAGCTTAAAGCTGCTTCTCTCCTCAGAGCTGCAGAGCAGGTCTCTGCTGGACCGACAGGTGGAGGTGACCTGTGAGAGTCCTCCGTCTCTGAGGGGTCGACCTGTGTGGAACGTGTCAGTGTGCGCGACGTCACTTCCACCATCAGCGACACAAACCGTCCAACCCAAACCCTCTGATCTCCTCACGACAGTCCCACCATCCGCCGGTACGTCTGCTCCTTCTGCTCCCAGTTTCTGTTCTGATATTTGAGATTCTTCACCATTAAAATCAGGATATTTGCTTATATTTGTTCCCCAAAAGTTGTGGCAACACCTTCATCACGGCCGACATCAAGAACAGAAACCTCAGTCCGACCCAAACCCACTGACGCTCCTTTAATTAGCTCCTCGCACGCAGGTGCGCGCTGTTCTTCTTCATGTCATTTTCTTTCACATCGGAGTCGCATTAAATTTGCGCTCAGGGTTTTTGTTGTTGTCTCTAGCAAGCGCTCCAGCACGGTCAACATCAGAGACGGACAGCTCAGTTCAGCCCAGACCCACTGATGTCCTCACAGTGACCACCGCACCTGCTGTAAAGACATTCGGTACATTCGGTTCTTCCCATCTCAGTTTGCTTCATGTTTCAGTTTGTCTACCGATAGAATGAGACTACCACGAGGGAGAATCAGGGACAGACTTGTGTTGATATCTGCCGTCTGGCTGAGAGTCGACGCTGCTTCACAGTTCATTATATGTTGATATTAAACCTCTGATAATAAGGACAGACCGATAGACTAATCTCACCTGAACTCACCTCGGAGAGAGGGACAGATCTGATGTGATGTTTTGACTCTTTTTCCAATAGTTTGTCATCATGTTTCAACTTTTTTCATGAAATCTCAATTTACATTTCCTGTAATGTAAAATATTGACATCTCATCACATAAATGCATTTTAATATTCTCATCCATACTATAACGATTGAGGCCAAATTTAGTATTTATGTGGAATTCTCTCATTCAAGACAGATTTGTGAGTATCACACTTTCCCCATAAATGATGATATAATTGTCATAAAGCCAGTCATTGCTGAAACCCACGGTACCGGTCCGTGGGCCATTTGGTACCGGGCCGCTCAGAGAGACTCAACAAAAAATATTTTATTGATCATCAGAGTCTGAAAGAAGTTTTCTTCTCAGGTGCATCCGCCTGTGCCTCTGTGCACATGTCAAACACACACACACAGGAATAATAAAAACAATTAGAGGAGGTCAGTGCAGAGCAGCTAAAACTAGACTAATGTGCTCTCTGCTCTTAGCTCTGGTTCATAGTCGAGCTGCAGAGTTTTGAATAAGCTTACGGCTATCAGAGGTTTTTCTTCTGGAGGTCAGTACCCGGGGCGACCCGGGATCCGACCCAACACACACTAATGATAATTATTAAAATGATAATAACAACAACCCGGGCGGAATCCAGACCCGGGATCTGACCCGGGACACACGCACACTAATAATAATGATAACAACCCGTGCCAGGATCCGACCTGGGATCTGACCCGGGACACACACACACACACACACACACACACACACACACACACTATAATAATAATAATAATAATAATAATAACATCAACAACCCGGGCCTGATCAGTACCCAGGATCCGACCCGGGACACACACACTAATGATAATAATAATGATAATAACAGCTGGGTCGAGTCAGTTAAAGGCATGAATCACTTTTTTTAGCATCCAACCCGGGATCCGACCCAGTACCTACCCGGGTCCGACCCGGGTCCGACGTGTCCGATTCGGAAAATTTCCGGGACCGACCCGGGAAAGTTCCGGAAATTTTCCGGGAGGGTCCCGGTAAAGTCCCGGAACTTACCCGGGACCGACCCGGAAAATTTCCGGGACATTGCCGGAACCGACCCGGAACTTACCCGGGACCGACCCGGAAAATTTCCGGGACATTGCCGGGACCGACCCGGAACTTTGCCGGAACCGACCCGGGACTTTACCGGGACTTACCCGGAATCCGACCTGAGATACGACCCGGAACTTACCCGGGTCCGACCCGGGACCAGACCCGGGACATGCACTCACTAATAATAATAATAATTATAACCCGGGCCGGGATCCGATCCGGGACGCACGCGCGCGCACACACACACACACACACACACACACACACACACACTAATAATATTATTAATAACAATAATAACAACCCGGGCCGGGATCTAACCCGGGACACACACACTAATGATGATAATAATAATAATAATAATAATAATAATAATAGCCAGCCGTGCCGGGATCAGTCCCGGGATCTAACCCGGGACACACACACACACACACACTAATAATAATAATAATAATAATAATAATAATAATAATAATAATAAAGCCACCCGGGCCGGGATCAGTCCCGGGATCTGACCCAGGACACACACACACACACACACACATACACACACACACACACACAATAATGATAACAGTTACAGGAAGTCAGTGCAGTAAATAGTCCGTTAGAGCAGCGCTCCCCAACCACCGGGGCCCTTTGGTACCGGTCCGCACAGAGAGACTGAACAAAAAATGTTTTATTGATCTTCTGAGTCTGAAAAAAGTTTGACAATCAGGTGCATCCGCGTGTGCCGCCTGTACACGTCCAACCGCTCGCCTCGATCACCTGATACGGTAGTAAAAAAGTAATCCCACAATCTATCAAAAATGAGTAAAAAAAAAACAAACGTCTTTGGAGAAAAGGGGAAATGGCCAAATGATGAGACGGAAGAAGAAGAGCCTACAAGAGAAAGAAAGCTGCATTTAAGAGACAATATCAGCAGTCCTACTTAAAATACGGGTTTATCGCTTCAGGTGATTCTTACGCACCAAGTCCGCTCTGCGTAATGTGTGGCTACAGGCTCGCGAATCAGGCAATGAAGCCTCCTCGTTGAAGAGAAACAAGCGCAGGGCTCCCACTAATTATAACAATTACACTGAGGGTAATAGTGAGTTGTATTTTTAATAATTTGTTTTTATCCGTTTCTGTGTCCGCTGGCAAATTGGGGACCGCTGCTCTTTCACGTAGACACCCAGCCTGAGTCATCCTTACGTGTTGATGGTATTTCTGCTGCAGATGGCGCCACAGCAACATAATTAATTCAAAAATAACCCAGCGGCGTGTGTGACCATCAAAACTTCATCATCAAAATTCATCGTTGTACAAAGCTGGAACTCTTACTCAGAATTCAGGCAGCCAATCAGATTGTCTCTAACTCTGTATGTTAATGCTGATCAGGTGCACTTTTCAAATTTTAAAAAGTTAATCATCTTTGGTTTGCACATCATATAGAGTAACTAAGTACATTTACTCAAATTGTATTTACTTACTATATTGAAGTACACTTTTGAGGTACTTGTACTTTAATTGAGGATTTCCATTTTCTGCTTATACTGCTTTGGTATGCTGCTACAGTTCAGAGGCCACTCCACAATATTTTTTTGATAACTTTAGTTACTCGCTACTTTTCAGATTTAGTTTAACGAGGAAAAACATAATCAACAAATAAATTCTGACGTAACATTATAGAATAAAGTAAAACTTTATTGATCTCATAAGGAAAGTTTACACGTTAACCAGCAGATAAACTGTATAAGGTAGCTAAACCACCTTTACTGGCTTTACATGAAAGGGATGACATCACATTAATGCCTCAATAATTATAATCCAGTAATATAATCAACATCATTCTGAAACATGTCTCATAATGATGCTGATTCTTCTGTACTTAAGTAAAATCTGAAATGCATGAATTTTACTTGTAACAGAGTATTTCTACACTGTGATCTTGCTACTTCTGCTTGAGATCAGAGTACTTCTTCCACCTCTGCTTGTTTCCTATAGAAACTTATATGACATCACCTCCATCAGTGACAGAGACCTTAGTCCATCTTAAACCCTCTGACCTGCCCACATATACTCTATCCACACCCACTGGAATGACTGGTATGCCTGCGTCTTCTCATCTTTGGATATTTGAACCTCTTAATCTGTGCCTCATATGTGTCTTGTTCCCTCTAGAAAGCTGTGCGACATCACGACCATCGACAGGCACAAGTGCTGTCTGCACACTCGTGCTTGTGATTGGTACGTTTATCTTCTCTTTTGCTGGTTTCTGTTTGCTTGTACTGAGAAAATATTATCAGATGCATGAAAATAACCTCCTCTCTAACAACTCGCCCCTGTGCAGTGGTCCTGTCTTTTCTCCTGTTGGTGGTGTTTCTCCTGGTGGTGCTGCATAGGAGGAAATGCAGCACCAAAGCTGTGATGCCTGGATGTCCAAAAGAAAACAGAAATGAGCTGAAAGAAGAAGACGGCAGCAGATCCAGTCGTGCTGCGTCTCCAGGACACTCTGAGACAAGAGGAAACAATCACCAGGACTCAGAGATGGGATGGAGGGGATCGTTTACTGGAGTCAGAGCAAAGTCAGCCAATGCTGTTCTCTTTACGTCTCCTTTTGGTGCACCTGTGAAAGATCGAGTGACTTTACAAACTGAGACAGAGGCTCAATTGAAAGACACAGAAAAACAAGTGGATGGACAGCAAAGACTGAGGAGTGAGACTGAAGTAGAAAATCTAACAAAAACCACTGAAGTGAATGCTAAACAAGCTGCTGAGGGCAGAAATCTGGATACAGAGCCCCAGTGTGTGTCTGTAAACACTGACACTGTACCTTATCTGAGCATCGGCATGAACCAGAGTAAACCTGATGATTTCAACAAACAGTCCTCTGATGATCCACATCAAAGATCACAGACCGCAAAAGTTATGGGGAGGATCTCCACCTGGCCTCCGACTGCAAGTCAGTGGCAGGCAAGATGTAATATGATGGAGGAGGACGAGGAGGAGGAGGAGCAGCAATCTGGTAACTTCACTGTGAAGAAAGTGTTAAAGAAAGCGGAGCGTCCTTCTGGTGGAGATGAAATTGAGAAAAATCAAATGGAAGATCCCCTAAAAACAGCTCAGATGAACGTGGGACAGTCTCAGTCCTCAAACCCAAAGGACAAGACCACCGTGATCAGTGAGGCCCATGCCCACACGGACATGAAGCAAGAGAAGATGATCCAGGACCATGCCGTGGTGAGACAGACAACCAGTAAAAAACAGGAAAGACTTGATCAAACTCCAGACCTGAAACCTGCAAGAAGTCCTGCAGAAAAGAATAAGAGCAGCGACAAGACAGAACCAAAGCGAGCTGTGATGAGCAGAGAGCAGGCAGGAAACAGAAGCTCTGGCTCAAAGGCTCCCTCTGATGGCGCCTCACCAGATGACGAAACGCTGCTGTCCGGCAATGAGTACGCCTTCATGGACCTGCTGCACGAGGTCGTGCAGAACAACGGCCGCTGGACCAGAGAGAGATGGAAGCAGACACACGTCAACAAGCAGCGGCGTTAGGATGGAGGTGTAAAATCATTAAAAGTCTGACTGTAAAATTTGAAAATTAAAACCACGAGAAGTCATTTTTACTCTTAAATTTGTGTTTGAATTAAATAAATAAGATACAGCTCATTTATTAGTAAGTATTAGAGGTGCTGGTAGGTGGATTTTGGTACTTTTGGACAGAGCTAGGCTAGCTGTTTCCCCCTGTTTGTAGTCTTTATGCTAAGCTAAGCTAATTGTCCTTCATATTTAGCATACACATTTAAGAGTGGTAGCAATTTCTCATCTAACTCTCAGCAAGAAAGCCAGTTTAAAGTGTATTTACCAAAATTTCACTTCAAGCAAGCAAGTTATCTCTTTGACCTCCTGCTGCAGGTAAAATTGAATCTTTGTTAAACTGTAATTGTATACAAATATTGCTAAAGTCAATATTAGCAATCTAATGAAAGGATGATGAAATGGTTAAATTACACATTTATGTACACATGATTGTCGTCATATTCATCGAGTCAAGGTGTGAAGGTGTGAGAAGAAATAAAAAGGTCTTTTCATTCATCTTATCTGGCTGCATGCAGCATTTATTTATTCATATTTTATATGTGGAGAAGTACACTCGCTTCTCATAAGAAATAGTACAAAATGGATCAACCCCTTTTTGACAATGACTTAAAAACATAAAAGTGGAGGTAAACAGAATACAGAGGCTTGTTGATAACACCTAGACAACATGCATGTTCCATTCATATAAATACACAGTATCAAATAATGGCTCCAACTTGCAAGCAGTTGATTTGATTATGGGTTTCTCTAGCATCGGGACATCACACTAAATGTCCTGCTAAATGTACAAAATTATCGTTCTTGGCAAGCTTGTATATCAAAACATGCTTTTTAGTGTTTACATGCCCTTGTGTTACTGTAAGTATGGACAGTAGGAGATCGGAAGTGAACGTGTTTGATTTCATAGAAGTGAAGACCTCGGACGATGTCACGTGAATGGATCTGAACACCGATCGTATCCTCCTCCATCGTGGTCGCTCACGCCTCCACTCCTCAGCTCTCCTGCCCTGTAAACTGACACCTCTGAGGGGCCGCTCAGCAAAAGGTCAACAGTACGTCTCAGTGGGACTCTTCGCAAAATACAGACAGCGTCACACATAAAAAAGCTTGATGCTGATTGGTCAAAAACAAACAAAGATCAAAGAGACAAAACAATCCCTCAGAGGTCACTTCATCGTCATCACTAATCACTTCATATTTCTCTCACGGCAAGAATGGCACTCGATCAAACTACGCTTTCCAGACGTCGGCAAGGACATGCACGACATGTTACTGCACGTTTGACTGTCTTTGCTTCACGAGAATGGTTGAATACTGTCCACCGCGTTGCACAGATTCAGATTAAAGGGTCATGCTCTTATGCTCTAGACGTCCCCGCAGAGCTTTAGTGCAAAAGTAGTTCAAGTCCTCTTTCACTTTTCTCACACAGAGGAGACGGAAACAGAAGAACAGAGTGGCAAACGATGAATGGAGGAAGTTGCTATTTACAGTGAACACACTGCTGAGGAATGATAAACCAAGAGTAAATACTGCACACTGACACCGCCTTATATACACAAGGTGTGGCCTGTACAAGAGAGGAGCGCTTCATTTTCACCTCGGGTACGTCCAAAAGAGATTCAGGAACAGACTTGACTGTCGCAGGCTGTGCAAAGTTGACAAGATGAAATTAAAAAAAAAAAAAAAAGGAAAAAAAAAAGAAACAGAGTTGCATTTTGAAGCAAATAAAACTGATAATGACAAATCAGCCAATATTTGTTTTTTAATATGTCTGATTAGGACACCTTTAAGTAATAGTTCAACACTTTGGAAAATGCATTTATTTGCCTTCTTACTGAGAATTAGATGAGATTGATTCCACTCTCGTGTCTGTCAATAACAAAGCCGCAGCCTGGAGAGACTGTTAGCTTAGCTTAGCATAAACTGAGGAAGCAGGGGGGAAGCAGCTAGCCTGGTTTGCCTCAAAACTCACTAAGTAACACTTTAAAGTTTGTTTAATCCACTTTAGAGGCGCTGCTAGCCATTTTCCCCCTGCTTCTATTAGCTTAGCCCTTATGCTAAGCTATGCTAATCGCCTGCTGACTCTAGCTTCACATTCATTTGGTGTCAAGCGTCTCATCCAATGCTCTGCAAGTGAGTGTGAGTGAGTGCATTTGCCAAACTTTCAAACTATTCCTTTAAATCTAAGCGTTGTGACAAAGACGACCACCACCACGACTACGAACGACACAAAACAAGATTATGTTTAAGTTTAGCTTAAATAAAAAATAAGACTGATACGTAAAAATGCAGCTTATACCAACTGAGAACCAGAAATACAGTAAACTATACTGAATTATAATAAATATCACTTTAAATATGCACATTAAATTAACTTTTAATTAGAATAGCCACCATGACTATTTCATCTTTTATATTAATTTAGCCTTCATTTATGGATTCTTTCTTCAGCATCTGTGAACAGATATGTCGTTATGTATTGACTGGCATGTCTTCGACGAGGTAAAAAATTAGCTGATAAAATCCAAAAATAAAACTAATAAACACTGATATCTCAAAACAGAGAGAGAATGGCACATAATGCACAAATCGTTTGGAAGAAATTTACAAAGCAAGAGAGTAAACACAAGAATGGCACATGCACTAGATTTAGGACATGATTTGGGACCCCTTAAATAATGAAATAAATCAACAATATTCTCTCTTTAACATAATGAAAATCACAACAAAGAGAGAAATGCAGATTACTCTAACACGGCCGATAAAAGTGCCACTACGGTGTGTATATTCACAGATGACAGTCTGTCGTAAAAAAGTTTGTGCTCATAAAGAAAATGGAAATCCGTCTGATTAGAAAGAGACGAAAACCAAACAGACATCTGTAATAAATTAAGAAAAGTGCACATGTACTGTAATTTCATGGCAAATGCTTGAATTGCTAGAAATTCAAAGCATTTCCTCGTAGAAAAACACGACCGTTAAGATGTGGAGGAGGGTGGAGTTGCCCCGAAGATTCGGTTGGGTTTAGGTAGCGACAGGCGTGGAGGAAGTCGGCCTGAGTCATGGCAGGAGGGCAACTTCACCCTGAGTGAAATGAGGAGTTGATATCCTGTACAGTATGTGCAGAGAGACCCCCCTTTGGCTGTCCGAAGACCTCTCACGACATCCTTCAAATCTCTCAGTCCTTCGGCTGGAGGGAGGGGGCCGCTTCCGGTGCCTGGCTGGAGGGTTCAGCTTGTTTTTGCGAGGGTGGCGCGTGTTAGTACTGCGGGTGCACGAGGGGGAGTCGGGGTCGATGACGAGGCACTCTTCATGCATCCTCCTGTAGCAGCTCAGTGGGGAAACAGCAGCTCTCTCTCTCTCTCAGGGTTGTGTGTTGATTATTTCTGGTCTGAGAGACTCATAATGCACATTCACTGGGGACTGCCGCTCTCGGCACGAGACCAGCCTTCATCTGTGTGAGACAAACGAGCCCCGTCGGCCCAGGCGGGGCTTAGAGGTTAAGGGTCAGGGTGTCGAGGACCGAGGGGGGTTTCAGAGGTGAGTCTCGTCCCTCGTCTCTGTGCCAAACTCCTGCTGGTTCCTGGTG
Organism: Chaetodon auriga; assembly: GCF_051107435.1. Lineage (NCBI taxonomy): Eukaryota > Metazoa > Chordata > Actinopteri > Chaetodontiformes > Chaetodontidae > Chaetodon > Chaetodon auriga. The sequence goes on along the minus strand of NC_135078.1, from coordinate 13,097,214 downwards.
GCGCGGGCCTGCCCCACCTGCGAGTCCTCTGGCATATGTGCCAGCGGGTCGGACCGGATAATGTACCTGTAAAGACAAAGCCAGCGTTATCTGCCATCATGGAGCACTAAGAGGGTGACGCTTTACTCTAAATGTTTGAATGTGGATCAGTTTAATGGCAGCAGTGTTAATGCTGCTGCTGCTGCTGCTGCTACCAAACTGGACATAACACAGCGGGGCGTCTCCTTCGCTCTGGTTCTTACACGATGTCGTTGAGCTCCAGCATGGTGTCCGGAGGAGGATTGATGAGGACGTAGGACAGCGTGTTCTGGTGGTCGTTCATCTCGTCTGGAAAAAGAGACAGAAGAGACGTTCAGAGCGCCGCCGCAGCCCTCCCTCATCCTCCTCCATTTTACAGTACGTCAGCCAGGTAATGAGCCCTCTAACCACTGAAAATATGAGCCTCCCTTGTTTTGAACCTTTCAGTGAGGACAAAGGCAAAGTCACCCACGTACAGCATCAGAGCGAGTGCAGGGAGAGCTGTGGGGACGCTCTTCTCCCACCAGTAGACGAATAACACAGATTTTAAAGGAATTTACAAGCAGTATTTTGACTGGAGCCTGATTGAAGCCAATACTGGTATCAATATTTAAAATTTAGTATCTGCTGATCTATTGTTACCACTTAGATTTTATTAATTTTTTTCCCCCAATTTCAATTAGTACCTATTACCCATATGCTGAGCAGGGCTTTTTACAGCTAGTGCTCTCTGGTGGACAAACTGTGTAATGACAACCTCGAACTACCAAACCATCAAATCACCGCAGAAGTAGTTTAATAAATTAATTTGATATTTTAACTAGAGATTGTGGGATCAGTTCATTTATTCATATATATGTTTTTTGTTCAACTAAATCTAAAAAGAAGTCTAGTTGATTTAAAGATTGTTTTTTATTTGTTGTAAAAATCTTTTACTTAATACAAAATAAATCACTTAATTTACTCTTGGCAGGACTTTTTTTTAGCCATAATTAGTTGCCTGTAAATTGTAAATTGTAATAAACAACAAACAACAGCTGTAACAGGACTCTTTCATTGCTTCCACAGTGTAGTTAAGACGACCATGGGAGCAGTTTTGCGCTGTGGAGCTCTTATATTTCATGACAAATCAATAAGAAGTTTAACATTACATCTCCAGCTGAGTCATATCTGTGTGTGTGGATGTGTGCGTTTTATATGTGTGTGTCTGTATGTGTGCATGTGTGTGTGTGTGTGTGTGTGTGTGAGTGCTCTCTGGCGGTGGCTCCTACTTGCGTGGTGGACAGAGGAAGGGGAAAGGAGGGCACATGTGTCTCCTCCATGACAACCCACCTGCTTGTGGCCCTTTATAAAGCCAGGCGGGGTGCAAGAGAGAGAAGGGCTAACCGTTACTGACAGGGCACTTTGTGGAACAAGGGGAGGCCCATGCTGCCCGCTGACTCAAACAGCACCCCCATGCGCAGCTTCAGAACGGAGCCAGCATGCAGACAGCGTCCGCGGCTACGCCACAAATCGATCTCCATCGCATTCCTTTTTTATTTTTTCTCCTTTGCATTCCACACTGGACCAGCAGGCTTGGTAAGGCGGCAGGCTGCCATGCCAACGGACGACACTCAGCCCCCCACAACCCACCAAGAGTGGCATGTGACACACCCCACAGACACACGGGACATGCTCCAGCATCCGTCACACTGGACCAAACGCAGAGCGACTCAAACCAAACTGAGAGCGAAGCAGAACACATTGGGAGTGTGAGAGTGGAAGAGGTCACCATGCTGCTGCCGCTGCTGCTGCTGCTGCTGGACCACCACTTACTCTACAATACTGGAGAAAGAAAGACCCCTCAAAGTGGAGAGAGAGAAAAGATGCAGGATTTATATGAATCAATTTGCGGTCCCCTCTCATCCACCCTACTATAGGCTACTCAGTGTATTAAATATGGATTATACCATGGCCACAGATGAGTGTTTGACTCATTTCTGATTCATAGGCAGTGGGAACAAAAGAAACCTCGCACACACATAAACAGTTCATTGAGTTCAGTGCTGTGTGTTTACTGTTGTGGTTCTGTAGTCCAGCACGATCCAGCAGTCCCTTTTTTTATACTGTTCAATTTAAACACAGTGCCAAGGGCGGAGGTTTGCGAATGGACTTGGGAGGACAAAACTGTCCCTGCCAATATTTGAGCAAACTCGTTCGCATTATCTTTGGAGTGAAGTCATATTAGATCATTCCGACGTGCCCTCCCAGAGGCTACGTGACTATTGCTTAGCTGCTGTTTCAGAGCGCAGACAGAGAGAGATAGAGAGAGAGCTGCAAGCCACAGAGCCTCCGCCCGCTGATTTGGACAGAGCATTAATTTAAAACATATCTAGCTCTCTGCTCGTGCTACGTCCTGATGAGAGAGCTTTGATTAATGAATGTATGCTTTGATTTGAAACAGCAGCCTCAGGGCTCGGGTCCATATAGCGTTTTTCTCTCTTACTGCATACGCGCCCTATCCCATCGCTTCTCTGCCACAGAGAAACACTACATGGACACGCCGTCATGTTACCATACTGAAGCCAAAAAAAAACTCAAACAAGCAACAAATAAAGACGGTCCCGACTTCAGTCAGTGGCGTATAAAAATAAGAACAATACCTACACCATCGACCGAATGCTAAAGCAAAACTTTGTCTCTTCATCGACGTCTATCCTTGTCAGGCTGATTCTAAATGTGTTGAATATATAATGTTAGAGATGAATACTATATTCAATATATTGGCAGCTACTCAACACTAGTTGAGCCACTTGAAGCGGCAAAAGCTGCAGGTTTCAGTCATTTATCAACTATTTGCTACCCATTCACACTCTGTGCTCGCTCGCTATGCTAACGTCTTTTCACCGTTCTGCAGTCAGCCCATAGTGGCTGCTGTTTTTTAGTACAGATCAGCCTCAGTAACCCGGTTTGCATGTTTATTCTCCTCCCAATCACTGCAGCAAAGTGGGATTTTAAACCGCTCGTGGTCAGCAAAACAAGAGTTTCAGCTAATTTGGGTTGTGCTTTAACTTCAAGCTGAAAGTCAGCACTTTGACACTGTGTTTCACTTCATATCCAACGTGCTGGAGTACAGAGCCAGTGTTTTCCTGCCCCTCTCTAGTCCCTGACAGGTTACTCACCACTCCAAATCAGCGCACACGCTACAGTAAACTTCAGGCAACCATAACAACAGTACACTCGAAATGTCTAACGAGTAAAACAGACCAAATCATGCATTAAACTACGAATGAATTACAATTTAAACACCGCCTCTGTTTTTGCCTGTGGCTAAGTGGCCATGGTATAAGTGTGAAAATACACTTTGAGGGTTCCTGGTATATGAAAATGACACACAACGCGGAGCTGAAGGACACATTTCCCCCGCTGAGGTCTGCATTTTCTACACCAGAGCCCCTCTGATACACACTGTTCTTTACATTTTTACTCTACGTCTAACCTTCCATCCACAGACATAATGCGTTCCGCTCCGCTCTTAAAGCCATACTCTGATGCCCTGCAGTACTCTAGCCGTTTGGGACGTCACCTCACGGGAACACAATGCAGAAAAGACCAGACAGAGACAGACAGAGAGAGAGAGAGAGATGAGAGAGAGAGAGAGAGGTAGGAGAGCGAGGTAGTGAAAGATTGGCTGCTGATCTACTGCTAAGTCTGGCAGGACGCGCGCACACACGCACGCACACACACACTTACACGCACACACACTCATGCAGCAAAGTTGTAGTACTGTGATCAACCAGCTAACCTGACGGCCTGGTCCCCTCTGTATACGGGTGCTCTGAAATGTCCTGCAACTCTAAGCAACGCATTCACTGTTAATGGCCTGATCAGGTCATTTAGAATTAACTGAAGATTTTAGATGAACCAAAAAAAGATCAAAGGGTGGGCAAAAAAAAAAAAAAACACACATCGTCTAAAAATGGATATATCTGGCTCTGTGGGTAAATTCAGTGCACTTATCTTCAATGGATGCTGGTGAAAGGACAGACTCCTTTCTCCACAAGATGGACCACTCACATGTTGTAAATGAGTTATAAACAGCACACAAATTACCTTGCAAATATCCTAGATTTACTCGATTCATGACATCGCTCGCAGTGAGATTAGAAACATCCTCTACAAGCCAAAGGAGGGAAGACAGAAGAGTCAGAGAGAGAAAGCAGGAGAGGAACAGAGGAGGGGGGAAAACAAGAAAAAAGAAAAAAATCAGGCAGGCAGCGAATGCATTTGCAGTTTCAAAAAGAACTTTGAAAAAAGGTGAGAGCGATGCAAAGAAGCCATGCATTAGTGTGTGCACAGAATCACTCCCAAATGATTCGTCTGTCACATGTTATGATCCTGTTGCAGTAATCCTCACTGACATTCATGGTTCATAAGAAGATCTTGAGCTTTTGGGGTTCTTCCTGAAACGTATTCAATCGACACGTTACATAATATTTAGCAGGCACAACACATCTGGAGCATGATTCTGCTTTTGTTTTGAAGCGTGAAGCTGGGAGGAGAGAAAGGGCTGAAGAACAAAAAGGACAGAGGTGAGCAGGTAAAGAATGCAGGCAATTGCAGTCTGTGGTCAAATGCAATTGAGACGAAGGTTTGGTGCTCCTGCATCCTCATGCGTGACGTGTTCACATCCACATGGTTGGTATGATCATGGCTATGCAGGGGTGTGTATGTGTGTGTGTGTGTCTGTGTGTGTTATGGCACATGGAGAAAGAGTTTGATGAGTGTGAAACTGATGAGAGAAAATGAGGTTTTCTGAAGGTCGGTGATGATGTGGTGTGATGTTAATGATCGGTGCCATCAAGACCCACAGCGTCAGGTCTTAACAGGTGATGAGATGAGAAAAGATGACTGGAACACAGATTTAAGTGCTTCAAACACAGCTTTGGTCACAGCTGAAATAATCTGAACGGCTGAGAGTGGGTAGAGCAAAAGGATCACCTGAACCTTTCATGCTGTCTTCTGGTAAAAAGTAGCATCCTTGCGTCTATGATTTCATGTCATGATGGTATGTTATGAGAAGTCTGGGATTTTTTGCTTAACTGAGTAATTGATTATTGCAATGGTTGCTCTACTATGACGGCTCCTGCTGCTAAAAGACAAGGATCTGGCCTGAACGACTGATGTAGATTAACTAATCGTCAACCTAGAAGTTCAAACGAGACATACAAACCTTCAGCCTGCTGACCTTCCATGACTGTAAGCATTCATGTAAAAAGGGATGTCACCAGTTTTATTCTAGTTTTTCTTACGTTCTCTTGCTGTAAATCTGAGATTCTTGGGCTCTACCCACTGTTTAAAGGACCAGTGTGTGAGATTTGAATGAGCTCTTTATATCTACAGAGGGAGCAGGTCCTCATCCATGGACTCCACCATGTTTCTACAGTATCCCAGAGAGGACAAACACTGCCTCTAGAGAGTGGCTTTGATGTTCATAGCAAGTTTCACGGCCAGTGTAGGTGCTCCTACACACTTTGAAAGGAAGGGGTGAGTATTCTGCAACTTTACCACTAGATGCCACTAAATCCCACACACTGATCCTTTAACTCAACCAGTTATTTCTGCCTCCAGAGCTGCTGTGGACTTAAAAAAAGTGTTTATAGAACTGAGACTCCAATCTGCAACAAACATTATAATGTGTATTATTATTCATTTTCAGGTACATTATGACTAATTATGATTAAATCATTATTAATTAAATAAAAATGTATAAAAATTAAATAATTGTTCATAATCAGCTACACTGTGTTTAGTCTGGTTACACAATAAGTAATATATAAATTACTGCACTGATTTACACATTTACGTTTCCATACGTCACCATCTACGCGACAAAGCAAACACATGGACAGTCTGTCACTTCTCTAACTATCATCAGCTGCTCCACTCACCGTATCCCACGGTGGGCAGGCCCAGGTGCTTCATGCGATTCTTCACCAGCTCAGACAGCTCCTGTCGCTCAGAGCGCCGGTACAGGTTGAGTCTCTGCTGCGAGATACGCTCCGCTCTGCTGGACGGTTTGGTGCTCTTCCTGCTCAGCCGCCGTGCCCACTGCATGCTCTTCTTCCTCAGCAGCGGGTGCTCCGACTGGTCGCTCGTGGTGGAGTTTCTGTGGGCCGTCTTCTCCTTCCAGGACTCTCCACGCTCGCGGTGCTCCATGCCCTGCTCCACGTTGATGGACACCTGAGACTGGAAGAGCAGGGCGCTGGTGTTAACGCTGTTATTTTTGTTCCATTCGTGTACAGAAATGTCTTTCCATGTGACAATAAAGGCAAACGTCCATCTTTAATGCTATTTTCAGAAGCCTGCATTACCAAGCCGTGATGGGTATGACCTTTACACATTGATAAATGGCAGAAAAATGCCAACACGGTATTTTTCATCTTTAAGCAAAAGGCGGCAGCTGACTGAAGCTTCCAAATGAAAAAAATAAGCACGTGTGGATCTTACCTGTGCGTAACTGTCCTTGCACTGAAACAAGAGAAGGACGAACAGACATCCAAACAAAAGAGATGCAATGAAAGATGGGGGCATCCAAAGCGAAACAAAATCATCTACAGCCTCAAAAGTCAGCACGTGAAATAGTAAATATGGTGGATTTACTATTGTATCGTTCACTGTTAAAATGCAGGGAAATTAACACTATGAGCCAAATATTAGCCTGAATTTTAGTTCAATAATCAAACTGGCTACTAAAATGGAGGATGCAGGAAAAATTGCCATGTTCAGGTAAGAAAATGTTAATTTCCTTCTTCTGCTTAGCATGAAACACATAGAAGAGAGAAATGCAGAAAGGAGCAAAGAATGACTGAAGGAAAATAAGGCGTTGAGCATTAAAATGCAGCTAGTTAGGAAGATTAAAAACGAGAGGAAGGAGAATGGAGCAAGACATTTTCAGAGGAGAGAAACGAGAGCAGAAAAAGAAAGCAAAGCGAGGAAGGACGTCAGGAAAATCTGAAGAAGAAGGGAGCTGAGAAATGAGAGAGAATGAAAAAAACAAAGAGCAAAGCTCGAGCCGAACCAGAAGTCAATGCTGGGACCAAACCCAAAACGAGGCCTCAGATCTGAAGTATCTGATCAAACTGAACTTGCCTCTGAGGTGGAGAACATGTGCGACTCGGTGCGGTAGATGCCTATGGGGATCTCAGCGCTGGAGGAACAAAGCTTCTGGAAGAGTCGGCCGTAAGTCCTGATCCACAGATCCTCTTCTGTTATCTTCATCTGATAATGATGATTAAGCAGACGCCGTCAGGCAATCGTTTGCCGAAACTTACAAATCACTTATTTTGCAATATGAACACTTACAGCACACAGGTACCCAGAGCCAGGCGTGGTGTCCAGTCCAAGAAGAAGTCTCGCAATGGCGATCATATAGTCCTTAACAAACGACTGTCGAAACACAGAATGAGAAATGATGGTGATAAACAGCTTATAAACGGCCAGTAAAATATAAACACTGAGATGTAAAAGTTCTTCTACAGCAATTAGAGTTCATTCATGGCCATGGGCCTTCTAAAGTACTGGGCAAATCAATCCTATTTCATTATTAAAGAGACAATCAGATGATCTGCATTGTTCATTACAGGCTCGGAGTTACTTCCTTCCTCCAACAAAAAGCTAAGACTGAAATCATCATTTGAAATGTGAGCATGACATATACCCCTATGTTCAAAGGTAAAGGTCGGTCTTTGTGAGCCCACCTGGTAGAGCAGTGTATCCAACATGCTGATACTGAACACCCTGCCTGCAGCAAATGGCAGCCGGAACATGAAGGCCAAGTTGGAGCCCTTATCGCGCTCTATCTGAAGAGAGAAGAACACACAAACATTTGAGGAACAGTGCGAACTGATTTTCACATCTTACTTCCTCCTCTATGTTTGCTGAACTACTGCTCTTTTGCGTCCATCGCAAAGAAGACGTGCCTGAAATTGAAAAGGCCGGTTCGGCTTTCACCTCTGGAAACTTTCAAGTTAGTCGAGAGGCGAGTTTTGAAAGCGCCGTGAAGGTGAACGCTGTGACTGTGGGCAGCAGAGGACACGTGAATGAAGAGTCAGAAGGGAAAAAGTAACTATGATCAGGAATTCAGATACTACTAAAAGTCGTGAACTCTTTATCAGATCCTCTGCACGATGACGGCCTCTGCCTCAATGCCTGCTGACTCCCACTCACTCACCACTGTCACACTGCAAATACACTTACCTGCACTGCTCATGCTCTCACATACCAATATATATATTAGCACTGTCCATACTGTATACATCTTCCCTATAGAGTATTCATAGTTACACTGCTGTCTGTGCTCTGCATATCCCATCTACATATCCTACCTATTCATATCAATGTATGTTTACACCTTTGCCTGCTGTAACTGCTGCACACGCTGTATGTATCTTAGTGTATTCATTTCACTCTGTTCATACTTATCTTAGTATATGCATATATAACTCACTGTTTTATATTTATATATGTACAGAACTTTGCATTTTACTGCTTTTTGCTCTCCTGATTAGATGCTGAAGTGCACTTCATTGCCTCAGTACTTGTGCTCAATGACAATGACAAAGTGCCGTGACAAAAATGAATCTAATCTAATCTAATGTCTTTTTTTGTGCATATGCACTGTCTAAGCCTGGAAGACAAACTTAAAAATAACAAAAAAGCACCAAGATTGCACAAAATAATAAGTCCTGAGTCGTTTTTGTAAAGATGAAACAGCTCTATTTATATTACAGTAACAGATCGATTTCACCGTCCTCCTGCTGAAATACGCAGGGGGCAAAGTTCAGCACTAAACACACAAAACACAATAAGCAGCATTAAACAAGACTTTGCTTCTGCTTACTTTAATATTCAGGAGGGATTTTGTGAGATGTTTCACAAAATAGACAATGTCCCTTCAGTCCCCCCTCGCCTACCACAGGAGCTGACAAATGTTACCCTCATTTTAAACCTTCCCCTGCTACAGATGTCCTGCTTTGAAATCATGGATGGATCACAAGAGTTTCAGTCACCTTCAGACAGAAAACAGTTTAAGACTCTTTTGGTTCTCATCGGCTCACCTTCTCCAGTTTGGAGAGAGCGAGCGAGTAGCAGTCCTTGGCTCTGAACTGCATGAACCTCATGTTGGATGGGTGTGTGAGCTCGGTGATGATGCTGAGACTGGGGAACAACCTGAGCGAGACAAAGAGAGAGGGAGGGGGGGGTTAGAGGAGAGATGAAATGCTTTGTGCTGAGGGGAAGACCCAGCGTGGCAGTGACAAATGCTTTTAATTTTGGTTGTTAAATAAAAGAGCAGTTTCAGAGGTCAGGCAACTGTAGTTTGTCTTTGAGATGAACTCATTCATTATTCTGGCAATATCGGAACAATACGGATTTATTCTTCAGCTTCTCATTGAGAGCAGATGAAGACATTAATCAGGTGCACATTTGATCCAAAACCTGAAGGTCCAAGCTCAAACAAAAAGAACCATGATGGTAGGAGGCGTTTGCTGCATACTGACATGCTCTCTCTGGGTTACCTGAACATAGTCTGGACGTTGACGATGGTCTTGGCGTCTGCCATGTAGTCCTCCTCAGCGCTCATGGTGCTCTCCTTGTCCACAACCACCAAGTTGTCGGCGTAGATGATCCCACACTGGAGCAAGTTGTCCAAGCTGGTCCATTCACAAACCAACAGTGTTTATTACTTCATGACGTGTGAAGAAACATTGATAAATCTGTAATGTTCAATGCATTGCATCAATTATTCCAGTGTGCACAAACAAAACTGGATCAGCTACTTTTATTATAGTTTCCATTTATTCCTAGAACTAAGTTCACTAAGTAATCCCTCACTGATGTCTTAACTAGGCTCTCCTACGATTTAAAGACACAACCCAATTTCATAAACCACTAGTTTGAAACTAGCCAGCAGTTACTACGAACCGAGGAAGGACTGCAAACACAAATCTAATGATGGTGTGCACTGATTGCAGGAAATCACTGCCTCTCTGGTTCATAATGACGTTCATGCTGTATCATTTTTGAACATAACTGCAAAGCTTGAGGCTAGAAAGCACTTCTTTTTTTTATCCGCAGAGACAGACAACAATACATAATTTATTGTTGATATTAAAGATAAATTAAAAATCTTCTGCTTTCAAACTCCAGTGCAGACTTGCTGGGAATATTGTAGCTTCATGTCGGGGGAAACATCAGCACAAAAGTATGTCACTAAGAGTTTCACTGATGGTATTTTGTGGTGAATGTTTTCTTTAATCTGTCCCTGAGGTTGGCAGCACCCTTTCAAGATTATATTGCATTTCATTCCTGATACACATGTTGTTGTATTGAAGCTGTAAAATACAAAAAAAAAAACCAAACACTGAGAAGAACATAATCATTAAATCAACCGAGCAGGTTTTTAATCAGCGGAGCACATACTTATCGATGGTACCAGCCATGAAGTAAACCATTGGAAAGCAGCATATGGCCTCTAGGAAGTGGTTGTCTGGCCTGTGGGCAACAGGAAACATCAGAAATTAGCATCCCACGCTGATTATATGACAGCTTATGGCGCTGTTGCTTTGCTTTTTTCGATCAGGGCGGCGCAGACACAGTTTTGATGTTTCATTAGGCGACAAGAGGGAAATATCCTGTAGGTCTGATTCTTCAACGCAATGGGAGGATGTAACCGGTTGCTATGGAAACCCCTGGTGGTGTCACTTAGCCAGACCTTCCTTGGATGTCTGCCCGTGTAGCTTCTGTTTCAGCAACGGCAAACATTTGGCTGAAGTTAATGAAAGCCAGTGAGTTAGAGCAGAAAAGGTGCGGATCACTGCAACACACACACACCCACGCACACACACACACACACACACACCTGCTGTACATGCTCTAACACGTACATTTTGCTGTTGTTTATGAATAATGTAAAAAGCAATTTTTTCCTTATCTTGAAGCAAAGATAACCCACAGTTCAGCGGTCATGATCAATTCTTAAGCAGAGGCAATTTGGTTGTTTTACATTGCAATTATATGAAAAACTTTTTTAAATCTGAAGCCCACGAGTCGACAAACAAATGACAATAAACAAACACACAAACAGGCACGCATAGATCCATTTCTTCACAATTCCTATTCTGAATTTTCATTTGTAAGCTGGCTCTCTGAAAAAGCTGTCATATTAAAGCACGTGATGATTTTTATCAATGTCCAGCATTGACATCAATAGCAGCAAAGGAAGGCTAAAAAGCCTGTTTTCAGTATCCTTATTGTGTTATACTCTATGTACAGTGTGTAGGGAAAGCATGCAAGTACGGCAGGAAGTCTTACGGGTAGTCCAGCAGCAGCACTATGGGGTTGAGCTCCTTCCTGGGCCGATAGTAAGCACGCAGAGGGACGATGAAGTTGTAGAGACCGTTTCCCGCCGTCTCCGCAGACACTATAATCAGCTTATTCTTGAAGCCGTAAGCCTTGGCATCCTCAAAGCTGCTATGTGTGCAGCCCTGGATGGAAACAGGAAGTCAGGCAGTTTTCAGTTGTAGTGTGCTTTTAGGACACTCGTAACAGTTTCTGTGGTCTAGTTCTGTGCTGTTTCCTGCATGTGAACTCACCTTGTCAAGGCGAAGGCAGCAGAATGGAGCTTTCTGTGGCAGGAGGTGGCACAGGGTTGGAGAGCTGCCAATGTAGGGCGAGTTGGGAGGGTAGCCCTTCACAAAACTGATGGCAGAAGAGCAAGAAATGCCTCTGAGTCCTATCAAAGTTGTGTCTGGACTTTTTCTAAAGTGTCAGACATCAACCTGTAACGCTGCACATCTCTGAACTGGGAGTTTTCTTCCTCTGCACAGCTACTTTCTGTTAAAACTGTTTCTTTCTACATTTTCTCTGAATCCACAAAAATAGTGCAGACATTAATAGACAAACAAACACTTCATTATTCTCATCATTATTTCATAATACTGAATCCCACCGTGAATAACAGTGCGTCTGCTTTTCAGTGTATGATTACATTCTGCAGCTGCTCAAATTACTGGCGTTTAGTAGGCTGAATGACTCATTCCCGTTCAATACCAACTGAATCAACAATCACAATGCTTTGTAGCCCCTTAAGTTTTAATCGTGTCTCCAGGACAGGACAATTTGGTGCCGTGTCCCCTATTGTGTCGGCTGAAATTACCCTCATCAGTGTCGTATTGTCCTCTGGTTTGCCGATAAAAGAGTTTGTTTAGAGATGCATCTTCAACCTGATCACCACATGATGGCACTGTGGTACCTTAAGCTACTCGGCTTGTTTCCTGGGGACGATGCAGTGTCCTCCATCTCCCAAATTACTGTGCCTGACAACTCTTATAGAAAGAAAACTAGTTCAGTGTCATGGGGCACAGTAATAGAGGCGCAGAGGTTAGGTGGACTATGTTATGTCCAACTTTATAAGACGCACTGATGTCTGGCTCTAACAGTTGCTGTTCAAAAAGACTTGGATGGGCTGAGGTGCAGTCTGTGAAGCAGCCAATCTATCCTAAACATATCTCCAACTAATGAAACCACACACAGAGAAATAAACCAATCCCTCAGACATGTTGAGCTGCTATCATGGCGACTGTCTGTCTGGACGACTGATAGATGAGCACTGAAGGGTGAGCATCGAGATAAGGACACACAGCATGAGCTTCACTCGAGAGGAAAAGTGCTGACTTTCCTGTCACGAAATACACATCTATCACTGCCATGTCTGCACCTTGCTGCATTATGACATACAGATTACACACCTCTTCTAAACCCATCCATCTTCCCTCCTACAACCACTGAGACGTGAGGAGGAGAAAGAGGGACAGGGGAGATCAATCAAGTACACATCAAAGGATGCTCGCGCTGTGAGGACATTTCACTTTTCTACTGTCACAAGATAAAACACACTGTCCATGTCAAGGCCTGTTTTTCTTACACCTCAAACAAAGTCACTGCACTTACTCTGACCCTACGGAACCCTCCTCGTCCGACTGGTTGGTCTCATCCTCTGATTGGTCGCTGAGGAGGTCACAAGGCAGAATGGCGGAGGAGTCGGCGATCTCGAGCACAGGAGCGATGCTTGGCCGGCGGCTTCCAGCTCCGTTCTCCGTCGGCAAGGTCAGCTTGCTGCTCTCCTCAGGAGGATCGGGGTTCTGCAGATCAATGGCCACAGTGCCTGAAAATGACATCAGGTTATTGAATGAGCAGCAAACATGGATATTTACAGTAGAAAATAGCATGCTCAGCACTTTTAATGCAGTGTGTTGTTTAAGTCAATGGTGAATTTTTGCACAGGAAATGCCACAGTGAGCCTGTGACTATTTGATCTGTTCCTGGATAATGCTTTTTCATACTGGACATACAGTAATAAGGTCCATGTTTAGCTTGCTCAGCATCTCAGCCGCCGACAATCCTACCAGCTTCTCTAGCTCAGCTCAGCTTGACCTTGAGGAGAAAATGTACTGCTTTCTTGACCTACCACAAAACAGCATGCGAACAGTATTGACATTGCGGGTTTGTCAATAAATATGCCCCTAACACATCGTATTAGCTGTAATATGATGTGTGATATATGTACAGCAGCTACATACATCAGACATATCAGAAACATGAAATATATACAGTATCATTGTTTATGTGGAGATTAGAGAAATTAAGAGAAGCATTAATGAAACATCACTGTGTCTTGTACCGTGTCCAACCCCGATTCCAAAAGAGCACGCTGTGTAAAACATAAATAAAATCACTGGTAACAGGTGATAGTATCATGATTGGGTATGAAAGGGGCATCCTGGAAAGGCTCAGTCGCTCACAAGCAAGGACGGAGTGAGGTTCAGCACTCTGTGAACACATGATGCTCAGGGACACTTCACAAAATGGTTGTTGGTGAAGACAGTTTGTTTGCAGATGACTGCATTCTGTTTGTTTTACAGAGACCCGACTCTTTTGGAATCATGGTTGTGTGTCATACTGTCAATAGTAAAAATGCTGCTCCATCAAATTACAGGACCACTAAACAAGGTTAAAAAATTGATGCATCATGCACAAACTTACCAAATGAAGTGGCCTGATCAACTTTCACAGATCAAAGAAAAAGCACAACACAATAATGTCAGCCAAGAAAGTAAAAAGGCATGTGAGAAAAAAATCGTGCATGAAAGTCAGCGAAAGCATCGAGCGCCATCGAGGCAGCCACCATTCAGAGATGCTGAGCGTGAGCAAATAAGCATCAAAGCATCCATTTTCTCTTCTGACATGGAAACGCTCTTAACCAAACAACGGGTGTCTGCAACCTGAATATTTCCCCTCATACCACTACAGACATCTTCATGCCCTCTCTCTCTCCTTTCTGTGCCACCTTCCCTGCTTCCAAACATGACTTCTCTTTCTGCGTCTGGCTCTCGTCTCACCCATGCTGGCGATGATGCTGTGCACGGGCAGCCTGGAGGGGGCGTCGTAGAGGCCGGTGACGGGCAGGCCCTTGTTGTGCTTCTCCTCCTGTTTGAAGATGAAGGCCGAGTTCTCCTCCTTGGTGATGTTGATGTAGTAGCAGGTGTCGGCGGCGGCCATGATGTGTCGGGGCCCGGGGTTCAGGAGGATGCTCTTGTTGTCTTCCCTCTTCACTCCAATCAAACACACACCGTACCTGCACAGTCCAAAATGGGCCTCAGCCCAGAGACATTAACAACTCCTCTAATGAGATTAAATACTCTGACAAGATTAAACCAGTGTATGATTTTACTTCTTATGGGCGTGGAAGGAGGCGTAGGTGAAGCTCTTTCCATCATACTCTCCAAAAAACTTGCTGTCACACAAGCGAATGTGGTAGACCTCGTTTCCTGAGCAGCGTCCATACGTCCTCTGCCACTGCTCGGGCGACAGCTGCCCCTCTCTGCAACAGCACAATCAGAAGAGTTACTGCTTAAATGAAAGAAACATGAAGCTTCAGATGTCCACAGTGGGCCGATGGACTGCCGGCAAACAGCAGCCTTGTTGAATTTAACAGAATATAACTAGGCTGCCATTCATTTTTCAGTATTGCTTAACGATGACTCAAGAGTCATTTCGAGTCGTACAAGAAGGCATTTTTAAATCAAATTCGACGTTTATTTGACTACTCAGTGGCCCTCATTTCCCCAGAGGCTGATAAATCGGCCTGACCTTTCATGACTCCCTCCTCCTTAATTCTAGTCACAAAGTTACGAGCAAAAGAGAAAAGGCTATGAGGTCATTTTATTTAGGCAGTTCATGTACTTCACAGCTGTTAATCATCGCGATGATGCTTGAATTAACACCTGCAACAAAGAAATCCATTCCCATTCCTGTCACCCTCGCAGCGCCGGGCCAGCGCAAGTTCCAGTAATGGAAATTTAAATGGATGTGCCGTCTCTGCTGTGGATAGCAGGGAAGAAATATGTGGTGGTCACCTTGCACAGAATACGACAAACACAGCCAGATCTGTTGCCTCATGCAGGGTAATGTCTATTGACTCGACAGTGACAAGTTTCTGCAGTGGTGGCCGTGTGCACAGATACAACTGTACTAAAGTTATTTATTTGTAAAAGTAACTTTTTCATTACTATTAAATGTCTGTTTCAAATGTTTTATTAATGCACACATCGCTATATTATTTTAGTGCTGCTGTGGCACAGTGTGGGACAAGACAAGTGTCAGGTTTCATTGATGATAGTACCTGTTATCACTGTAGCGATAGGAGTTATTAATACTCCCGAGCACCACAACAACTGGAGTTCCTTCCTCAAAGCGACACTTTTCTTGGTTATAGAGTCGGGTTTGGTATGAGAAGACCTGCACGATGCTTCACGGAGCGAGAATAAATATTTGATGAACCCAAGTCTCTTTGGTTTATTTTAGAAAGATTACAATCACAACAATGAAAAACAAGCCCACACTGGAAAATCCGGGGTATAAGACACATTCGTCTGCTCTCCTCTGCAGCTGTCCTCTGTTTTCACACGGCACAAGAGTAATGAGCCCATTTCAATTTCAGTCGCTGTTATTTGCGTTATTTATTTTGAAAAAGTAATCAGTCACTTTTCCATTTACTGGCAAAAGTAAAGTTACTGTAACATTACAGTTACTGCCAACACTGATGGTGCAGCAGTCAGCTCTGCAGACAAAAGCGAAAGTCTGTAAAAACTTCTCCAATATTAATCGTGTGGGATTGAATCTGTCCACATGAGTCATGACACAAAGGGATATTAAACATTAAGAGAGCACTCACATTTAGAAAGATTGAACGTTTATTTAATAAAAACAGCTCTTGGAGGTTGAGCAGCTCTGGGAAAAGAAATAATGTCACTGGTTCGGTTCAATCTCAGTGAACAGGAGCAGAGTAGTACGGCATAAATTTTGGATTATTAATCTAAGGCTGAGACATGACGGAAAAGCCAAACAAAGTGATGGAGGGTGACTATGTAGCTTAGCTGGTATTTCAAGAACGCTGTAAACTCCAGTTAGGCTTGACTGAGAACTGAGTGGCACCCTGAAAAAAAGGTTTTTCAGGGTGTTAGTTCAACATTGTGAACAATAGTTCAACATTGTGAGTTGTGTCATGAGTTAGTTGAAAGTATTGATACGGCTCTCATGTCTGCAAGGTACATATGAAGCTGGAGGAGCGACCTTATTTTAATTTAGCAGACAGGATAGAAAACAGCATGGCCCCGTCAAAAGACAACAAACTCCACCTACCAGCATCTCGTAAGCTCATAAAAACCTGTTGACAGGTAAAATTTGTTACCTTTAGACACAGCTATGCTAGCTCTTCCCCCCTGTTTCTAGCCCTTATCCTTAGCTAAGACAAACATTGCTTCATATATAATGAACAGATATTAGAGTGGTATCCATCTTCAAGGGCAATAAATGTATAAATTTGACTTGACCACATATGCCCGCATCACTCATGGTGATGAAAGGAGATCTGACGGCGGCCATCACTGGAGCTGCATCACATGCTCATATTACTTGTAGTGAAATAGCAGCGTGTACTCACTGTCCTCTGGAGGTGTGAACCAGGAGTGTGACTAACGTAGACGTGGCCGGACACACACAGTTCAGCGCCAACATGGCATATTTGAACTCCTCTTCACATACTACATGATCTGAAATGCAATAAATAAATTGTAATTAAACAGCATGTTAGACTTGAAGTGCATGTGTAAGAAAACAAAGGCAAACTTCCTGCACTTACCTGCAAACTTAACGTGGAATTTATTTTCTGGTTTGAGAATTTGGACATAGAGAGGGCAATTCGGTGCAAAGTCTTTCGCAGCCCAAGCCCTCAAAATAGTCTGGTGATCCTGTGGGAGAGGAAATGATTTTATGTTATTTTACTCATGCAGTGACTCATTTGTAAATGCACTCTGAATTTTATGGACCATGAAGGTTGCCTCAATGTGCTCTCAATACTCAATGGAAGTTCCAATAGCATCACAATATCATCAGGATACCTCCAACTCTCTCTTCTAATTTATAAGGGAAGTTGGGTGTGAAGGGGAAATTGCTCCAATGAAATTATTCTTATCCTGAGTGTTTATATTGGAAACTGGAGTTTTACGACCGCTTCTACCGATTCCTGTTGATGTGACTCACAGCAGCAGTTCGGTCGACCTCGTTCCTGCTGCTGAGGATGAAGCAGGCCTCGGCATCGTCCATCCTGCGGGTCCACGGAGAGACGAGCGGAGAGAGACAGAAACACAGACAGACAGGTTCGCAGGTTGGGGACTGCGCAGAGGACAGTCAACGAAATGCAAAGTGAATTATTTAAGGAGATCAATGCTTTAAAGAAAAGCTAGGCTGGGATGCTGATGGTCTGTGACAATGACTGAAAAAGGTTTGCTGCCGTATGCTAGCATGAAAACTGCTGTTTGACATTAGAGCGCAGTGATAGCGCCACATGAGCGGCAGAGATCGTTCACTCGAGACAGAAAGCTCACATGTCCTGTGGAGAAAAGGACTACATGAGTTTGATGACAAGACAATAGGCTTATCTGGCCGGGTGATTTTATCCATTACATATCCGTGCGTGAAATTGCCGCACCGTCTAATCACCCCCACTTCACACATTGAAGAGTGGCTGTTGGAAAAAAGGGGGATGGGCTCCTTGATAAATTTAGGACTTCACACTACGTTGTACAGAAGTACTTAGACCGCATCATAACACCGCAAGCAATAAAAAAAGCACCAGTAAATGCATAAATGGGGACTGCTTCTGCAATACTTTGCAAGGACAGACAAATGTAAAAGGTCAAACATATTCCAATGTGCTCTATCAGTTTCTGTTGCTGCCTACGTGCAGATGTGAGCCGATGATCAATGTACTGTAGAGAGAAATCCCATTTTACTGGAGTGCAAGCTGAGGGCAGCCAAGTAGAGTGAAGTGTCTCAGCCTCTAGTCGCACTTCAAGGGCTGTGATTCGCCAGCGGAGGATTTAAACTTTACATTCGGATTATTACCCAAATCTTAAAATAATTAAATTATAGATGATGTGCTGAACTGAAGCTCAGACATTAACACGGGGCTGAACACAGGTTTCATACAGCCTTTCATTTGTTTCATTATCAAAATCCCAAACTTCAGGTAGCTTATCAGGGGTCCCATTTCACACACCTCCATTCTGTCTTACATGATCGTTCTTGTATTTTAATCGTTTGTGAATGAACTGAAACTGAAACGTGGACAGCGATTCAGAGGTCTAGACGCAGGCTGCATCAACTAACCGATGCAAGCCACCCATTCACTCACTTGGCCCTCATCAGGTCCTGGTCTTTGAGGGCAGATCCTTGAAGGTAGATGACCCTCTGGGACCACAGAGGGATTTGGAGGATACGGCGAACCTGAATGTCTATCTCTGTCGGACACAGGATCACCACATAGTAGTCCTGCAAAACAAGGAAACGCTTCACGATGAACGCTTTTATTTAAATCAACCTAAAGCAAGTAAACAGTGGGCATTTATACTGACTACTAATTTAACTTTCTGATAATCCAGCATGAAAAATCAGCTGTTTTCTTCTGGTACCTGCAGTCTGGGATGAGCGTAGAACTCGTTGAGGAAATCCATCAGCAGGTCAATCTTCAGTGAGCTGACACACAGCACCACATGCTTCTCCGTCTGCGCCCGGTGGCGGCTGTAGTTTCCTCCCAACTTCTGGCTCTCCATCCACAGGTAAGCTAGTTCTTCAAACTGACACAATGACAAAAAACATCACCGATGTGATGTCAAATGCCACAAGAATGAAAGAAATAGTGCAAGAGAGATAGATTTGCCATCTGAGCGCAGACGCTGAAAGCATTGGAGTGAAAAGTGCTGATGCTGCAGTTTGTCAGCAGTGGGAGTTCATTTCTATTTCTCACCCGACTTGCTCTGCAGGAACGGTAAACACATTTGAGGTAACGAACCTGTTTGTGATCTTTAAAAAAGACCTGACCCTAAGTGAATAGTTGGATTTGTCATGCAGGCGGAGCAGGCCAGCATGACTTGGCCTGAATCTTGAATATGCAGCCAAAAGTGTCAGAGAAGTAAGCAAATTAGATCTTTATTTGTTGTCGGGCCTGTTAAAGCTGCAAGAAAATGTCATTTAATACTTGATGATAACCCACCGGAGGTCAGCACTGCATTGCAGAACATCAAAGAATCCCTGATAAGACAGGACCTAAGATGATGTTTACTAAAGCTCTGAACCCCTCAGCGCACTTTGAGAGAAAACACTTGTTAGTTTACCTGCAGCGGAAGCACCACCAGGGCAACACAGATGAGAATGACCACCAGCAGCTTGGAGGGCCAGATCTGTGGCGTGACGTCCCCGTAGCCCACAGTGGAGAAGGTGACGATGCAGAAATAAAATGAGTCAAACAGGGACAGCTGCTTCCCGGCTCTCTCTAGATGCTGGATCCCACAAGCACTGCAGAAAGATGAGCAGTTATACAACGACTTGATGGCGTTACATCAGACATGTCTCCTACGAGGGAAGAGAATTTAAATAAAACATGTGAAGAGATACTTTAGGAGGGTAATCTGCTTCAGTTTCATGTTTTAGCCTGGTGGATTGGTTATCAAATCCAATTTGCGGAAGATCAAAGGGCACTCGAGTCAATACAGCTTAGGCTCCTGCTCAGTATGTCATTTAAAATGACACTATTGATTGCTCTGTCGGTTCCACCTCACCGCTTGTGCCAATTCATTTGTGTTTTTCATTGATAAGCTGGAGATTTAATGAAACCCTGAGGGAGAGGCGAATGAGATGTCGTCTAACTGGGAGGGGTGGAGGGGGTAAGGTGGGTGCTGGGCTGTGGCCAAGGCACAAGAGGGATGCCAAAGACCTCAGGCTCAAGAAGTGATAGCTTTGATTAAGATAAACTGGTGTTAATAAAAAGTCTAAATCAATGAGACAAATGAAGGATGGGTGAATAAGAATGGTTTTTTAACTGTTGCTGTGTTTTCTTGTTGTCACAGTACTGTCTCACTTACTGCCTACATTTTAGAGCATGTGACCTCTTATCCAAGAAGTGTTTTTGCACGTTTCCCTGCTGCTCATCACAAATTTGGGTAAGAACTTCAAACTCAAGATAACAAATGTTTGGGTTATTATTTGTCTTTACCAGTAAGATGAGGCTTCGCACCGTTAGCTAACTTCCACTTTTTACATTTGTTGCACTGCCAGAAAAACTGTGCACCTTTGGCCCTAACACTGATACAGCTCGCTGATTCTGCTCACAACAAAGGTTCTGATGACCAAATAATCTCCCTTGTCCAGGACATGCACACTACCAACTGCGAGGACAGAGGTTTACTCACCCAGTGAAAACCAGACACAGTAAGGTGCAGATGAGGATGAACACCTGGTTGAACATGGCAGAGTGGGTCCTCTGGATGGCACGGTGGAAGTCATTCTGGACATGGGAAAAGAGATTAACAGATGGGCATGTGATGGATCTATTAACCTGCTGTGTATAAACTGTGTGGACTGAAATACATTTTCCAGTCTGGATTACCAGTTACATTTGTTAAGTTCTCTTCTGGCCTGCATGGGTTTCTTCTTGTATGTATATTGGAGGAGAAAACAAGGATAGTCTGGATACAAATTAACACTGGGTCCCACGATCCTCTCCTCTCTATTGGAACATTTTAATATAATATTGCGCTTTCTCCTACATTTGTCCTGAAATGTGGGAGCTCACAACTCATTTTCATTTGCACCTTGTTAGCATGTTCTGCCCGCCACCGCCACTCTGAACTGTCTCTGCTTTCTCTCCATGTGCTGGTCTGCTTGGCCTCAGATTCTACCATCTGCCCAACTACCGCCTTGGCATGAGGCTCTCACTCTGTCATGGTGTCATCTGAATCACAGCGACAGCACACACACACACACTTCACCAGCTGGATATCATTTAATTGCTTTCAATTCCATGTACCATTCACTTTGCACCGATGGCAAATCCTGGACAATAATGTACTGCAAGCTCCTGTGCTCGCCGGACAGGCGGGCACTTTTATCCTGTCTATGTTGCTGTTTGCTCTGCTTTTGGAAAACATGGGCTGTGGTCCTCCAATAGATGTAATACAATTTTTTCGTTTGCAGTTTAGGTCGCCAGTATTTACTGGCTTTGCATCATTATCCCCCAACAACTGCAGTTGGTTGGATAAATGTACTGACTGAAGGTGAGCAACAGCTATGTAACCATCCAAATCAGATACAGATCGTCTTCAACCAAAACTAACTTCAATAGCAAAATAATTAGCCAGTAGGTTAATTTATAATGTAACCAGTGTCAGTGCTAACAATGTTACACACACTCATGTGGCTAATAGCACTAGCTACAAAACAATACATTAGCAAGCCAACAAATCAGATATGGTTGCCAAAATAAAGAAATCAGTCTGCTCAATTGAATCTGTTCGGACTGAATTGTATAAAGCCACTCTTAAAGCCAGTGTTACTCATGAGCTGAGGAGCTTCAATATGGCTGCCACAGGATCAATAATGTTCCCTGAAAGGCCTCAGTGGCTTTTATGCAATTCAGCTGCAGTCCGTGCAGTACAACAAATACATTATTGAAGAAATGCTCACAATCATGTTCTCCAGGGCCCCTTTGGCCAGCCAGCAGTTAAGAAAAACAGGAACGAAGATGTTTTTCAGAGGATGCCAGAAGATCTTAGGGGAGAGAGGAAGGGGATAAAACAGATCAGTGAAACACAGGAAATCATTATCATCAATACGGAGAAAGCATACAATTAATTTGCCCTTGGCAATTTTTCATTAAGGGTAATTAAGCTGCTCTAGGATGCGGAGCACATGACATCGGGGCAATCCAATACCAACATGACCCCGATCCTAAATGAAGATGCCTGTGATAACACAGTTTTTTGTGGAACAGACTGACTGATTTACTGAATAAGTTAACTACTCACCGTGATTATAAATGGCACCGTGTTGATCATCTCCAATATGAAGGATATCTGGAAAATCTGCTCCCAAATATTCCCCTAGATAGGACACAGATGGGAGATAATTGAGTGACCCAGTGAGAGCACAGAAGTATAATTCCAGTAACAGTGAACACTAGAAGGAAACAGCTGTGACAAGGAAACGGTGAAAAAGAGGCAAAGGAGCGACAGTTTGTATACTGTGTGCTGTAAGTCCACGCTGCACTTTAAAGAGTGAGAAAAATGTAATTAATTGTTATTAGTTGGGAGAAAGTATTTGAATATTGATCTGGGTTTATCAAAGCTGGAATGCAGAGGTTCAGTAATTAATGCTGGGTCAAAAAACAGCACATTGACTTGTTCTTAAGTCATTCAAAGCACGTTTGTTTGTGCGGCCTGTTAATGACGCTGAGTGGAACAGTTCGCATATAGAAAGATAATCATCATTATTATAATTCCAACCCTTCGTAATTAAATCTTTTCATCGCAACTACGCTCTTGCAGGCTTTGTGACTTTTTGAACTTCGTAAACTACAGTATGCTGCATTCTCTGCTCCTGTTTCAGTCACGTGTTATGCATTAACTTTCATAAAGTATCCTAGCATTATTACATGCTGAATTATGTATTCAATAAGGCACTATTTCCACACAGCTAAAGAAAGTACACTAGCTTATTTTAAGTAGTGCTTTTTGTGGATGCTGCCAAGATGCGCTTTATCTTCAAAAGGCCAGATAATACAGTATATGCAGGCAGTAAAAGTATGGTCGCAGCTAATTGCACAAGCAGCGAGAGGGACTGAATACTAATCAAACATAGACAGCGCAGCAGAGTTTACAAGGTGCAGTTCAGTGGTGGATTCAGTTCATGACGGAGTTATTAAAAAGCCTAAAGAAACATTTTATGAAGCTACATTTCATCACCAACTGAATTTAATAAAATCTGGGCATTTGCTCCACATAAAATAAACACAGAAGGAGTCCCTGAGCAAGGCAAGACATAAAATGATCAACAAACACCAAAATTTAGAGGATTACAACAGGGGAAGGAGCGGAAATCTATGGAGCAACACGTCTAAGAGATACTACCGGTGTCAGAGCAGCAATGCCAAAGCTAATATTTCCTAACAGTACTTTGAGGACCCTGGACTGTGGCAAGATGCAGACTTGTTCTTTGGGTGTTAACACAACACAGCAGGGGATATCCCTACATCTCAAGGTAATTTAGCCTTATTGCATTCAGAGAGAAACTGGATTAACTTTTCTTTAATGTTTTAACGCCTGAATAAAGTAAGTAACCAGACAACAGAAACACCTGGACTACTATTACTGTACATGAAGGGCAAAAATCCTTCACATTATCCAGCTCATCAGGAGTCTCACACAAAGACTGACCGTATTCATTTCCATAGAATACATGATGCTGAGATCTTCCCTCACTTGCATAACCTTCCCTTTAAATGTGCATGAATTGAGGATCACCTTTACATGACTCTCATTGAAGAAACAATACAAGCCTGTCCAGCTCTGCAAAGCTGTTGTACACAATTTGTTTCTGGGGCAGAGTGCATGATGTCTGAGTCTAAAATTATTGGCATAAGTCTTCTGGCCCCATTTCCTTGATAGGTGCCTTGGCACGGCCACTTGGATGCCGGTCCACAAGAGAGAACAAACGGGCCGTGCTGGACTTTGATCATACAGCTGTAAGGCATCAGCACGGATTAAATAGAGAAACTGTGCGCTGTGGCTCTTACCTTGTAGCTGAGATATGTGATAAGCATGGTCTCCAAGAAACTGATTAAGGCCACTGTCACCTGAAGCAGAGGGGGAGAGGGAGATAAATGAACCTGGCAACTGCAAACTTCTCTCTCCTGGCTGTTCAACCTTTACTGAGGAACTACTCTCTGCTCTCGCTCTGCCATTTTCTAATAAATGGCTGCTGGTGTGCTTGGGTTGAATCCTGCTTTGAGATTCAGTTCGTACAGGGGAATTTGATTTATGTGTCATTGGAGCGATATTACTCTCACCTGTATCGCCCATACAGGAATCCGTCTGTTAACCCAGAAAATCAAGTCCCTGTCAAAAACCATGAAAAAGTTTGTGTGTATAACTGCTACACAGAAAATGAACGTGCTTTGGTTTGCCATTAAATGCCATGTCGACTGAAACATACCAGTGGATTTCTGCTGACTCTACTGCAGCAGTCCCGTTGTTCTCGGTGCTGTTCCGACATGTTGAACTGTGGAGGGAAAAGCAGCAAGAAGGGAAACACAAAAAGAGCGTGAAGGTGTGTGCAGATGTGTGTGTTTGTGCGAGTGGAGACATACCCACCGGGAAACATTTCTATCTGTTGGTATGTTGCCATAAAGAACAAACCCAATGCATCTCTAAAAACTGCTGGCAGGGAGCACAATACAATTTATAGCTACCACATGACTGCGCAGAGGGAGCGACTTAGCTTTGCTCTTTTGTGTTTTGGGCGATTGAAATGAGAAAATGACAATCTTAATGTTATCAAAACACAATGACATTGACTTAAATCAGTGGGCGGGCCCCTCTGACAGGGGCATAGGGCCACTGCAAGGGTGGATGATGAGGAAGAATAGAGTTGTTTTATTTCATTAAAATTCAACTTGGATTTGTTTGTTGTTTGCACTATCACTGCTATGATTGATAAACTTGTCTACTGGGAGGATGTGAACTCATTTGGGGAATGACAGAAAAAGTCTGACAACCATTGACTTAAACGTTGCGTATACAATTTAGGTTTTTAGTTTTATGAGTTATTCTTAATGAGAAAAACGCCTTACACATATTCCAAGTGTTGAAAGCAAATTCTGCTCTCATGATATCTTTCATATTTGTTGCACATGCACATGGCATGGCAACAGGAAAATATTACTGGGAAAAATCCTCTGGCATACGGCAAGTCATCTGGTGGGTTTGGAATTAGTAGAAGAAAAATGATAGATAACATTACAAGTGTAAGAAGCTGGAGAAAGAAAAGAGCTGCACCTACATGAACAGCTTTTTTCTTAAGCAAAAGATGTCACATTGCCTTTGCTTAGCATCAAAGATGTTGCCAAAATACTAAAAGAAACCAAAAAGACGACAGCAAATCATGTATCATGTAAACAGCAACTATCCAGAAAATACAGACACATCTGCAACAGGGAATAACTGATGCATTGGGGGGCAACTGCAGAGTGTGAGTCTCACCATGGGTTCATCTGCTTGGGGTTATCCAGGCTGACTCTCACTATGTAGAGGGCACAGGTGAGGATTTTCAATGAGAAGTTGAACAGGCGGATTCTCAGGCCTGTGGACCAACAAAGACATATCACTTGGCTTGACTCAAAAAGCGGGATGATCCCCTGAAAATGAGCTTGTTTAGCTATTTTGCTCATAGGCTTTACTTTACAGCTCTGCACCCTCACGCATTCTTACTGTCTGCTGTCTAAAGTTCACACATTCCAGTGTTGTGACCACTGCTGCGAATGTGAGTCTGCTGCTGAAGAGAGATGCAGCCAGATCTCTCCTCATTAGGAAGCTGAAACTGCTTTAACGCCATTTGTTTAGGTGCATTAAATGGCTTTTGTGATGGGCCTAAAGAGACTTTAGCTGTCAAGGCCCTGAAGCGTGACTGATGCAGATCCATGCTGCTCCGGCTGCCTGTCACAACTGATTTCCTGTAATGCATAGCTTTCAAATCCTCCAAGAATAACACAAAATAACACCAGCACTCCTGTCTAATATGGCTTCTTAGATGACAAAGGACTGCACAGCAAAATAAACGAACTGCACAGAAACGGCTAAGAGGGATAATGATGTTTGTGGAAACAGGTTTTCCAGTTTGGGTAAGTACAGGCATAATCATGCTGATAAGCACACACACGACCTGCACCACCTAATGAGCGGAACAGACACTTGTCTGCAGGCGTGCTTGTTCGCCAGAGGGTGGTGCTAGCCGTATTCTGTTTCTAATCAGCCTTTGCAGCTGATCCCTTGTGACGCGACCTCTTCACATGAAGCCATCGTCAATGTTAAAATGATTTAGAAACAGGACAAACAAACAACGCTGCAACAGAACAGAGCAAGCGACCCCTGCAGCCAAGCGTGACATTTTCATTAGACTCTGTTGTTTTATGTCAAAAGCTGTGGTGGCTTAGTGACAATGACAAGTTGAGAGGAAGACAGCAGAGCTGTGTCAGTGCTGAGGACATGTCAACCATTTGCGTTCTGCAGGGACACAGGGCTCCTGTAGTTTACAACGAGCTGCAAATGAACGGCTTCCAGACACAATGCACCACAGTGCTGAGCCGCACTAATGTCTCGTTGAGGGATGCCGTGGCATTGCCAGTCTTATCTCCTATTGAGAGAAACACTGCAGCCCTGCCTCGTTTCTCCGGAAATGAACCGTACTCTTCTCTCCTTGGTGGGCCAGACAAAAATACAGTGTTTTAAAATGAGGCAGCCAACGCAATAATGAAACCCCAGCTGAGACAGAAATTGGATATGCGTCATCACTGACTGCAATTTCCGACATAATGCTTTTATATGTTCATTTAGCTCTCAGCACAACTCGCGGCAGCAGGCCTGTTACCATTAGCATTACAGGATGTAAAGAGAGCAGCGTGACACTCCCTGTGGGCTGTACTTACTTGACCTTTGGTTTTTGATGAAGAAAAGCTTCAGCCTCTCCTTGAAGGTGTTTTCGTTCACATAGAACTCAACCTGCACCCTGTGGGGAACAGTGACATGATGTCAGTGTAAATGTATACAGGTGAGCGTGTGGGCAGCACCGCCCCCCAACATGTACACACACATATTGGACCAGGAAACATTTGACCAAACAGTGAAAATCTTTTCATGGGACCACATAATCAGGCATGTTTGCAGTGAAATTAGTTTGTTGAATCAGCATCACTTGAACATTTAAAATATGCTGATTGTACATTAAATACCACAACCTTGAGATGCTGAGAGCACGAGGACAACATTCACTGTGATGTCTGCTGATATTTCATACTTATAAATTATAAAGTAATTGATTTGTTTTAGTTACCTTAGAATGAGCTCTTTATATCTACAGAGGGAGCGGGTCCTCTTACACGAGTCGATCATGTTGCATCACCATGTTTCTACAGACAAAAACCACACACTGGCTCTAGAGAGTGCTCTTCCATAGGTTCTACTGCAGTAGTACAGCACACGTTTGGATGGCCAGAGTGAGGCGGGGGGTATTCGGTTGATTGTGTCTGATCTGCAACCTCTTCACTAGATGTCAATAAACTGTACACACTGGACCTGTAATACTCACTACCACACTGAATCTGAAGCTGAAATTAGTCCCAGAGATGCTATTTACTCCAGTAAGGATTTATTCATGACCAGTGTTTAAAGTTTTACAGCAGGTCTTCAGTAGGAATGACTTGCCTTGGGACTGAATGCAGCAGAGGGTGGGTGAGCACTGAGAGACCAACGCACTGCTGACTTTGGTCTTTTCATGGGGTTTCTCTTTCTAATAAAACAGAATATCATCATGCTTGTCCTGTGGAACAGTCAGTCTGAAGAGAACACAGTATATATATGATAGAATCTGCAGAAGCACAGTTTAGATGAGAGAATATCCACGAATGAAAATCATTCAAAAGGCATTCAATACCAAATATTGATACCTGATGCAAAGGATACATTTCAGTCAGTGCATACAAAGCACTGAGGTTAGTTTTCATCCTGCTGTTGTGAAGCTATTCCTTTAAGTGGCACATCCTGCCAATTTCAGGAGACACTAATTGTAATTGTGTCACTGCCATAATTGTCTTTGGTGAAGGTTTCCAGTAAAAATGAACTACAAAGCATATGCTTTGTGCAAATCTAGTGCTGGAAAAAGCTGCACCTCCCTTCTGACTAATTCCGTTACCATCCATTTACTGCCAGTCATTACGCACAGCTCCCCCTCACAATGGAACAAAATCATCCACAAATTCATATGAGCTTGAATCCTAATGTGCAGCACTGGTACTTGATAAACAATGTGGATTATTAAATAAACACCCTACTTTTTCATACGCTGACATTCTCCTAATGGTGCACTCGCTGTGACACATATGCATACTGTAGAGATGTGACACACACCGAGTTTGAGCTTAGGTAAAGGTTTTTTAATTGCTCTACTGAGACAGTAACACAAATTGATCCACCAAGGTTTAATCATTTCTATTCACTCTTAATATTGCATACACATTTAGTAACCAACTCCGTAAACTGTAATGTTGTCTATGGTTTGTGTGATAGTCTGTACCACATAGATATAAACCATTCACTATTAATTATGTTCATCACATGAATAAATGACGGCGTGAATGGACAGCCTGGATCATATTGAGCACTAACACAAAGGCGTCCATTAAAAGCTGACAACCATGTCCTATGAAGAACGACAGTATTTCAAATCAAACTGTCTTAAGTGTCTTCTCACTTATGATGCATACATTGATAATGCCTAAACTATTAAAGGTTTGAGCACACATAATGAACCTTTAAAGAGATGGGGTCTTGACCAAGCGATCACTTAAGCACAAATGATGATGTAGCTACTGTAGGTAGGTTTGATGAATGCAGGTAGCGAGACAGGCCTATTAACAGTTTCTGTAATGTAGAGGGCTTGTTGTCACTAATGAGCACGGAGGAGAAGGAATAATGGCCTCTCACATCCAGGAGGGACCCTTAGAGCCTTCTCCATTGTCTGACAAGATGAGCACAGGGTGCAAAAAGACAAGGGAGGAGAGAGCAGGAGGGTAATTACAGCATCCGAGTCGTAAGGAAGGTATGTATGCGTGGATAATGAGTGTAGGTGGAGGAAATAAGATATGTACCATCATCCAGCTACTCCCTTTCCTTCCTCTACCAGCCGTATCGCCATGGAGACAGCTTCCAAGGCAGGAAACATTTACTCACGTGTTCGTGTGTGATGTGTTTCCATTAAAACGAATTAGCCACAGCTACACATGACATGTTCTTGTCTATAGGCACTGACAACCCGCTGCCATCGCCCGCGACTGCACCCTACCCAAACACACAGCTACATGTAAACACACAGCTATACTGTATGGAAACCATGTGTATTGATTGCTCTATCACGTGAGAGGCACCAGAAGACTGTCGTAAAGTCTAATGGTGGCAAGCCGGGTGATCAATGTTCAGACGGTCTCCACCGACACAGATCTCATTTAGGCTTCATGTTTGCTCAGCTGGTTTATGGTCACCTGCGATTACACTTCAAATAGGAAACGTGAGCACATCAAAACCTGAAATGTGACTCTAATATAAACTCAGTGATATGATTCGTATGGTGTTGTTTTACATGAGAATTGCAGTGGCATTTGCTTGATAACAGGGCGACAACAAAGCCTACCGAGCCAGGTGTATGTTTGTCTGGGTAGAGGTGACAACCATGCGTGTCCCCTCCTCTAATGATACGTCACTGCTCCTCTGTACACTGAGACACCTGCAGTTCAGACTGTGAATATTTGGACAGAAACACATTTTCTGCTGGGTTGGCTCTGTACTCTGTACTGATGGCACATGGCACTTCAGGTCCACAGTCTATACGACAGGCATCATCTACAGGTAAATTTAGATGCATACTGATGAGATGACAGCAGCTCGAAAAATAATAATAGCTCATGATAAAGCTACAGTAGTTGGAGTCAGTTTAGTTTCACTTTCAAGACCTTTTTGTGTGCTGTATGTAAATAGTTTCATTATATCATCAATATCAGGTGATGTAATCTGGCGACATCTAGTGTTTTTTGAGAAGGCTTTAGATACTTTCTGTTGAACATAGTTTGCCACACTGAATGTCACTCTGTCTGTCCGTCAGTGGGTCTGTCTGTCCGTCAGTGGGTCTATCACTTTGGTCCAGACTGAAATATCTCAACAATGATCACTGGGATAGCAAGAAGTTTGGGGCAGACATTCATGCTCCCTTAAGACTCTGGTGATCCCACAGTACCCATTGGCCTGTTGTTCTTTGTGCTAACTGCTAATTCACAAATATTAGCATGCTACAGCACACAACTAAGAGTCAACATGACAAACTACAAAACACTTAACTGTTTGCATTTTCATTGTAAGCATGTTAGCATGCTATTGTTAGCTCAAACCACCGCTGCACCTAAGGATAGCCTCACAGAGGCTCTTGCATGGCAGTAGAGTTACATATATTCCCCGTTTTTGAGGGGAACATTATGTGCAGAATAAGAGTCATCAATATGATTGTGATCATCACTTCCATTAACAATCTGAAAACTTTCCTCTGGTTAGGCCCTAAAAATTACTTGCTTTAGCTCCTAGTTTTGTTTTTTTGCTGTCTGTTTAAGATCTGTATCGAGCTTCAGTGTCTTAAAATTTGGGGGATTATATATATTAAAAAAAAGCTTACAATTCCTAGTCCGTTAACTCAATATGTAAATTAACACCTTCAAACACCCTTAAAGCACAAGTCTGCACTATAATTTCATACTCCTTAGAGTACAGAGCGACAAAAAGAAAGTGTGTCTCTGTCAAACACTAATGGACCACAGAGTTAAGTTCATGTAAATCTCTGCTCTGCTGTTTTCAAGCAGCACTGACTGAGGCTACAAATTGCGCTTCTTCCACACTTGACTTCAGACCCAAAGCAATACCTTTTAAGTACTCACGCTCTTTTCTTTGGCATCCCTGTCGCCTGCAAAGCATCACCATGCACCTCTGCACATTAGCCAGACTGTCAAATGTAAACATGAGCAGTATGAAAATCCAAGAAGCCACGCAGCGTCTACGAAAGGTTGGTACTTCACCTCCCTGAAGTTTAAAGACGGCAGACAAGGCATGAGCCAGGAATGTTTGCACATAGTCACAGTAGATGGAGCATGACCTTTTGTCCCCAACTAACAAGTCTACATGGTATGTCGAGCCTTTTGTATATCTTACAACCAGAGAGTCAGTGACAAGTTCATGATCATAATGAAGTGATGAAGAGCAACACCAGAGAAAGTCGGGTGGAAATGACACGCACACACGCACACACGCATGCTCGCACGCACACGGCCATTGATAAGATTATAATTTGATGCGCTCAAGCTTGAAACACAGACAGTTTCCATCTGCTTTGTAGACTCTGTAAAAAAAACATCAAACAGCTTGTTGACCTCGGGACAATCTGGTTGAGAGAAAGGATTTGTTCAAACACCTGCGTTCATCCTAGCGATGGGGGGAAAAAAAAATATGGGCAAACAGCTGCCAGATGTTGTGCGCCATATGGAATATTTGTCAGTATTTCAGGAGAAAGCACTGGTGAACAGCAGTACCAGTTAGCCAAATGCAACATCACCTGGGGCAAAAAATGATTGTGGGAACTCTAGGAGGAAGCTGCAAAACAAGCCAATCCAGAGATGGAACACCAATGCACCTGCATGCTCTGCTACTGCAGATGTAACAGAAATCATCTCCTGCAGACTTGGGCCCAGAGGCAGTACCAACACCAATACTGCATCTTGTCTTATAACCAGGATGACAGCATCACACACTGAATCTAACTTTTTATTTTCAGATCTCAGGTTTTCTCTGTCCCCACCTAGCACAAAGCACCTCAGACATAGGCCTGATATAAAAGCTGCAGGGATTCTAAAAATATTCCACATGGACATGAATATTCAAGAGCCGGGGCATCTTTGTTATTCTCTGATTCTGTTCAGCTGAGCTGCATCTAAAACTTCCCACGGTGGAGGCACTTGTCTAGTAGCCTCATCACAGTGCAAAAATAGTTGAATGGGCTTCGGGCCAGACATGGACTACGGCAACTCTGAGAGTGCTTTGTCAAATGGATCCTGAAGGCAGGAACCTCAAACAGTCTCTGCTATAATCAGCCGGGGGGAGGATAATCACTTTAATGGAGCTGGGTGGCCTGTGGACTGACAAGATGTAGATGAACAACGAAGAGGTCATTTCTGGTCTCCTGAGGCATCCATACACTCTGCTACTGTGTGCGTGTGGGAGTTCTGGAGAGGGTCCTAGCTACTCTGTATATGTACATGATGTATTCAAGGACAAAGACAACCCTGAAGCATTTTGCTCTAAATCACTTTGTGTGAGCGAGAGAAAGTGCACTGCAGCAGAATTCATCATCGTTAAGCCTCGAATCTCTCCTCAAAGAGTGCTGATTCAAAGCAGTTGTCGTATGTCGTTCAAGGTCTGTTGAGGCGTTCTGACAATACTGTACAGTTATAATAAGTGTGCTGCTCACATTATCGTTGACTACACTGTTTGTGTATAACAAATGAGTCATCCTGTTGACTGCAGAGGAGATTTCAAGAGCGCTCATGCTAATTTGCTGAACAGTTGGATATTACACCCGGTAGTGCCTGAGAAAGACAAATTCTCATAAAGAGATGTCCAACCCAGAAAGCTCCTGGAGATTTTTTACAGATCCAAATCATGTGTGTCTTCCTCAGGTACTTCTATCAAAGAAAGCTCTCAACATACTGGCAATCAAAATATAAATAGTGAAGCTCAGAGGGCGGCAGATGTTAAACTTACTCTGTCCAGGAAATGGGACATGAGACAGAGTAAAAGGAAGATATTATACCTAGGAAAGAAACTTCACATCGCCCAAGAGGCCATGTCCTTGTGTTAGGAAATGATAAAGCATGCAGCAGTGTCAGCCTAGAGCTAAAAGACTCCAGGACATGTGCCTGATCTCAAAAGTCTTTGGATGAGCGAGGGCATTTGTAAAGGACTTAATAGAAACTCAATGAAATAACGCTGATGTGGGCAGATTTCTTCAACGACTCCATTCCCCTGAAAATGAAATTGTGTCATAAAGAAATCAAAGTACGACAAAAGTAAATTCAAACGTTTCATTGACAAACGACCCGTAACCACGAAAGCAATAAATGGTATATTCCAGTTGTGTATAGCTCTCATCACCCTGTAATGCGAAAACTTTACACAAAATAAATATATAGCTGGTTAATTTGAATACAAAATAGGAAATAAAAGTAAGAAAGATGGTAAAGAGGAATAATGCCGGTGTTTTGTGATTTTGATGCCTAGGAAGAAACTCCATTTCAAATTTATAAATGGAAACCAATGCAGGTAAAAAGAGACTGGCTTGATCTCGCCCCGGTCGTCATAAGAGAGCACACTTAACTGCGACTGTTCCACAACTGCTCAATTGGCTTTACTTTTCTATGAACTGCCAAGCAAAAGTGTCTTTTCAATAAATTCCACTTCCAGGAAGAGAGAAGTGACTCATCAGCCTCTGAAGACAGCTTATGACATTTGAAAAGACAAGCAGGTAGGCAGGATTACAAAAAGAGGTCATACAGTGTCACAGAAACATTTCTTTCACTTTGTGGAACAGAAAAAAAACCCCGCCTTATATCACCCTTCTGATGTGCACTCCAGGAAATGTTTTGTTAAAAGGTAAAAACCTGCTACCTACCTATCGAAGCTGCTCGGGGATGTCTCCATATCAAGCTCCTCCATATTGCGCGGAACCAGCTGAAGTGTTTCAAGCACCCACAGTGAATGCATGTGGATCACCCTTTGCTGTGCTGACATCAAGCACTGGTTTCCTGAACATGCAATGATTTTACTCTTTGATGAGCTGGCACCAAAACTTGACATTTCCTGTGATCTTATCAAGGCATCTTCAACTTTTTCGCAACTGCAGGAAAACACTTTATGTTATGTTAGCTAGTGTGTGTTTGGATACTGTAAGAGAAACAACTGTTTATTCCCTTTAAAAATGGATGGAGATGCGGCGCCTTGAGCTTCAAGTGTCACACGATGAAAATGAAGAGGGAGCCTTATTGCGTGTGTGACTGTGCAGGACTCACATCGTGCATCACACCAAACGCAGTGTGCTCCGTCAGCCTGAATTTCTACTTACCATACCAGTGGTGAAGGGAGCACTCACATGTCAATGCATGTTTATAGTTCTCCACTTAGCACATCCCCAAGGATCACAATCCATTTTCCAACAGTAGCACAGTCACAACAAGCACTACACTCAAGCTGCAACTCATCACAGCTGCAGGGTGAAAGCCGCTACATGAAGAACTGCCAGCATGTACTGATGACATGCTGGTTAAAAAGAAATTAAAAACAACAAAAAAACCCCCAAAAAACCAAAGATTGTGTAGCGAAGCAGACTATTTAAAAAGGTCTAGAACAGCATAATCTGAATTTGTCTTAGTAAAACATATTTAATTTTGAATTAATTTCAATATCCACATCTTGGGTAATTAGTTTCATTAAGTTTCCTCACAGACTCATGTTTTGGGACATGTTTGCTTGATTGACAGGTGTCTGTGTATCACAGTCAGCCGTGCTTGTTGTTACTTCTCATGTTGACTCAACGCACAATTTGGATTTTGTGGCTTCAATAACAGCAATGGTCAATGATTCCTTCTACGCCTTCTTTGAGAAAGAAGAGATGCCTCACTTTCCTACCTGATGGCTAAATCCATTGCACCAAGGGGCTGCTCAATTCTGTCATTAATCAATTTGTAAGTCATAAATATTCACACATTTTCAATGGTGCTTATTTAACAATCAAGACGACTCCAATGATCCCACGCTACTTCACAACGTCATCTAACTACGTATTGCTTTGTTATTATTTTGATTGAGAGACCCCTTGTGGCAGAAATTACATACTGTTCATTTAAAGCAAAATGGCATCTATGATAATGATTGATGATGTGTTCCGGCGCCTGTTTTCTTTTACAGATCAGGTAACATGGACCTATCTGCTGCAGTGGAACATCAACAAGATGAAATACACATCAGAGATCTAGCTATTATTTCCAGAAATTCAAAACAAACAAACAAAATATAGAAATCATTTTACTGTAACTTACAGATGCGACCTCCACGTTTCACCTCTTTTATCACCATATCGTGGCAGCTTGGGTATTTCGGAAAGTTTCTCAAAGTGAACGTAGTAAAAGCCCAACACACCAGCTGAAACTCCATGATAAACTTGCATACGATCAGAGTCAGCAGCATGCACAGTGCACACCAGTACAGCACAAACCACTGACACGTTGGTAGATTGAGCACCTCTTTCACCAATATAACACGACTCATCTCTGCTGACATGATTAATGCTTCAAGCCCTGACCTTACATCGAGTGAAAACTGCTGTGCACATTCTCTCAAGAAACAGATGACACACCTGGAATAAGTTGATAAAAACACACAAACTACCTTTTCACCATTTCCTGTGGTGTGATCGAATGTGACAAAAAAGCTACGTTGAGCTAAATGTTTAATTTGAGCCTTTGCCACAGCAACTGTTGAAAAGGTAGCCACAAATGAATTCATTATTTTCAGCATTCTGCACCATTACCACAACAATGATTACCCACTTTACTGATACATGTAATACAACCTCTCAACAAGGTCAAGGCATTAGTATGTCCACATCCAGTCTATGCAAAACCCAAAGTGAACAGTGCGACGTATGTGCTTTGGTGCTCGCAATTAAGGTCCAAAACGTCCATGCCATGCAAGCATGATGCTGCCAGGGACTTACTGGGCATTGGTTGAATCCATACTGTACTCCTCTTGATACCTGGACGCAGCACACATAGACACAAATAGGCACAGGTTAGGAGACAGTGAGGTTGAGAAAGCA
The DNA here is from genome assembly GCF_051107435.1 of Chaetodon auriga. Lineage (NCBI taxonomy): Eukaryota > Metazoa > Chordata > Actinopteri > Chaetodontiformes > Chaetodontidae > Chaetodon > Chaetodon auriga. Next base: position 13,061,034 of record NC_135078.1, on the reverse strand, counting down.
GGAGAGGGAAGGAGAGGGGGAAGAGCAAGAAAAGGATGCCACTTTTTTTGCATTCACTTGTATCTTGAGTGAGAATGGAACCTTTTTCTAAGCTTGACGGAGAATCTGAACATAGTTTGTGCAGCAAGAAGATCCAAGATGGGATCTGATACTATGTTAGCAGGTTGACATTCCTTTTAGAATATCAGCAAAACCTACATCATGTTAAATACTGGGTACATTGGCTAAATACATACTGAATGTCTCCAAAAGCCGCATCAGATCCCATATTTGTGCAGCGGCTTCTTATTGCACAGTCAAGGACTGCTGTCAAGAATTTTCCGCCAAGGCTTCAGAGTGTCACCTTCAAACTCCTCATACAAGTAAATAGAAACATTTACAATGGAAACTGACTGGAGCTGAACTTGACGGGAAATACAAAATGCATTTCTGAGCTAATTCATGGGGCACATGCAAGGAAAATACAACACATTAATTTGATCAAAAACAATGCCTCCGCTGGCGAAAGAACAGATGGGACAATTAACGCAAACCACAGGGGATCAGTGGACACACCCTCTTGGTCAATCTCATTTTCCACACTGAGATGACTGTTGAGAGAAGGGGAGTGTGTAACACCGAGGAAACTGACAGACAGAGAGACGTACCCAGCTATTGATTTGAATGACAAATGGACATTTCTGATGGGCTTGGGGTCACACGCAGTTTGATCTGATGTAGAATAAACTGACTTGTGTGTTCTGTGGCTACAACTTCCTTTGGAGACCAATTACTGAGGCTGAACCACAGAGGGATTTGTTCTGTGACATGGAATTAGATAGGCTTTGATGTTGACACAGAAACATTCAAAGTTGCAAATGAAATCAAACTCACAGGAACAGATAACAGATAACAGCGCACAATGTGGACGAGCCACTGTGATTCAGGGAGTCGACTTCTATCACAGTGGACAATTTCACTTGGTGAAATTATAAGGAACATTAATAATGGCTGCCTTCCCTTTAGGTGCTCCAGTTCAAGAGGCCTGGTATTGGTAAACACCAGTGAAATGGAGCCATCATTAATGTCACTCGTTACATTTGTGCTGATCCTGCTATGACAAGTCCAACGTCTGCGGTGAAAAAGGTCGGGTAAATGCAACAAGAGGAATAGACAGCAAAGCTTCTGCACCAGCGGTTCTTGCTTTGTTCACAATCTGCGAGAAAACATCTGATCATAGTGTGTATTGTTAAAACAAACAAACGTACTCAGTTCTGATACAGTTAGTTTTATTGATTTAACCTCTCGACCAGTATCGTTAATAGCCGTTTTGTTCGAACATATAATCTTATGCCATTCATTGATTTGCTTGAGATTCATTTACACAAACTAGAGACACACAGCTCATTCAGATTTATAGTAACACCACAACTGAGCAGTAGACTTAATTTTTACTCAATTTTGATCCAACAGTTCTGAGCAAAACCCTATACAGTACAATCAAAACTACATGTCCCAAAAAAATTTGCTTTCACTATATAGCTATTAGTTTTAATCCATATTGTTCCAAAGCTATGACTCATGTTGTCAATTTAATATATATTATCCGCGTACAGCTCAGTTAGTCTTATTAATGAAAAGAAATCACATTGTAATGTTTGCAGCTGTGTAACCTGCAGTAATATCATCCAGCGCTTAATTCATTATGAACTGAATTATTCAATCATTTAGCATTATGTCTGTAGGCTTTTGTACTCTTCTTGTAATCTACAAACATGTGAATATACTGTAACTCTGATGAGTAAGATGCCTTAAATGTCTACCGCAAAGCACATCTAAAAATATGAATTTCAGCAAAAGTAGATGGATAAAAATATAATTTAGGCTGATATCCCTTTGAAGCTTGTGAATGATCAAAGCCTGTCTGCTGGTCAAAAGTGTGAAGAAGAAAAGCTGAAGGAAACAGTGTTGTAAAGAGGTCATTATTTCGCAGTTCAGACACAGTTCAAAAGTTTCTGACAGGCACTGAGCACCATCAAACCATTTACGCCTTTTGAAAGGTCTAATGGAGTGTCCATTAAACCCAGGAAGTAGTTAGGTCACAAGAGAGGACCTGTACAGTTTCAGTAATTATCAAGAACCTTTTGCCATTTCAACAACAGAGCACAGTTCACTATTACGGTCCAAAGGATCCAATGAAATTATCAGAAGTGGGACTCCACGACAGAAAATGTTTTGGTTTTTTTTTTCTTGACAAAATGAAAATGTCTACTCTGTTCATTCAGCTGTAACTTTCTAGTAATGCTATCATAAATATAAGGATGGTCTCCAAACGCTCAATGTTAGGAAAACAATCATTATCTGAAGTACCCGTGAGGGACCTTGACTGAACTGAAAATTTTAGTCTATGAGGGTTTTGGTTATCAATCCTATTGAAAGAGAGAGTCACATTTTTAAAAGCCAGATTAAATATATTCAATTCACCTTGGATCTGAAGTGCATTTAAGAGACAGACACAAGATACAAAAAAAAGATGGATTGCTGGGCATTTTGGAAATTTTCTGATCACAGCAAAGTTGAACTGCATTGAAGAAAGCATAACAGACTGATGCACAATATGAGGCAGAGCAACTTCACTTATCTTACAGCTATTTCACTCGTAACACTGACTGTATGAGAGGTTAACAGTGAGATTCACTACATGCCAACTGCCCCTTAAAAAAGTTAGTTCAGGGGTAAAGGAAAGCAATTAGGAAATGTTTAGGCTGCTTGTCAGGGATACTGTACTTAACAACACGATCAACACCTCTGCTGTGATCTCACTGTCCATTTGGTGACCACCAACACTTTAATGAGCAATAAAGATGCTATCTGACTGCTAAGAGCTTTAGCACTTCAGAAGCTAAGATAAACAGAGGCTCCCTTCGCCTCCATTAGCTTACAGCTGACACACTCAACACTGACTCTGTTCCTTCCTCTGTTGTTTCAATATTCATGCAGTTAGCATCATGTTGCCCTTCATGTCTTACTCCAACTGTGTTAAAACACAAGGAAGACACAAGGAAGAAGCAAATTGAGTCTCACCTCTTTGCAGCAGATCTGGAATCAGGAGCATGAGCCGAGCTGCTGAGACAACAAGTGCAAAATGACCAGCACTTTCAAAGTATGCCTTCAATTGGATTAACTGAGAACTGCCTCAAGGACTGACTGATATAAAGTGGGAGGGCCTATCACACATAACCCATCTCTGCAGCAATTTCAAGGACAAAATGGGATTTGTAGTTTTCAATCTGTTCACCTACATCAGGATGCGTGCCAGCGTTTCCTCATAAACTACACTTCCCATGCAGTTCCTCACATACCACACAGGCGGCTCAAGCTGTCCACTCCAAAAAATGACTGGCTGGTTCTTGTACAGTAACTTAACACCTGGTTAAGAAGGAACTCTTTACAGCAGCATCACACAGAAAAAGAAGGTGAATGCAGTAGCCGACAGTAAATGTTAGAGTACTGAGCTGTACATACAGCTGGTGGAAACAGCATCATTAACACCCACACACTCTAGACTTCATTCTCACAGAAAACACCCATTTCTGACTGGCTGGCAAACGTCCATCAAAAGCTTATAATAGATGATCTCACGCACAGTTCTGGTCAACAGCTAAACCTCAGCTCTATATCAGTCTGCAGGTATATTAAACTGCAGGTAACCATAGCAACAGTACCTCTGTACCTCTTGTGCCACAGTATCTCCCACTTTTAAAACTGACCTACCCAGGTGTTAAAATGCCTTTAACAATGGAAGGATGGAAAAATAATTAGAAATATGTGTGAGTCATGACTTTGAGAAGACTTTGTTTTTGCGGGATTCTATGTGATATTTGCATCAATGTTATGATGCACTTTATTTGTCAGTTATTGAATTCACTGAAGAGGTCACAAACACATTCCCTGTTTCCCTATTTTGTGTTCCTTGTGCCTCTTATTGCCTGAATTCATGCACAGATGATTTAATTTATCTTTGTTTTGTTTTTTCTTCTCTGTATTGAACAGATCAGTCATTATTTTTCTGTATGTTTCTTAATAGAACTTCAGGAAATGTTACTATATTACTCATGATACATATTGACAGGAAAGTGTGAAAGGTTACTAATGGAGTTAAGTGTTGAGTCCATCATAAGAGCTACTGACCATATCATCCGGTCAGAGTGCCGTCGTCCCTTTCTTTGTAAACAACTCAGTTTTGAAGGTCTGTGTTGGTGCTACCCTGCACAGCCCAGATTGTGAGTGTTTTCTGGAGCACGCCTCGGATTGAGTTCAGCCGACATCTAGAGCTGACTGTGTAAGCTCTTGAGCTTGGCGGCTTCGCTAAAATTATCCCTCATTCTCACATTCTTCAGGCCTTCTAATTGATTCTCTGCTAACTAACGCTCAAGAAGCAGGAGGAGGCAAGTACTGTATGTGCATGCACACAATGCCATGTACATAAAGTATACCCTTGTTAAGCACACCACACAGCCAGGCATGCACAGTATCTCACTGTTACAGACACTTAATTAAAAGCCACTAGCGTTCGTTTAGATGGATCTACCTGATATCCAAGGTCTTTTTAAATCTTCTTTTGTTTAAACATATGCATACCAACCAGGGCACTTGTTATTTTTGAGTTTCAACTCTCAAGTCAACTGCTGAGAGATTTCATCCTCCTTTTTTAATGAACAACAATGATGGACAGCATGTAATTTACCCCAAGGACCATATTACAACCCATCATTAAACCCTGGGTACTCAAATCAAAATGAAAGCCTAATTGTTCCGTGAAAGCAGGGCACTATAAATACACATAAGGCATATGGGGGAGGACACATACTTTAGTGGTCTGTGTAATAAAAAAAAGTGAAATGCTGAACAATAATTTACAATCACAGGGTAATTGAGCATTAACTTGCAAAGAGTGTGAAAAAGTAATTAGCTGGAAAACTGACTGATAAACAAAACATCTAATGATGAAGGACTAATGATAAAACCGTGAAACATAAAAACAGTCATTAACCAGGCAACCACAATAAGGCCAACATCTGACTAGAGAGAGAAGATGAAATATTAGCTTTCCCTTATTACATCTACATTCATCTTAGTACTGAGACAGTGTTCATGTCCATTAGCTTTCCTCTATTTCCCAACTGGCTATTGCTTACACCCAAAGAGATTCTCATTAGTTGCTGCAGATTAATGAAGATCTACTTCTACTTTACCATGCTGGGGTGGAACCTCAAGATTTGGATTAATTTACAGCATATTCACAGTACATTTTTCACTATTAGATACATGTAAATTTATTGTATAAGGTGCATAATATACTGCACCATTTGAGGAGGATAACTGGATCAAAGTGTCTGCACTGGGATAACAAAAAGGTGTGTGGGAGTGGAGGAACCTAAATAAGATGCAGCTTTGGTGCACAGAAGAATTGCAAATAAACTGAGTTAAGATGTATTTCAATAACATCCGTCTGAAAGCTCAACTTACCAAGAGGGAAATTCATACCAAATTGTTTTAAGGTTGAAAAGAGACTGAGAGGTCTCAGTGGAATTCAGTCACGCTTCCCATATTTGCACCTTCCACAGGCCGTAAAGCTCAATCACAGAACTGCAGCTACATGTTTTCAGTCAATATTGATTTATGCTACCAGTAACTGACATTCTGTGCTGACAGGAAATGCCTTTAAATATGACCATTTTCCTTGAGTGAAACTGCAGCGATTCTTCCTAATTCTCCCTACAAACCTACACAAATCCATTCTTCTGCTTGATCCAGTGGCTAATTATCTAAAGCCCATATCATATACACATTAGGTAGCTTCATATCATTTGGAGGGCCTGGATAAGGAAAATCTGGGACACACGGGGTGGTATCATGCAACAGCTTTGTTGCCACTTAACTGTGAATTAAAGCAAAAACGCAAAAACAGGAAAGCATAAAAATGAATGAATGACTTCACCAAAGCATCAGTCAAACAGCGGACAACATGAATGACTAGTAATCAACATCTACTGTGTAGCGTTGGCACTGAGGAGGCACTGCTGACTGCACAAGACTTAAAATATGAAAAACATTAACAAGTACTAAAACTTGATGAAAAGCACAGGTGCTTTAGACTGACAAACATGTACACTGTGTAGAATGCTCAGTGTTGCTGAAACATCAGCAAATGGTAAAAAGCATATCAGTCAATCAAAAGTCATGACTTATCAAGTTGCTGCTCTGCTGGCCTATATGCAGTAAAAACCACAACGTATCCTGTGTAAAACCATGACGTATCCTGTGTAATACACTGGTGTGGCCTTAATGAAAACATGACTAACAGTCCCCACTGGGCTCTAAAATTCAGATAACTGCACACCGAAAGACCAAACAAAATGCCCATTTTTCAAACAGACTTTTCATGTAGAGGCAATGTGGTGGCAAAGCTGGAAGAAGCCAAAATAAATCTGTCTGAGTCTGTCTGTTTTGACCACATCCTGTGTTTAAAAGATGGTCGATCCCTCTGTTCTTGAAAGTCCTCCAAGTCTCATTTAGTCTCTTTCCTGCCCACAGTATTTAAATGTCAATACTGTATAAAGACTCCTATAGGTACAAACACAATAAGGCATTCCCAGGTGTTGTAAATTATGCAGAAATAGATTAACTTTTTATAGCCTGTGTCGTACGATGGGCGAGATTATTGATTCTGTCACACCCCCTCCACATCCTCTCATTCTTGAGTCAGTCAGATGCATCGCATTTCATAACCTAGAAAGCTCTCTGATTTCTGACAACATCCTGTGAGCCTGCAGTGGACGTGCAGGGGCTCTGTGTGGGCTTTAAAAGTATGACAGAACCTGGTATTTTGTCATTTCTGAAAGTAGCATGACAGGAAGACATTTAGAAGCATTTATTCATCCATTTAAGATACACAAGAACTTATTGCCAATAGTGGCAACCTGGTCTATTAAATTGTTGATGGTGGTCCAAATCTGGTTGCCCCGGGCAACTGGCCAACTGAAGCATTAGGATTAACAGCCTCGGCCATTTGCAGATATTGTGCATTAGATCCCTACATGAACAGTGCAGCATTGCAATAGCCATATTCAATATTGCTCACCTTCTCAAACTGATGAGCTGCCGATCTGTTCTCAGACCAGTTGTCAGCTGACTAAGATGTTGATCACTCTAACAGATGTGCGAATGTCACTTCAACCACCTACAGCACACCAGCAACACCATGAGCTTTGTCATCTCCATTACTGTCATCTTTACACCTATCATAGTCCATGCTAATTAATGTCAGTATCATCCCCTGTACACTGATTTCATAATCCCTGTCTGAATTCTTGCTAATATTTGATAGCAGGGAGGACGAGGTGCTCCATCTACAAATGTCAACCTTTAAACTTCAAGTCTTCAACATGGCTGTAGTCTGTGATTGGTAGTAGAATCTAGTGTTTGGCTCCATTATCATCCTCAATACATACTATTGATGCATCTAAAGATGCAAAAGCTAAAGAAACCAGATTGTTCTGTCATCTAATGCTCAAACCTACGTTCATCGTTAGTGTGGATATAACCATCAGCAGTCAAGTACAGGGTTAGTTAATATCATCAACCTGTAGTCATCATCATTTTTTGCATCCTTAGCTGAACCACTACAGTAGTTGCAGTTCTTGCTAGTGTTATGAAAACACTCCGAGCGAATGCTGTCACCTCGAACCGGTGATCATCCTCATCAAACACATCAGAAAGTGAAGAGGTATGCACAACATTTGACAAGTGCCTCTTTTGCATATTTAAATGTGCTTGAGATGAAAGACATGGTTTCAAACCTTCCTCACGCTACTGCCATTGCAAGCTTCACCTTGATTGGCAAAAGTGCATAAGACGTCTTTCAAACTGGGCCATTAGCATCACCACAATGCATGTCCTAAAGGAGGAAATTATAATCAGTGTCATCTCAAGCCTAAAGTAATCCTGATCCATCTTGAGAGCCGATCCAGCCATGTCCTTTGAGTATGGGATACCACTGACAACTCTGTAACACAACATGACATCCTTGCAGGTCTGTCATCCAAAATATGGTAGCCAAGCTCAAGACATTTTGCCCCAGAGGAGGATTGTATGGCTACATACAAAGCATACAACATTTAGTAGTGTTTGTAGAGGACAGATTTCTCAATGGGTCTCTATTATTGATGGGAAATTACAATGAGGGAGAGCAAGCATTTTATGATTATTCAAAGAGACTTCACAAGGTGGAGCCTTATTCTTATGATTGAAATGATAATCCCTTATAATTTGTCAGATTATTTTGCTGCATTTGTGCATCAAGTATAATGATCATCATTTTTGACAAGACTGACTTCCTCAGTGGCAGGTTAAAATGTTTTCCCCATGCCACTGTTGCTTTTGTTATGGAGTGCGAATATCAAAAAAAGAAATCACACATGTATTACACAATGAATGCTACACATACCAATGAGTAGACTCCAGATTTTTGACCACATCAAAAAATATCAATGCCCTCAAGTAAATATTGGCATGAAAAATGAGTGTTGTAAATACTGACAGAGAGCAAACACACTGCACCACCAGCACATTGGCTGTGCAGGCTTTGAAACACTGCCAAACAAGAACAATCTTCCTTTTTTCAGCCAAACCAACCTCATATAACCTGCAGGTAAGAGTGCCAATCTGGCCTTTAATGGCAGCATTTCTACAAATCTCAAGATCTTTTGTCTTCCTGAAAGGAAGAAAAACCCAAAACAGTTTCCCTCAGCTGTGACGGGTTCAGCCCATCTTGCACACACCACAGTCTAATTTGTCTACCAAATGCTGGGAGTGTGTCCTGACAGCAGAGGTCTGCAGGCACATGAGTGGTGCACACGTGCTGAAATATGTAGTCTCTCTTTTTTAATCTCAATATTAAAAAAAGGCATGTCCAACGTCATCCCCCATGGTTTGCGTTTTCATTTCGTCCACCAATCTGCATGTACCATGTCAAACATAACTCCAGCTTTGAATGCAGTGCTATTATAAGATTTTTGCCACCCTATAAAAACACCAGGATTCATAAAATTGTAATGGGAATGCAGCATCCTCTAAATTATGTAATCACCACACACTGCAGCTATTAAATGAACCCCAGTGACGCTGAGAGAAATATGATTGATGGAAGTAGCGTTTGCAATCATTCAGCTATTTGTCATGAAACTGAGTCATAAAAGGGCGCACTGGTTGTGTTTGTGCTTAACCCCCAGCGGAGAAAGCCTGTGCCACCCGGTGCTTAACGATAATGTCACAATTCACGGAAGGGTAGATTTAATGGTATTGGAATATTGATCACGGCGTAACTTTTGCCTAAGGATAATTGCGAGCTAAGTTATTAGGAAGACTTTATGAACCTTGCGCTCGCAGCATCATGTTATTTCGCGGATGCTGCATGTGCGCAAGCGAGCAGCATTCAGAAACATGCGACTTTGGTGCGGATCTGCGGCAGCTACCTTTGGCCGGCATCGCTCCCAAAAGAGCCCATGGTCCGGAGAGGGTTGGCGGGATTGACCCAGGTGGGCTCTGGGGTTTTCTGCACCTCGGTCTTGACGTCTGGGTCGATCTCCGAGGGCGAAGGCGTCAGCTTAGCACCTGCCATGGCTCTCTGCCTCCCCGTGTGTTACCTCCAGCAGAGAGCGGCCAATATGTTTCCTCCTCCTGGTGTCAGAACGGGCTCAGCTCGCTCAGAGACCGACGCCGCCGGAAAACCGCATCCCCCGTTTCACTGGTGCTGCACGAAGGCGGAGGGGGAGCGTCTCCCTCCCTACCGCATCACGGGGTGCTCAGACACACTGAGGCGCGCAGCAGCTTGTCTCCTGGTTATCGAGCACTCCTCCATCCCTGATGGAGACGTGAGGTCCCCGTGCGTCTGTGAGATCCACACGTCGTCACGATGTAACGTCAACCGCTCGGCCAACCCAACGGGCTCCCCAACTGGTTACATAACCGAGATGGTCAAATGTAATGATCCGCGATTCCTACTGATCAAACCAACGCGCCGTTCACCTTCACCACCTGGTCTTCATTGTTATGGTTTCCGAAGATGTCGATGCTTCCGAATTACAAAGTTTATTTTCTTTAAAGCACATTTGTCTTGTTAATTGAAATGGCGCTGACTGGACAAGGGAATTATGTCATTTACGCCGTCCTTCCTGTCCAGAGATCACCACTGCACATCTTACTTCAGTTATTGTTATCGGTTTGACGACAGACACCAATCACCAAAATAAGATGCAACAGACAAACAAACAAACACCCCATGGCATGATCAGACCAGTTTGCATGTAAACACAGGCAGAGTACAAACCTACAGGAAGCACATGGTGTACTCAGTGACCCCCCATGTTCAAAAAAAAGTGCAGCGAAAGTGCTCCTTCTGATGCGTTTTAAAAAAGTGACGGAAAACTTGCAGCTTGTGACTTGAAAAAGCGAAGGCACACAATTAAACATACAGCTAAATTTGTCAGTCATTAGCCATGGCTCATTTGTTTTCTAATGCATGAGACCCATACACATTAGCAAAAGTTTGGGTACCCTCTGTCAAAGTGGCATAAAGTTAAAGGTGATACACTTCTTTGAAATTTTAAGCAAGATTACTTTTGTATTGTTATTTCCAAACTGTAAAATATACAGTTTTAAAATAACTTAGTGAACACCCCCCTTGGCAAGTGTCACAGCTAGGAGTCTTTCAGTTCTTGTTTGGGGGAGTTTTTGCTCATTTCTTCTTTGCAAACGGCTTCTTCTGTGAGAGTCTTGGGCTGTCTTGCTCTTTTTAGGTCTATCCACAGGTTTTCGATAATGTTTGGGTCGGAGGACTGTGAGGGATATGGCAAAACCTTCAGCTTGATCTTCTTGATGTAGTCCATTGTGGATTATTATCCTGTTGCAGAAGCCATCCTCTTTTCATTTTCATCTTTTTTACAGATGCTGTGATGTTTGCTTCCAGAATTTGCTGGTATTTAATTGATTCTGTTCTTCCTTCTACCACTGAAATGCTCCCCGTGCCCACTGGCTGCAACACAAGCCCAAAGCATGATCGATCCACGTCCATGTTTGACAGCTGGAGAGATATTCTGCACCCTTTTTCTCACATACATTTATTCATTGCAGCCAAAAAGTTCTATTTGAACTTCATCAGTCTACAGAACTTGTTTCCAAAATGTACCAGGCTTGTTTAGATGTTCCTTTTTAAACTTCTGATGCAGAATTTTGTGTTGAGGATGCAGGAAAGGTTTTATTCTGATGACTCTTGAGCCCACGGATGCTGATTGTTAGGACAAGTTTGAGGAGTCAGAGTATTTATAAAGCTTTGAAATATGCATCACATGGCTTTTCCTAACGATGACTGTGAACAAACCATAGCACTATGAAACTAATTAAGGTCTGAGATCTTGATAAAAGTTATCTGAGAGCTTAAATCTATCTTGCACGGTGCTCTTTTTCTTTTTATACCTCTAAAATTATACAAAAATAATGCACTAATCTTGCTTAAAATGTTGAAGAGGATGTTCCATCTTTAACTTGATGCCCTTTAGAGATCAGTTCATCCTCTACTCACTTAACTTTTTACAGTAACTGCAATTTGGACCAGGCATGCCACTGTGCTATGAGATGACAGTGTTAACTGGCCACTGTGCGTCTCATAATTCCTTTTATAAGCAGCCAACAGTGGACAAGCATTTAAGAACCTGAAGATAAATCCTGCATTTAGCTCATAAGCTGAGATGGGTCAGTAGTCTTGCAGGTGATTTTCACATTATCAAGCCAGGAGGCTGGTTGTTCAGCTGGTCAGGCATACAGGACAGAGTTCAACGCATGGCTGATTCTGATGTTCTTCTGTTTTTTCAGGTGGTATAAACTGCCAGTTTACACCATTTTGTACCAGACATGAATTCAGAGCAGCTATTTGTAAAGATCGACTCATACTTCTCACACCCTGTCTGCAATCGTGATCTACAGGCCTATTTGCAGTCATGTGCTTACAGGATGCAGGTTTTTTCCTGATGTATCCAGAGCAGCCACATGAGCTGAGCTCTAATTAGTAATGCAGTTAGGAAACACATAATACAATCTACATTCACTGCACATGGCATTTTGAGTCCAGCCTGCAGGAAACACATTAAATTATCTGTTGATATTAACCTTGGGATTAGAGAAGGGGACTGAAGAGAGAGTTGCATGTTTAATCCTGACTGCAGAGGAAAATTTGGGAGGTGAGACAACATCAACAACAACAACAACAACTAAAAATGTATATTTGAGCAAGCTACAAAACTCCCAGGGGAGCAGCCCCACAGTCCCTGATATAAAACAGACTCTGGTTGTATTGATTAACCCCAAATGGTCTGTGTGTGCGTGGAACTAAAGGTTGTAAAAGCAGTGGTGATAATGTTATGTGTATGTTCTAAGTCAACTTCCTCTGTATAACTAATAGTAAGGGTGTTCTGCACACTCACTCTGATCCTAATTGCAAAAAACCATTATCCAGCAGTTACAACTGTAATGCATTTTATGGGAAATGAAAATGCTGATCAATGAACAATGGGGTATTATTTAATCAATCAACAAATCTCCTCTTGTGGAAACTGTCAGCCGTGTAAGTGCTTGCGAGTGTGTGCACTGGTTTCAGTTGAGTGCAAGGAAATTAAAGTCATAAAAAGAAGAAGAAAATGAACGTTCTGAAGAAGAAAGGCGACATACACTTAGGTATGATTGAGAAAGGGATGCAGACAAGTTCATCAGCAGCAGGAACAAGTGTGGAAGCACAGATTTGAGCACAGAGACACTTTGTGGTGAAGCAGAGAACTGCAGACTGTGAGTGTGATCTAACAGCAGCAGCAGCAGGGCGAAAACATGCTGTACTACAAGAAACACATACCAGCCAGCGAATGACACAGATGGCAGTATAGCCCCGGGTTTGAAATCTCCTGTGAGTTTGTACTAGTGTAGTGGCACTGCTGAACGAGCTGCTTAACCCGTTTACACGCTTCTGGTACACTGCAAAACGTGGGGGGAGCCTGCACCTCAATCTCAAATTTATGTGTAGAAACCCAAATCTGAAGCAGCGATGACTCTCGGTCTCTTTTTTTTTTTCAGTTGGAAAAACCAAGGCTAAATCAATGATTCACATGATTTTCAAAATTTGAAACATGGTTCAAATTTACATTAATTTTGGTACTAGCTGCCAGCTCATACTCTCTTGTGCCAGACATGAATCCAGAATACAGTTAGCTATTTAGGATTGGTTAATATTTCTCATCACCGGTTAATTATAACGATATTACAGGCTCATTGACAGGCATGTTGCTTGCAGGATGCGGTTTATTCCTATTGTAGCGAGAGCTCTGGGATTACTGCAGCATGATTAGCCAATTGAGGGGCTTCAGATTCAGGATATTCACATACATTATTTTAGGTTCAAGCTGAATTTTGAGGGGGCAGCATAAATGCTGCAGTGAAGCCTGTTAGATGGTTGCTGGGTTTAGCTGGTGAAGCATTCCACTCTGAAATGCTTGGCACGTAAACTTGAATGATTTCCAGATTCTGTGAGATGAGTAACTTTGAGCCACTGAGATGAAAAAGACAAGAGGACAAAAGGAATCGGAGTTTGGGGGACAGAGCTGATAGATGCAACACCAGGCCGTGACAAAGTGCCACTGCTGTCACGTTTGAAGTTACAGAAAAATGCAGCTAAGGGCATTGCTCAAAAATGTCCGATCATATCGGCGGATAAAAAATGTTAATGCGTATGAGGTCACGACAAGATTTACTTACAATGACCATTTATTGAATTTGCAAAGGTTTGACAGAGAGAGACGTGAAAGTGACAGATCTTTTCTTTAAGAGCTACATTCTGCCTGTGAGGACTCACTGAAGCGTTGATAGGCCAGATACTTGGTGAACAATTGCTGGGAACAACTCAGCTTCACGCTCCGTGCTGCAGATGGGTGTCGAGAGCTGTGATAAAGCTTCCTCTGTCAAAACATATTAAGGCAGTGAGCTGGCGCTGCTGTGGGCGAGCTGTCTGTCTGTGCACAGCATAGCCAGAGAGGAGGAAGAAGTCTAGCCAATGCCACTGGCAGGCTTACACACAGGAGTGCGCACACACACGCACACACACACACACACACACACACACACACACACGCCGACTGCTGTTTTGCCAAAGGCTATTAGTATCCATTTTCTGGTCATAACCTTATGCTCTCTTCCAAAAGTGAAAATGTCTGAGGGAATGTTCACTTGTGTAAAGTGAGTTTAGCAGAGCCAGTGGTTCATGCAAAACAAACAAAGAAACTAAAAAAAAAAGAAAAAGCCATCTACGCATCAAATTGCCCGTGACAATCAGTGCTTTCAATCAGAGAGTCTCTGGTGAAGCGTGAGCACTTCAGCATACGCAGAAACATACAGCATTTCCTCATACTACGCCTCCACATAAACTTACTGAGGGGGTTTTCAGGTACAGCTACCATTTCCCTTTGAAAGTTTTCTGAAAACATGCAGGCACTTTTATTAGGCCACAATAAAGGCAAACAGGCCATGTTCAACAGTTTCATGAATAAAACAACTGCTCGCAGCGTGACGCTGTGCCAGAAAGCTGTGGTGGTGTTGTGCTCGTTTGCATAAAAAAGGACCATCAGCTGTTATTTGGCAGCCTGTGCATACAGATGTAGACAGACATTTAATTTTTCTAACTATGTGAACAGCTGTGGAAATTCCTAATTGGATAGTGGCAGAGAACTTTCATCTCTTCTTCAGAGATAACCCCCTGAACAGTCTGAACAGTATTGATCCTTGTACCTCAACTGTTGTTGAACAATGGCCTCACACTCCCTAAAGGCTAAGGTGAGGTTTTCCTATATAAATCAGCAGTGCTGGCTTGGATCAAAGTCAATGCTTTTTGCCAATAAATTGTATCATTTTTATTGCTCGTCATTTTATCATTTGACTCATAGTCTTGTATTGTCAAGATGGTAAACCAGGTTAATGAATTTCAGTGTTACATGCAAATGCAAAATCTAGATTTAAGGTCACGCATTCTTTTTTTCCATCTTTGACTATTAACACACACAAATCATTAGTAATGTAGTTAGAGTGACTAAATAGAGTCTTTCATAGTCCCTTTCATTCAGCACCAACAGCCAGATAAGCTGTCCTTGTGCACTTTAGCCCAGAAAAACACAAATCTAAGCTAATTTAAGCTAACTGTAATAACCAAAATCTCAGGAATTATACAAGGGCAATACTGTGATACTGAACCTCAATGTGTTAAAATTCCCTGACATTCCCTGACAGAAAGGCACACAAACAATGAAAATAGAGACATGAAGCATATTTTATTCTGCTTCGTATTTACAGCTAATATTATATTGGAAGCACGGGAAGACAAAGACTGTATTTAAATGTACAAAGAGATAATTACTAAACAGTGTTTAAGTAAACAGACAGTAGGTGGGAAAACACACAGCACTTGACTGGCAGTCAGTTGTGTTATTAGAAAAGGCTGCCACTGGGCTCTTTACTAAAATAATTCTGCAAATCCGAGATCAGTGAACCACAGCGGCTGTATTGATTATGAAACATTTTGCTGATTACCTTGGCCATGCAGGCAAAACTCAATTGTAGCACAGCAGATAAAAATCATCTGACAGCTTTTACGAATAAACAAATCCAAGTAAGAGACATTAGTGAGTCATAATTAGTCTGTGTTTAAGCGGATTATAATCAAGGCAGAAACTGTACAAATTCTTAACCGTCCACAAAGCCAAGTGAATATTTCACAATGCAAATGCAGCTTCAGTCTTCAGGCCTCGCATATTTACTGAAACTCTCTGAACTAGTGGGTGGAACTGTGTTCTGTGATTCCTGAATAATCCTCAATGCAACGCTGTACGTCTGACACTCACCCAACACACTGGAGCCCCCTCCACGGTGCTGACAACCCCATCCAAATGCCTCCATCATCACAGCTGCTTATTAAAGTCTGACAAGCCAACCCCGCCGATGCTAATTAAGTTGGCAGGAGAGAGCACGGGGGCTTAAACAGCAAATGCACCAGAGATTTCCAGGCACAAAAAAAAGCAATGGCCAGGAGGACAAACACATTCTGATGCGTAAAACAAACCTTATTTTTCTCTGAGCAAACCCTGCATGATAATTCTTCCATTACAGCCTACCTTTAATTGTCCGTCCCATTTGAGCTCTCCCTCTGAGGCTCTGTGCCGAGCTATTGAATGATTTGAAGACCAATACAGCGCTCTATGTCAGCTGCACGCTCATCCCGTCCAGGTACACATGATGCACCACTTTCACTAATACCTCCACGGTGTTGAGGGGAAATAAATCTGAGAGGAATTCACTGAAATGGAACCCCGTCCAGGTTAAGCTTTTCAGGCGATGCCTCTGTTCTCCCCTCATTTTTACCCTTTGCTTGTTCACATCTCAGTTTGTGCTCTCTGGCTGCACAGATCCTTAAAGGAACTTGCTCTTACGGAGTGTGAAAAAAAAACAAAAAAAAAACACAACATGTTTGGGGCCTTTGCTTCATTGTGACAATAACAATAATCCTTCAACCAGCATCACGTCAAAGACACACAGCCACTCTGCTGCTGATGAGAACAAGTCTAGCGGCCCTTAAGTGTCACCCACCCACTCTGTGCTGATGGTGGTGACTCATACCACCTATGGTATAAACTGCAAGCTCTGGTTGCTAAGTGGAACCGTACATGTCACTGCTAACAACACTCGGCCTTTCAAGCGCGTCAGATTTTCAGGTGAGATGATGTTGGGAAACTGTAGGGTCAAAACTAAAGATGTAAAATATGTCAAAAGTCCAAATTGTTTTTCCTCCTTTAACTGAGATGTAGAGGTTATTGTTACAAACTCTAATCCTCTGCGCTGCATGGACATGTGGTACAGAAACACACATCGGCTAGTCTTCGTCCTAAAAGCTTTTTCTTGTAACATTAAAAGTAAAAAGACACTGAAATCCAAACAAGTCCAACCCTGTTTCCAAAAAAGCTGGGACACTGAGTGAAATAAAAAGCCTTTTGTTCCTGCTGGCCCAACTTGTTTGAAACATGTTGATGACATTCAGAATTAGCAGATATTTACAAAAATCAACAAAGCTGATGAGGTAAAAAATTAGATATATTGTCTTGGTTTTCAATTGAGCATATGTCAAATTGTTTTACACAGCGTTACTGTACTCTTCGCACTAACTGTCTCTGCTCTGCAGTGTACAGTAAGACCACTGCTGCTTCTTCACTCAGTGTTACATCATCAACTAGTGATGATGGCTACTTCCCGCCTGGGACATGCAGCTTTAGCCTCAGACTTTAAAATACCAACAAAATAATGTACGCAGACATGAAGTGCATAAAGTATTCAAGGCTACTTCCAGATGACTATTAAAACAAGTCAGCTAGAAACCTTAAACTGTCAGCTGTAGACACCATTTTCAACCGTCCCACGGAGCTAACATAACAGCCAATAAATCTGCCGGGAGCAGTTGTCGCCATCAACTGAAATTTGTAGAATGATACCATGAACTGAAAGATTATATTGAGCTATCTCCTCTACAAATCATATGAACATATCTTAGTTGTTGCCACCCTAAATCTGAAACGAGCAGGGATTTGGATCTGAGCGTGCAGTATGAACATATCCCTAGAGCACTCAGACTGTTAGTCCCCCGTGACTTATTGGACCTAATCATCATCATATCAGTGTCACTCATCACTAGCCTGCCTCCTCTCTCTTCCTTCTTCTTCTTCCCTCCTATCTGTCATCTCCTCCAGCCTACACTTCCTCTTCCTATGGGCTTTTGTGCTCCTTCTGCTCAATCTTATCATCAGTCTCCTAAGCCCGCTCAGATGGAAATCACCCAGGCATCAAATCCCAGCAGATACTTCTGCCACAGAGTCAGTGCAAACAAACAGCTGCTGCCAGTGTCAGTGCACAATTGATGTCTCAGAACAATTCATTCCACCTGGAGCCTTGTTCTGCAATGTCTATCTGGACAGAAAAATATCTATAACGGAGGCCTCAAAGAGAGGCAACAACTCTCCTCTTATCAAAACGTGACATTTTTGATTTGCAAGAAATATGTCGTCACGGGATAGCCTGTGCCTTCAGAAAGTTCAACACCAACAACCTCAACTTAAACAAATGAAAACGACCAGAATCAATCCAGATCAACCCAGAAATGGATTATTAGGGGGTGAAAAACAAGGTTTCTGTGAAGCTGTAACATTGGAGATTTTCACAGCAATGAGTGAATGATCCATGTCGGAGGCTAGCTGTTGCTTGACAGCCGAACACGCGTCAGTGCTGGGTCACCAGTACAAGAGCCACTATTTGACTCACAAGTAGTGTTAAGAGTTGATTCAGTAACCAATTAACACTCATCCTTCTGTCGACATCACTCCCGTCAGCATCCCGTCTTGATTAGAGAAAAAAAACTCCAATGAGATTAGACACACAGAGGAAAGACAGATAGAACCAATTTTCTCCCTGCTCCTCTGTCTGTTTTAAATCCTGTCAGCATGTATTAAAGTGTTTGGTGGTTTGTTTCTATTTCTGATGGCTGCCACCCCCCTCACCACCCCCCCACCCCCGACTGGCTGGCAGACTGAGAAACAAACCCACGTACGCACACTCGGATGTATAATCAGACACTCACAGGTGCACACACTCTCTTTGGCAAGCACATACACAAACACCTGCAAAGACAATACACACTCACTGACACACACACACCAAATGCTTGTCAGACCAATGACTTCAGCGTGATTGCTCCTCTTCAGCACCCACACAGCTGAGCAGTCATTATGGCCCTCTGACACCCAACCCTGAAGATAATGACAGCTCAGGAGGGAGACCCCCCCAGCTTCCCCCACACCGTACACCCACATCCACACCACAGACACAAAGATGAACGGGAATACAAGGACCCACACACTCAGTGCAACAGCACAGAAGGGCTCATTGCCTTAATTTTATTGGAGTAACACACACTGAGACAGAGGCGCATTTTCCCAAGACACACAGTCGCATGGACCTGCACTCGTTCACAGTTAATGAGTGCATTTATTTCACTTTACTACGTGTTCGGGTAGAAGTCGGGTTTTAAGGTTGGGTGACAATGACAAACATACTGTGAGACTTTAGAAATTTATCTTCCTGCTAAGATTTTGCTTAAAGTGAGAGCATTACCACCACAAGAAATACCAGAAGAACTAGATTCTGCTCCACGACGTTATGTGTATTTTTCAGACCTCATCTCTAATCCTTGATTCTTCTTGTGAAACACAGCACAGTTTGATGGGGGACTGTCTCAAGCTAAAAACAGTCAGGAGCCACCGTCTTTGACCATTGTGGGCAATGTTGCAAATCATCAAGCAAGACAACTTCACGGAAATAAGGCATTTTTGTATAATATTTGCATCAATGTAATAAAGTACCTCAATGTGTCTGCCTGGTTATTTTATCTATAAACAGTTTCTCGAGTGATTTTCCAGGAATTTCACTATATCACAGAAGTGCAAGATAAAATCACATACAGTATACCATGATGGAGGATTTCTTTTCCATATCGCCCACTCCCTCGTGGACGTGAAAGCAAAAAGGTGTCAGGATGGGCTGCTGCAAACGTTTGTTTTTGCAGAGCGCCTTCCTAGTTCAAATACAGCTTCCTGTTGACAGCGGTAATGGAGTGTGCACACCTTTATTTCCAATTTGAAATGATATTTGGTTTAGAAAACCAGCTAAAGCGTCTTTGTTACAGCTCGTTTCAGCATCTGACTGCTCTTGTTGCTGTCTTACGAGACTCCCATCTAGCAGTCTTATTATTATTGTTCAGTCAGTTGTCACTGCCCGAGACCTTCAGCCCACTGCCTTTTGCTCTCATAACCAACTCTGGCAGAGGCAAGGAAACAGATGCAAAAGGCCATTAGGGCAGCAAGGGGGGTTGGGTTAGGGTTCTGACTCTCCCTCTGGGAGTTAATTTGTTTAGAGGCTTTACACTCGACAAGGCATAAGGACAGGAAATAATCAACATCACAACCCATGCAGCATGCAGACAATCAACTGAGACATGGAAATTCCCCAAAGCCCAGCAACTGCTTCTGTTTCCACTCCAAAGCTCGGAAACTAGCAATTTTAGAGCAGCACCGTAGCATGCTATCAATAATGGTGTTTCCTTCTGTTGCATATTCATTCATTTCCTAATGAACACTGTGCAGAGGTGTGTGTGAGAAGCTGCAGTTTACAGCTGCTATTTGTTTTGAAGAAACAAAGGCTGCCGTGTTTTTCCATGTCAGGATCTGTGAATTACTGTATATGGCTTTGTGAGAACACCTAGCGTACGCACACACGCGCACACACAAACACACACATGAACGTGTTGGTAGCCCAGCAACAAAGCGTAATTACCCTTTGACATTGAACATCGATCAGCAAATCAATTCACAGGGAACCTATTGGACGTAGCGCACACACACACTGGGAGATTCTTGTATCTCAAGGTTTACAAAACACAGTATTCATGTATGTTAAAAGATAAACCTGATGTTACTGTATGTTCACTGTATTTCCAAGTAATTATATAACTGTATAGTAATGAATACTGTACATCAGTGTTACTATTTGTCTTTGGCTCAAACCATTTGTTATTGTTTATGTCAATAATACTGATAAAAGTGGCATAAAGCTTAAAAGAACAAAGTGAGAAGCATCTGTACTGCAATACCAAGGAATCACTGCATCCCTTGGGAAAGCACAGAGACCAATGTGTGTGGGGGGGAATGGTCAAACTCTGGACCCCTGTTCTAATGTTATGTGAAGACAAACAGCCTTGCATTGATATAAAACATACTGACGGCAATTTACTGTAGAGAGCCCCAGAGACAGAGGCTGCGTGAACAGAAAGATAAAGACAGCGAGAGAGAGAGGACGATGGCAAAACTGAATGTCAAGTTTTCATCCAAAATTCTTGGTTCTAAATGAAATTTCACAAGTGATGTTCACTGGCCATCCATATAACATAGATATCAATCAGCTAATTGCAAAACACAAAAGCCGTCCAGGGAAGGTTATCCAGTCTTTGCTGAAACACGGCGGCTGCTCCGGACAACCGAACGCCTGGAGTCCAGAGATAACGTACACAATGCGCCGTCTGTCAGATTCGACCGCTGACAAAATTGTAAATCAACATACTGTTACAGGTGGGAACAGTTACGCAATTTAGCAACACAAACAATTCAATATGACGTTTGTTCGGTCGTAGAATCTTGATTCTCTGAGTGACAGACAAGGAAGGTTCAAGAGAGAAAGGTGTAACAAAAGTCAGTTCACAGCTCACTCAGGTTAACACAGTTTACGATCCACACAGGTGTGTAAAGGAAAACAATAACAGGATGATTTGGTGGAAGGTGGAAGTTTCACTGGTGAATATCTCAACAACTACAGCATCTCACACAAAACTAGGGGTATTTTTTGGGGGGGGTGAAATGACCCTTTCAGGTGAGGTGAGACCACAGGACTCCCTAAAAATGTGGCTTTCTCGTGGATGGATGAAACCACAGGTTGGACGGGTTTCGCAGGACGTAGTAGTGCTCACTTCAGCGAGCTCTCTGAGTGTCTCAGCCTGTGAGTTAGGATGCTTAAGTGTATTTGGTCTGTGACCTGGGAGATGATGGAAATGTATTTGTTTATAAAAGGCTTCTTATATGATAACCTGCATGCACCTTTTTAAGAATGCAGAACAGAAATCCTGAATTATTTTCATCTGCTGAGTAGAGTTAGAGTGAGTGGCAAAGTACGAGTGAGTTTTATTTCTCAAGCTTAAAAATTCAGCAAACCTGACTGAATAATACACACAAATGCAATACGTGTGTATTATTAATTTTTCCGAAAAGTGACAAGACAACCCAATACGAGCCAATGACAACGTGCGTATGGCACAATCTGTGATGCGGGACGTGAGGCACTGCCCAGTAACAAGTTTTTTAAGGAGTCCCGTGAGACCCCTGCCTTTTCCATCAGTTTCTTGAAAAAGAAGCTTGCTAACCTTGGTCCTTCAGGCGACAGTCTTGGCTGATTATAAATCAACCGCATCTGATATGTCAAACACCCTCAGGCGGCTGCTGATATTAATAGACCTCAACATATCTGGCACAATCTGTGAAGATCCTTTAACAAACAGACTGAAGTAGATGTGGCAATATGGTGAAGCTCAAGGAATGAATCACATGTTAACATCAGATTTAAAGTTACTGACAAAGCCACACTATTAAGCAGTGTTCTCCATTTGCTCTTTGCAAGCCAATACGGAAGTGAGTGCTGATCCTTTAGTGAGATGGCTTCATTACAGCACCATGGAGAGCTCCACAGTACTCTGCTGCGGCTGATGCTCGGCTAATTCCTGCCCTCTTGGGCAGCAAACAGCATCTGCTGGTCTGCCTCTCCAATCGTAGCGATAATTGAACTCTTAGGAGACTCCCAAACACTCCAGCGCTCTCGTGACCACAGCACCAGTCAAGGGCCAAGGGATGAGCTTTTTCATGCTCAGCTTGCCGCAGTCTCAAACCAACTGTCATCTGATTCAAACACAACACACTTCTGCATATTCATTTCTGAGCTTGTCCGTGTTTTTTTCTTATTTTAGTGGATAAGTGACCACACACAGCATCAGCTTTGGCATCAATCCCTTTGAATCAGGGAGGAGGGCCTTTTTTTTTTTCTCTCAACTGCACTAATGTGACAATTAAACGAGGGCAAATTCATCATTGAAGAGGCAGACGTGCCAATTGACGGTAGTCCAAACAGTCAACAGGGCGACGCAGCCATAAGGTCTGAGCAAGTGGAAAGACTTTTTCGCCACAAAACCTCTCACTGCACTGTTTCTATTTCAATTGCTGTATCCACCTACACATAAGACTAACAGCTGAATGCAAGCCCCGCCACATCTCTCGGGGCTCGTCGTGAGAAGTCATTCTGGGAAATGTAGGAAAACAGTACCTCAAGTAAAAGTGGATGAGGCAGCTTAACAGAAGGTGGGAACAGCAATATAAACTAAAAACAGTGTTCCTAGTGTGATTTTGAACATAAAGTAGATGTATGCACGCACTCCTGCACACACATACCATTCCAGCAATATCCCCGGGCAGCCCCTCATATACTGTAGCACATAATCAGTGTTTTTTCATGCTACCTGTCATCATTCTGAAATGTCTGGTCCCCCAGCAGCAAGTCCCTGAAGCGATAGCGAGGCGGAAGAGGAGGCACCTCGGTATCCACCTCTGCCATCTTGAGAGCCGAGATATCCAGAATAACGCCAGAATTGCCGCTGTTGTTCCTCTGCAGGGTCTCAGTGGAGGGCCTGCTGGGCAAGAGAGAAAGCAGCATCTGCTCATCA
This sequence comes from Chaetodon auriga, assembly GCF_051107435.1. NCBI lineage: Eukaryota > Metazoa > Chordata > Actinopteri > Chaetodontiformes > Chaetodontidae > Chaetodon > Chaetodon auriga. Next base: position 13,037,555 of record NC_135078.1, on the reverse strand, counting down.
ACATGGCAACTTTCGCACTGTTCTGCTTAAGAGAGCTGGTCACATTGCAATGGTGACATTTCAACACTAGTTAACATAACACGCCTCAGATTGTACATATGGGAAAATAAGTCAATGATGGAAAGGTCCATTAAGGGAGGAGACTTCATGTTATGGGAAATCTGTAGGCAGCTACAGGGTTTATAATAAGAAACAAAGTAACAGACTGTTTGCAATCAAAACGATCAATGTTCAGGGAAACTGCATGTTGTATTGAACTCCAGAGATGCTGATTTATTCATCTGGGACAGAACTGAAAAGCAAATGTGCAAAGAAAGAAAAACCACAGCAAGGAAAACAGACTCATTTTTTTTCTGTTCCATAAATATTGATTGCACTAAACGTGGCACGCATTTATTGAGAGAGAGAATAACTGCTAATGTTTCCATCGTGGGCAATCTGAGCACTGCAAACACTTGAATGAAGATTGTAGCTGAAGTCCTGAGCTGCTCTGAATACAGCGTCAAACACAGCTGCACACACTGCTTAAACATAAATGATGTGATTTGTTAAAGAAATGCTACACATTGTTCAGATTCTCTGAGTCCAAGCAAGTCGTGCATAAAAGTCCGAACCAGATGATTTGATGTAACTGCCCTATTTCATGTGCACCATGTATTATTAAACAAAATAAGATGAACATTTAGAAACGGCATGCATTATTCAAAAATATAAACTGACATTTGACTGAAAGAACAGGTTACTGCAGAGACAAATGTGAAAATCTAAAGCACCTACGAGCAGATAATAGTCTTGTGTATGTGCATATGTTTGTGTGCATCGAGTGCATACAGCATTGGCTACACATTGTGAGTGTGTCTACATGTGTTCCCGCCACGTCACTCTGTGTCATATGTAGGGGAATTAAGTGCTTCAGGAGATTACCTGTCACCATGGGAACTCGATGATCGGCGTGGAGGGCTCATGGCTGCCTCTTGTGGGGGGTTCAAGCGACGGTATGACAGAGCGAGAGGACAGAGAGAGAGAGAAGGAGAAGGGAGGGAAGACAAGGAGGGAGTTTTAACACACTTATTAAAAATTCACCTCTTTAAGACTTAGCAAGGATGTAATGTGATTACATCCACTGGCTGTGTCGCAGCTTAACGCTGCTCAGAGTTCAGCGAGACCTCTGAAATGTGCTGCTGTTTAAACAGAGCAGGATTACCCTGACACACTTTAATGCAGCTGTGCGGTTTAATATTAATGTGCTCATAGTTTCACACATGCCCAACTGATGGTGTTTTATTATGTATAGAGCACATTCTGATAAAGTGCAAGGCAGTATTCCAGGTTGGTCAATTAGCTATTATCTACCTATGTGTTTATTGAACGCACCCTGGAGTATGGGTTTTAATGCGTGCAGCTGTGGTGGAGAGGGTGGTGTTAAACCCATTTTCTGCCCACAAAGCCCCGCAGGGAGGATTTCAGAATAGGACACTGAAGTTTCTTCCACACCTACAATGTATAATGCCTGCCTGGCTGTCTTTTTGACTGAACATGATGGGCTTGAGTGAAACAATGTTGAGTGTATTTCATAGATGGCTTGCAGGTCCAATCACATGATATGTCTGTGTATCCTGTTGAGACTGCTTTGATTTCCCTCTAAAGCTTCTACAGAGGGAACAATAAGTGGGTAATTCAGAGTTGTGTATTTGTGTGTGGTCATCATAGCACAGTGTGGGCAGCCTTGAGTGGACTAATGGCACCCAGAGACATGCTCTCCTTGATTAACAGTGAAAGCAAAGACCCTCAGAAGCAAAGATAGGAAAGAGAGTGGGGAGATGACAAATGAGTGTGCTGGAGAGGAGAGGAGAGGAGAGGAGAGGAGAGGAGAGGAGAGGAGAGGAGGAAAACAGGAAATAAAAGAGCACAGAAGTGTAAAGAACACATTGTCTTCAATGCGCCCTTTACTTTGAGGGACAGGAGAGGTTAAGGAAAGCCAGATGACAAGATTATGAGAGGAAGAGATGATGCTGTCAGTCAACCGTGAAAGTAAAAAATGCTCCTTGTCCTCTATTAAAATACAGAATCTGTTGCCTTTCAAAGCTGACTTAATGGATGAGGCAAAGTGACCACAATAATAGGAAAGAGAATTGCTCGCGGTGGGAGACAGTCTCCACTTAATGGAGAGAATACTGTGGAATCAGACCAAAGAGAGCAGATGGAGCGAGGTAAAATACATGCAGGGCAGAGTTAAAATTGGTCTCAAAAAGAAAAACATACGAGGGCCAAGAGTGAGGACCAAAAACAGGACCAAAATGGACTTAGTCTTCTTCAAAATTATCTACATATTGCAGAAGGCAGCAGGTAGATGTCACACTCAGTGCAGATGAGATTTCCATCAGCAGTCTGTAAACATGTTCTCCCAGTTAAACTTCTCACCTGAATGGTGACAGCGCAAGTTTTCCTTATGGTAACACAAAAAAAGTCATTTGGACGAGGGTTCATCTCTGAAACGCAGCCATCATATTCAAAGAGAGAGTTTCAAGCAAAACATCTGCAATGAAGTCCACCATAAATAGTAACAAAGGGATAAGAAGGACACAGTTAACTCTGAGCACCACTGTAAAACTAAGGAGTGTACGGCTATAGTATCATAGGCCTACTAAAGGATTTAATAAAGAAGATACAACAAAACTCTACCACAGTCCTTAGTGGTGTCATTTAACTTCCTCATTAAGCCAAAATGAAGCCAGTAAGAGTAAGCAGCTTGAATGGCAAAGTTATGACCTGGAGATATAATAACAGACAGATACAAGTAAACTTACACCACAGTCTCTGTGAGTAAAGTCGGTCTTCCTGAAGGTACACACGCTGCATGGTAGACTTCTCTTTCACTTCGGTTACCTGTGCTCCCGTTTCTGGGGGTCCCATTATCGTGAACATAGGCTTGGTGTGGTTAACGTGAGCCTCCATACACCGGCCATGCGGCTCTGCCTGTGTGATTGAGGATGTTTCCCATCAACGCGCCCCTGCGTAAGCTCTGTCATCGTTGAAAAATGGCACTTATAAAGGGGAGGGACGTCGACTCCAGCGGTCAGGAGGTAAACAAGAGTCTAACGGGGTTAGCTGAAGCGTTCGGGTCAACTAAGAGAATCCACTGTACCTCGTGATGAAGAATAATAGTAGCCGGACAAGCTAGCATTCAAAGAGTACTATTTTACTGTCCGTAAGCTCGCGTGGGGGTTATTTAGGTTGATGAGAAAAATGAGTCCCGGTCCTGAGCGCTGATTGGACGACACGCCTTCGACCGCGTTTTCATTTATCGCACACCTGACAGTTCATTTAAATATCAATGCGCGAGCCCCACAACCGGCACCCCTGCCATACTTTTCTCTGTCGCTTAGCAACAACTTTGTTTGCTACTACTACATTGCTTGGTGGAAGGAAGATGAAATGTTATTTTTTTTTTTTTAGTCGGATGCTGTCGATTATAAACTTGATTTCTCTCTTGCCTTCTTCTTTTTAATTAGCTGGCATCCCCGTGTACCTTTTCAGCTGCTCTTCCATCACAACCCCTGGTCTGCAGTCACTGTAAGTACCGCTTCTCATTCCTCCGTTGCTGTCTTCTGCCGTATAACATTGGCTAACGCATCTAAAATTAGGACGTCATGTAGCTAAGCCCTGCTGGCTTCCATGCTTTCCTGTCAGCATCAGCATCCTTTCCTCCGCAGAACGAGCAGGAGGAGGGCGCTCCTTTCCCAACCTGGAGTCACCTACTGGTGCCTCGCCATCTGCCGGACAACTTTGAAAGATTTCTGCTGAGGAAATTGATGGGTTTGATGCTGACAGAAACTTCTCATAAAAAAAGGCTTTTAGGGAAATGAATAAACCTAAGAATAGATTCTGCAATTGTGCATCGTCATGCTTTTGCACGGCGCCTGTGCCAAATAATGTGTCACGCTTTAAGACTGCTTCTCCTGTTTCATAAGCCATTAGTGTGAAATGGTGGTGTTGATCCAGTGTATGTACACTGTATGCACACTGGATCACTCAGAGTCATCTGGTGGTAAAAGGTGGAAAGTGCAACTTTGCTGCTGTACTGTGACTGAAGAAATGAACCAGCGTAGCTATAACACCTACATATCAGTCAGTAAAAACAGTGCATCTGTCAGACCAAGGATTTCGATGGCTAGTATAGACATTTGAAATAAACAAACAAAAAAACATTGCATTTAAATGAGATCACAACAGTCTTTATTCATTTGTCTCAGAATTTCTCAGTATCCAACATTAATGATGCAGCATACACAGCACATGCAAAGTCTTGGCAACTTCTAGAAATTCACAGTCTCTCACTAGGCTATGCATATTTTTCTTATGTTAAAACATACCTGGAACAGCTCTCTCCTCTGCTATCTGCCTCACCATGGTCCCCCTCAAATTGAAAAAAATATTCATTCTGTGTGCTCAGAGGGACGGACGGGAGACACCGCTGGCTCGTGTGCGTCTCTGGAAAAGACGTGTTGCTCTGTGTGCGTTCCTTGCGCTCAGCCCATTATTCTCCAGGGGATCGAGCTCAGAGCGTCATCATTTTAAAGCCCACACAGCCACTTATGCTTTCCCATGCCAGCAGTCAGAACTCACTCTCTCGCTTATCTCACTAAGGATCTTGATTCCCACATATTCCTTTTCCACAACTTGATCCAGCTGATTTGGTTGTTGCACGAACCGTTCTGTGTTTGCGTTGCCAAATTGTTGGATGTTTTCACAAGCATAAATAATGAAATAGGAATAAATTGCTTACGGTCAAGGCTGAGTTATTGAGGGCTATTTACAGTATGATAGCATCGCAGATATTCACAGAGGCTGATGAACACACAACATGATGAACATGGGCATTTGAAAGGAAAAATACAATATTATTGTAAGATGCGATAAATGAACTGGAGCAATTCAGGAAAGCTCATATCATTTAACACGTCATTACTCTATATCATTGGGCTATTTTATCAGGATATGTGACTGTCATTTTGAAAACATTCGGTATACTTTCTCCACTTCCAACAGCCGCCTGAGTTTCTCACCTTCAAAGCATCCTTGTACAATCCATCAAGGTTAAAACTACTACTTTCATCAGAAAGTGATGTGACAAAAGATCTTGTCACTTACAAATTCTGCACTTTCCTCAACCAAACACCTGCATTATTTCCCTGAATACCTATTGGCTTACCGTGCTAATAGATCATTATCTGATTGTTATATCTCCCAAATATTAATGTCAGTATCGGACTCAAAAAATCCGTTATATCTGTTTGGGGGTGAAAAAAATACAGCCTGGAATTTATCTGCCACTGAGTCACATCCACAAAAGAGGTCTGTTTTGTAAGCTAGACATAAAAAGACCCATAACTTTAATGGTAACCCAGGAGCCTGTAATGTAATGCTCGCAGTAATTTTGCAGTTGCCAGCTTTGGCTAATGCAGCGATGTCTCATTTTGGATTGAACTCTTCAATTATTCAATTATTATGCTGCCTGACTCGAACCATGTAACAATGCATCCTGGGGGCTGGCGCACATCCATTAGGCCAGTTCTCTCTAACACCTCTGTCCTGCTCATATAATGCGAACATTGTCGAGTCTCAGCACAACACAGCCACTCTCCCTCCCGGATGCTTGCTCTTCATGCTTCCAAAGTGTCTAAAAACAGATGGAGAGGGAAAGACTCAGACAGTGGTGCGCTCAGATTCAGTCAGCAGCCTGAAGGCATATATAATATATAGGAGCCTTACACGGTGCATGAATCACAAAGTGACTCTATGTATTAGTCTGGCTGGGAGCAGCAGACTTTCTTGATATAAAGTATTTCTGTTCTAAGCTTGAAATTCATTTGACAACTGTATCATAATGGCTAGCGAGACAGTGATCTGTAACATTAATTAATGTAATATTATATCTTAATTTGAAGGAGTAGGAGTAATTACTTGGATGATGAGGCTATTGTCTTTTTCTTTGTTCATCATATCACTTTTTAGTAAATGACTCGGATGACTTTGACCACAGAGTCAACATTTTTTCCTTTTTGCAGAGTCTGCACCGCACTGCACCCTGTGGAGTTTCACAGTATGGCTGGAAATAATTGTGACTTTTTTCATCCTCTTAAGTGTCTGATCTGATTATACCTACAATTATTTATGTTATCCAACTCACTCACACTCTTTGTTGTCGAAATTATAGCAGAGAGCCAAACCCCATTGCTAAAATGCAACCTTGATTCCAAAAAAGTTGGGATGCTGTATAAAACACAGATAGAACAAAATGCTTTTTGACAAATAACCAACTGACAATATAAAGATAATATATTTAATGTATTGAATTTGATCAACACATTTCAAGTTGGGACAGGAGCAGATAAAGACTGAGAAAGATGTGGAATGCTCCAAAAAGACCTGTTTGGAACCTTCCACAGGTAAACAGGTTCACTCGTAACAGGTGATAGTGTCATGATTGGGTATGAAAGGGGCATCCTGGAAAGGCTCAGTCGTTCACAAGCAAGGATGGAGAGAGGTTCACCACTTTGTTAACACATAAATGTAAATGATTTCATTCAGTTTTTATTCACGTTTCACACAGCATCCCAACTTTTTTGGAGATTGTGGGTTTTGGCTTGGTTATCTCTGCACCATATTGAGTTTAGTATTTGAAGTACAAAATGTTTCTCTGCCAATACATTTCCTCATTGTGGCTATCTACTGTGAATTGATTGAGTACAATAGTGATTCAGGTCATGGCCTCTTTCTGAAAGCATAAAGGCGTTTTATGCTTCCTCCAAACCACATTAACGGGGAGGGGAAACAAAAATATGTTAGAGCTTTGGGCATTATGTGAATGATGAGTAATCATCTGCAAAGCCAAGTTACAAAAAAGTGCCACAGCAGTGAGCACTAAGCAGCGTCGAGGAAGTCACAGCACTGGTTTTCCTCTTACCTCCATGAGTTGGTTTCATGACAGTACGCTTCTATTGTTTTCAGAGTGGTGACACCATCAAAGCCCCCTACAGCCAGCAAGGCACCGTTGAAGACTACGAGGGACATCTGATTATAAACAAGAGTGGGTGAGAGAATTCTTTAAAATTACATTCACTAATGAGTTAAACAATTCCAATGTGCCATCATGATTGCCATGAAATTTTAAAATAAGATCATCCTTTTATTTTTTTGTAGATGTTCATGGTGCCCAGACACTGATTTTGGTGATGCCCTGAATTTCCCTCTGGCACCACCGTGAGGTCTGAGTGAAATGTCTCAATAACTACTGGATGGACTGCCGTAAAACTGATCTAGCGCCATCATCAGGTCAAACTCATAAATAGATAAATGTTTGTTGGCAAATCTCATGACATTCCTCATCTGTACTTTGTGCTTAGTGCTAACTGGCAAATGCTAGCATGATAACGTGATAGAGTCAGATGGTGAACATGTTAAACATTATTCCTGCCATTCCATCCATGACCAGCCGGAAGAAGACCAAATTACCAGCGTTTCCTTCACTGATATGTTCTTGTGTAGAGAAAAATTAGATGATGGCATCAAGAAATAGTAATGAGACCCTAAATCTCTACTGAAATATTTAAGGTAATGTGTTAAGGAAAGTAATGTCTTTCCCTCAGTCACGTCAGCAGTATTTCTTCTCACTGTCATTTGGATGTAAAAATAAACTGGACCTTAAATCAGCTGGGAGCCCCAACATCTGATTTATCATAGTGATCCATTACTCACGTTGTCCCTCTTGCTCCTCATGCGTTTGACAGGAGCCCACCTCATGGTGTCCGGGTTAAACCTTTCGGCAGCACAGAGCTCCAGGTTTAGCTCGTCTTTGCCCCCAACCACATAGATTTGTCCAAGGTACACAGCACAGCCGGCGTTCTCCCTGGGACTCAGCATGTGGGCGCATATCGACCAAGTACCGTCTTCAGGGTTGTATCGCTCCACTGGGGAACATTTAGAGGATAGCAGAAGTCAAAAAAGGCCATGTACACCATATAATACCCAACTACACATACCGTATGAGTAACACTACCTTACAGACAGGTAGTGTTTATATTTCTGTCCACGAGTGTCCAGGGTATATAGATCTGTTTCATGTTTAGATGTACAGAAAAAGTCAGAGACAAAAGAATGCAACATACCAATGATATAAAAAGATTTCTATTTATTGTGTAAAAAAGTCCAGTGGAAATAATTGAAAAATAATGTAATTTCCAAGAATTTTCGTAAGCAAGGAGCGTCAACTTGATGGGAACCAAAAAAGGTTGTGGGAATTTTACTGACGTGCACTTCTCATGGACTGAAATAGTCTGTGACAAGTGTCAGCACAACATAACCCTTGTTTATCTTTGGCAAGGTCAGGGGGCTTAAGAATGTGTGTGTGTGTGTGTGTGTGTGTGTGTGTGTGTGTGTGTGTGTGTGTGTCTGTCGGTGTGAATATGGGCTACTCGCACAAAATAAAAGGTCAATCTAGTTGTTATGAGTGACTTAAATCCTGTCACATGTCAAAAAGTTGTCAAAGAAAGCTGAGTTTTTTTTTTTTTTTCAGTAGTGGTGGGAACAAGTCAGTTCACAAAATGCCTTCAAGCACAAAAGAACAGTCAACAGTTAACGATTGTATCACTCTTTAAAATTTCTTATAATCTATGCCGGCTGTAACAAGTCTCACTGACACTCAAAAACAGAAAAAGCACCGGAAGACCATTGAGCATACATGTATGTAATTACATTTTAAATTGAGTTCTCCGGCAGGAATTGGAAGGAGAAAAATTGGAAGACAAGGATTTGCAGGGCTGTTTTGTTCGGTGTCATTGCAGATTGAATAACTATGGATTTGTGGCTGTTGGTCAGACAAAACAAGCAATTTGAAGACCTGAAATTGGGCTCTGAAAACTTACATTCACAGACCTCAGATTTAAAAATGAATTGATGGATTAAGGGATGACAGAAATAATCTTAAATTCCAGCCTTTTATGAAACACTGGCTGAATGTGTGAGTGCCCGACGTTTCACAGCCTCACCTGAGCTCATGGCCGCATCACCATCACTCCCTCCGATCACATATATGCGACCCTCCAGCACTGCAGCCACTGCTCTGGCGCGTCTGGCCAGCATTGGTGCCTGCTTGCTCCACATGTTCATTTTTGGATCGTACCTAGAACAATGAAACAAAGGTTGGCAAGACCGCTTTAACAAATTGCCTGTCAATCACTAATGTTTCTGCATAACTCAGTTTATCATTTCTTTGTTCCTTCCTCTGAGTCAGCCACGTCAGATTGCTTTCAAAGTAATGTGAGATGTCAGGTAAGTGAGATCGTTATTACTTTCATTCTAGATGTATGCAGAGACACAGCCCACTCGCTCCACTTCATTTAATGTTCATTTTTAAAAGGAGGTATGTTTTTGTTTCATCAAGTAGACTTAGCTAAAGCTTTTCTTTTGCACCAGATGGAGGAAGGAATGGAAGAAAAATGAGAATGCGCTTTAAACATATTCATTTTATGTACAAAACCCAAAGAGCAACCCTTTGACTGTGGGAATTTGTTGGGAAAATATCTTTATGTCTTGAAGACATGAAGTCTCATTTGATTACAGTGTGTATTAAGAGGAGTCACAGTTAATGTTGTCAGATATTGATCTTTTGTACCACTCACGCTGCAGTACCTCTCCACAGTATTTACGGCAGCGATGCCGTCGTACCCTCCAATAGCGTACAGGTATCCGTCCATCGCCACCAGACACACTCCGCTGCGGGGGCGGCTCAAGGGTGCTACATCTGTACTCCAGCTGTCTGTGTCTGGGTTGTACCTGCCGTGATGGTGGTCAAGGAGCGGGGATGTCAGAGTGAGGAAATAAAATCAGGCGATGGTAATAACAGATTGAGCAGAACCAAAGCAGACATAAGCTTTTGTAGATTTGTACATTTTTCAAGTGTTTTGCACGGCTGCAATTGTGTGCTTTTGAGGAACACATTCACACGGAGACAGAGTATGTGAGTCGTGTGGGCATCCGTGTAAACATCTGCCAGAGTGGGTCCTCTCCACCGGAAGGCTATTAGAAGTTGTTTTCTCTCTATTCAAGGCCATTAGATGAAAACCTGCATCCCCCAAAGCGACACTTCTCATCTAATTGGCAAATCTTTGCTTGAGTGGGAAGTCAGAAATTCCCTTGAAATGTCACAACAGCGCTGCAACTGCCCTTCAGAGCTTAGGTAACCAAAATGAGGGCTTGCTGGTTTATTAACAGCTGATCAGTTTGGAGCAGGTCTTTTCGTACTGGTCTGCAGCCTGCCCGGGGATGATCATTATGGGGTCAGCTGGCAGTTAAGGAGGGGCTGTCTGTGGGAACTGGGATCAGAGCCAGCTCCTTCGAGACATCTGATAGAGTAGGAGGAGAGGAAGAGGGAGAAAATGTGCTGCAGGAGCACAGAGTTCTGTGTGTGTGTGTGTGTGTGTGTGTGTGTGAGAGAGAGAGAGAGAGAGAGAGAGAGTTTATTTTTTACTTTCTCTGCCAACGAGGACTAGATACCCTGGCAACATTTGAAGATGAGGGAAATCCCGTAAATTGAAGATTTGGGTGGTCCATTGCTCAGTAATGATGGCTTCAGGTTGCAATTTAGATTCAATGTCAAAAGGCCTACATCTTATTTCTGCCTTAAGGCTGACCTCTACTGTTCAGTGATATAAACTACAGCAAATACATACACAGCTTTCTTTCCTCCACCACACCTAATGATGAAGGCCAGTGAGCTCAGATGAAGTGCTTGTAGCATCAGCTTATTATTCTAGTATAATAGTAAATGTTGGGGTAACTAGTATTTCTTACAGAGGTCTTTCGGGGGTTAAATGACATGCCTCCTGGATTATGTTTTCCTCTGTGTTTACTGAATATATCTGTAATTCTTCACTGTTAGGAATATGAAAAATGGCCACACTTTACATCCAGATGTTCCTCTACAGTCGAGGTTGTGGGAACTCATCCAAGTGCCATAAAACCTCGTCTTTTTGGTCTATATGTTTTGTGCCTTCAGTGTTCTAAAGTGCTGCGGCTATTTTGGTCAGAGCTCTCATGAAAAATAGATTTTTAACCTCAGTGAGGCCCCTTTCCTGGTTAGATAAAGTTATGCAAACACTAGGACAGAGGTCCATGTACGGTAGCTCCCCGGTTTGGAACTTAGGTCATCTCATGCCACAGCCCATTCACCGCCACCCTCTATCCCAGTGTCAGCACTCAGCACCAAGCCCGCGAGTCGCTGACTGGCATCTACATGACATTTACATGACTTCAACCTCCACACATCAACCTGGGACCGGGTGGAATCCTCTGAAAGACCCTGACTGTCAGAGCCAAGCGGCTCTTGCTTATTAAGAGATGACTGGTATTTCAAACTGTCGCCATCAGCGCCAGCATGCTTTGCTCTCACTCTCTCACGCTGTGATAACTGGTGTGAGGTAATGAAATGTCACTTTGAATCATCTTATTACCAGACAATCGACACAAACCAAAAGGAACAGCTTCAATCACAGCCTCCCATGAAATCAGCAGTCGGATGTTTGCATTTAACTGGAACATGAAATTCAGCAGAGCATGTGACAAAACAAACAATGGTGATGTGAGGTTCAAGTGATAATATAAGGGGAGAGAATTTGAACTTATTCCACAGTGTGACATTTTGAGATAAATATGACTGCAAAGTGAAGACCCCTGAGCACCAATTCTCAGTTTAGACACGGCTCTTTCTCACCTCTCCACACTGCTGTAACATCGGACTTTATCTTCTCCACCCACTGCGTAGATCTTGCCCTCCAGTGTGCCCACAGCCACGTTGCCACGACTGTTGACCATGCGTGCTGCTGTTCTCCACTCATTGTACTCAGGACAGAACTGTTCTACCAAACAGGATGGGTCGTCCTTGGTCCATCCCCCGACTGCCAAAACAGAACAGGACACTCATTGTTTTATTATGTTTGCCATAAAAGGAAAATACATCTGTTCTTACCTGAAACCGAGTATTTAAAGTGCAAACATAAATGCCACTAATGTCAATCCACAACAGACGGCAGCAAAAAAAAAAAAAAGAAAAAAGAAAAAAAAAAAGCTCTTTTTATAAAAATGTTCTTTCACAGAACTTCCTGTTCTGGCTTCTTTTCATCTTATCTCACTCTTTGCCTTTCTCTATATGCAGTAGAAGCAGTAAACAAGGCAAATTTAGGCAAAGATCCAATAGTATTGAGCTGTTTTGACTGGTTTCCATGGTGATCCTTGGCAGAAAGAGGTGTGATCCAGCAAAGTGAAAAATCGCCAAAGTGAACTCAAACTTATGAGTAATTTATCAGACTGCAAATGAACAGATGGGTGACAAATGAGAAGAAAAACCAACATTAAGTGTGTTATAAGGTGTTGAGCCTCATGAGCCTCCATCATGAGCCTCCAGTGCAGCTTCAGCGCTCTTTGGCTGAGAAGTAACAAGCCTCTCAGACTCTTCCAAAGTATATTGCTTCATATTATGTTTTGATCATTGTGGTGGAGAGTGCTGTCTGACACCTTGGTCCAAAATCTCCTATTCTTTTTCAGTGGGGTTGAGATCTGCTTATTGCGAAGGCCATAGCAATGGGATGCACCATTGTTCTGGATCCTTTAGATGAAGTTCTAGTTCATACGGAGGTGTCATGGAGTCAGTGTCTGTACAATAATGATTGGCTGAGAATTTCCTGGATGTGGGACCTTTAATAACTGCAGTCTAGATAATGGTGTAGGACCTGGACAGGAGACTGAAGTTGTGTGAGAATTAGCCATCCAGCTGCAGTGGAAGAAAAAGCAGCAGAACTACACTGAAAGTACTTCACTGTCCATGTCTGGGTTTCACTATTATGTCTGATGTTTTTGGATTCATATTACTGCTGCATTCTTGTGTATATTAAGCTAATTTTCATTACTTCATATACTGTTGTGTAGTTTTAATCTAGAACCATTTATGTCTAAAAAGTCAACTTTTCAGGAGCCCATACAGCAGCCCTGTTTTCAGCTTTGAGATTAAGCATTTTCCAGCTAATCCAAGAGAGTTCTGAATGGTTTATTTAGTTTAAGAAGTCGCTAGGAGAATTCTCTAAATGAATACTTAATCCTTCAGTTTATCGGAACCTTTCAAATTGAAAATCACCAAAATTGGAGATACACAGTTTTCACCGGACAGGAAAGGTATGAAAAATTGTACTCTGTTTACTGTTTACTACTAAAAACTTAATCTGCACTTTAAAATCACAAAACTGTACTTGTCAGATATGCACCAATGCAGCAACTGACCCACAAACATCATGTCACTGAAGTCTGTGGGGGGAAGTCTGCTGAGCTGTCTGCGAAGGGAGAGGGGGGTTGTCATGCGGCGACAGCGGGGGGACCTTCCTTTCCTCCGTTTAATCAGTATATGGCGGGGCTCTGGTTCCTGCAGGGCCGCCCTAAAACATACAATGAGGGAGTGGACATGAACAAATTGCAGTGATTACAAGGTCACAGCCTGTTCTCAAGGCAACTATTCAGCAAATGTTATGATTAAACAAATTTAGAAACGTTCAACAAACGATTGGGGCCTAACGGGATTGTAGGTCCCTCTCTATCTTCACATGCACATCTCATTTAAAATTAAATATGAACTTATCTACGCAAATGACCTCATTGATCACTGTGGAAATATGTGATGCACAGTCGCATCACCTCACACTGTTTCCCCCAAGTGCTAATTACATTGCAGCAATTACACAAAGGATGATTCATTAATTCAAATGATGTAAAACACACCTCATAGTCAGCCTTACACCTCTTAAACATACCAGCACAAAGGCTCTAAATCAGGATTAATACTCTTACCCTTGATCATTGTACACTCCCATGTTTTATCTGCACGGCGCTTCACTCTGGGTCTGCAGTCAGGATTTGGACAGATGGGTCTCTGGCCTCCTGTGCCTTATCAGTGCACGCCACCCTGTTCCCTCTCCTTAAACGTCGAGCTGTCACAGCTTTCTGCTCTCAACGACGCTGTACTTGACCACTCCAAGGAGTCAAACCTCCTCCTCTTACCAACACCACCAATGCTCACACAACATTCCCCAATGATTCATCCCACCATCCCTGCATCCTGAAACCCAAGACTCCTCATACACACCCTGGTTTGAGCTTCCTTTTGACAACTGTCATGCCAAAGGAATTGTTGACATGGGCTTAATTTTAGGCTCAGATGAGACTCCATCGGTGTCCTGTAAGATACTGTGTCATTGGTGTAAGTTTTAGAGCAGAGGCAGGCTACCATGTGTCGTGGAGGGTAAGAAGATTTCCTTCCAGTAACCAACACTAGTCTTGTACTTGTACTGTAAAGGATTTCCCCTCTTTTTGAGTGTGGATGCATCATTAACATTCGTCTTCATCATTTCGCATTTTCACCGGAGGGGTCCGGATATCTGTTACTGTCTGACCTCCCTGTGTCAGCTCCCTCCTGCAAACCTCTCGCCCCTCCATCGCTTCTTTCATTCCTCTGAAGTTCGCGTGACTACCTATCCTCCAGAATGCGTATATTTATATCTGTGTCCAGCAGAAACACCTCAGATGGTATAATGATTCATCTCATGTAGGTCAAGGAAGCTAGGTCAAAATGCAAATTCTATGTAGTCACTGCTGTTCTACTGTCAGGAGACGGCTTCCACAGGGCTGACTAACAAATTGTGTTTGACTCATTAGCATTACACAGATGACTCAGACAGATAGATAGATAGATAGATAGATAGATAGATAGATAGATAGATAGATAGATAGATAGACAGTTAAAATTAGCATACATCCTCTACAACTGGTTTGCTGTTTTAAAGTCAACAATTAATTGACTTGACCTTTTTCTTTGGCGTTTTTCACTTGATCCCTGGATTTTGTCACATTTTCACCCTCCATTTCTGTGTTTTTTTCTGAAGAACAGTCCTTGTGATGTAAGGTCTGGTACTGGTAATAAACATATTTCACCTCTTCTTTGCTTCATCTTGAGCAAGATACCAGCAGGAATATCACAAAATAAAACCATAGATAGATAGATAGATAGATAGATAGATAGATAGATAGATAGACGTACCAGGTGAAGCGGCTGCTGTGCTCCTGTCGACAAGGCCTTCAGAGATAATCCAATCAGAGATAAGTCCTAGATCTTGTGGGATAAAGTCAGACAATAGATCCTTGTAATTATCCAGATATGAGCAGCTGAGACTTCCCAAAGACCCTTCTGAGATGATTAAAGTTTCCTCCTCTGAAAAGCCCCGAACATACCCACCCACAATCAACTGTGAGACCCAAACACCTGGCTCTCATTTGGCCACTCTGTAACCTTGACAGCTTGGTCGCACTCGCCTGTCTGGGGCCGCTTGAGACGGTTGTAAAATCCGAAATTTACTGGAGGTCAAGGGTTCATTTAGGACTGTGAGGATAAAAAAAAACTGCTGACAGGCTACCTTCTGGACCATGAACATGAACGTTTTTTTCCCTGACCTGAATCAACATGGAAAAATAAAAAGTGAAAAATATCAGTGGATGTGGGTTACTGAACAGACCACTTCTCTTCAAAGCCTGCTGCAGCGGTCAGAGAGAAGTCATGATGATCTATGGTGGACTTCAAGGACCAGTCAACATCTGATGGTTAATCAGAATCCAATATCCTTTTGTTTTAAAGCCTCTATTGTAAAATGTTTCCTTTTTTCAATTAAATAGTCTTGACTCAGAGGCCTAAATAAGTAATGGGAGCTGTCATGAATCAGGCATAATTGGGGCAGCGTAAGGTGCAGATGGCATTTAAAATGAGGAACGGTGTCGCAAAAGAAGTAAAAGAAAGAAAAGTAGTTCAGGTAAAAGCAATGCATCAGACGAAAGTGACAACGTAGATATGGAGGGCAAACTGTTTATTATGCACAGGAGCTGGTGAAAGTGACTGATGGGCATTTTACAGAGGAACAGGTGGTGAGTCACAATTGCCTCTGCACTCCTCTTACTTTGTGTGTCATGGTAGTGATGAGGTGAAGTCTCGGGCTTCACATAATCCATTTCCATCTTTTTGCAGTCAGTGAAGAGATAACTGAAGACCTAGAAGGAAGGGGAGCAGTTAGCCTCAGTCACTGCTTAACAAATGCCTTCAAACGCCATCACAGCTTTCTTTTTTATTTCTTCAGAACAGAAGGAAAAGAAACTGAGAATGCAATGTCATTTTTCAGGAGTTATGTAGCTTATGCAGCTACACAAGCTATTTCTTGGCCAACAGCTGGGTCTAGTGAATTCACGCACTATTTCAAAAAGTCCTGTTCTCACACTCATAAATCTGAACAAAAGCCGGGCTCTTGGACGCCTTGGTGATGAGAGCTGTCTTTGAACTTCGCCATGCAAACACCTCCCAGACTACACTGGACAGGGATACACAATTAATACAAATTTCCCAATTTGATCATGATGACGTGCCTAATTCCCAGAATGTCTGAGGGTTTTAGCCTTTTATAATCAGTGTTGATGCAACAAACGCCCTCACCATTCATTTTTTGGGAAAATGTTTGTAAAGCATGCTCATAACATGAATGAGGCATCGAGGAAGGTGACCCTCCATCATATGAGTCAGACATGACGTAGTGTACTGTACAGCACGGTGGTCATGCATGAGGGAAGATCTCAGGCTTTCTCACATGCCAGAGAGCCTGTCTGCCACCCGCTGACACACAAGCCCACCTGCAGCTGTCCCCAGAGGCTTCCTGCCAATCACACGTCTTAACAATCTATGTCTCACAGTGTGAGAAGACATGCTCTGGAATGTGTCTGAGGTGTTAGCGGTGGAACGTGAATGCTGGTTGGGTGTTTGTGTTGCTGGGTAAGGTTTGGGTGAGTTCAAGATGTCTTATAGAAAGAAGGTATGAGGAAGCAGAGGAAGGGAGGATTGGAGTAGAAATGGAACGTGCAGAGATGTGTTACAACTTTCATTTAAAGTCAATAATACATCAATACATGGAAATCAGTTATGGCAGCTTTTAGCAATTTGAATCTCTGCCATGCTTCAAATTTATACATAGCATGCCTTGTACAGTATGTATACTCCGTTTTATACACAGAATTAGACCAAACTATTAAAGATTACAGACAGCCTATAAAATACTTAACTTGACAGCAAGAGGGCAGAAACCTAACTTCACATCAAAGATTATGTGGATTTTACCTGGATTTGACATCCTAAACATTCAGTTTACGGGGCAGTTACTGTGCAATGTCTCAGTCAGTATCTTAACTTATTAGCTTTCAAAGGGGATTATTGCTAAATCATATCAGATTTACATCCAATTAGTGAGGTCTTAGTCATGTCCACATCCAAGGTACGGTGTAGACTCAGCTGCAGCCTTAGATCGGCTTAACTGAGTCCCTCACTTCATGCTCTGCACATCTTGAAAAGCAGGGTGAGCGCTAACTGAGATTAAGGCTGTGTTTGAACACTAAAAACATCTTCCTTGATGTAACCTCACGTTTAAATTGGTTGGAGAGGCAGACAAAATCACTCCTCCAGATAGGTGAGCTTAGCGAGGAGTGAAGTGAAAAAGGCCATGATATCGTTGTATAATCCCGCATGGATTCCTCAGATAGAGCGCTTAATAACAGAAAATGATGTTGTCGCTGTGCGATATGTGAAAAATGTTTTTAGTCATTATATGGTGTACATTTTCAGTCCATCGTCCTTCAAAAAATGAGCATGAATAAGTTGTCTTCAGTATAGTTAAATAAACACAAACTAAGCTGGTTTTGGGGGAACCATGACCCTGCATTCCAAGTTTGATCTTTAAAGGTTGTGGAGATGTCACATGTTTTTTACCGCTGTGAAATAAAAGTGTCGCAGTTGACACAAAAACTGAGTTTAGCGGAAAGTGATACATAGGTCATGAAATGGACCTCAGGAAGAGGACCCTGTGAGGACACTATAAAGCTAACAGCTGTCAGGCTTCACTTGCTGAGGCAGAGGAGCTGGTATGAGCTGGATATTTAGGGGCGTTAGAGTAAAGGGGGCAGTGAGAATCAACATATCTGGACATATTTGGCGCTCCATTACAACAAAACTGCAAGTTCCTGTTTTTATGGCCACCATGTATATGATCATAAAAAAAGTTATTTACAAGACAGGACATAAATAGTTATCATCAGATTTGATTATGTTTGCAGCAGAGGCCCATGGAACAGAACATCTTAACATTTAGAATTCAGTGATGCACAGCATCCTGCTTTCCTGCTTTCAGTTTGTTTGTTCATTTGTTTGGATAGTTGGACATACATACTGTCTATGTGACGTGGTGTGTTGTTGTTTTTAGCAAAGTTTCAGCCGAGTTTGATGGCAAAAACTATCAAACAGCATTTGATATGTGATAGGTTGCCTTTGGAAGTTGTAAACTCGAGAAACGAGAAAATCACTCACTCAAGAAGAAGAGAGTAAGGCAGGTTTAGTGGTGCAATGTTTCCCCAAAGACCTCAGCTTGCTCTGATGTCCTTTTGACAACACTTTTTGCATGTTCTAAACTAGCAGGGAGATTGTAACCTCCATCCTTCCTCCCAAATCACAGGACAGTCAGGCATAGCTCTAAACCAAGGAAAGGAAACACAACAGTCATTGCCTCATCAAACTTCTGACAGCAGTCCATGTAGATTACTCTTCTCCTTGTCCTTTGCAGCTAAAAAGTCACAGTCTGGCTGACAGAGTGTGACCCTTCAGACATGAACCACTGTAAATCATGCAGTATTTTTTGGGCAAATGTCACTGCAAACTCTGACCTGTTTTTATCACCAACCG
Organism: Chaetodon auriga; assembly: GCF_051107435.1. Taxonomy (NCBI): domain Eukaryota; kingdom Metazoa; phylum Chordata; class Actinopteri; order Chaetodontiformes; family Chaetodontidae; genus Chaetodon; species Chaetodon auriga. Next base: position 13,018,699 of record NC_135078.1, on the reverse strand, counting down.
CCCCTAACTTTCACATCAAAATATCATGAATCCCCTGAATTCTGTTTTCTCTACGTGCATATGGATTGTTATTATCAACAGTGGGGAATTATTATAATAGGTATAATCACATCATCACTAATCCATCCATCAAGGAAAACCATTGCAGACAGACTGTTTACAGCAGAGTGTGGGCAGCTCTAGCGCTGATCGGGAGTTCATTAGTGTGGGGGCTTAGTAATCAGATTCACATCTTTATTGACTTCCCTGACAGGTCTCAGAAGAGCCTTATATGCAGCCCACACGTCACTATAAACCTACACAAGTCTCTGTGCAAGCATTACCTTCAGCGTACATTACACAGGAGGATAATAAGTTATTAAACGAAAAAGTGTCTTGTTGATACTTTTATGCTATTATCATAAAATTATAATGCAGACTGCATGATGAAGCTTTGGCAGACTTTTTGATGTGCCCTCTCCCCCTCAACATATGTTCTCCTTCAGTTAGCAGTTTCCCTTCAGGGCCCAAAATTACTTTTGCTAACCTGCAGATAACGCTTTGAACTTGTCACATTTTTAGGAGCACTGCAAACGAGTTTTCATGCTGACAAAAGTCTGCGGTTATGTTGCATTCTGGTCTATCAGAGCTGAAAGACGATTTTTTTAATTGATATGGCAGACTTGTTAGCAAGCAGTGGCATACTTAGGAACATTTGCATTCATTTGGAGTCATGTTTGTGGCAACTTGGAAAATAAGTCCAATATTCACTCTTCTTTTAGCTTCTGGGGGTAATATATGACTCAGCAGCTAAATGCTTTGATATATTCACCAGCTAGCTTGTTGCTAACTTTGTCTGACTGCTGTTACATATTGCATTGAGATTTAACCAAGAACTGTAGGTTGCAGAAGCACTGCCGCCGAGCAGGAAGGGACAGGGTTCAAGCCTGCGCTCTGGATGTGGCCCCCTCTGTGTGATGAACTGGCAATCCAGGGTGTACCTGTATCAACAGATAAACACTGAACTTCACAATTGAGTTTGTGTTAATACTCTGGAGCAACATATGCATTATAACACTCACGCGTCATAATTGGATCTGTCTTTACAGATTTCATTATCATCATTTTATTAGTATCATTAGCGTCCCTGACAGCCAGATCTTTCTCTCTTCCACTCAACCTGTTTGGAGAGAGAAGAAAGATATTTGTTCAGTAAGGAGGCTGCTGTCTGATAAATGGAGATACGGACCCGCAGAGGCGCCTCTTCATGTCAGACGCACTAATCTCCTGCCTGTAACACTCCGGCAGGGATTTACAGATGACTCCACTTCACCTTCATCAGGTACAAATCATCTGAGAGCTGGAAACAGTTTGAGGGTGCATGTCCCGGTCTAACCTGTCTTACACCTTGTACTCCACTGTTCACACCTTATATTGGGTTTCAGTATGTGAGATTTTAATCTTGATCTCAGTGGTCCCTCTTTGGACTCTTTGTGCAATGGTGATCAGCACTCTTATTGTCCTGGAAACTAGGGTCAAACGTACAGCAGTAACATAATCATCCCTCTAGTCTACTTGCTCTCTCTACTCTCTCTACTTCTCTACTGTACACTACTAGTGTTACATATTTGATTGTGATAACATGATTAGACAATATAATATATCATCAAATAAACAAAACAAGTTTAAATATGCCAGGACTTACTGTATGCTAGAAGGATTCATACAAAACAGAGTGCATTTATGAAAACAAACACTTTGCATTGTGGTCCTCATTAACCCCCCACACTCTGTACCAGTCTGAAGGTACTGGCCTGACCATAGGGAGCAAACGTAGTTTCGGTGTCAGTGTCTTGTTGACACCTCGCCGTTGTGGACAGTCAAGGATTGAACCACCAACCCCCAGGCGGCCGGCTCTACCTCCTGAGGCACAGCTTATGAGACCACAGAGGAAGTTTTAATTAATCCATATAAAGCATATTTTCCATGTGCAGGCAGGAGCCAATTCCATCATGCAAAAAGTAAAAACCACAGGACGAGTTGCCTGTGAGGGACAAACACGGAGTCAGACATGCACTTTCACAGCAAGGAAACAATTTATCAGAACTATGAGAGCACATCAGAGCAAACTCATCACAGGGACAGCATGCGAATTACGCACATGCAAAACATCAGCCAAGTTCAGACAGTGGTGCTAAACCCTGAGCAATGCCCCCATAGTGTGTAATAGTAGCAGTTGATCAAGACCTAAACCGGAAGCCTGTGTGTTCCTCATTTCCCACTGGAGGAGAGAGATGTTCCAGCTGCCGCCGTCTGCCAAGCAGTACCACAGCCTCAAGGCTCTTGGACAGTTTTCTCCACCGGGCAACCAGGCTGATGAACAATGAGCACGAGTGGCCTGCTGCCACACACACACACACACACACACACACACACACACACACACACACACGCATAGCAGTGCATACATAAACATGCAAACAGCTACATACACATATGCATATCACACTACACATTATATTAGTTATTATTATTGTTTGTGCTTTCAGCATCCATTACAATAGGCCACATATTTTGATAAAATTCTTTAATCTCTTATGATCTATGAATAACAGAACATGGTTTTAAGGGTTAGACAACATTCAGGCTGCACTGTTTCCCTTTTTTTCAGTCATTCCTTCACATGCAGCCTGCACCATGTCCCGGTCAAGGAGGTGCCAGCTTGCCACATGGCTCTGCCAGTCTCCAGCTGGGACCAGCTCCGGCACCCCTGCTGCTCTGCACAGATGGGACGGGCCACTCATGCCATCCGCTGACACACTACATGGATGTTGTGTTAACTTAAGATCTCAGACGGGGGGGATCACATGAGGTCCCATGAGCTATTTGCAGTATTTGCATTTTTCCAAATTTGTTGATTTAGATTTTTCTTATTTAGACTAAAACATTAAGTGCTCCTTTATGTGATGGAAATATATTATTACTTCTAAATAAATCATCTAAAAAATCCATTTGATCATCTAGAAGCATCCAAGGATTGTTTGTTGACATTTTGCATTTTTGAGATACAGAGCTGGTTATACTATATGTAATTATTTGGCACTTAACATGATATCCTGACCTGAGCAGTTAGACAGCTGCAACTGTGATTTACACAGAAGCTGTGATCATTTGGAAAAAAAAAAAAAAAAATGACGGTCATTAGTCACTGATGTTTGCTTTAATTTATTTAAATGCATAATGAATTAGTCAACAAGCAAATAATCTTAATTAATTTCGATAAGTATGTTGTGCTAAATATAGTCTAGTGGTTAGAAATGCCTCTTTGGCCCAGGTGCAGCTGTTTTGCTTGGGCAGTGATCCATGATACTAAAGCAGTTACAGCACAATAAAGTCTTTATAAACTTCATGCACTGATATAAACATGTGATACCACAGTATGTTAACCGCATGTCCTCTCTGAAGGCTGCAGCAACAGGATAAAGGTCACCTGTCAGCAAATGATTCCTGATGTGAAAAAAACCTGTGCAGAGTTGCAAAGAGAATGTGTGTGTGTGTGTGTGTGTGTGTGTGTGTGTGTGTGTGAGTGTGTGTGTGTGTGTGCTGGCATGCTAGGATTAATTCCTAATGTGTGAAATCAGTGTGCAGTAAACACTGCTTCTCCCATCAGCCAGTTTCCAGCTTTAAGAAAGTTTCGCTCCCCTCTTTGATGTTTCTTATTAAATGAATTTAACCAAAACATGTAATTTGAGACAGTGGTGCAACTGGGCGCCAAACTGCTCCATCCCAGACTGCCAGGCAACAACAGTAGTGTGTGCTGCAGGTCCAGCATTTTGTGGAAAATCAACTATACCTGCCAATTAGAAGTCTGAGTGGCCACAATAAGCAGCCTTGAGTCAGTGTTTCTGACAGCAGGAACAGATGATGTAGCACTTCAGACAGAGATGTAATTAGCCACAGAGGAACAACAGACCACCGGGAGAGCCTCAAGACGAGCTGCCAGCCCACTCTCCTTAATGCAAGTATCTCTATGACAGCGTTGGCTCATAAGATGGTCTGATTGGTCTTCTTGCACCCTCAAGTGGTGCAACACTGACAATGCAGGAGAGAGAAGACATGTCAGCTCATGTTTGCTCATTATGGCAAGGCTCTGCTATGCTTTCACTATATTTTTGTATTTTGTGATATACCTAACATATATAACACCAACACCATGCGGCATCAGAAAGTGAGAAACATGAGAGCTGTGACTGTAAGAATGAGACATCAAGATGAACGACCTGGAGCTGCTTTTCAGTTAATTGTGATTGATAAGTGATACTGTTGTGGTTTACTGTTATGTGCTCTTCACTGGAGAGGCTCATGTATCACCAGAAAATCATGATGAATATATGAATGAAGGTTTTATAATTGTGTCATATATACAACTTGGATCAGCTTACACTGGCTTACAAAACACCATAACTTCATTGTGTTTAGAGCTAAAGGAAACTAACTCGATCGAGATCATCAGATCTTCTATGTTTACACCAACAGTCCACCTTTTCTTTTTCTGAGTTAAAATTTTAACTATTAAAGTATTCAATTTTTTGATCATGTGCTCACCAATATATTTCAGAGTTTTGTGGAGCAATTTCATAGAAAATTAACTCTCTTAAATCTTCATAGAACAGTTCAAAAGAAAATGGGACATCTTCCACTGCAGTTCACACAATCTGTTTTACTCTTGAGCATTGTTGAATCTGACGACCTCGTTGACTGCAGGAAGAATACCAATTCTCAACTGTGCAAATAAAAGATGTCTGGTTTCTACAGCCCTGATTCCAAAAAGTTGGAATGCTATATGAAATGTTAATAAAAACAAAATGCAATCATCACCGACGCGCTGCCTGCCTTTTCACTTAACCATCACAGATTTGTCCTGCTGGTGAAATCAAGTATTGCTTTTAAACTTTATACCAGTAATACCCAACCAACGGTACTGGTACCCCAGGGTTTCCTTCTGCAGCTATCGAGGGGTACCTGGGAAGATTGTGGGGTGGCTCTAAAAGCAGAAACTTAGTTGAGTGCAGCTCCCTGCCAGGTGTTTTCTGAGGGTATGTGGGTCAAGAAGAGGGAGTGCAGGGCAATCTGTATGTCCAGCATGTGTGCATGAGAACAGCTGAGCGCACACAATATGCAGGTTCCAAAACAGCAGCGATGTAAAATGTCAATTTCAAAGTGAAAACAAAAGAATATGTATTCACATTTTCATGTTTAGGAGGAATAACAACGTGCAAAAAGGATAACAAATTGGTGTGAAGCTGATCTTTGGTAATTTCTTTGTCACGATAACTTATAAATCACCAGCTGCAAAAGGCTGACTGCACAGGACACCAAAGTGAAGCAGTTTAACACCCGAACAACAAGTGCTGCAACTGAGGTTGTAGAAAAACTAAATGCATCACTAAATGTAACACATAGACGGCTGACATCAGCTTCTGCCACTCCAAGCATTCTTTGTACAAATGTAAACTCAAACAACCCACTGAAAAATAAAGAAAGACCAGGTCTAAATACTGCCACATATTTCAGGATCATGTATTCACAGCTGTAGATATGGATCCAAAACATCGATCGCATCCATCGAAGGTGTAGGACAAAGGGATCCTTGAGCTCATCCCATTCATTTGCCAAAAAAGTTTGTGAGTCACTGCTTTAGGCCACTGCTGCTTTATATTAGTTACAAATTATACAACAGGAAGAAGAGGAGGAAATGAAATATGTTTTGCTTCTTTGGTTCTTACATTGAGAGGCAGGATGAATGGTCAGTAATCCGAACTGTCCCCTGAGAGCAGGATATTACATAAGCTGTCTATAAAACACAGTGATATATGGCTTTAGCACAGCCTCTAAACTCCAACATTAACAATCAATTTGTTCCTCACTTCCAAATATTCACTGCAGCAACTTATATTTCCACATTGATCATTGATGACTTTTACAAATCTTGGCCCTCAAAAGATGCTGAGCGGAGAGAAATGACGGATCGCTCCATCTATAAAGCACCGCTAACATAATGCGTGACATCATGGACACTGGAGGGTGGAGGTGTGTGGCGAGCCTGTAATAAGCTGACACATTGCTTCAGTGAACATGGCAGGAAGCGAATGCTGGACTGCCAAACCAAATACACTCAGACCCCCTATCAGTTTATGGATGTAATGGATCCAGCAGGCAGACGGAGCTCGTTGGCCTCCAGCGGCCCTTTGGATGTGCCATGGCACATAAGAAACTGCATGGAGCCAGTGTGTGCATGCAAGGAGGGTCGGGCTCTTTGAGAGAGCTGAGGCATGAAAACAGTACAACCATTGAGACAGCTCACAGAGGAGAGATGAAGAGAGAATGAGCAGGTCTTTATGGGGCAACAGCAGGAAAATGCCTGTTATATAACAATAACACCATATGATGGCAAGCACTGCACAGTCTCTGGGTAACTGATGCATGCTGATGGTCTCATTTCTTGGACAAAACCCTCCTTTTTTTGCTTCAATACAATGAGATTTTAATTGTTTTCATATGATTGTATCCACTCTACAAATATGTAAATACGCTATAAATACCAATGATAGTGATTTCATGACTTTGCTTGGTCCCCAAGATGAACGATTCCCTCTGTATTTTTTCTTCAGTGTGTCCGTCAAAGCTGTGTTGAGTCATAATTTCCATGGACTAAGCATGTCAATCATCTACCAACGTACCTGACCCAGAGTCAGATTTTTGCCGATTCAAATCATCAGACATTATATGATTGAGCTCCCTTTCCGACTGCAGCAGTTCACTTTCATTAAATTCATTCTTGACCTTGGAAATAGTTGTTGTGTCAAATCTTGCAGTTTGTTCATTCCCCATGTGTGATGTGGCTGAAAGGGATCTGCTGATACGATGTGGTTGAAAGCTAAACAGAAAAAGCTTGATGGTGGACTTTGAGTTGGGATTGAATTACAACCTTTTTTTCCCCTTTTCTGTCTGTCTTTCTTTCTTTGTAAACATCGAAATCTAATTAATGTAAATCTATTTAAATGCGGCTACATATTCCATAATCATTATACTGGGGTTGCTTCCTTTAACAGATAAAGACCAGATAATTTTTGGTGTCCCACAGTGGTCTACATGTTGTTTGAGAGGCTTTTCTGTTATGCAAAACTAAAACCAAATGCCTCATTTTTTGAGATGAAAGTGCTCAAATCAAAACTGTAGACAAGCTGGCACAGTGTCTCAGCTTTTGGCAGCTTATTGATAGCTCGATAATTAAAAATACTTCAGCATTACCCGTCCAAAAAAACTGATGAACCTCTCCTGACAAAAATGTTTCTGAGGTTGAGGGACAGCATCAGAAATTACATCATGTGGCCAGAGCGTATAGAACGAAGGTCAGGGAGGATTAAAGATGGATGAGAAACCAGTGTCAGGCGATATGAGCCAAAGGTGCCAAAGGTGTCGGCTACTCAGGTGTCAGCCGCTGGCCGTGTGAAGAGAGAGCAGAGAACAGGAGATCAACAGCTGTGCAGGTATCAGATCACCTGGTGGAAAGACACATTCTGCTCCGTACCTGCACAAGACGACAGGTAAGATCTCTGTCCTGTTCTTTTCAGCAAGATATTGCCATTTGAGACACTGCAGGTGAATATGTTGCCTTTTTATGCTGGTAAATTTTGAGATTTTGGGTTATGTAACGTGTCTTCTTTCAGACTGGTGGAAAGAAATGTCCAAAATACACAGCTGGCTGTTTATCTTAGCTCCGAATTCTGTTCTGGGCGTTCATGCAAACTAGCACATCTTTAATAGATAATGCATTATTTGCATAATTTAAACAGAACGTTCAGAAAACTTACAAAGCTAATTGTCTTACTGTAAGTCATGAACTGGTGAATGTGATATCTATTCACTTAAAGTCTTTACTCACACGTTCACATGTCGTGTCTCCCCTTCAGTAAAAGAGCTGAATGCTTCTTTTCTGAATTCTTGTTGTGATGATGATCTGTTGGAAACTGCAAAAGTTCTGTTTCCAGACATTAAAAAGTGCAAGAAAGGGTATGACAGCTGCAAGTGCTTAAAATGAACATTTGGGGGAGTTATGACAACTTTCAAGACAGCATGCTGCATAGGCTCTGCAGAAGCATATATTTCTTAACCACACAAGTCCTATATTTGTTCCTATTTACCATCTGAAGCTGAAGTGCGCTCATGCATACACAGGCTGCTAATCTCAGGACATGGCTGTCTGCCTGCTGCCTCCTGTCCCAGATGCACTCAGCCCAGCAGATAACATGGCCACAGATGAAGCGATTAGGTTACAGATAGTGTAAGTCACTGACAGGCTGGGGAGGAAACAATGGAGGCTTGTTAGATTACAGTGAAAAAAGATAAGTGTCATCTTAATTCAGTTTGCCCAAGGTGGATTTATCTTGGTTTTAGCACATGAGGCCCAGGTGGGAGGATTTTGTGCCTGACTCTATTCACTGACCACAGTGCAGAATGCATGCTCACCTGGAAACTCTGCTCTCTGTGCTTTATATCACCCTCGCCAGACTGAATTTCATCCCACGTCCTCTATACTCAATGTGAAATATCTATTTCTCCCACCTTTGATTTCATTTCATTCCCCCTTTAATTATTTTTTTGGGGCTTTTTAGCCTTTATGATAGGGACAGCTGAAGGTATGACAGGAAAGGGGGACTGACAGCCTCAATACATGGGGCGCACACCCTACCAACTGAGCTATGGGGCTCCCCATGACCCTCACATTTAATTATTGGGTAGCACTTTACATTAGAATTCAGTAATAAGGAAATGATGGGGTAATATGAACCCAGTTTCAGACCACTGAATCGCTGTCCACACCTCTTACTTCTTCCCAATCGGAAGGCTAAGGTATTTCCTTAAATTACATATGTAAAAGCATGTCTTCAAAAGCATCATTTTCAGCATGCTAGCCTGTTGTTACCATGCTCCAGCTAATATTTTCCACTCCATATAGCATGAATTGTTTTCCGCCATGATTACCCTAATGTTTTGCTTCATTACCACACTGCAAAAATGAAACCAAGATCTTTTAACTGTTATTACTTCGATCGGGCTGAAGCTCAGATGCTCCTAAATGTGAATTAAAGACATTGACATTTTGGAAAATAGACTTATGTGCATTCTTGCTGAGAGTTAGATTATAGTTTTGTGATCTATGAATTTAAGCATTTACTTCACTCTAAATATATTTTAGGAGCTGTATGTTGAAGTCTACATGCTGCTGTCTGTGCTGATGATGCTGACTTGTATCTGTATCCTGTCCTGTATCAGAATCAATGAGAAGAATCAGGAGAAACAGCAAGACTCTCCTTCAGGATCTCCTTTACAGAGGAGTCCATGGAGGAGACAGAGATACTCCTGTAAGAGTCTAACCCACATGTTTCTGATCTGTGTCTGAACTGTCAGCTCCACGGCATTCTTGATGTTTTTTTAAACTGTTTAACTCCTCAAAGTTCATCATTAGTGTGAATATTATGTTATGGAACATCCTGTTTTCTTGGATTAAAAGAGTTTTTCTTCAAAGATCCCAGCTCAGCCTGGTAGAGACGCTAAAATGATCCACTCCATCGCCAGTCTAATCAGAGCGAAGAGCAAACTCCTCCTCCTCGAAAACCCTGATACTGTGGAGATCTACAAGGTCAGCATATTATTATCATTACCTGAGTGATGCTTTAACTTTATTACAGGCTGAGAGCTCTAATTTGGATCTACAACATGGAGGAATTTCTAAAGGGGTGATGGAGCAGATTTCTAAAAATGCATGAACTAAAAACTAATCTTAACTGTTTATGAACAACACCTATGTTGGGGTCAGGCCATTTTCTGAACCTTAGGGTTAAATATGATGCAAAATGCTTTTACCACTCTGATGATGGCTTTGTACCCAACATAGCTGGATGATTCAACAGCCCGTTCTACCAGAAGTGGCAAAGATGATGCGTACCTCCCATCCATCACAACGAAGGGGTCGAATCTAAACTCACTCAAAGGCGCTCTGAGTCAGTCCTGTCCTTACCTGTATGACAAAAGACGAGGATCTTTCTCCTCAGTTGTCTCTCAGAGAACTGGAGGTCCACCTAGAAAACAGGTAATCCTCTCAACTTTCAGTGAAAATGAATGGAAACTTCTTTTGTCAAACATTTTTGTTCTTTCCACCATCTTCTCTCTTCACATCAGAGTAACCTAAAGGCACAAAAAGAGGCCAAGAAATCCAACGTCACTGTGACAATGATCTACCTAGGACAAGGTCATCGGGGGTCAGGACTGGGGTCCAGTCAGGATGAACTGAAGGTCCTTCAGCAGGTCAATGGAGGGGAGAATATCTGTGTCTTCAAAGGCCTGGTGACTCCAGGAGGTAAGAGCTTGGGAATGTAAAGCCGTTTTGCTGGAATGGCCAAAAGAGGCACAAACGAACATGTAGTCTACAAAATACATCTCAAAATCTGTCTTTAAATGTCTTTGTTATGCGAATCATTTTCAAAAAAAAAGGAAACAGGAAGGTGTTCTCCCTCATTAACCAAGCAGAGAATAATTGAGTGAAATTAGAAGTGTTAAAACTGCTCCCTCTTTTCACACATTTAATTACTCACCTGCCCTCAAAGCAACACTGTAAAAAGGCTGATGAGGACGTCGGCCTGAGGCAGTATTTGAGCTGAACAAGAACACAAAGCCGATGTGTGACCTGACAGGCTAGCGTCACATAAAAGAAGTTATTTCATCTTTGCAGATGGTACATGTTGATGCACACTGTACGGCCATCACTGCGGGGAGGCAATCACCATGTCGGACAAGAAAGAGGTTATGGATTTGTGCTTGGAGCTGTGGGTGTGATCTGTTTACCAAATCTTCTGTAGCTGTAGCTCAGATGAAGGAGCAAAACAAAGCAGGAGACGATGCACGTAGAGGCAGATTCCAACCAGTCTGTACAGGATTTATATTGACTTTCATTGAATTGATTTTACACTGTGCTGTGCCATCCACTATAGACATACCTACGGTGGTATGTGGCACTGAGTTTTCATTGGAATTCATTTTTAAAGAAGAAATAGTCGCTATAGGAAAGACTTTGACAGGGTGCTCTGTGGATTATTCGGAGTAACAGAAACATGGTTTCTGGGAAGAGATGTTGTTATTGAATTTTTGAAATGTCATTTTTCAATGCTGTGAGCACCACAAACAAATTACATTCCCCTTAATTGTACTAGAGTGGAAACACAAAGCCGAGAGAAAGATGTCTCCTGGAAACCTAAGCTGTCTGCATGGAGAGATAAAGCAGAGCTAAATCTAAGTGACAAAATGTGTTCTTCGTAATGTGGGTGAATGAGCCCTTAAAACTCAGAATTTTTTTTTGATAAGCCTCTTTCTAATTTCTCCAGACAGTAACAATCAGTGTCTGTAGATGGTGTACAAATGAGTAAAAACGATGCCAGAGCGACATAACAGTCTTGCCTCAGATCTTGCTCTTCCTTTGAGTCTTACTCCATCGATTGCTCCTAAATGGGACTGGAGTGAGTCTGATTTTGGTCTTGATGTGGTTTGTTTTTTTAAATAATATGACATACTAAGAGAAAGAAAAAAGGGAAAAAAGAAGAAAATACACTCAATTACAAACCGGCTTGTTTGTTGGCTTTATTTTCATTATAATTTTTCCTCTTCAGGCCTGTAATTTAGGAAAATAGAACAATCTTAGCAGAGATCATCACTCTTTGGCTGTACTGTTCATACAGTAGTTCACAGACATAACGCAAAGCAAGTTTTCATGTGTGAGTGGATCATTAGCAATAAATCCTCAAGCTCAGTAGATTTTGGCGCTGGAGCTCACCTCACTGGTGACTGAAATGACCATTGTGATAACTCAAATAGCATCAATAGCAGGCCTAGTTCTGTAGTGACTTGAACAGGTTCAGGAGGTCACAAAGAGGTGCTGCTTGGCTATCAAGGGTCTTCGGGCATTTGATAATATTTTCTCCTTGTGTCTTTCAGAGCAGTTCCAGTTTGTCTCTCAGAGACACAGAGGTTACCCCTTCAGTGCTACCCTGTACGTTAACGGCATGATGGTGGCCAGAATCAGCTCCTGCTGCGAGTACCGCTACGCTCCCGGTTTCCAGCAGGGCAGGAAGAGCTGCTTCAGGCTGACTTGGCTGGCTGGTGGGATACCCTGTTACAGGTCAGACTCCATCCTCTGGGAGACGGACAGCATAGCATCGGCAGAAAATGAGAAATTAGTTCCAGTCAAAACAGATTGGGCAAACCCATTGCTCTGCAGATAGAATGCATTGTGGGTCGACAGAGGAGGAAAAAGGATGCATATTGCATGACATGAGGGAATGATGTTGGTGGTGGTACAAGGGAGGAAATATGAGTCATGATGAAAGCACATTTTTCATTTTTTCAGATGTACAAGTCTCCGAAACAAATACGGCTCCTGCCAGCAGCTGAACAACGGCACAAAAGAGAATTTAATTCTCCCTCTAGAGCAGAGCCCTGGCAACGGTACAAAGCCTGGAAATGAGTGTCTCAATTTTCCATTTCTTCCTAAAGCTTATTCATCAACATTTTTTGACATTAGGCCCAGTCCTTGATTTTAATAGACTAGTTTAAAGACAAAATGTCCTACAAAGCATTTGTTCCTTTCTTTCATTTTGTGTCCTACTGTCTCCAATACAGGCACCATTGAGTCATGTCCATCATCCCCTCTGTTTATCCCAGCCAAACCAGAGAAGAAATCAGTGAGGAGGACAAGAAAACACATGAAGGAAGCAGGCGGCGGAGGAACTACAGACAGCGAAGACCCCGCTGTATCTGGGATTAAAGAGACCTCCGAAAAGAAACGACGCAAGGGTCAAACTAATCACAAAGAGAGCAAAAGCAAGACGGCTGGAAATAAGAGGGCAGAGGGACGAGACAGCAAGGGCTCAGAGGTCTCGTGGTCACCGGTGACAGAGAAATGTAAAGACCAAGCGTCGTCAGGCAGTCGAGAGCAGAGAGCAACCAGTAACGTCACAGCGCTGCAGACAGAGCCGCCACGATTGAACAAGACAAGCAAAGTTCTCGGTGAGCACTGTGTCATTCCTGTACGAGAAGGTGGAAAAATAGAGGAGAGTAAAATCTTCCAGATACAGATGACCTTCAATTCATCTGCATGTGGTGTTTCCATTTAATAGTCTTTGTGGGGGGAAAAAAACTGGGAAAGAACAAGAGTGTTTCTTTTTAAAGATTCATTGCAGGACAGGGAAGCACTGACTAAGCATAACGGAGAGAAACAGAAGGACCCGGGGTCAAATGGGAAAAACAGAGATGGGAAAAGACTGAAGGACTTCTGTGAAGAATGTGTGGAAATGAGCACCGCGTTGGAGCGTGGCCCAAGCAAACACAACTGGTTCAAGGCAAACAGTGAGTAAAGAAACCGCAGCACAGTAGGAACAAACTGGAATCCCCCTGCAGTGCCATAACTGATTTACATAATACACTTTAGCAGAAAATGTTGAAGTTGCAATAAAGTGATGCTTTGAACAATGTCTGCTTCAAGGAAGATGGATGACGTGTGGGAGAGGTTATGCAGACACTGTTCATGCAGACACACACACACACACACACACACACACACACACACACACATGCCTATAAGCACAAATCTCACTGCAGCAGATGCCTCTTCTCGATTGAACACGAATACTCAAAGTGAATTTTTGATTTCATTACTTGCATCCTCACATCAACAGTCACCATCAATATATCTATGTGCACTTGGCTTTGGGAGAGACAGTTTTATTGCGTCTGTGTTGTTTTTCTTTTTTCCTCTCTGCATGCCAAGTTCTGGAAAGGTGCCCGCTCCAGAAGAGACTGTCATTGCGCCCCAAAGCTGCAGGCTCAGATGTGAAGCACAGTGCAGAAAGTGACACGGTCCCACAGTCTGATGGCGAGCCAGAGGAAAGAGGGGACACAGCCAGCCAGAGTACTGGCGATGAAGAGCCTGTGAAAGAACAAGACCTGCAGGCGCAGGTGCGTGTACAACACAAATTACTGTGGTGAATCTGTTTTTGCCAGAAACGCTCTTGGCATTTAAGCACTGGCAAAAGTCCTTGAAATACCAACATCCTAACATTATGTGTGAGAACCGGTAATTTAATTGCCAAATTATGTAATAAAGTGTTAACAGAAAAACAATTTGTCTTTTAAAGGGATACATTTCCCATTAATGTTAAGTAGTTATTTAGCTTTCAGCCTTAATAGGAAAACTATAATACGCATTTTCCACAATGACGCTGCAGAAATGATGTTGTTACTAGGAGGGGCTCGCAGTGATTTCCAAAACTGTTAGAGTCATTTCAAATATATTCTGTCAAATATCAAATACTTCATACATCATGAACATGGCAGCTTGTTATTAAAAACAGCTTCAGGAAAAACTGTATGTTCAGAGGGAAGAGTTTACTTCACGGTCAATATTGTTGCTTGTCCTCTTGAAGCATATAGGGTGAATATTTTCCTTTAATATCTCTGGTGGAGTTCACTGCAACCAATTCACATGTGGATGTTAGTTGCATGATATGTGTGTACTTTCAAAAGCTGAATGATGTGAAAAAAAAAAAAAAAGCCATGTTGCAGTTATTCTGGATCTGCAGCTGCATATTGGATCCTGGATATTACACTTGGCCATATTGCAATTTGATAATATTTCAACTAATTGTTCATTTATAGGATTTACGTTTACAACTTGGATTAAGTCTACAACTGGCTGTTTTGTCACTATTGAACTTATTAAAATGTATGGCACTTATTCCAACGGGGCCACTCTTAGATCAGCTCCAAAATTAATTAGGTTCCTCCTTGGCCCGTGCTACAACCTTCCACCAGGTGTCATGAAAATTGGGCCAGTAGTTTTTCTGTAATCCTGCTGACCAACAAACAAACAAACAAACAGACAAACAAACAGAGAGAACTGAGAACATCCCCTCCTTGGCAGACGCAATAAAGATGAAACAGTAAAAATGCGAGATACAAATGTCATCCATTCACATTTGAATAAGATGGAGTTTAAAGGGAGCGAATCCCTATCTCAGGGTCAGTGCCTGCATCAGTGTTGGGTAAAAAACTCAAAAATATGAAATTTACTTCAATAACAGGAAACGTAACATTTATTTGTTCCATTATCAGGAGGCTAATTCACAAACAGTTTGTAACAAATTGTGTAGTTGTAATTGTAAATGGTCACTGAGTTTTATCTGGGAGAGGCAGCCGTTTGGCTCGGCCCTACCCATCACGATGAAAGAGCTTCCAACAGCACCTGAAAAATTCCTCAAGGTCTAGCAAAGTGGCGCAGCGGTTGTGGCCGACAGCCAGACCATATGTCTCTCTGGACTCTCACTGCGTCTCCGTGTTGAGAAAATCTCCGGCACCTGTCCCGCTCACATCTCATTCCCGCCCGGCGACACATTTTGGAGGTGTGCTGCTGTTGCACACAAACAGTAAATACTTGTGTTTGCAACGGTCTATTCTCAGAGCAGTGACGCAGAGTGTGTTTCCATATGAGGGAAAAATTATATTTTTCTGTGCTACGAAACAGGATTTCTCTGTTTCAAGAAAACTGTCCGACAGTTGAGTCAAACTAGAAGTTGTGTTTTTGTTTTTGAATGTATTTGTCGGCTTTTTCAGAATTAACACAACAAATACATTTTAAAAAGTTTGCACACAAAACCCTGCAACAGGTGACTTTGAAGATGATTAATAATTTGTCCCCTTCTCTAAAAAAAACCCTCTGTATCTCCCCCTTGGTGACTTAAGTTACTTTTCCCATGGCTAAGAAGGGTTTCTACAGTCTACACACAGTGTTTAGCCTGAAATGAGCATAAAATGATCATTTTACTTTCACCTGACAGTCTTGAGACCAAGGGTAAATAGTCGAGGGCAGACAGGCAACCCAATACAGATAATGTCAGATATAGTTTGTAGTGACCTTTTCCAAGAATATTTTACATTTTGGGCAGCTCCAAAGGCAGTGGAATAATGTGCCTTCCTCTAAGCCACATTTAATATATAAAGGATTATCATTATCAAAGTGATGTAGCAGGGAGGGAGTTTGATCCATTTAAATTGAATCAGTTTAATTCTCTTTGGACAGTCTTGCATCCTCATGTGGGAGATCATTTCCCATCAGGATTATAGGACTGAAAAAGAACCAGAAATATACAGCAAATCTTGAGAGATGATTCTCACTCCAACAACATTTGAGTTAGTTCTACAACTTCTGGCCTTATGAAGTCTTTCTTGGGTAAACTCAGAATGACAAGACAACCTTTTGGATGCCTTAAGTTTTAGGAAGTTTCTACTGACGTTTTGCACCAAGCCAAACCAAATCCAAAAACATGATTTTCCCTGTAGCTCGACGCCATGATGACGGTGCTGAGCACATCCGATGAGGTGGAGCAGCTGGTTCTGAGGAACACAGACCTGACAGACGACCTTCTGCTGAGCCTAGCGGGGGCCCTCAAGAGCAGCCTATCCGAGGTCACACTGCTAAACCTCAACCTCAACCTCATTGGCCCATATGGTGCTCACATCCTGCTGGACATTCTGAGAGTGAAGCCTCAGGTCAAAGGCTTACAGTAAGTCCCAGGCACCACTGGCACATCAGAATCTGAGAGAGAAGAACAATCATTTGGAAAACACACTGAATAACAAGCCGGAACATCAACCTCTCAAAAGTGCTCTAATATGACTTTTCAAAAGAACATAATAAAACTGAAGAGACAGTAAAAAGACGCAGCTAATCCAAGGACAGCCTCATCATTGCGATATAAAATCTTAGCCTTTCACAGCTGAATTACACAATCCATCTCTTTTATGTGAACAAGAAATGCCACCAGTGCCTTACCTTTCTGAGTTATTTTCTTTTTCCCCATGAAATGCGGTAAATGTGCAGGCGCTTGTCTTTCTGACATTTGCTCAGAGACCTATTGACAGATGAGGAGACTTATAGTGCATGCTGACATGTGTGAGGCAGCGAGAGTGCAGCTGGTCATCACATACAGGACAGATGAATAGTTGAAGGAGTAGTTTGAGACTTTGGCTTCTTCGCTCTGTGGCAGAGAGTTATGTGAAAAGATGTCCATTAAATATGAGGCTACAGCCAGCAGCTGGTTAGCTTATCTTAGTACAAATGCTCTGAGCAGTTGGCAGGCAACCAACGGAGAATCCAGGAAGTTACTGGTCTCAGCTTAGAAACAGTCTCGTAAATAACCCAATTTTGGTGGTTATACAAACAGTTCCTTTAAAGGTATACTATGCAGGATTTTCCCAAAGAAATATTGCATAAATACAGTGCAAATACAATACAAAATTTATCCCTTACGACCCACTAGACGTGTGTGGTGGTGTATTTATCAGGAGAGACCCTGCCCTCTGCCACTATTTTCTTATGTTCTACTTATTTTGCTGTGGTTGTTTGTTTCTGGGCTGTAACCTTTGGGCAGTGGGTGTTCTAGCCCCCCAGCCAATAACAGCATGCATTATAAAAAGGAAGCGACCAGGTGACAGACAATAAGCAGCACGCATTCAAGACAAAGCTATGAAAACGGCAGACAAAGCACTGAAAAATCTCAAATATAACAAGGTGAAATGCCAAGCGGGTGAAGCTTGTTCCAAAAGGAGGGTGAATCTGGCGTTGGCTTTCCCCCGCTCGCAAGCACTGAAAGAGAGGAACTGCGATGAAGAGCGACACACACGGAGCTGGCCCGTTTTCTGTTAGACATGTAAGGCCCCAACAGTTAGCTTAGTTTGCATACAAGTGTCGGCTTTTTCATTACTACAAATGAAGTGCTCCTACAATAGTAGTTTGTAGTGGATAAAACTTAATAAAAGTTAAACTAAACCAAATCAAAGCTTAATAAGGGAAATCTTAATATCAGGGTGCATACCCTCTGAAATGAGCAGTCCATGGTGGAATCGAAATCTCTGTGGTAACCACTTTTTTCTTTCTCTACAGCTTGTTTGGAAACAAATTGCGTGACCACGGAGTGCTGGCCCTGTTGAACGGAATAGCTGAGCTGCAGGAGCAAACGGCGAGAGCTGCTGCTGCCATCCAACAGGCAATGCTCTTCCCATCGGAGCAGAATATGCTTCTGCAGCTGCCCAGCGGATGGAGCTCTTTCAGGGTTTTTGCACTTTTGGAACTGGATGTTGGGGGAAATGGCTTGAGCAGCGACGGGGTAAAGGTGTTAGCATCATATATGAGGCACCACTCGTATCTTCAGTATTTAGGGCTGGCGCAGACCAGTGGTGCAGATCTGGCGGCTTGGAAGGAACTTTTCGACAGCATCAAAGGAAACAGCTCACTGACTCAGGTCATCCTGGATGAGAACAACTTGGGGGACCCCGGGGTCAGGCTGCTGGCCGACACACTGAAAGAAAACATGAGTCTGCAGCAGGTGGATCTGGACAGGAACGGCATCAGCGACGTGGGAGGAAATGACATCATGTGGGCGTTGCTATGCAGGACGCAGGTCCCTCTGAGGCATCTGAGCCTTCAGGAGAACAACATCAGCGCAGGGCTAATGAGTAGGATACAGGAGGAGGTCAAATGTAAATGAATCCTGCACGAGTGGGAGAATCCACTTCCAAACCACGAGAACCTATGTAACATAATAAACACAGCACTGACTTGAGAACTTCTTTGTTTACGTTTTGAGGTCAGGGAGGAAAAATCCTGACTCATTTGACCTTCAAACACTCACACAAAGATCTCTTCCTTCCTATAACTGGGTGGCCCTGCTAACAAATGCTGCATCTGAGTTTAGCCCAGGCAGGTAGTGTAGGAGGCATGTTTGCTTTAGGGCTGCACTGTGGTCTGGATGCATTTTCAAAGAGATCTCAATAAACTGAACCTTTCTTCTTTGTGGTGAGGTTATATCTTCACCTTGAGGTTTTTTTTTTTCTTCTTCTTCCCACCACCGTTACCCCTCATGACTCCACACCTCCTACTTTGCTAAAACTGACTTTGGCACTGACTTTGAATAATTTTCTGCCTGCCGACAAAAAAGAAACCACAGTGATTCATTCCACCCACAGTATTTACAGGTCACGGATGACTTACTCACGACCCCCCCCGCCAAACATTTCAGTAGCCATCAACACATCCCCTTTCTCCACTTCTACAAATCAAAAGGGAGTTACGGACAGCTAAGCCATGCCACGTCAACCACCCTCATTTTGTCATCCTTGTCTCTTCGTGTGCTAGACAGAGCTTCTATTCAGAATCTAAGCATGAGGAGGGGGTGAAGAAAAACTGGGGCAAATTCATCTGAATTTTCAGGCCGTCATCTCATTGTTCTATCAACACCGACATTCTGAGAATAACTGTACCTGTGATCAAAGCTTGTCAAAGTGGCAATTATCTCCTTCTCTCAGGGCTGCCAGTAGTGATTCTGCTGAAACCAATCCCTCCATATTTCATCTGCAGTCTTTGCGAATTCCTTTCTGTGGAACCCCGATAAAGACGCTCTTCGAAGTCCCGGGAGGATGACAGATAAATGAGACTGGCGCACCTGAAGATTACATCTGCAGAAGTCATCCTTCTCTGCCGTATCAGACTGAATAAGCTTCTATTTGTGGTGTTGTGGTGGTGTGCATTTAAAGCTCTGTACAGCAAAGAAAAGATGTCTGGCTCAGGGTGTCTTATTTTGTTAGGTCAATTCTTAGCATCCGAAGTCTTGCAGACAAGACAGGAAAGAATTTGTTATCAGCACTAAAAAGAGTCAAAGTTTCTTTTCTCTTTCTACTGTTGATCTGTGAAGATCTCAACAGCCACATTTGTAGTAGACTGAACACAAAACTAAGTGGTACACCATCATGCCTGGCTGAGCATAAGCTGGCAAACAAGAGCTGCGCTGTAATTCACACACTCCTTCGATAAGGCCTTTGTGCTTCTCTGTTACAAGTAAAACTCAGATCAGTGACCCCATTGTCTGTCTGCTAATGTTATCGGTATTTGGCCTGAAACAAATCCAGCAGTGTAACAAGCTTCTTTCAATCACTCTTCCAAAAACATGGCATTCAATCATAGAAGCTCAATCTGTTAGGAATTTACAGGTTTCGTTGGGAAGCAGTTTCCCCTCTCAGGCCTTTGTAAGTCACTGTATCGTGTCTCTTGGTGCTTCAGCTGTACAGCCACATGAGGCCTCGCCAGTGCGGCAGTGTCTACTGTTGTGCAGCCCAGAAATAATCAGGCTAAACACATCAATCATCAATGTTCTGCTGATGAGAACAGATCTATATGACTAATGGGTGAATTACAGCTGAAAAGAAGCATAGATGCATCTGATACCCTGGTACACAGGTTTGAGTTTCACACAGCCGATGCTGTGCTAGGAGGGCAGTGGAGAGTGGAAAGTGTTGGGATTCGAGTTTCTTGATTGTGACTTTGGGCAAAAACAAAACAAATGAAGTGAACAATGGCTACATACCCTCCCGGGAAGCTCAGTGATTCAGACTTCCTCTAAGTTTTCAGGGCAGGGTGATGCAATTTATTTCCACTTGCAGCGTATGAAGGATAGTGTCTTTGCAGTTTGCAGGGCATTAACTTTTGATGTCTTTGTAATCGTGCACCTCTGAATGAATCACCTCTCGAGTTAATCTCAAGGGATGCTGATGTCAGCCTGTCAGTCTTTGCCATCTGAAAAAACTCATAGCACCCTCCACCTTCTGTTGATGCTCCACAAAAATATAATTCAACCTGTTCTCCTGTACCGTTCCCCTGTTTCTTCACCATGTTAACCGCCTCCAACAGGAACAAACTCATCCACATCACACACAGTGCCTTACACACAGCGTCCTTACACATAGAGGACACACCATAGCACATGAGCCCAGGCGCCACCTCAACCCGTTCTTCATGCTTCATGTTTCATGCTTCCATCTGGTCATAGATCCAGATCCCTGCCCTGGAAATGCTATGGCTGGTGTTTTGTCCCCTCTGCTATGGTATTACTCAACAAAACACACCAGTAACTTTTGTGTGTGTAGGTGCTATGTGTATAGGCATGTGTGGATCAAAAAGAGCATCTATCTATCGATCTATCTATCTGTCTATCTATTGACTGTCGACCGTCCATCAAGCGCTTGTGAAGAGGCATACCAATTGCTTCAGTCTCGTTACATCACTGTATGTGCACAAAGAACGACCTCTAAATGGTATCTGGGACAAAACAGCCTAATTGAGACACTATAGACAAGGTTGTATTTCAGTGCATTTCCAAACAGAGAACAGCAGTACACTGGAGCAATATTAACACCAAAGCCTGTTGGGACTGACTGCATCCACTTGGAGCATTTGTGCCATGAGAACAGTCTGAGTCAGTGTATGACATGAGGGAATGGGTGGGCAGGGGTGTATGTGTGTGTACAGCAGGCCTGTTTTCAGCCCACATGTAGAAAGCCAGGTGCTGTGTTTGTGTTTACGGAAGCCCGTGGGCGGTGGACCTCTGTCAGAACAGCAAACCCTCTGTTGGGTCCGCTGAAGCTCTGTACTTACCGCAGGCACTCCCTAATTTGTTTTGTCTAGTCTGTTCAAATAAGATGATACTTGTGCAGGTTGATCAATTGGAAGCGGTTTGTTGTCAATTCAGAAATATTTTTTTCACATGGAGACTTGCTGCAAGCCCTGACTCTGCCAGTTTGTATGGATGGAAAGCTAATCAGATAATGTGTGGTGCTCACAGAAGACTGTGATGTTTTCTTGACTAACAGCAGTATTAAGATCTTTGTCTTAATCTGTGCAACTGCTGCAGTAAACAGCGAGAGAGGAGCAGGAAGTTGATGTTGGCTCACACTTGGTGCACGCAGTGTAGCCGAGGATGAATGTGGAAAGGCCTGGCTGAGGATGAGAGTGAAGGTTTCTGGATTTGTGAGATGTAGCACCGCAGTGAAAATCTCATAGTGGGGCCGCTCCATAACAGATCTCCTTTTATTGTCAAGAATAGGAGAGAAATTTATAGACTGGATACCGCTGTGACGATGACGCATGCAAAGCTACAGTTACAGTGGCTGTACAGTTCGAGTGGTGTTTTATTGTCATATTGGTGGGTCAGCCAACAGCATTTAAACCACTGGTTTCCAGCTTAGAGCAGCATAAATCTGAGGGCTCATGAGATGATTAAAAACATATTTTGCTACACACAATATGTTGTTTTTGTAAACATTTATATTTTCTGGGTAGTTTTGTCCCTTCAGGCTTCAGAAAAGGATCAAACTTATGGAATCTGTGAAGGGAAAGTAACTTGGCTAACAGAACATAGTAAACCTATACGACACTCGACGTTGCTTAGGTTTAAGTTCACACAAGTAAAAAAGTTGGGGACCACTTGTTTAGACCATAATAGGACACAACAAATTCATATAAAAGCAGGATAGTGAAAGTCAAATCATGAATAAACATGAACTAATTAAATTCTTGAAAGGCAGCAGACTTCATTCAACTGCATGGCCAAAAAACACTTATGTTAATAATGTGAGAAAATGAGTAAAAGTGAGGACTGTCCGTTGTGGATTACTAGTGGCGTGTGAGTCTAATGCAACAGTCCTTAAACTCTTCAGATTATAAACAACTGTATATTCAGTGCACCCTTCATTGCCACATTCTCTATAGTATGTGACACAGCATTGTGATGACGGTGAATGAAAAGTTTTCGAGTCCGCTCCGCGAACAATGGCTCCTGCTGCTGTTTGACATTTGGCAGAAAGAGCAGCTTTTCAATATGGATTATTCATCAGCGGTTTGATCCTCCACTCAAATGTCACCACAACAATGCCTCTGACTTGGCAGCAGCGTCTGTCTTTCTGCAGCTCTGCGGGGTAAGGAATTGGCAATAATTACCACATCTAATGTGGCCTTCTGGAGGATTCAGACTCTGTGTTCTTTTGCTTTTAAGATTATTATTATTATTACCATTTTATTGAGAAGTAAGGAAAGAAATGAGCATCTTGGCTCACCACATCATTGCAATGCTGTGCTTTATGCTCTGACTTATGATGTATTCTAAGGTTGTAAGATCCCTGTCACATTAATATGTGAACTCCTACAGACTAACTGATGACTGATGGATGTAACAGACCTGTGGCCACACAGAATTTATCAAATGCATTTCCTTAACATGCAGACCTCAAAACACATGTATGGACCCTCACTAAAACCTTGATTTGAGCTGTAAAATGTATTGTTTCTTTGAAAGGTTTTGATGAGTTCGCATTACACATGGACCATTTGGTACTATAGAAATAGTGATTAGAGCAGCTTTAAAACAGAAATGTGCTGCACATTTCCTCTATGCATTACTGCTATTCTGACAGCTACAAGCATATATCTGCATATGAATGCAGAATCTGTTGGCAAGGGAAAGATTTTGGTGTCGGAAGCATTCTGGTTTCCATTTGTACCGTGTTTATAGCCATTGACCAATCACATTTGAGTGGGTTTGGTTGCATGCAGATAAACAGTCTGTATGGACAGGAAAAGGGAAGAATGCATCGGCTGAAACACAATCTTTAAACCCATTGCCTATCATCTGACAACAATTTAGCTTTTTCTTAGCTTTTTTTGTTTGTTTTAAATAAATCTGCACTCACATGCAGATATCTGTTTATAGAGATGAGCTGAAATGTCATCATCTCGTCTCAGGTTGCTAATCAGACTACACAGTGGTCAGTGCACAGAAGAGGAAGTCTCATCCCGGATCTGTTTATTCGCTGGCTACACCAGAAGCCCTTAAACATTGGCTTTTACCCTCAGGGGCTAAAGTGTGACCAAACGATAGTTGAGGGGTTCTGAGATCACTGCCGGTCTGATCTGATCAGGTGATTTTGTTTGCAACACGAATCTTATTGTGTGAATGATTTGTTGTTGAAAACATGACAAACAGCACCTTCAAATATTTCCTTTTATAGCACATAAAACATTCAAGAAATGTCTTTAGGTTACAACAGTCTTCCAGTTAATTTCTGTATTAATTACTCAGTGTCTTGTTCTCTAAACATCAGAAAATAGAGGAGGAAATTACTCTAATGATTACCCAAAGTTAACATATTTAGATCACTTGCGTTGTCCAAACAAACAGTCAAAATCCCAAAGATGTTTAGTTTTTAAATCAAGAACCAGTGAATATTGACGATTTGTACTTCCGAATGAACAATTAACTATCAATCTGTTGCCAGTTAATTTTCTCTCCATCTGTCTCAGCTCTAATTTATTCATTCGTTTGAGCTTGTGGTTTGTCAATTGAGATCAGTAACTGTTATGCAACCATTAAACCTATTCAAAACATTACCCCAGTTAGAGGTTGTACAGTTCCATCCCGAGGCAGCAACATAATATAAACAGATAGAAACAATTATATCACTCTAATTGGGACTTACCCAGCAAGAGTGAATAGAAGTTTTCTCTAAATTTCCTGTTGTAATGTATGGAATGGGTAAACACAGCACCAGGGCTTGCACTTATTGGATCCAGCTGTGCCTGGACAGAGGTTGATGCATTCAGCTGGCCCCAATTCCCCAAGACATGGGAGTAAAACAAAAGACTCTGTGTTTATCTGACAAGAAATTTGATCGCTGGAGCATAACATGAAAGGATATGTTTTCAAAGTTCATATTTTGAGGCCTGTTACAAAAATAGAAAAGAGAGAGGGATAACCTAAAATGATCATAATCCCCTCAGGTCTTCTAACTAATCTCAACAATACAGCCTCAGTAAATGGAATAAATCACCACACTTGGACTGTGGACAACCAAATGCTGCTCAAAAATGATATGACTGCTTTATTAACTAAAGATGATTCCTATGCATATGGTATAGGGACGCTAGTTACATTGACACTGTCTGTCTGCAGGAAAATCCTCCAATTTCCTGCAGACACTGAACTTCTAATATCCATCGTAATGTCGGGGTATACAGGCCAGCTGACTTCTATTACCCACCACTGGTCTGGAGTAAAAACAGTCACAGCGCCTATCCACACCTGTCAATGGTTATAGACGGGTTCCAGGATGGCAGTCATATGTGATGAGTGGAAGAAAATCAACCCATAAAACACTAATAGAAAAACTTGCCTCCGGATCTCCAAAGAAAAAAAAATCTACTCTGTTTAATTTCTCTTTCCACCAGAGCTCTTTCATGGTTTCCATGAAACTAGCTGTTGGCCTTGATTGAGAGTGGAGGAAAGACTTTGCTCAGATTGGAAGGAGACTCTTGCTGAACTGCTGTCAGGTAGGAAATCAGTGATAAAATTGTGCACTCCTGCCTTGAGGCACTTCTTCCCATAGGCCAGCATGAAAAGGGCTCTCAAACTTTTTGGTGTAAAGGACCACCAGCATATGTATGAGATCACGACCCCCCGTGTGCCTGAAGGAACCATATCTGGGAGGACTTTACATAATAGTTACATAAGTTTCTACAGCCTATGTTACATAGGAAGGGATGGACCCTGACAGCCATTACTGACCATCTTCCTTCAATCATCAAGTGTCTATGCTTATTCCACATGTGATAAGTACCACAAAGTTGAAAACAGTCCCAGATAAATTCACTATTTAACTCAACCGAGTAACATTTACTAAAACCTAGAAATTTATTTAGCCTTTTTTAAAAGAAGGTATATGTTACCTGCTCTTAAATATTTTAGTCTTCAGTACGAATAGATGGACTGGGAACTGAGTGCCATACAGTAACAAACACATTGTTAGTTGTGGGTCTTTCATGGGACTTATGCATTATAAGAAAAGTAGAGGATTTTGCTAGCATAATCCTTTAAGTCAAAGAATTTAGAAAAATTACAAAAGTGATTCAACATTTGGGGAAATGTGCTTATTCAATTTCTTCCAGAGAGTTACATGGAAAGGTCGACACAGCTCTCATGTGGGCTAAGCTATAACCAGCGGGTGCTCGTCTTAGCTTAGCATGCAAACTGGAAGTAGTGTTAGTGAGCTACCAGCTCACAAAACCTGGCAGAAAAAGCCAGGCTAGGTGTTTCCCCGGTTCCCAGTGTTTATGCTAAGCTAAGCTAATCAACTGCTGACTGCGGCTTCATATTCATTACACTGCATGAGATTGGTGTCAATCTTCTCATCTCACTCTCAGCAACAAAGCAAATAAACATATTTTTGCAAAATATCTCACTACAGGTATTTCTTTAAGTTATTCCTCTTCTATCTTGGCCCTCACAGCCATGCTTACAAGAACACTTTGCAGTCCCTGGGCCACAATTTGAAGACCGCTTCCATAGGCTGCTGCAATAACCATTACAAACCCCATGAAACATTACACCCCAGATTGGAGATCTTCCTCTGCACTCTTCCACAGGCAGAGAGGACATTGCGCTTCTTGTCTGCGAACTAAAACTCGTGGTAACAAAAGCTCACATCCGACGTAGCTCAGACAGGTACATGGGAAGTATTCTTTCAAGGTGGTGAGCTCCCTTCCTTCCTGGCCCTGAGAGGACGAACTGTGAGGGGGCTCTGTGTGAGGAGGAGGGATCCAGTTGCAGGCAGCTGAATCGGTGCTCTGTTGGGTCTCCACTGGACACTGTCATAGCGTGTTTGCTGAAGGCGGGTCAATGAGGACTTTCTTTGGCAGAGGAATTTCACAGCACACGACAGCACACACACACACACACACACACACACACACACATGCACACACACACACACACATACACACACTGGAACCAGTGCTGTCCTGCAGCCCAGATCTCCGCTGCACTGGTGAGAACGGAAGTGGATGTTGGTGAAGCAGGAGGTGAAGGAAGCCTGTCACAAAAGGCTGCTCTATTGGTTTAACTTTTCACTTGATGAAATGAATCACTGGATTGTTATGGCAGAAATATATCCTTTGTATCGTACCGCAGTTTGGTGGAACTTGGTGCCAAGTTTGTTTAAAAGTTAAAACCACCCCTCTAATTTTTTATTTAAACACGCCAAATGTCCCAAATCTCTGTTTACCTCAAGGGGCTTTGCAATCTGTATAGCATAAGATGCCTCTGTCATTAGATCCTCGATTTGAATAAGGAAAAACTCCCCCAAAAAACCCTTTTAACAGGGAAAAAAATGGCAGAAACCTCAGATAGAGAAACAGAGGAAGCATCCCTCTCCCATGATGGACAGACATATAATAGATTGAGAAAAATCACAGTGAATCGACATTTTGATGACAAAATACAGAACTCTGTAGACTAAAATTAAATATATTTCTGAAAGAGACAGTTTGTTCAGGAGGTGAATGAAGGTTCTTCTGATATCGAGGACATGTCCTGCATTTCTGGCTCCAATGATTTCAGGCTTTTTGTGAGCCAGAATGCAGTTTTATTGGAGGGCGACCAATAAATCAAATGGCTGATATTATCACAGATATAAATGTTGACACTCACATCTGCAGGTAACAAGAAGTGTATTACAGTATGCAAATGTCAAAGAAATGTCTTTGGTAAATTAGAAATAAAATGATAAAATCTGACCACAAGAGAGCGATAAGGAATAGGATAAACAATCTCAGCTCAAGGTCCACTTACATGCTTGTTGTGGAGCTTTCCAGTTATTTTAGGAAAGTTTGCAGGGTGGATTTATTTATTTATTTATTTATTTTTGGTGTTTGGTGAAAGTTTGCAGCAGGTGGGCGTGGGGGGACCTGAGGAGACCTCAGTGTTACCAAAAGTCTTGCTGCAGCCCTGAAAAGACTCCAAATGCAACAAGCAGCTAGTGGCTGACAGGCGCACAAATCATTTATGCATCCATTTATTACCACACATGATAAGCAGCTACACACTCTGCACATGTCCCACTTCCACATGCAAATCCGAGAGGGTCCCGCTCCCTAAAAAGACACACCTCCAGCAGCAGCAGCAGCAGCAGCAGCGTCTCTGCTACAAATGTGTTTCCCTGGATGTCAGCTGAGGGCGACAGAGGGAGGTGTTCCCCCTTCCCGGTTCTCAAGATTTTCCTCAGTCCACAATAAACTTTCATTTTGGGAAGTCGACACACACATACACACACATACACACACACATACACACACAGCGGAGGTCGTCATCCTGTCCTGCAGCGGAAAGAAAGCCGGACAAGGCTTGACTTGACGTCCACTGTACTTTAACAAAACGCGCGAAAGGAGGAAGGAGAAACCACAGGAAGCGCACAGGTGGAGCTCTCCGGAGCGTCTTTTTTTTTATTATTATTTGGTATCATCTTGTGGAAGGACACTACAGGGACAAGAAGACACAAGACAATGACAGAAAGCAGCCTGTTCACCGCTGCCTCATCCCGCAGTGTTTGATCCGCTGTTTCGTTCTTGTTTCCCGGCACGTTCACTCCTCGCGCGACCCTCAAGCAACACCTGGAATGGAAAAAGTTGATCTGCCTCGTCCGGACTGCAGGAGAAACTCCCAAGAAAGAATGAAGTAACCGCTATGGAGCCGGACAATGCCCCGTACTCCAAACTCAAAACCACTGGAGTCGGGGGGTGAGTCGATCCATTCTGAAGTGCAAAGAAAATAACATTTCTTTTATTTTTTTCCCCTCAGGTTCATAGATATTCGTGTCCTCGTGAACATCACCTGCGTCTACTTTGGTGTGTCATGTCCACTTGAAGGTGATATTCGTGTTAAGTTGTTGCATTGATGTAATTGTAGCGCAGCCAACACAAGCAGTCTGCTGCTAAGCTGTATCCTGAGAAGTAACACAAATGTAAAGTTCACGTTTGGAAAACTTGGGCAGTGAGTGACTTGAACAGGTGGTATGGTTTAAAAGGTTGCAGGGAAGCTTATGGAAACAATTGTCTCTGCTCTTCGGACTGTTCGGTGGAAGCCAGTGTAGTCTGCTGTACTGTTTCTTGGAGTTGTGTCTCTGCAGCTTGTATTAGAATGAGCTGCCAAATGATCTGGGACTGATTTGAGAGAGATGTATGAGAGGAGGAGAGCTCTCCTCCTCCTCCTCTTTTTCTCTCCTCCCCGCTGTGCATCTCACTCAGCTGGTTGGCTCTGCTGTCCCAATGGGAGGGGAAACTAAAGTTAAAATGTTGCATCATATAACCCCGCTGGACACACGAGACTTGGTCACAAACTGCACCCTCCCTCCCTTTTTCTGGGGTTTCTGCTAATGTCAGTGTGAGAGCAGTGAATGGGATGTAAAGACGAGGCAGGGGAAGTTTGAAAAGCTTCAAAAAAAGCAGGCAGTTTGTCAGTGGTTGACCAGTGGCTTTCTGCGGCCCTCTGGAAAACCACTAATGCAAAAGATGTCCTGTCACTGCCGTAACTGCGGCACTTGTACAGCCTGGGCCACTTCAGACGCCGCTCGCTCGACAGGCGTCCAGTTTCATCCACTGCATACAACCTAATCATTAGCCCTAAGTGTGTATCCTGCTGATAATACGAGTCCACACTCATCAGAGGTCATTTAACACCTTTGGAAACATAACATCTCTACATGTGAGCTGGCAACATCCCTGTTATCACTTGTCCTGAGAGAGAAGCATCGCAGAAACATCAGTGGTATAAAATTGGCTGTTTATTGGCTGATGTGGGCCGATAGGGACGGGGCGATAAATGTCCCTGTTGTCATGTGAAAAGAGTTGATCTAATGGTCTTTTATGGGCTGCGCCTTTTTACATCCATACACTCACACACACACACACACACACACACACACACACACACACAAAACCCTTTCAAAACCAGCATCCTGCAATTTTCTTTCACTTTTCACTTGAATTGGAGGCTTGAAGGTGATGCCGTGTTTTTTCGGTTTGTCAGCGGTGGTCCTATGGGAGTGCTCACTTAGCCCCGCTGAGCACTAGCTTATCTGGTCAGGCAGCAAGATAAGACAAAGCTTGTTGACTTGAAACGGATGTTCGACTCTTTGAACAGTGCAGAGCGGCTGATGCCCTCCCGCAGCAGGCCTCATCACCGTGGGAGGTGGAAATCCAGGAGTTTGTGGCATTTAAAGAGTGTTGAACAAGTAGCTGATTGATAAAATAATCAGGCCCATCTACTGGTCACAGCTTCAAAAAGGCAACAATGATGTTGTTTTTGTGTTGCATCATGGTGAAGCCTTGAATGAATGAATGAAACATAAGCAAAGTACCTGTTGATGAGAATGCATCATTGCTTCTGACATTTTAGAGACTGAACCATCAGCTGTTAATAAACTGTAAAGAAACGTCTCCTAGATGATCTGTAGCCTACCTCGACTATCTGCCATAATGTTTTTCCAACCCTTTTGTCTTTGTCTGTAGGAGAGTTCTGATTCTTTGGACTATACTCTGTTGCACCTGCTCTCTAAGGCTAGCACAAGCACAAGGTAAGCACACTTCACGACAAGGATGGGTGAATGTTTGCTTTTCTCGATACGCAAAGACATTATTGAGCAGGCAGTGTCTCAGATGTGCCTCACAAGCAGTGTGGGAAAGAGGAAATTAAAATTGATTTCTGGGAGGTTAGAGTGACACTTTCAGGTTTGTCCTGTGCACTGCACCTCGGTGAGACTGTTCACATCCTGGACTGTGACATTATCATTATGTGACATTGAATAGCCGTGGAACACAAGGTAAAAATAACCCTTGTAAGTAAGTTCATTTCCCCAACATGGGCCCCTTGTGCACATATTTATCCTTGTTATCCAGGGATTATCTGTGACCGAAGTGATCAGCATCTACATTTTCCAGCTTAGTCAGCTGTACCTCTGTCAGCATTGCCAAAAACTCTGATTCAGTGTGATTACTCTTCCCTGGAAAGCGTATCATGTCTTTGTTGGGAATTGGCTGCTGTTCTTCGCCTTCTTCCATCAAGTGGATGTTGTGCGCTGAACGCTTCAACTGTTTTAGCCGAAAATGGCAGATGTCGCTCAGGATATGGATTCATTTTCATGGAATATCCAGCATTAGACACATCATACTCGTGTTAAAAACCATTTAATGTTCTCTTCTAAGCCCAAACAAGCCCCATATCCCTCTCTGGTAAAGGCTTCCAAGGCGTTACATGACCCATCCGCCCTGATTCCTAAAGTCTTCTCTGCTAAGTTAAAGTGCACTCTGTGTCATGTTGACTCACATTCAGCTGTGTCTAGATGTCTGATGCAGTCAGCCTTCTGTTACACACCTTAAAGACCTTTTTGTTGCCTGATTTTGCTGTCAATCAGAATTTTCTGATCTTATTCAATAAGAGCTCTTCCCAGTTTCTAGATGCCTTCTGATAATGTAAGCCACTGCACTCAGTGATAGCTGTTTCTGCCAATTGCTGTTTGATACTTTCCTCCACTGATGACTGCTGAGTGCCCAGAGACAGATTTTTATATGCAAGGACCTGTTCATTTGCAAACTCCCAGATTCCAATGAGACTATAAATGTGTCCCTTGATGAAACAGAGTGCCTGAGAAAACAGTTCTGCTGGTATTCAAACCTGCAGACAGTTCTGGCATCATTTGTAATATAAATACTCTTTGCTGTCTACTCAATTCATGAGAAGATGGCAGGGAAAGCCGATCATATTGAAAGTGACTGTGCAATTGCATGCTATTGTATTGTTTGTGTGATTGTTGCTGGCCATACTCCAGTTCTTCGACTGTTACTTCTATATATAGTTACCATACAAGTGCCGTCACATTTCACCAGAAGGGTCAGGGCCTGATCAAGGTCAGCCAAAGTGCAGCATCCTTGCAGCAGATTTGGAGGCTCTGTCTGTCACTCGATGCAATACCAGTCTCCACCCAGATGGTGGCTCACCTGTCAGTGCAGGGAATCAAACCAGCAACCCCCCCCTCACCTCTACCTTGAAGCCATCCTTTCGGCAGAGAACAAGCAGTCTCAGTAATAATTATGATAGTAAATAATTCATACTGTATATATAAAGCTGCACCCTGGAAATGCACTCACTGATGTAAGGAATCGTGATGTCCCATTGCTCATTCAGCCATCCATTTCGATGTATCCCGGAAAAAAGATTAACTGAGACAATATTTTGAATGAGTTTTCTTTGGTGATTTCTGCTGGCCTGTAGATGCATTCGTGTGCTGAGTCAGAAGCCAGCAATTCACGCCCTGTTCCATGAGAAACAAGGTAACCCAAAAACATCTTTGGATGCCGAGTTCTAGAGAGACTTTCATCTGTCTGTAAACACAGGTTGTATTGAATGCTAAGAACCAGCTGTGTTGCTTAGTGTCGGTGCTTTTCCTGAATTAACAAATGAAGTGTCTGTCTGTTTCTATTCTTTGTCTCCACTTGAGGATTTTGACTGTAAAGCAGCTGCAGGAAATGTTGCATTGACGGCGTGCGAGTAGTGGAAATGAACTAGTCTGTGCACTTGCCTCCTTTCTGAGAACAGTTGTGGTCTGGAGCTGTGTTTTTAGCATGTGTTATGCTCTGTTTTTTTTTTTTTTTGTATTCAGTTCATTAGGAGGTCACAAAAAGCCTTAGGTGGCCAATCTACCAGCTCAGATTTAGACTTGCGAGGAAAGGCCCTGGAAGTGGATCACAAATCAGAAAATGAAGGAAGTAATTTGCTTACGGCACATCATCATTAACAATTCAAATGAGCGCTATATGTGAAATTCAGCTGAAGACAGTCTTGTTTGATGTTTCTTTTCCATGTGTGGGTTTTCCAATCGAGCTGACCTCCAACTGCCTGCACACACTGAGCAGGGTTTCCCTCCTAACATATCTAGTATCTATATTGGTTTCTCCTCTGCAGAGCCGTAATTCATCATTCAGCACTTTATTTTAGTCTTGCACACATTTGTTTGGTATTAGTCGAGAAAAGGACAGATTTTGAGATCTGTCTTTTAAGCTTTTAGTTATGACATTGCAAGTACTGAGGGGATTAGCGTACTTTGTTCTGGATATGCTGATTGGTCAGGGATGATCAGTTCCTCTTTATTTTCCAGACTTGCTAAACCAAACAAAAAAGCTCTTGTTTGACATAACTGATGACTTGCACCGGTGTCTAACAATAGACAATACTATGATATTGGGAACATTTCCAGTCTGTTTTGATGTTCGAACCAAAAACAGATTTAGCTGTCTGAGAGTGCTGAATGTTGTGCTTGCAAAAATAATAACCCAGATTTAGCATGACCTTGGTGCTGTAGTCTCAGTGTTTCTTGGACTGGGATTTGGGAGACTGTGTTGTGTTTAGGGTTTGCAACCATCATTTTTTCATTTAGAGGTTAAATCATGACTTTTTTCCCCTCTAATTTGAGCTTTTGTGAAATACTAAATTGTGTCAATTCAGGATTACAACCTAGAGAGGCATATCATTTTGTTATGAATGATATATGTATATGTTATCCTGTCTGTGTGTACTGTGATGGGTGGTCACCGCTAGCTAAAGAGATACTTTAAGTGAAAAGGCGGAGAACCACTCTTGCTCAAAAAGTGCATTAATGTAAAGGATACTTAAGTGTAATAAAGGCCGTGTCTTACTACAGTGAAATGTGGATTCAATTAAAGTCTTATATTCTGTAAAGGTGGGACCCAATTAGAAGCAATATATAGAACAACAGCATGATGTGTGAAAATTACCCAAAGTTTCCTCCTGTGAGATGCATGTAGCGATTAAAAACCTGCAGAAAGCACTGCAGTATGTTTACATGAGCTCGGGCCCTGTCAGAGCGATCATGTTTAATCAACAGACATTACTAGATAAAGTGAGATGGCTTTTCTGTCTCTGCAGGAATGCACCTCTTAAAACCCCACCGCTGTCCTCTCCAGGGACCCGTCGAGCCTCCGCTTCCTGAGAGCGTTCTAATTAAGACTGATGTAACCATTACATAATTGGAGGCAATCCCCAAAACTGGATGTTGATGTGTGGCCCTATCAGAAATTTTATGCAGCCTTTTTAAATTGCTTTTTGCTGCAGGATTTCCATTCGTCTAACTTTAAACTTGTGAACTCCCAGCCCGGCATCAGAACATCATTATCACTTAATATTACTGCACGATTGTTTTTTCAGTTCATGCTTTGCAAATCAGTGCACCACAGAGAGAGGTTGTTAATAGGTGCCTTATGCAAATTAATATGGTATTGTCTTTTAAATAGCTTATTAAGTGCACATACCATAAAGTGAAATGTGTTATGCAATTAACTTTTTTCTTTTTCCCTTTTTATCGTCACATTTATATATTGTAACAATT
This sequence comes from Chaetodon auriga, assembly GCF_051107435.1. Taxonomy (NCBI): domain Eukaryota; kingdom Metazoa; phylum Chordata; class Actinopteri; order Chaetodontiformes; family Chaetodontidae; genus Chaetodon; species Chaetodon auriga. The sequence goes on along the minus strand of NC_135078.1, from coordinate 12,984,502 downwards.
TCCTTTTATGCTCCCCTGTAAAGCCCTTTGCAGTTATACCTTCACCAAAGTGTTGAATTAAAGTTACTTGGGGGAAAAAAAAAAGCCTGTTTTTTAGGCAAAGGCATGTACACGTTCTGTTGTGTTATATAAGCTTATGACTCATGATATCATGGTTTTGCAAAAAGTTACTTCTCTGCTGATGCTACGAAGCTAAGAGTCACTGACTTCTCTCTCTTTTGTGTATCTAAAGATGTGGATGTTCTGCAGCAGCTTGGGCTTTCTGGGCGAAGGGCAGGCGGGTCGCCATCTTCAGGCGCTCGATCCATCCCTAATGGCATCATCCCCTTCAAGTCTGGAGTTATCCTCACCCCGAGGGCACGTATCCAGGTGCCTCTGCGCACTGTTATCCCTGCTACCTACAGCTCCACCAGTCTCTCCCTGATCCTCAGCTTGTCTGTTCATCGCATCAACAGTGCTTTTCTATTCTCGGTTCTGTCCAAGAAGAGGAAAGTGCAGCTCGGAGTGCAGTTCATACCGGGCAAGGTCCTGGTACAGGTGGGCCAGAGGAGCTCTGTGAGTTTTGACTATGATGTCCACGATGGCCAGTGGCACAGTCTGGCCTTGGATATCCAAGGCCACCGGGTGTTTTTACACACTTCTTGTGGAAAGGAAAGTGTGCATGCAGATTTAGGTACCAAAAAAGAGGAGGCCCTGGATGCAGGTGGCTCTTTCGTGCTGGGAAAAATGAACCACAACTCGGTGCCGTTTGAAGGTGCCATCTGTCAGTTTGACATTTATCCCCCTGCTAAGGCAGCTCATAACTATTGTGATTACATTAAGAAACACTGCAGAGAAGCCGACACGTATCGGCCCGTGTTTCCACCCCTGCTACCTCTATTTTCCACAGACCCAAACATTACTGTCACTCACATAACTCCACCATCATTGGCGGAGGTATCCCATAAGGCCCAGAGGCCAACTTTGGCCTTCTCTGAGGAAAGCACCAGGACTACGATTCTTGTTCCAACTGACCGCTCACTGATGCTGAATGAAACATCTGTGTATCAGACTGCGAGCACTCCAAAACCTGGTGCTGTGTCTGTTTCTCCACCGGTTCGTCCAGGGTTGGAAAGTCCGTTTAAATTTCCGACTCAAACAGCTACCACATCTGTTAGGATCAGCGTGACACCAGAAAACCCCAAACCAACCTCACACAACAGCGCCAGAAAGAACACAAAGCAAGGAGATGCTAATTCTCAGAAACCTTCTGTTGAAAATATGGATTTACCTGCTCCCACCACACCATCCCAGAGAAAACCAAACCTCCAGACCACAGCTGCTTTCACACAGGGGTCCCCTTCCAACGCCTACCTTCCCCATGAACAGCAGTTGACCACAGTAGCTTCAAAGAAACCTGAGCCAAAAGTGACCAGTGTGCAGGATGTCAAATCCACCTCGCTTATTCCAGTCACTCCAGCTGCAACAGATGGCTTCCAAACATTTGACCTGGAACCGACCCAGTTCTCACTGCTGGCTGGACCACCTGGACAAAAGGGAGAACCAGGACCGCCGGTGAGTGTACGAGCTCGAAACAAACACAGCACACACCTGTTCCTGAAACCCACAAGTACATGCATGTCTCTCGCACCTTTGAGCCACAGTCAGTGCTTCTTTGCGTGTTTATCTTATCACACGCATACAGTCTAGTATTTAAGTGTTTATTTTCTGAACGAGTAGCTTACGAATTAGAGCGTTTGCATTGTAACAGATGCACATTACTTTGCTTCAGGCCAATTTCCTAATACATCTTTGGATCACAGCAATATACAACGTGTGAGATTATTGTTTAAAAGTTGGTTTGCTTTTCTTTGATGTCCAGAACTGCTGCTGACGTGTCTCGTGCTTGTGCGGTTTTGTGAATCTGGCAGTCACCAATCATTTCATCTCTGAAGTGTTTGCTTATGTGACAGTAGTGTGTCAGCTGTGTTAATGATTCAGAAGTGCTCCATTTCCCTTCCTCAGGTTTTTCTTTTCCTGCTTGCATGAAATACTGGCATGTGGTGCCCTGCCAGATTGCAGCAGTGGTAGAAATAGTCAGGTTCATAGTTGGTCTTCGTCAGTTAGTGTTTGTCTGAGTGAAGGGGCTGGCGGTGAGGTGTTAGATTCCTCTGAGGGGGAGTGTGACTGCTCAGAGAATGGATACTTTTAAAGTAGGGTCAAAGGTAAAAACGGATTAAGCGCTTGTGCACAATAACCATTTAAAGCTACATTTTTAAAGGCTATACAATATACAAGCAATGCTTTATTTCCATTGTTGAGAGCTGCAGTGTTTTTCTCATTTTAAGCACCACAGACTTTCGTGGTAGGAGTGTTGGCCTGACGTGCAGGAATTGCAGGAAATGGGAATTTATCCTTTAGTTAGAGACTTAACAATTTTTTTTGAATATACAGTTCAATGAAACTTCTAATTCTTTATAAATATTTGACTGTAACTATAACAGGCTTGACCGTAGGTCTGAGGTTTTTTTGCGTGTCTGTAAAAGACCTAGTATTGCTTGCATCACACAACAAGCTTCAGTTTTATGATGCCAGAACTGAAAAGTTAGTAATGAAGAGAAATGTAAACAATCCTTTTAATGAGATCGTGTGAAATCTGCAGACTAAGACTGAGCTTTGAAGTTCAGAGCACAGTGTTGGAGACAAACATATTTCATCCTGTCATTCATGGACCCGTGTTGACAGTCGACTATATACATTCACTTTGGCCATGTGGTCCTGAAAGGCAGTGCTCCTCTGTTGAACACAAAATGGTTACCCACATTTTCCATTGTTAGAAGAACTCTTCTGTCTTGTATTAGGTCATGCTTGACCAAAAGGAATGCTTTAAGTAAAGCTTTCCTGCTTTGGCAATGAGGGAAACCACAGCCCTGCATGCCCCTGAAGCCACTCATTTTTATGAGAGAGGAGTAACCGATCCACAGGTCTTTTGCCATCCTGCTGCTTGCTAATGTTTTAGTACAAACTACTTCTGGGAGCACGTTGGGATTCGTCCTCTCCACTGGGATTCGCGTTGACGATGGTGGGCCATGGACTGTTTAACAGGGCATAAGTTTCAACTGTTTACAAGAACAGGAATGTCTTTGAAAGTAAATATGACAGAGTCCGCTGCAGCATGTCAGCTCTGATAGATAAGAAAAGTGCTGAACAATACTTCAACAGGCTTAAGTTCTGAAGATGGGAGGATTGACAACTAGATAGTCAAGTAAGATCCTCAGTCGAGGACTAGAGACTTTTTACAGGTGTGATACTTGTTACGTGTCCACAGATAAACATCTCTGAAGAAAGTGGACTGCAAGGTTTGTGGAACTATTAAACATACTTCATGAGTTTATTATTGAGGGGTTCTTCAAAACACCTTTTTGGATTCCTGTAGGCTGTCAACACAGGTTCAGCAGCAGAACTGCATGGTGTTGGGATTCACTGATCTGATAAGCCGGATCGTTGTCTTCAGCGATACTGACCTAGATAACCAGATCGGCCACTTGTGACCAGTCCACAATTAAACACAGTTTCTGTCACATCCTTATAAAGTTCAGTGTTTCATTTACATTTATCCAGTCGTGGCTAGCAGCTAAGTAATTCCAAACTCATGCAGTGAGGCATACAGGCTTTTAATTTGGCTAAAAAGGAGCACCTGTAGTGGTTTAGTACTCTGTACTGGCAAATACCTTGAGGTGAGGTATTATTGTGAGTGGAAAAGTTGGCTTGGTGCATGCTTTTCCAGCCTTTTGAATTTTTGTTTTTGAATTGGATGGAGGTGCTACCTTGAAAGTTGAGCTCCACTGGGATTTTACACCTTGCTTCTGCAAGTTCAAATGATCTTGTTTGTCGCTGGCAGAGTGACAACAGAGACAGCATCAGAGTTTTCAGAGTTAAAATACTTGAAAATAAGTGTGTTTGCTTTTCTTCCACTTGAATCAAATAGTTATTTGTGACAAAACAATTTCAAATCAAAGTATGGCTTGAGCCAAGAGTTTCTTTCTTCTTTCTTCTGAATATTTATTGTTTGGAAATTGCATTAATTCTATAAAGATGTGAGCCGTAGTGTTGCCTTGCTGCCTACCCTGCAGCTCCTATTGCTTGTCATGTGTGGACAGCCTGATGGCTGCAGTCTAAAGAATCGAAAGGTTGCTGAAAGCCCTTTGGCTAAAAGAGTATAATTATAGCTGCTGGTCCTGTCCAAATCAGACAAAAGTGCTCTATACATCAGACATTATTACAGTAGCCCAATTTCAGCTGGACTGCCTCGAGCAGTTTTAAGGAGCATTTCTTTTTCCTCCCTCTGTAAACTTGTGGAGCCATAGGAAAATAAGTAACAAATCCTAACATCTCAAGCAAACACAGGTTGCTCAGATTGACCCCTCATTAGATTTGACCTTTCAGAGCTTTGCTAATCCATGTATGAAATTGTTTTAAAGCTAGCTGATGCCCATAATTAATGTGATTGGCTGCGGCTGGAACCAGTGCCGACCTCCCTGCCAGTACAATGAGTCAGACTTACAGTTCATGCGCTGTGGTGGTTTTGGGCTGAAATCGTATTGGCTGCAGGGAGACAGAGCTGCTCTCGTCTCTAACAAGACACCCTTAAACATGCCAGCATCTCGCCGACTGCTCTGCAACTCTCAACGTCATTAAAGGTCTAATAAGGGGGAAAAAAAAGCTCACAGTGTATTTGTTGATTGAATATCATGCTTGAGTGACTTTTACACCATTTTTACTGTGAACACTTGAAACTCTCTTTTACTGTTCAAGACTGTTCAAATGGCAGCAACTCTTATTTCCTCCTTGGTGTTTATAGACTTGTCCCTCTGTCCCTGACATCTTTTATCTTTTTTTTCTTTTTAGGGTCTTCAAGGACTTCCTGGGTTGCCAGGAAAGCCAGGAAAGAGGGGCCCAAGGGTGAGTGTCTCCCAACCAAGCATGAGTTTCATATTTACGTTCCCACAGTTCCCCTTTTTCTGTTACCGCTTTTCTACGTCCCTGCAAAATCATCCCTGTGTATTGCACTGCGTCTTAATGATGAAATAATTACGTCTGATCTGAGATTACACCCTTAGCACTGCACTGATATGGAGGACCTTTGAGCATTTTGATCAAGCACTCTCTGACATCTTTGGATTATGGGGCATTATTCAGTCAGACGTTAGTTTGCTTTGGCTCTGGTTTTGATCAAGCTGTGCTTCTCTGCTGCCAAGGTCCATTTGTAAAGCTGGAGAGCAAACAACCATAAGCTACAAATCTGCTGGTTGCCAATGTAAAATTAATTGAACACATACGATAGGTATCAGATGGAAATGAAAGAATAAGGTAACTTGTGTGAGTGTACTGTGTACTTTATTTCCAGAACAAGTACTTTCTATCCCATACATAAACAGTAACACTGCTTGAATTAGGCATAAGTCCTAAGTTAACATCGGTAAATGCTTCTAGTGTACTGGAGTCTGAGTCCTGGTGCCATATCTCTCATTCCGGGGCTCAGTGTCAGTCTACAACTGTGACCTCCTGGTGGAACCACATGGAGTGAGTGCAGATGTTATTTTAAGCTCATGTTTTCATAAGAAATATAAGAAGAGAGAAAACACGGGGAGATGATTTGTCCCCAGGGATGATTTGTTATTTTGATTTATATCTAAGACCTTTAACTGATGGTTGTGTATGTAGTTGCTGGCCTTTAAACTGCCTCTTCGCCGCCTTCATCTGAAAATGATTGAAGCAGAAGTTAAACTTTGCATTGCAGTGGGTGCTGAGCTGAAATACGTAGGCTAGAGGTAGAACTTAAGCCAGTGAAAAAATGGAGGGATACCCGGTTTGGTTGCTCTTTTGCAGAGCTCCCGCTGAAGTACTCCTGCAGAGTACTTGTGCTACTGAGGACTGTGCGTATTAGCTACCTGCCGCAGCCCGTGAGACCGTGCCCTGCGGTCAGGCCTCAGAGGGGTGGGCTGTGTGGGAACCCAATCTCTTTAAACAAGGAAGAAAGAGGGCTTTGTCCCCATCTTATTAAAGGCATTTAAGACCCTGTCTGGAGCTCAGCAGCTCTATCCAGTAGTGCACCAAACTCTATAGAGTTCATTCATCATGAAGCTCTTGAGACCCAACTGCAGGCCACATTAAGTCAGAGCAAAAAAAAAAAAATCCTGACCAGAGGGTGCAGCTCAAGTTTTTACTGATTGTTTTCCTGAACCAACAGAATTTTACCGGATAGGTCACGTGATTAGAGAGAAATACCTCACAGCTGTGATCTGCAGGAAGCTCTGCGGTAGACTCCGGTCTGCGCGTAGCTCGTACAAACATGATTAAAGTGACATGCGTTGTGGTGCAAGATTTTATACTTCAAAGATACCGTATTCAACAGTTGATCACCAGTAACTTTTACACTGCTCAAGAAGTTGTCACACTTTGTTTTTTGCTTATTTCCCACGATAATTTCTTTTAAAAAGTTTCTGTAAGATAAACTAAAGTGCACCTGTAATATAGCTCAGAACACTGTTTGCAGCTTGTGTCAATTTTTCAAGAGTGTTTTATAGAAACCAAGGTTTGTTTGAAAGATTTACTGGAAAGATGCCTGAATGCAACTGTCAGTCCTTGCTCCTGCTAATGGCTCATACACAAAATAGTGCCAAATCAACAGTTTGTTTGTGTGTTTTTAGGTAGAACAACAACAGATAATCCTCTTTGTTTGTGGAGTTACACAGCCTAAACTTACAGCATTGCTGTGCCATTCTGTGTCCATTTTTCAAGGAAGTTATGTAGAAATGTTTGTAGAGATAAATCAGTTATATTTGAAAAGAAATTCACTGGAGAGACTGCTAAGGATAGAACAACATCTGGCCAAAAAAGCCTCAAGAAATTGAGGACATGTGTCCTTGATAAGTTTATTCTCCTCAGACTGATCTGAATTGCAGTCAGCATCTCTAATCTTTTGGAGGCCTCTCATTTCAATTGCACCTTTTAAATCAGATACAGAGCAGGTTGCACCAACATATGAGCTTGCTATTGCACTGAACATGAGAAGAGTGTGACCTGTGTGGGCATTCTTGCTCATCACAAAGGCTTTGCAGCAGCAGGGATGACAGCGCACCATTAGGGCTTTACCTCTCTGACAGTAAGGTGTCATGTCTGACTGTGCAGACAGTCTCACCGCTGCTACCGCCGGTCAGCATCTCTTACACGTGAGAGCTTCCACGTTCCTCGACACGGCCACGAGCCCGGCAGAACGCCGCAGTTCACCCGGCCCTGAAGGGGAGGCTTGAGAGCGGATCAAAGAGGGCTTTGTGCAGAGGAACGGACCTGCCAGTGTGCAGTCAGTATGTGCTGCTGGGTTTCTGTCAAATTGAAAACATTTGCATAATTTCTTTTTGCCTGTGGCTGATTGGTTCAGAAAAACTGAAGTGATTTATGTGTGTTTTAAAATTTAGATTATTCTGAAATGAATTACATGTGTAGGCATGAATGAGCAGTCTCTCGGAGGCTTGATTGAGTTTTTCTCCGTCATCATTGGTTACAGACGTTTTCAGCTATTGCTTGTACTTAAGCTAATAGGGAGCACGTTCAGAGAGTGAAGAGGCAGGGGCCAGCAGTCAGTTTGCTCATCACCGTTGAGTTGTTCCTGAATTGTTCCTCTCTAGATTTGTTGACCTTTAAACAACTTTCCATGCAATGCAGTGTAACACACCAGTCGTTGAATCCTAGTGGATGAAAATATTTCTGCTTCTCTCAGCGTTCGGGTAGGTCTACCTACCACATCTCAGCTCTGATGCAAAGCAGGTAATGCATTTTATATTACCCACAACAGCAACAATAGTTTGTTTTGAATAAATTAAAGAGTCCCACCTTGAGAGACATGAATATGATTCAAAAGCAGAAAAGAAAAGACGGATGCTCTTTTTGTACTGCTAGTTGAATCTTTTTTAAATATGAGCATTTTTGGACTTTGGGCTGATTTTGCACCAGTGTTTGACATTTTATGGATCTGACAATTAATTGATTGATCAGAAAATGAATGGGAGATTCATTGTTAAGAAAACAGTGACTAGTTGCAACTGCAGTCGCACTACTGGCCACGCTGTTTCTCTGCCGGATCAGTGATCTTAGGGAGGCAATCAGCACTTACGGCCTGTACACATTTGGGCCGTAATGAATAAATAATGTTTCGCATCAAAACTGTTCAAGTGTGTGTGGGTCATGCAAAAGAAAATCGATCTTGTTCTGCGCTGGTTCATACAATTCATGAGAAAAACAACAGCTTGAAAAATTCTACAGTATTGACGGGTGAATTGCGTGTGAAGGCCTTTAGGTAGCAGCACCAAAGCTCTTGCCAAAATGGAGTAAATAAGAGTTAAGATCCTTTCGATGTGCATTATATTGAATAATCATCAGGCAAAAGACCAAGTGTTCCCTTCCGTGCAGTCCAGTGAAGGTGTTAGCAGGTCTGTTCAGGGTTAACAGCCAATAAAAACAGTAGCTCCACGTGTCACCCCTGTTAAAGTCATCGGCCCACATCGTAAACCTGGTCACAGCTCTGGCACACAGGTGCTGTTCATCTGCAGGCCTCAGATTTGTGTGTGTGTGTGTGTTTGTGTATGTGCTGACCTGGCTTTACATTAACCCCCATGTGTGTGTTTGTGGTTTTTTTGCTGGTGGTCTCTAATTGGTTCCTTGTCAGTCACTCTGAAATAATTAAGCAAAGAGGTACTTCATTCCTCTCCTCACCCACGCCAACAGAGACGGACAAAGTGACTCACTCTCCCCATTATGCTCGTCTCCATCGGGATGTCAACCGCCCACCTTGTCATCAGCGCCGTGCCTCCTCACCTTGTGTTCTGCGAGAATGCAATTTGTAATTTTCTGTCCTGACCTCCCTTTTTCTCTACGTCTCCTCCTCCCTTTGCTTCCTATCTGGAGATAATGACTTCCATACGTTTTAATATCGAGCGAGCGAAAGGGGGAATGCTCTGCATGGAAGAGGAGGAGGAAATCTGTAGATGAGCTTCTGTTAAGTGTCTCCATATGCCAAGCAGTGAGCGCCTGCGAGGGGAGAGGTCTGGCCAGTTTGAGTGGAGGGGAGCTGCTTGGGTTGTTCCAGTCCTCTCCGCAGTCTGATAATGGAGCTCAGATAAATAACAGAGAGCGGCTGGATCACCCAACTGTACACTTACACCTTCTGGCCTCCTCCGTCTGTTTGACTCAGAGTAATCCTATCCTCACTTTCACCTCCAGCTCCGGGGAAAAGGTCTCACAACCCACGGAAAGTCTGAACAAGTCAAAGAACGGGCTGAAGATACAGTAGCTTCCTGTTCGGGCCATCTGAACATGTTTCAAGGCTTTCAATTTTGCTGGGGAAGATTTTCCATGCTCAGCATTTCGCTCCACACAAGGGCGCAGTTGAGGTGAAGACTCCTCACTTGGATGCCTCAGGAAGTTGTGGCTTTATTTTTCCAAACAATCCTTCTTTGCAGCTTGCTTGAATTTATGGTCCCCTCAACCAGAAAAAAAGGAGATTTTGTCTCATCATTCTCAGCTCCTGTACGTCTTCCTGTATGGCCAGCCTTGCAGGAGATGCATTTTGATAAAGCATTTGGCACAGATGGTGTGATGGATGAGTGGCCTTTGCTTTGTGGGACCCCAGAAACCAGTGGAAAAGTGTGAGGATGAGGAAAATCACATCCATATGTCATAACTTGGGCAGGCAGGCAGACAGGCAGGAGACGAAGTATGTCTCACGGAGCACCTATACATAAACAGGCACCTCGGGACAACACTGACCTGTCCCACAGCACAAACAGGCAGTAGACAGGGAATAATGTATGAATGCATCTGTGAATATCTGACACATAGTACTAACCCAACCCCCCTTCACTGTGAAATGGAGGCCTGTTCAGTGACCCCTAACCATCACCTTTACTCTGTGTCTTCTTAATCATGTGTGTCTCTGTTTTCAGGGTCCTCCTGGCCCACATGGAAACCCTGGTCGCCCCGGACCTTCTGGAGTGAAGGTACGGCATCGACAAGTCAATAGGTTTATGTCAAATGTTTGTCACGTGCACAGGAATGAGAGGATTCAGGTCATGTTTTAGTTTTGTTGGCCAAAGTGTTGATGGCACAATCCAAGATCCCACTACCAAAATGAATACAGCACTGTTACTTGCTTTTACCTGCAAACTAGTTGACAGGTATTTTAATACAGAGATTAAAACAAGACAACAACTACACTTCTATATAGTTTATATTTATATAATTTTGTCAAGAAATCCCATGAAAAATACTATTTAAACTCTATTTATACACTTAAATGAGCCAGTGTTGCACTGGGTGACATGTTCCTTCGTCACCATGAACACACTCAAGACAGTCCCACATACCCTGCCCCTGTGCTGTAAATACTCATTAAAACACAAACTGTGTATTAATCCGTGGTTGAAAATAGTTCCCAACAAATACATATTTTACTCCTGGCTGAGCTCCGTTTTCTAAAGTCTACACTGTCCAGCTGGTTTAGAAAATTGCTTCAACAGCTATATATTTGTGGCCTGTTTTTAAAGGATTTATGTCTTCAGTAGGAACTACAGGGTTTGGGGCTGAGAACCACAGACCGAGCAGAGAAGTCTGAAAGTATTGAGAGATGGACTTACCACACTGTTTGTTTTGGTCTTTTCATGGGATTTGTTGAGTAAGAGAAACAGAGAATAACAGCCGCCCTTCTTGATGCTGTCAGTGGTTTGTTTACATCGAGAACACAGCGGGCAAAATGGTCTGTGTTTTCAGCTATGATGAACTGACAAAAATGCTTTTTCATGGTTATATTAAACTCTAAAAACAACATGATTGCATATTCCTGTAATATATGTGGTCAAAAAATGGACATAAAGTGGTGAATGTGGCGCTCAACTAATGCTGTCTGCCCTCTCAACACGATACTGGATCCTCAAAGTGGACTTTTAGATATGGGACAACCTAATGGGCAGGCCGGAAGGTCCAACTAGTACAAAATGTTGACCTATACAAAATACAAAATATTTGGTACATATAGCCTTAATACCCGCCTATGATCCATATCTAACTGATGTAACGAGGGCATTTAAACAACAGTGTTTTTTGTGGTATTTCCTCTTCATCCAGTGTTTGTTTGTGATTTCACTTTGTTTGCATGTCTGAGGCCAGCTCCTCTTGGCTTCACAGTGCAGCTACTCTAGCCTCTTAAAAAGCCATTTGTTTCCCTTCAGGAGAGAACAGCAGTTTTAAGTCGTTGTGACTCCCTCATTTGCTTGACAGCCGTCTGTGTTCCAGCTGATTTGAATTGTCAACAAAGAGGGCTGCTTAGCTCCAAAATATGCCAGTCTGATATCACAAAGGAGTCTGTATGTCAGACTTTGCTGGAATGAAATGGAAAATTGCTCATATTTCAAGTCTGTGCATAATCCATTTGAATGCATTGAAATTCAGCATTTTCCACACTGTCTTTAAACATTAAAAAAACATAATTGATACCATACTTTGGCCTGCTTCAACCAGGGAAAAAACATAATTCTTATATCGTACATATGTATTGCTGGAGTCCAACCAAACCTGGCCCGGTTTGACCCATTTGCCCACAAACCTCAAACAGCAGACAGCTTGGTCTGGCACAGTTCTCTGCTCTTAAGAAAAATGAACAACCCGGATGAAAACATGCTGTGTTTCAGCTGAGTTTTGTTTTGAAAATGTGACTTCATCTGGATATAATGATGATAAATTGAGACAAGATGATGATTAATTTACTACTGCTGTAAGATGCTTACCATTAGGCTTAAAAATGATATGAAAGAAGGCATAAAATACATGTGTAATCAGTAGAAGGTACACATGCTCATCAGGGTCTCGAGCGCTCAGTAGAAATGACCTCATTTAGCCTCTCTCTGAGTTTAAACTCTTCAGAGGATATAGCTTGGAATTAAAACCTTTTAGACAGTGAAAAGACACACTGTTCACGTATGGATGTAGCTCTTGGCTGGACTTGCACTCCTGGCTCTGCTAGAAAAAAACAACTCCCACTAAGACTTTTCACTGCAAACGTGGAGGATTAAATGGGCCGATAGCATAGATGGGAACTGCTGTCATACTTTTACCAGTGACCCAGAAATGAAAACATACTGTTTGGAAGCAGGCATGTCTTTCTAAGACTGAACTGTTGCCCTTTGCGTTGAGAGGTCTGGAAAAAAAAACAGCCCCCTACTCCTTAAAAAAGGGGTGTCGGCTTCAGGACTGCACAAAGTGAGTCACACCGCAGGACTTCTTTCTGCCCAAACTCCAGTTTCGTAAATGATCTGTCAGAGCACTTGCAATCAGCTGATAACAGCTGGATTACAGTCCAGCCAACTCGGCGCTGCTGCGTTTTTCTTCGGATTCTTGTTTCTTTATATGATAAGCGCTAACACAGGAAATTAGGAATTTCTCCATGGACCTCTTGCTTTATAATTACACAGATAACTGGGCGGCTCTTTCACCAGTGCGATTCGCTGTCGAATGCTGACCCAGAACACACTGACAGGATTCCCACTGCCCGAAAAGGGAGAAGAATGTACACGATCACTCCCCATCACTTCTCGCTGGCTTGGTGTAAACTGAGTCCCCGGAGGGCATAAATGGACTGCACGTTTGTGTAAATACAACCGCTTAGACCCACCAATAAGTTGTATGAACTCATTACTACTTGATAGTGTAAACGCAAACAGCAGACTCCTCTGCAGCTCCTGAAGTGGAATGCAGGAAATATGCAGTGAACTTTGGTGCAGAGTAGGATATACTTAGTGCCTATTGTGATGAAACGTATGAAATGTTCTGTTTTCATGTTCTAGGGACAAAAAGGAGATCATGGACTGTCCCCCGGTCAAGCCCCAAAAGGACAAAAAGTATGCATATTCTCATCTGCCATAGAACTACCCACTTATTAGCAGATAGTCATGCAAATTATGTTGGTGTATGACCCAGTTTGTCCTTTCTTTAGGGAGAGCCTGGCGTCATCGGCCCCCCTGGACTGCCTGGCCAAGATGGACGAAAGGTAGAGAGTCTGATTTGTCTCAAACTCAAACAAGTGTTTGTGTGTAAATCTACGAGGAAGTAACTGATATCACTGGCCCTGTTCCATATGTGTGGAAGTTTGAGTGTGTGTCTGCTCTTTTTCTCTTCCCAAAATGTTTTCAGACTTGACACCTTGAATGAATGAATGACTGAAAGAGTGGAGTTCTGCATATGGAGGATCACTAAATCACAGGAATACTCTCAACCCTGGCCCACTTTGAAGCGTCTTTGAGGGGGGAAATCTGTGAAATTGCAGTGTTTAGAGACTCCAGCCAAACATGGATGTTTGAGCTCTTGTTTGGAAAGCAGCCTCAACATAATGCAGGCGTCAAGGAGCACACCTGTGTTCTGGCTCCCTTGAGGGTTGAATCACCAAAGGCTTGAATGTCTGGGCTGTTACATCATTGGTATCACAGGCCTCCAAAATGATGAAGGTACTTGAGGAGGAGTCCTGAAGTTTACTGAGGAAAAACACAAATCGCACTTGTTTCCTCCAAATGCATGTTATGTCACCGGCTCTCTGGAGAACAGTTCTCCTAAAAAGTAGGACAAGTCATGAATGTGGTTTCTGTGATCTCGTCCTGCTCTGGATTGTTAGTCAACATTATTTGACTTTTTTTTTTTTGTACATGCTGCTGAGCTGGGTTACCCTGACAGAGAGGAACGCTTCGCAGAGCATTCTTCATGGCCTTGTGCATTTTATCCTTGGCCTTTTCCCAAAGCTGTTATCCCACTCTCAGTAATTACACATCTCAAGCAGACCAGAGCCTGTTGGATTTCCTACAATGCAGAGTGTGAAAATGACATAGTGCTCGGTTACTGACTGGCTTTGTTTTAAGACAATATTTTTGCTTTAGATCTTTTTTTTTGGGCATGAAAATTTCTTATTTTGGTGACTACAATGCAGTTTAATCAGGATATCATGAAACAAAGTTTTAGCTTCCATTAAAGAGTAAAGCTGGGGATATTCTATGTTTGCTATTGTCAACAAGTCCCATGAAAAGACCATAAGCAGCAATGTGTCAGCCTCAACTTCCCTTCCCTGTGTCTATCATTTAGCCCCACTCCCACTGACAATGGAAAATAATTAAAACTGCTCACACATACTTTATATTACTTTCAAAAAGACTCTATTATTTCTTAAAACAGGCATGCACCAGTGTCTCAGACAGGAGTAAATGGTGCACCTGTCTATTTTCAGCTGTGGTTTGATACGCATTTGATGCATCAGTATTCACAGCAGCAGCATGGTGGAGGGATCAATTGCTCATATTCATCCTGACTGTTAGAATTTTTGGTCCAGGAAAAAACAGGAAGCGAACCCAATATGCAGACTTAAACAAAAAGGCAGGGCAGATGCATTTCAAAGAATTTATAATACAAAAATAAGGCAACAAAGGACTTATGGGTAGGGGAAGCTGGTGAGAATCAAAATCAAAATGTCCACACAAACACAGTCCCTTAAATAGACAGGGGAGGAGGATAATCAGACACAGCTGACATGATCGGACAATCACAAGAGCGGGAAAACACAGGAAGCAGGGTTAGGGTAAGTCAAATCTGACATATGAGGGAAGACTTCAAACTAAAACAGGAAGTGGCAAAACTGAACAGACCAGATCACGACAGTAACCAAGGAACATGTCAGCCAGCGTAACGTTCAGCTCATCAGTGTTATCCACGTTATTCCCAGCTCTGTGATACCCTGCATGAACCACTAATACATTTTGAATATTTGCTAGCTGTCTGTAGCGATGGCTGATTTCAACAGACAGCAGGCTTCACAAAATCTTCCACAACAACTCATCTTGCTGTCATTACCTTCCCACGCTGGTGAGGTCATCAATGTGCACTTAATTTGCATGACAGAAATGTCACAAATTCAGCATTTCCTCCCCTGATTCATCTTGTTAACATGGGGGAAAAAAACTGGGGAACAGCACTCAGACCAGACAGCTTTCCACTGAAGCCCAAATGTATGAAATTCATTTATCAGCTTTTCAAGCAGAGGGACCCACCCTTCTTACTTAATGGCAAGGAATCTCTAAGATTTACATCAGATGAATGCAAATTTCATTGCAGCCAGTTTTCATTCTGGGTAAAATGAGAAAGAAGAAGGAAAGTGTACAAAGGGTCTAACTGCTGAGTTACCTGACCGTATGCTGCAACATCTGCTTAGAAAAACAAAGTCATAAAAGCTTGTGGAAAAAAAATCCTCAGACGGGCCTTCTTCTAAATTACACTCTGCAGTTTATCACACTTCTCCTTTTGTGGTCTGTTGTCAGAATTATAATCTGGTGAAGATAGAAAGAAACAAAAACTGTGCATCAGTAAAACCGAAGGTAAAAGTCAGGCTAGTTTCTGAATGCCCAAAGAATTAGAAATAGACTGTCGCAAAATAGAAAACCTTTGTAAGCAATTTTCTCTCTCACTCACACACACATATACACACCCCTCGTCCTCATTTGGGACACAATAGTGTGAGTGCAATAATGCCTTGGCGGGAGTTTCAACAAACTGTTATGCAATCGGGCAGCGCTGACTGTGAAAAACCATCTGGTGTGCTCAAGGTTCCTCCATTCAGTGTAGTAGTGGGGAGGACTCCAGCTCCAAGAAACAGGACCTCTTCGCGCCTGTGAGTCATGGAACGAGCAGTCATGGGAAAAAGCTGATAGTCGTCCTTCTGATTTATGGTAATTGAGGATCTTGACTGGGTGTGGGCTGGCCTCCTGGCACGGGGTGGTTGTGACACATCCACTTTTCAGTTCAGGTGGGATTCTGGTCCCTCTGATCAAGTCTGTGTTAATCTTAAATGTGCTCCAGCCCCACAAGTAACTGCTGACAGCCATACAGAGCATTAAAATGCAGTTTGTATCCAGCTAATAAAGACATGGCAATCAGCTCGGCTCTGCTGAAAGCCACCACACACCTCATTGCTTGCAGCTGTTCTTAACTCACTTAGATTTTTTTTCTTTGCTTCTCTTTTTTATCATACTCCGGCACTGGAAGCCAAAAAGCACAGGGCACTTTTGTATTCAAATTACGCTGAAATTCCACCGATGAAGCCCGCGGTTCGTTCTCTTCTCTGTTCTTGTCAGACCGGCCAGTAAAACTATGACCTGCCGCTGCTTTATGGACCCTTTTCGCTGAGTTTTACGCTCAGTCCTTGGCCTGCTGCCAGAGAAAGCCTTTCTCACTGTGGGAAATGTGTAAAGATGTAATGGGGAGGTTGCCTGGGAGTCAGTCAGTGGTCTGCACTGTGAAGTAAGACGAGACTCGGGTATGCGTGCGTGTATCTTTCATACGGAAACACTCCGATGAGCATGGAGCAGCGTGCCTGTTACATGGCCAGCTCTGATCATGGCACGCTGGAATAGCTCGCAGCTTTTTATTAGCTGCGCAGCCCTCAACATTTTTCCTTCCTGCTCCTCAGCTTTGTACAAAAGTGCTCTCATACCTTTTATTTGCTGAGTCTGATTTGTCCAAGAAAGAAGCGTGAGGCTTGCCAGGTGGGAATATGTTTTTGTGTTATAGTAAAAGTAAAAATCTACGGGAGGCACAATATTTTTTTTTCTGCTAAGAAAAGTCTGCTACTTATTCTGTGCACAGGGGAGATGCTGCTCCTGCTGCAGCAGCAGCACTTTGCCTGTTAGCTGCAGGGTCGATCTGGTGTGAGTTACACTAATTAAAACTGTTTGCTCTTCATAGAAAGGGAGAACTAATGGAGAATGTGATCTGTTGCCATCGTTGTGTCACACGATGGATTTGCAGAGCTATGAAAGCCGTCCAATTCTTTTGAGCCCATATACAATACACATGCAGATACACATGCACACACATACACACTGAAGGGACAGACTTCCTTTCTCTACTTTTACTGTACTCAGCTGTATTGGCCTTGCTGGAAGGCCCAGACACATTCTTTTGTCTTTTCGTGGCTGCAGTGCTTTGGCTCCAGCAGGAGACTCATCTGCTCCCAGAAACCCTGTCAGGTATTTCCAACTCGAAGCACATTGCTGCCTGTCAGTCGATAAATACACAAATAATCACCAACGAGGAGTTTGATAGAACTGAAGCGTAACAGCGTCTGATTGAATCACTGTAACCAATGGACCGGCATCTGGCTTCACTCATCCAAAAGCTGCAGGAGAAGTGACAGAAAATTTCAATCTTTGAAGAAAGATAGTTGCCTTTTAAAGGGAGTTAATTCTTTCCTTCATCTATAAGGACTTTTTATTGGACTCAGAGTGTTTTTCATCTTTGTTTCACTCCCGCTGATGTTTTGAGGATCAGCTGTCACATCATGATGCCATCAGAGGCCCGAGCCTATGAGATAGTTGTTATGTGTTTTCTAAAATCTTCCACTGGCATGTTATTAAGGTACGTCTCTGAGTTAAGACGATACACGGGACCAATATCGGCCTTTGATCAACATGGGACGTCAGCCTGACAGCATGATTTTACTTAACAGCTTCAGGCATGTCAGCCTCACTCTGCCTCAGCCTCTCAGCCCTGCCTGACCCACCGCTGGGTCCATCATTATTAACTCACGTTGTGCGGCCGAACGATTTTCCAATTCCCAAAATCTCATTTTGAATTCGTAATAAAGCTCCAGAGTTTGAAGTTTGAATATTTTATTCATAGTAAGCACCAGGTCAGCTTGAATGATGTGCTGAGAGAAGCAGATACAGATTACTGTACAGTGTATGGTATGTGATGTTTTAACACAGTTAGAAATGATTGTTTTTTAAGTTAAAAAGGGACAAGAAGACAAAAAGCAATAAAATGGGAATATGATGTAAAATAAGGAACATTATCAGCAACATTTAGCTTCATATTTCATGGATATAATAAAACTCTCAATCTTCTCATCTATATCTCAGCAAGGAAGTGGAGAAATGTATTTTCTAAAATATGGAACTGTACCTTTAAGGGAGATTTAAGGTGTAAAATTGAGGTTTAAGAGCAGAGTTTTTCTTAGTATGTGGTGGAATCACACTGCAACCTGAGTGACCTGGCCAATAAAAATCTTAACAAACTCAATACCAGCACAAAAAAGGAAGTGAGTGACAGTATTGAAACTGTCCTAATCCTGGAAAAAACTCTTGAATTCAGTTACATTGACCTTCCTCATCGCTGTCACAAAGCAAAGGCCTGCATTAACTCAGTGAAGTAGCCAAAGATGACTCCTCCTTTACATCAGTCCAACCAACTGTCTCTCAGGCCGTTTACAGAGGGAGATCTGAATCCTGGTGTATACACTCTGGCCGCAGGATTAAGAGTGCTCGGTACGGGTCTCTTGATGGTGACTTGCTTGTTTACACAAAGTTTTTTGTGTCAGCCTCTGGACGGCCGGGGTTTACTTTTTCTGCTGCTGACAGGCCAACACAGCTGGTGGCTAATGATTTCACACTTGTGGGGATAGACATGTTCTTCCCTCAGAGATAACAACGCATGACTCTATCTGCACCAGGCCTCGAGTATGAAAAGATGAACACATTTCGTAGCCAGCTGGCGTGCTCATTTGAGACCGCAAGGCATTAAGGTGACCATTAATTACCCCTTTGGGATTCACTTGTTCTTGTCTAATTGGTTCACTGGTTTAATTAATCCAAGATTGGGCTGAATTGTTTTGTCAGAGTGCAGTAGTGGCAATAATGAGACAAACTCAGGGCCAAGCAGCTGTGCTGAAACAATAAATAAAACGCCATTGTTCCGGGGTAGAAATCATAAAGAAGTGTTTTATTCAGGGTTAACCAGCCAATGCTGCTGATAAGTGGTCTATTAGTTTCACAGCTATTAAGTTTGTCTTTGTTGTGAACCCTTTTAAGTGAAACCCTCCGGGTCTTTATTAAGATATTTTATTAAGCATTTTATAAGGAAACAAAGTCAAGTCCTCTCTGAGGCAACTGGAAAATGGCTCAACATAATTTCAGCCCCCGTGGTGTTGATGGAGATGCTTGAACACAAGGTGATACACTTTCTACAACAACAAGAATTAGATTAAATTTGACCACTGACTTAATATTTTCCACCCAAGATCAACATAATCTCTTTCTCTAAAGAGCATCATTTAGCATTCCCTGTGGCTTTGTGATCAGAATTTCAATAAGATACGACGCTGTAGTATTTTTTGGAGACTTGTGTGCAAAATTCTAACTTAATGTTTTTCTGTCTGCAGGGACAAAAAGGTTATGCCGGTCCTTCTGGTCTCCCAGGTGAACCTGTGAGTACTTTATGGAAACATATTGATGTATAATGTACATTTTCTGTCATGTGTAACTTACAATATGTAGAATTTCTTTCTCACTGTCTTCACCAGTCCACCATAAATTTGAAATATCACTCCTCTTTGGGCCGCTCAGTAATTAACACAATTATAATTGCAATGCAAGTAATTGTAGTGCCCCCTTCAGGCCATTAAGTATAACGAGAAATTGCTAGGATGCGATTAATGTATGCTACTTTGAAAATACAAACAGTAAAATCTGAGGTGAGCTGCACCAAGTGTCTGACTGGTTTTTATCACAGGAGATAAAAACAATCATGAGGCGAGCCGAGAGGATTTTCTGAACAGCGGCAGTGGCATCTGAAACACAAGCGAAAATGTGATTTCTCTGGTTCCTCTGACACAATCCCTCCTCCGCCTCTTTGAAGTCTTATCATGCTGACTAAATCCGCTACATGCTGGTTGTCTGTCTGATGGCTGTGCTGTGTGTTAGCTGTATGTCAGCGTATGTTTACTCGTTGAATAGAGGAGCCAAGGGTCCACGGAGACAGTTCCCATAAGACTCTAGCGTGTCTTTCCATTTATAGTTACAAAACAAGAGAAGGGGAGGGAATGACAGGGAGAGATTATTAACACGAACGCATCAGGATGTTAAAAAAAGAGGTGTGGGAGTGGTGGAGGATTACAGCCCGAGAGGCGAGGCATCAGACATGAGCCGTTCTGGAATCTTGGCGGGAATAGAGAAGGAGAGAGTTTTGGCAGAGGTACAAGTGGGCTAAATAGTTTGGACACCCATAGGTCATTCCTCTTCCTCCCTCTCCTCTTCCTTCTCTCCCTTTTTCCTGAGCCCAAATCCTGTGTACTATCTTTTAGAAGAATGTGCTAAGTCACATAGCAAAAACAAACAAAAAAAAAATAGAAGGAGAAAACTTGTCCTCTGTGCTGCGGTACTCTCCAGAGACAGCGCTCTGTGTTTTGTATGGAAAATGGCTCAAATGGCACGTGGTTTAACATGCAGGACGGTCAGTTATGATTGGCCCTTTCAGCACGTTTTAGAGTTTGTTGTTGTTGTTCGTGAAGCGGATTTGAT
Source organism: Chaetodon auriga (assembly GCF_051107435.1). Taxonomy (NCBI): domain Eukaryota; kingdom Metazoa; phylum Chordata; class Actinopteri; order Chaetodontiformes; family Chaetodontidae; genus Chaetodon; species Chaetodon auriga. The sequence continues at coordinate 12,964,088 of NC_135078.1, read as the reverse complement.
TGTTTGCTAATCCAGTAACTGGCGACACCTTGTGTCTGAAAAACATTACGTCTTGTTCATGGAAGGCACTCTTAATTAATTTGATGGAACTTATAATGCAAAGTTATAACGTATAAGTTATCAGTATTAATGGAATGTGTAACAAACCTCAAAAATGCCTGATAAGCAACTCTACACCTGTCAGATGGCCTTCAAGCGTCCAAATCTCCATCTCACTATAAACCAAAATGTCGAGTGTCTGTTATGGGGAGAAGTGAACGAGTAAACGAGTTCCCGACAGCCCGTGTTTACGTCGCTTGCCAGTCTTCTTCCCTGCCTTTAACAAGCTCGTTTCTGTGTTTCTTGGCATGCTGCTGCCACCAACAGCTGATCAATGAAATAGCTGTTGGCAGGTGTGCTCATGCATACTTGTGTGTCCTTGCACTGGTATCGATACAATACATGAACAAAACATGCACTTGCTCAACCCCCCCCCCCCAAAAAAAAAAAAAAAACAGGGTTACCTCTCTGGGCTTTGCTGTGCATTAATAACCTTCCTGCTGTTCAGTATATCTTATATTGCTTCCATTACTACTACACCTTATACTGCTGCTAGTATGGCGACTGTCTTTGCGGCCATGTGCAAGATTTGCCTTGTCATTTCTAATAACGCATTAACAGTTTAATCTCTCGTAATATATTAATTTCCCAAGTTCCCAAGGCAACTAAATAAAATACAGCAACAGAACTGTTGACAGTGTGTGACTGTGGTCATCCTTCAGTATCCTGCACAACAAGCCTGTCATTTCCTGCATGCCTTCACTAACTAATCCTGTTTTACTCTTCCCATACATGTAGAGTTAAACCTTCCTCTCGGAGGGATGCATTTGGTTTGAATGAGCATGTATTATACTGTGCTGTTGATGAGGATAAACATTAAGTGGGAACTGTGCTCACAGTAGTCTTAACAGCATGTGGCTGGACCGCGACAGCACTTAACCGTCGGATTAATGGAGCAGTTAGAGCTCTGATGTCTGCAGTGGTGTCTCTCTCTTCAGGACACTGACTCGACTAGACAAAAGGTCTTTATTGAAAAGCTATGAACTTTAAATTCCTCTATAGGATCGATTGACTGGTGTTTGTGACTTCATAAATAAAGTGCTTGTTTTCAGTTTTTATTATCTTAGCTTCTTATTATTGCAATTGGTGAGGCCCCAACAGAAATCATGTGAGCATAAAAGACACCTTTTTCCTTGTTTGCCTCCCTCCATCCCTCAGTCCTTTCTCCTGCCCTCCTCTAGTGCTGATTTCTCTTCTGTCTCTCTCTCCACAGGGTGAACGGGGAGATGATGGAAGCCCTGGGGCCAAAGGCTATCCTGGCAGGCAGGTGCAGTAAATCTAGTGTTGCGGTGCTGGTTGAGCAGGGCCACACACACACACACACACACACCGACACAGAGACACACACTCACACATAAAGGAAGATAAAACAATAAATGGATGCTGGGATATCATCTCTATTGTGGATTCAGCTTTTTGAAATTTTTTAGGCTTCCTAATAAATCAAATCACAGCCAGTAATTTTTGCTTACTCTCAGAATGATGAATAAAATGGGAATTGTAGCCCTGTATGTCGTCTGTAAAGATATTGAACGGTGGCAAAAACAAAAAAAATCTCAGCCATTGGCATCTGAAGCCCTAGCCTCAAAAAAACCTCATTTAGTAAATCCAAAGAAAAAGTTTGTAGCAGCTGAGTGGAGTGGAAAGGCCTCAGAAAGAGCGACGAACAGCTCCAAGCTGTTGAGAAGCACCTGTGGTGGAATTTCAGCGACGCATGCCCCCAGTCCAGCGAGGGAATAAAATGTCAAAAGGTTTCCATAGTAAGCACCGCTCTGAAGAAAGAGAAGGTAATAAAAGTGTGACTAATGCCACAGCTCCCTGGGTACGAATAAGCTGCCTCTGTCCTTCCAAACTGCGAGCGTCACTCCTTGCCCCACTTCTGGGAATAGCGTTTAACTTAAGAAGTCAAAGCTGGGAAGCATTAGGGATTCTCTACATTTAAAATCTGTTTCCTCTTAGCTTTAAGCAAATTTCAACTCCGCAAGCAGCTGGACAACTACTCGCTCGCTGGCGCTTCCTGAATGTTTATGATAACGTAGAGTTCAGGCACGGGTCTCAGTGTTTGCCTCTGTGCTCTGGTGCACTTACTTCGTCTGCACTCTGATCCCTATAGACACTTAGTGGTGTGTGATGGATTAGGTTTTAGCACCCCCTACCATCTGTGGGCTGTGAATCACCAGGGCTGTCGGTTTATGTCAAGGCGTCGCACTTTGCTGTGGGGAGTTCTCCTGAGCTGAGACTTGATCTATATAGTCGCAGGGGGAGATTTTCTGCACCGATGGATTTGCTGGCAGCATCTCTGAGAAATTGATGCGAATGCTGCTTAAGTGTTAACGCAGCAAACGCCAAACGCTAATTCGAACTTTTAAAAGGATGCAAAAATCGGAATAAGGTTGATGCTTATCATCAAGTATTGAGAATTTTTAATCTGGTTGGATATAACATTTTTTTAATTGTTTTCCTAATTGAGCACAGTGACACAGATGAAATTCTGCTGCTGTTTGTAACCACAGAAATATCTTTTGTCATCTGTTACATTTAGGGTTTACCCGGGCCTGTTGGGAAAACGGGGCCAAAAGGAGTGAGGGTAAGTAGATACTGGGGAAGGTGACAGCTTTGTTTTATTAAATGTAAATTCTCCCGGCAGCATGTTTGATCTCTGGTCACAAAAAGGTGTTTTGAAAGTAAATACTGCATCTCACGCTGGAAAGTGTTTAAAGCACCCTCAGAATGACTCTTAACTTGTACTTCATGTTCATGTCACGCACCCTCACTCGGCTTCCACTGAAGGCCACAGGGCAGAGAAGCCTGACTCTTGTCTGTATAGTAAAGCTTTTGAATGTTCCCTTTCTTAAACGACCTATGAAATGTCTCCTTAATGAAATACCAAACCAGTGTGGGCACATAAAAAGGCCAGTGCCATAAACACCACTTGTCTGCCCTTGTTAACTCCATGATGATGATGACAGATGGTGCTGTAAGAATGAATGAACTCTGGCTCTCTTTAAATCGTTTTTCTGCTTGCTGTTCTTCTTAATGTTAGCCAAATATCATGAAAATATATTGGTCTTTTGCGGAGCATAGCCATAATGCGTTTGGATGTTAGCTTCTCATTAATTGTCACTGGAATTTCTGTTTCTGCCCTTTCTGCCGCTTTTTCCTCCCTCTTCCGCTTAGCAGGTCTGGCCCGAGAGATCTTCAGAGATCCCTGATGTGAGGGTATGTGCCCTTGGACTACATCGTGGAAGCCAGCACCATGCAGTCCATGGGCATATACACTTGCCTCAAGGCTTGGCTCTTCAGTGCCGCTCCACTGTATCAAAAAGCCTGCGGTGCTGTAACAGATCAAAGCATCGCGGCTGAAGAGATTTTTAGATGTGTGTTAGTGTTATTGGCATCTAAGGGTTCTTCTAAATGTCCGTCCTCTTTTCTCAGTCTCATAGTGCACCCATGTCCACCTTCTTTTTCCTTCTCCATCTGTCTTTGCCTTATCTGTTCCTCCCCTCCGTGTTGTATTCAACTCTCTAGGGTCACATTGGCCTCCCTGGGCTTTTTGGCTTTCCTGGTCCTGATGGCGAGAGAGTGAGTATTAGTGGCTGTGAGAGAAAATGCCTGCTGGGTTGAATTATATGACGAGGAAATAGAAATAGATTTCATTCTTGAAGCACTGCCGGCACACTTCATCCAATCACTATTATAAGCCCAAGGTAGTGCAAGTTCCCTTGTACTGTAAATGGATCAAGCCAGGGGGCAAAGACAACCCATATCCCAAAACTCTCTACTGTCTTGGCTAAGGTTAAAATGTAGGAGGTGGATTTAAATTTATTTAAACACAGCCAGGACTCATGAAGCTCCAGGGCAGTGGATCAAAACAGTGGCACCAAATCACAGAGGGGATTGAGATCTGTTTTTTGTTTTTTAGCCACTCTAGCAAAGTGACCTTCAGTGCGTCAGTCAGTTGATCGAATGCCTCAAGTAAAACATGTCACAAACATTGGGATGGATTTCCATTACATTTGGTATTTTTGCATTTACAGCTTGGTCCTGAGAGAAGGAATCCCAATTGCTTTGGTAATTCCTTGACTTTTCATTTAGCGCCAATAATGTCAGATCTTAAATTTCCTCTATGACAGGATAGTCCTAAAACTATTGACTGAATTCAGTCAGCCTCGGCTGCACCTTAAGAATAATGCTGACGTGGCATGCTGCGAGGCTAACATGCTCAGTTCATACTGAATGTTAGCAAATGTGGTAGAAAAATACTTTTAGGTATGAGATAAGCTTGGTGATGCCATTTTGGCAGTGCCTGACTCAAAAAAGGGCACAGAGGTGGAGTGTGGGTGGAGCTGAAGTGGCCAGATGAAGCCTGGTTGCTGAAACCTAGTGACTAGCTGTCACTCAAAGTGACCATGCCCATACGTATGCCTAACTTTAAACCTAAGTATAATTTAAATAGGTGAGTTATTTAAAAATTCACCCCCTTGCAGTTGTCATGAAGGGACACATTAGGGAAATTAGAGACAGATCTGTTTTTTGTACTCAGCTGAAAACATGTTTATTTCTGCTGTAAAGTTGGGCATTTTAATATGGGGGCCTATGGGGATTGACTCACTTTTGGAGCCAGCCTCAAGTGACCATTCAGGCAACTGCAGTTTTTGGCACTTCTGCGTTGGCTTCATGTTTCAGCTCGGTATAAATGGTCTTGTTGGAAGGATCATAAGGCCTCAGCTTCTTGATATGCTGCTGGATGGAGATTGGATTCTGTTGTTTAGATTAGAGCTTCTATTTGTGTCCTTGTTCTCTTGGGTATAACTACAGTGTTTGTCAAGCAAACCGCATGCCTTGGAGAATAATGACTTATCCATCAGCCAGTTAGCATGATCATGTAGCATCCGGCTCAAAGCACACGTTAAGTGAAGTACAGCTGAGGCTGACAGAGGACAGTCTGGTCTGATGAAAGTTGAGGCACAATGTGGAACCTGAGCCTGAACCCGACAAGCCGAGTCTGAAATCTCTTAAATGGCCGACTTACAGAAGATGATTAGCTATTTTCATTTAGCTGAAAAACAATCTCTCCTCAAGGTCCATTTAGTATCTGTTCTGATCACATTATGTGATCTTCATCAGCAGATGTTTAAATTTATACTTTTCTGTGCACTTTGAGGACTTCCCATCCACTTCAGCTTAAAAGTTGATGATTTGCTGCTGAAGATCATGCTGTGATCTTCTTCAAAGTTCCAGAAGAGCCACTAAAGGGACTTTTGAGATGGTTTTGTCAATTCAAGAATGAACTTTGAGCATCAGTATTTCTATGTTTGCCTCACTAGTGGTTTTGTGTCTTGAAAGAGCTGCTACTGTGGCTAAAAACTGTTTTACATTATACACTTTTATCTCTTCTGAAGATCCTTATCCATTTTTCTCCCTCTCAAATCTGTTTTCTTTCCTGTTTCCAGGGAATTCCTGGCGTTCATGGGAAGAAGGGCAAGATGGGTAGGCCGGTAAAGTTTTCTCTCAACATACTTCTCAGAGAACATTTTTAATGCAGCCTCATGAAAGTGAGGTTGTTTTGTCTTGATATATGGAGTCTTATTGTAGTGCAGAGCTACTTTAAAATGTATTAAATGACCATTCCTCTGGCTCTAGTCCAAGCCTTAGCTGTAAGACTGCAAAAGAAAAGCTGTGGTAACTTCCACACTGGCAAAGTGATGCTGGTGATTACTGTAGGGGCTGTTAAAATGGTAGATGCAGCCTAAACAGTATAACTGAGAGGACTGGAAACACAAATGTTCATGTGTCAGTCACTTCCCTTTATAAAATCTGAAATTACTGCCCTCATATTAAAGCTATTGACTCCTCTGGCAACTGTAAATCTTCTATGATTAATTCCTCTGGCTGAAGTTCATTAGGAAACATTGTAAGTTGTACAGTGTGCTTAGTACCGTGCTTGTTTTGCATTAGATTGATACAATAATGTGATGTGTCAGTTGTGGGTTTGGCGCACTGGAGCCTCTACCCACAGATTAGGGAAGTCTATCGTCATTGGCGCCTGAAAGTAAATTTCCCATCCTTCCAGGCTTACGTGGAAAATACTAAAACTGCACACAACCACTTGATATTTTCCCATGCCTGGTCTGGTTGTACATGTTTTTTTTGTTGTTATATCATTACGCCGTAACGGTCAGTGACATAAACTGAGACTGGAAAATATGCTAATGAAGGCCAAGTCATGAGCAAGCCGTTTCTCTTCCTCTGTGGTGAAAAGTGAGGTCAGTCTTTTTATGCAAGAAGTTTTTTCTGTCCTGAATCAGCAGTAACAAGAGAACGAGTTGGCATGCTTGATCCAGCAGAGACGCATGTGATTCATTCCAAAGCCGAACACAAGAAAGCAAATTTGGAGTCTGTGTGTATTTTGTGGTGATTAGCAGCTCCTCTCTCTTCACAGATGGAAAATAGGAAAGCAGTTTTTAGTGAGTGTTATATTTTGCACATAGCAGACATTGGACAGATCACATAATGAAAAGTCTTGCCAGCCTCCCTGAAAGTTGTTGTCAATACAAGAACAAAGTCCTGCATGTGTTTCTGATCAAACCAAGGCAGCTATTGGCATTTTTGGGAAAAGACACATTTATGCACATTTCCTGTGGGTTTCGTGTTTCATCAATTACCGGTTATTACTTTTATCCACGTTTGCATTTGTTGCCACACAAACACTCCGATCCCTACCATCTCTTGAAGTCTTCTTACTGTGATTTGATCTTTTCCTCTGCGTCTGTTGACAGATAACGAGCGATCTCTCCTCCGTTCTGCCGTTTATCGTTTGTCTAAGCACAACGTTTGCCTCCTGTGGGCGAGAGCTGAGCCGTGATCTGTGCGGTCGGCTGCATGTTGACCTTGGCATGCTGACAAGCGCACGTTGAGCGTGTGGCCTCGCGGCTGCATCACGTCTCTTGTTCTGCCTCCATAATGGAATTACTAGCACCAAGCAAAAAAAAAAAGGATGCAGTCAGCAGTTTCTGGGCCAAGCAGCTTTATTCAGCCATTTAGACAAGTCCTGAGGGTTTGGTTCGCGGGTTGCTGAGTGCAGCGCGTGCACACACAGACACTCGGTCGCTCGGAAACATTCAGCCGTGGAATTTCCTGCCGGTCTCCCAGGAATGAAGCTCTGGGAGCACATTTGATGGGATTTGCTTGGCTTGACTCTGCAAAATTCTGTTTTGGGAAACATACTGGGGGTCTGAGGATAGAGGGTGTCGTACGCTGTCTAGAACGTAAATCCCCTTGAGGCAGATTTGTGATCTTTGGCTTTATGAATAAAACTGACTTGACTTTGTTGATCACCTGTGTTTGGTGCGATGGCTTCACTGACAAACCATGTGCTATAACAGCCTCTGACTTCCCCCTATGGTTACATGACTATCCTGTCTCCTTGTGTTCTCAGGGGTTTCCTGGTGACTTTGGAGAGAGGGGACCTCCCGGCCCTGATGGGAACCCAGTAAGTAACATGATGTAGCTAAATGCACCCTTTACTTACCTTTTAGCACGGTGCACGTCCTGTCATATGGCCCTGATGTCCACACATTACACCTGACTTCACCAGATTTCTCACTTCATGTTGCACATTTCCTATTGAAATTCAGTACAGTGTGATTCACAAGAAACGAAAAATACACTCATGAAGGCAGATGCAAAAAGTAAACACTGCTACATGACTTGACCTTCTTTTGTCTCCGTTCAGTTAGACTTTTTGTGACTAACTCAGAGTGGGAGCTTATTTCCGTCTTGTTTTACAGCAAGAACATTTTATTCCTGCACAAGACTGACTTTGGGGCAAATCCGTGCCAGTAACTCATTCACCCGTCATAATCCATACTGATATGAGAGCAGCATCAGCAGTTTCACCCGCCTCTCCTCTTGCTTTTGTTTGACCCTCACTGCTCGTGATTGACGGGGTCAGTGTTAGATTGTGATTGGCTGACCTTTGAGAGCCTCCTCCAGGCCTCATTTCCTCTGCTTCCAGAGGGAAGAGGGGACGTTCCATTTGGCTGAATTCATCTCCTTTCATTCATGGAGAAATAGAGGAGGCGACAGGAAGGCCGCACTGGGCCGTGTGTCATCCATCTCTCCATTGGACGCGTAGCTCGGAGAGGATGTAGGCATGGCGTGTGGCTGCGGGGTAGATCATTTAGACAACAAGCCTCTCTGTGTGTCAAGTGCCAAGTGCTCACTCACTGTGGCCAAATGAGTGGAGAAACACAGTACTCGGGTGAACAGTGGAGGAAAACACTAGTAAACAAACAAATATAGAAGCACACTGTATGCTTTCATGCGTACCTTCATCTACACCTCTGTCTGCCTGAGCTTGTGTGGCATCTTTTATTTATGTCTCTTTTTTCGTCCTCTTAGGGTGAACTGGGAGCTCCTGGCCCGTGTGGTGTCCCCGGTCTTATTGTGAGTGTTGTTGTATCCTTCTCACTGATTTCATATCTTTCTATTTTATGGTTTCAACGCTTTGGTTCCTACATAGTCTTTGTCACTTTAACTCCCTCTTTGTCTTTTCTGTTTTTGTTTTGGAAAGCAGCTTGTAACTACTGCGCCATATAAAAATATATCTTGAAGCAGAGCATAAAGAATCATTTTGACATAGGTGTTGAGGGTCGTATAGTATATGTATAGTATGGACATTTTTCAGATACTGCCCCAGTTGTGGGTAATAGGTAGCAGTTCTGAAGTATGGCCACTGACACACCGGAGTAAATGTTGACATTTGATTATCATTTAAGCCTTTGAAGATTAATTCAGACGTGCAGCGTTCTAAGTGTGTTTTTTTGGGGGGGGTGTTGTTTGCAGGGAGACATGGGCCCTGTTGGTATTATGGGATTACCAGGACTGCCAGGATTCAAGGTGAATGATGTGTTTTTTCTAGTTACGTCTCCATCTTGTTTTGCTATGGATACAATATGAATAGGGTACATTTTGGTAATGAAGCAATTATTCATAGCCAGAATGCCAGAATGTTCAGCTCACTTTGGACAGACACATGGTCGTTGTTGTTATTCTACATCTTAAATGTGCAAATCTGAAATGTAAGTGAACATGGAAACATACACTGTCTGCTCAGTAATCATCTTTTAAATGTTGTTTTGCTTGCCAGGGAGTATCTGGAAACCACGGGGAGCCAGGACTGAAAGGTGATAAGGTGATCTGCACATGTCTTTCTCAGTCTACCAACCTGTTTACAAGAAAGATTACTAGAGGTGACAAATCACAATTTGTACCTCGGACTCCTGAGACCGCTAACAGATAACACAAAGCTTGTGTCAACCAGCTCTTCTGTAGTGCATGTTGATAGAATAGGTTTTTTTTTTTTTTTTTTATAAGCGTTCATATTATTTTTTCATGTTTCTTGGTGTTTTCTCAGGGGGATATTGGTCTGTCGGGAGAGCCAGGAGAGTGTGGATTCCAAGGGGACAAGGTAGGTGTGTGTTTGTTTGTGTTCATGTGGTGCAGCAGGTCATCCATAAATAATGAGGTGGGTTTTTCAATGCCAGGCTGCTCTTGTTTGCATGTCTGAGTGTCCCACAGCAAGACACTGAGCCTCAGATTCCCTCTGATGGTTAGACCAGTGTCTTGCTTGGCATTGTGTTCACTGATTATTGAGACTTTTTGGAAAGCACTTTATTCTGCTCTCTAAAAGTGCTACAGAAGTGCATTTGTCATGTCTTTTATTCCTGTCATTGAGGTGTAGTTGGTGTGTTTCTCTATCTAATCGGCATGTATGTGACTTTTTTACATTTGTCCCACACATTTGTCATGCCGACTGGGTTTTATTTTTGTACAGGGTATCCGTGGCTCACCTGGGATGCCAGGTCCTCGTGGAAAACATGGACCACAGGTATTTTTTATCTTCCATTCAAACACTGAGCACCAGCAGGGAAAACAGTTGAAAAGCTGGTCCCTTGATTAGCTTTTATTGAGCGATTTCTTTTCATGCATAACTGCTTTGGTGACCTGTATGTTCTCAGTATGTGAAGCACTGTGCAGATTTGAGTGGTCAAACGATGACAAAGTACCTTCTATCTAATGGAGCAGAGAGTAAGCTGTGAGTAGTCTACAGTAAGATGTTGGATGCACTTAGTGAAAATGCTGGTGCTCCTGAGGTGAAATGGGTGGAAGTCATCAGATGTACACAAAAACAGACTTTTGGCCAATTCAGAAAAAGCTCACAGCTAATGCTACTCATCAGCGGAAGAGGTCCAGTCCGTCCTGAGAGTGTTTGCCACTCTGGCAAAGAGCCAAAAAAAAAGGGCCACAATTCATGCTTCACCCATTCTCCAGAATCAGTCCTTCAAACAGACATGGGCTCATAAAAATTATGTGAGTTTGTAAGAAAGTCATAATATTACATGATAATAGACTACTTAGGCCTATTTTTTTATTCAAAAGTCCAGCCTGTACAGTGTCTGCTTAGATAAATTCTGGCCCCTGGACAAATTTAGTTGAGGACCCCTGGTTCATGTATGCTAATCAAGCTGTGGCATTAACCAGCTCTCAAAGAGCAGGCCACTGGCAGATTCCCTGTACAGATCATTTTGGTAACACACCACGATGTTCCAGGCAAAAACCATTAAGTGAATGTAGGCTGTGTGTTGGCAGTTTGGTTCATTTTGAGGTTTGTGATCTGCGCGATAACAAGATCATTTGTGTAATTTCTTAGGGCAAACCTGGTGAAAAGGGCCCTGATGGTTTTCCTGGCCCTCCTGGCCCAGAGGTAGGACAGAGTATAACTACTAAGAATTATACTTGGACGATGTCATTCTATCATTGTCCAGTACATATTAATAAAACACTGCGTGCATAAAGTATACTACTGTGTGGTGACGAAGCCGTGGTTCCTTTCCTGTCATGTTCACAGGGCTTTCCAGGTGATATTGGCCCACCAGGAAAAAATGGCCCTGAAGGACCCAAAGTTAGTAGAGTGACATTAACACTTAACGCATGAATAGTCAGTGAGCAGAGATGAAGTGAAAGCTCACTCTCAGCATTTCATCCACAGGGAAAGCAAGGGACAAGAGGTTTGCCAGGTCCAAGAGGGACACCTGGACTTCAGGTGGGTTTGACTTTTTTGAACATGAATAAAAGATACAAGCAGTTTGCCTCCACTTGACCTTTTGTGACAATTTGTTTGTCAGGGTGATGAGGGACCAGTTGGACCAGCTGGACCCACTGGACTCGAGGTGAGTGCTGATTGGATAAGCCCTGCAGCTCAAGAACGGTTAGAGAATACAATAACACAATTATCCTTGAGGATCCACACACAATACCGCAACATGTGCTTATGCACAAGTGCACCACGTGTTTCTGCCTAAATTTAACCTTAGAGGACTAACTGCATCCTATTATGACCAGTCAGTCCTTTGGCTGACTGACGTCTCTATTGTTCTAAAGCTGTTTTTGAGAGACTTCCTACTGGACGCTGTATGCTCATATTACCAGATTGGTCAGCAAATTGCTATGCTCTTTTCTTCTCATAAACAACACACAATCACAAACAAAAACAACTGCCTTCACAATGGACAGTTGTATCAGATGACTGATTGATTTTACAGTAGAGGTGAAATGAAAGATGCCTTTTTAACCCTTTCAGGCCACGCCCACGGTCACACTGTGTACCTATTTAACAATATATGCCAAAAAAATCCAACACAGAAATCAGATTCTTTGTCTTCTTTTTGCAAAATCCACTCAAGTTTTTCTTCCTGTAAAACAAAATATGACACCCATCAATCAGTCTGCAAATCTTCATTAGTTCATTCATTCATTCATTAGGTAGCAAGCTAGCAACAGCATGGTACGTCAGGGTGTCTTCCGGTGATGCTCTTTCATCTGGACTCTTCCTGACAGTAATTCATTATATTGGCATCTGCTCAGGAGGTCAAATGTGAAATAAAAAGGTTTTGAATTGACTCAACTAGTCCCTTTTATTGGTTGTCTTTCAAATACCTCCAGCATACATAGATTAACACCCTCAATTATGAGCATCATGAGCACCTGAATGTAGAATAGAGGTGATAAAGGGGCCCAGCAAGGCAAACTTATGACTTAATAAGAGACTAATAGGTTGGGTTTAAACTTTTCTGCAATATAGATAAAAGTCCACACTAACAATCTTGTTCCAAAAAAAGTGTTTGTTTGGAGTCATCCCAGGCTAAACAATAGAGAAGACTTTTCCAGTGAAACTCTGTATTTTTTGCGTTGGTTGACTCCAGTCTGCCATCTCCCAACAGTGTAACCCACAAGCGATTACTGAAAACAAACACAAATGACCCAATGACTTGTGTGAGTAATAAGAAGCCTTTGATGCTGCAAACGGCTCTTTGTTTTATGGATCATTAAGTTTCTTAAAGGGGGTGTTTTTGTTTTGGCATCAGTTGCTGCTTTGTTTTGTGCCTCGACCTCTCGAGGGACGGCAGACTCACAGACTGCACCTTTTACAGGAGATATAGCGTTTATTGTTTGTTGTGTGGAGCTGCAGTACACTTCTCTGTGTCATTTTTGCTTTTTGTTCAGGGCAGGCCTGGGAGGCAGGGATTCCCTGGACTGACAGGCCCAGATGGACTCAAGGTCAGACCTAACAGTCATACATCCACCGCCGAAACACCATCATCCTTAACTGAACACCCCCCCCCCCCTTCTCTTGGCTGTCTTTCATGATAATTGACTGTATCATCTGAATATGTGTAAATTCAATGTTAATTCTCTGTTACCACAGGGGAACGGGCCTCTGAGCACATTTCAACTAATTTTGACTAAAACGAAAGGCACGACTAAGTTTGTGATGTGCTAATTGTCTGCTTTGCTGTAGGGCGAGACCGGGATAACTGGAGAGGTCGGGAAGCTTGGCGAGAGGGTAAAGACTTCTCTCTCCCGCTCTCTGCTGATGTCTGTCTGAAGTTCACTGTGTGTCTGTGTCTATTTTGTTGGAGTCCCAGAGTTGTGCAGCCTATTATGAGAAATCTAACTTCAATAGAGCTAATAAGAGACAGTTAAGACAGCATGTTCTCTCTCCCTCAGGGACTGCCTGGGTTTGTCGGGCCTGTTGGAGAGACGGGCATCGCCGGAGAAAAGGTTAGCAGGCTCTCAGTTTGTCACACTTGGCTAGGATTGCAATTTTTTGTTGAAAACAATACGTCAATTACAGCAAATTTGATAGCTGATTAATGGTTTAAGTCGTTTGTCCAAACTGGTGCCGCCTTCTCAAATGTGCAGGTTTGCTGCTTTTCTCAGTATTATGCCATTTGTAAGTTTAATATCATGAGTCACTTGTTATGTTGCTCTAATTGTGGCCTGTGGTTCCTTAGGGGGATCGAGGGAAAACAGGCGCCCCCGGGCCGCCAGGTGAATCGGGGCCGATGGTAAGGAGTAAGTCTGGACCCCGTCTGTCGTACCAAGGGGCATTCAATTCTACACATATATGGGATGGGGGTGTGATACGTGTGGAGGGCCTGAGTGATTAAACAATAATCATCTGACAGGCAGATAATAAGGCCACCCAGATTTGTCTGAAATCTGAGAGCTAATATATGATTTTTTTGATAAATCATATTGATATCATTTGAGTAATATTGTATCCATCAGGGTCACACTGGAATACCTGGAGAGGCGGGGCAACCTGGAGCACAAGGGATCCCAGTGAGTTTTCTGTTATTGCTGTTGTGGCTCCATGTGCACCGATGCACGCGGTTAAGGTTTTCGATACATTTGGATGGAAAACTAGCTAGCAACAGGTGTGGAAGGGATTGTGGTCAGAAATGTGCGGTGCTGCACTTGGAACCACGGCCAACAGTGATGTCACCAGGAAGTGCACATCTACACCAGTGCAGCAGAGCTTTCTATGTAACTGCATTCAACTTGCCACTGTTAATCATCAGAGTTAGGCGACTGTACATCTTGTGTTGTTTTGTTACAGTCAAACTCAAATAATATTTTTTCACACACATTCAGGGGCCACCTGGTTCACGGGGATCCATCGGCGTCAGAGGACCCAAAGGCAGGAGGGTAAGTAACTGAAATCTGTGTTCTAAGATTATGTAACCATTAGGTGACACATAACTGCTGTCAATTGTCAAATGAAATGACAAAGCAACTCAATCTACACCCAGCTCATGGAATTAGCATCATGGCTTTAGGGATAGCAATCAAACCAGCCCTAATTCTTAAAATTAGACAAATGACTGTTGCATACCTGTCAGTTAACATGACTGAGATCTGTGAGCCACCCCCAGTGCCCACACGCACACACACACACACACAGAAACACACACACACACACACACACACACTCACACACACACACACACACACACACACACACACACACAGACACACACACACACAGACACACACACACACACACACACACACACACAGACACCGGGACATGCATGGCAGTGATTTGTTGTTGCACGTGTTCACTTCAAACAGATGATGATTGGTGTGTTCACAGACAATCCATGAAAAGTGCTGCTTTAACCTTGTTACGCTCTGCCCCTGAGCCTGTCTGAAAGATGAAAAGTTAGTGTGAGAAAGAGCATGCGTGGTGTGAGATCTTAATTTTCGCCTCAGTCTCACTCTCAATGCATGAGAGTTGGCAACCCCATTAATGTGTTGGTTGGTCCAACACTCTGGTCCAGACTAAATGTGTCATCAGCAGTCTGACAGATTGCCATGACATTTTGTGTAGACAGTCATGGTCTTGAGAAAATAAAAACCTGCATGACTAAAGACATTCCCATCAGCCTCGGCTATACTTTGGATTTGCTGTTTATTAGCACATATTAGCATGCTAACATGCCAACAGAAGATGGTGAACATGGTAAACCAACTAAACATGACAGCAGCATAAGAGTCATTGAGGGTGTGTTACCATGCTAGCTTTAGCATTGAGCTAACATGGCTGTTTTATTTAGGTCTTATCCAAGAAAAAAAAAAGCTAAATAGATAATCATGTGTTTTATATCCTCAACAATAACAGTTTAGTTAGTTTAGTTTAGTTTAGAGCAACTGTGTAATGTTAACAAAAACCATGATGGTCACCTTCACTATCAAAGAGCACAATGTAGAGATTCTCCTCCAACCATCCACAGATAATTAAATCTCTTAGAAGTATAGAGCAAAAACACCACAACAAGGCTAGCTTAGCGACAAAGAAAGAACAACCTTTAAGAAACATGTAGTACTGTAAATCTCCACCTATCTGAATATGTATTAATAAAGCACTTCAATTCTAAGATTCACTTTCTGTGCATGGAAATGTATATGTGTTGCTTCGACTGCCAGCTCCGGATAATATTCGCTGGCTTTTCCATAATTGCATTTGCTACTTTTGGAAAATAGCCCTCGGTTGCACAGCAGTATCATTGAGCTGAAATGAATAATTGATCTAACATGAATAAGTGGTATAATTAAGGCATTTCATTCTGTGAATTGGTTTTACATGGCTCCCCTGATATCACAAGCAGTCACAAATGTAATATTTAATAACTATAATAGCTGAAAATTACATCAAGGCTTTGGAATATAGAATTAAGACCAATACGATTAAACACCAGTCTCCTTATTAGACTGTCTGAAGACCTTCCCAGTCAACAAGAATGGGGACAAACCAGTGACAACCTTTTCCTGCTCCCAAAGCTTTCTTTATAAAATTGTGATATCACCTCCAAAAAAAAGAAGATACTAGCTTTATTCTGCTGGAAACATTTTATTTTGGTCTGTTTGTGTTCCTGAAAGCAGTGAAAGCAATATGTGTAGCACAATAAATGAATCATAGGATTGTAAGAAAAGTGGTGACAGCTATTTGGAAGATGTGTCCAATCCTGTTACTTCACTTTTTGTTTGCTCTCGTATCTTGTTAAGTTTCTAAATTTGACTTTTAGAGGATTTAGTCACACTTGAGCATCATGTCACCCTGTCATTCAGTTTTGTTTAAAAGCCCCCATCCAAAGTGACTCTCACTGAATTTAAGCAACTTTTCAATCTTAATGTGATCCATTTCTTCTCACACATGTAAGCAAGTCATTACCATCATTTTGTCTCAGGGGTTTCAAGTAAAAAGCCCCTAAAATTGGGGCACTTTACAAGAAAGCCAGGGAAAACGGTTGGGCTTCCAGCGAATGTGCCCGTTCAGGTTGAATGGATCTGAAAAAGTAATTATGGAGGCATTGTGGATGGCAAATGTTTGCATTATAAAACATGTCAATCTTAATAAGCCATTTGAAAAAAAAAAAAAAAAGCCAATACATTGACAGAATTTCAGATTTTCCCACGCATCACCTGCCACTTGACAATAACTTGAAACAACAGTAATGAACTGTATTCAGCTCTGGCCCCCGTGTGAATCACATTTATGTAAGATGCTTACATGAACAACCAGCCAAAGACACAGTCAATCCTTTAATGCTTAACGACAGCGAATACTTTGGTTCAATTTTAATGGCAAGGATGAATCAGCTACAGGATTTGTGACCTTTTCCCAAGGCGTCTTGACAATAACTCCAGTGTGCGGGCGGTACCACCGTGTGTGATCCTGGAAAGATGGGGGCAAAGTCTACACAGTGTGGATTGGGCATGCTTCAGAGCTAATTCGCCGATGCCAAGTATTTGCAAAATCGCCACAATCTTTGATGATGTCTCTCCAGTGTGGGCTAAACCACAGGGCACAATGAAAGCGAGAGAGCTGCCTCCCAGTCTAAACTAAGTAGGGATGACAAAAATGGAGATTAAGTGCCCTAATTCATTGACTTAATAGGTCAAGTAACATGTGCCTCAGGTCTGTTAAAGGCCAGATTTTCCAAAGCTATTCATCAGTGACTACATGTATTTCCTTATACAGGGTCTGAGGGGTCCTGATGGCCCAATGGGGGACAAAGGGTCCACTGGAGTAAAGGTGAGCACATGGTCACAAAGTCAAAGTTGACAATGGTTAATAAAACAATTTCAGTCTCAGCTTTAGCTCAAGCTTATGGCTATTTATTGATAATGTTGCTTCACATGCCAAACTGACTTAAAACAATGTCTGGCTTTCAACTTCCTAATTAATCAAATCTCTGTAAACAAAATGTCCCAAGTTTCTGTGACGTAGGGGGAAAAAAAAAACTTTTACAAGCAGCTTTGTTCAGCAGACTGTAATTATTAGCTATTTTTAACATCTAAAGAGTCTTTAGAGGACAGTCTTTGTTAACTAGAAATCTAACAAGAGAACCTTAAATCAAAGAGTCTTAAAATATTGATGGTGCTGGTAGTGCCTGGCAGTTGGGAACATTTTGACTCTGGGGGATTTCAGAAAGCTCAGCTAACTGAGTTGGATGTTTTCTTTGCAGGGCCCTGATGGTCCACCAGGAAAATTGGGCCTCCCTGGGGAGATGGTAAGGAAAATTGGGCTTCTTTACTTTCCCCTTTTAACAGCACTGGAAGAAGTATTTGAATAATTGGCTTAAGTTAAAGTAGCAATATAAAAATGTGAAAAAAGGCCATTGCAAGTCCAAGTCCTGCATTAAAGTTCTTACTGAAGTGAAAGTGTTTAAGTGGTATCAGCAGCATCAGCATCATTTTACTCTGGTTGCTGATTGGGGTGGAGCTGGTGCAGTATAAAGCTGCACAGCATGGAAACACTCCAGTTAAGTATAAGTATTTTAAAACTATACTTAGGTACAGTGCTTGAGTAAATGTATTTAGTTACTTTCCACCACCGGTTTTCGTTTCATGTCATTCATGAAGGAAGAAGGCCAAACGGTCGCTCGCTCCAGTCTCTCAAATGTGATTTCCTGCTTTTCTCTGTTTTCTATCAATGTAAATTCAATCTCTGGGATTTGGAGTATTTGTGAGACAAAAAAATTTGAAGATACATAAATATACAATTTGAACTTTTTTTTTTTTTTAAGTTGAAGACTAAACAATTAAAGTATTTGTGTCGTTTTGCTGCAGGGAAAGCTCGGCGAGCCAGGTGAAGCTGGGCCTAAGGGATTTCCAGTAAGTGATTGG
Organism: Chaetodon auriga; assembly: GCF_051107435.1. Classification (NCBI taxonomy): domain Eukaryota; kingdom Metazoa; phylum Chordata; class Actinopteri; order Chaetodontiformes; family Chaetodontidae; genus Chaetodon; species Chaetodon auriga. Next base: position 12,945,950 of record NC_135078.1, on the reverse strand, counting down.
GGCTAACAAAGGTCTCTTTTAGGTCAGTCTGGATTTTTGGGGTGGACTCATTTTGGGGAACAGTAGTGGATCAGAGAGGCTTATGTGGCACACTGTTACTCTAGTGGGTGTTTTATAGTTTCAGCATGTGCATGAATACCAATCGTGTGTGTGTGTGTTGTAAATGGCTGTTTTATTTTCAGGGTGTTCAAGGACCCTCGGGACCTCCAGGAGCCAAAGGAATTGCAGGAGAGCCAGTGAGTTTATTATTTGCTTACGTGCACGTTGGATCCATATTTGAGAATCAACCTCATTATCAAAGACCTGCCGTGTGGAAATTTTTTTTTCTCTCTCTCTCTGTCTCATGTCAAATTTTGTAGTTTTGCAGAATCTCTTAAAGTGGATATAGACAGAAACTATAGTGTCTCATTATGTGTAATGACCTGTGACTCTCCAGCACCTACTGTGCACCTTTCCTCTGCATATAAAGTCTGAATTTCCATTTTGACACCTTTTATTCAGTGCTTTCTAGAAACTCGTATCCTGGTCAAAAAGCCCTGAACAACCTAATCTTCTTTCTCTCATTCTGCCCAAGTCTCACAGACATAAGCACGGAAGCAGTGAGTCTGAGACAATTTGATTTACACCATCTCCTTCTTGGAGAGGCAGCTTTATTGTAGCCTGAATGTGTCTCTATAACAGCAGGCCTGTTTCCATCACTCGCAGGAGCTTTGGCTCGGTCTTTTGAAGACTCTTAGCCCTGCAGATTAACTTATCTCCACAAATCCACACTTTCTGCCTGGTTCTTATTTATTCTCTCATTTTTCCTCTTTTACTGTCACTTTCAGAGGTGTTTGTCCAAGATTAGGAAGTGCTCTTAACCTTTTTATGGATGCCTCTGCTTTTCCGCAGGGACCAGCAGGGCCACCAGGAACGATTGGGCCGCTGGGGGAGATGGGAGTGAGGGTGAGTTTGATCACACAGCTGGTGTAAAAACTCCACCAGACTTTTACGTTCACACTGAACGCTGAAGCCTGTGACTGCTCTTGACAGGGGCTGCCGGGCAAGGCTGGAGAGAGAGGACTGGCCGGTGACCCTGGAGAGAAGGTGAAGATGAAGATACGCTGTTTGCGTTTTCATTGATTGTCGCAGTGGACTGGTGGATGTGTGCTTGAGTTTGCCTTTTATACCATGAACGTTTGTGTGGGATGACGACGTCACAACAGCCTTTGCTGCAGTAAATGGTTACAGCTGTGGGAGGAGCTGGCACTCAATCCTGCTCATTTTTACCAAAAAGATACAGATACATTATGCTTTGTAGATAAAAATTGCACAAAAAATATTTAGTTTTAGCAAACAAAAATCTGATCTGTGCTCAATAAATGTGTGTTTGCTATTATCCATATACTGTGAGTGCACAATAGTAAGCTCTGTGCCCTTTCAAACTCTTGGAAATTCACTCACATTGTCTTTCACTTGCTCTCTCTCAACATCTCCACTCTGAGGCCCTGTTTACACCTCACATTAACAAGCATCTTGGGTGGTCTGATCACAAGTGGACAGGTGTGAATGCAACCAAGAGGCATTGAGGACACATTGAGATCTGATCGCTCAGGTTGTCTGGGCCACATATGGCCTTTTAGCAGTGTGTATGCGAATGTGTCCTGGGCCACATTGAATGACGACTCTGCTGACATCTTCTGCAAAACAGCAAGAGTCTACCACAATTTCAGCCAGTTGAAAAGCTAGAGTAGGTTCTTAAATTGGCTGTTTTGTCTCCAGTCACATTGCAGGTAGGATTATTGGTTTCTGGGGAGGCAGTGGGAGAATGATAAGTAACTACTGTCAGCTAAGTTAGGTTTAGAAGTTAGCTACCTGTCTACCAAGATAGCTATGTAGAGACTAACGTCCAAGTAAAATTGCATGAATGCTAATGAAACTAGGTATGTGAAAAAAAAGCATGTTAGCGGCTTGTGTCGCTGTGGTGTGCCCACAGGCCATTGTCCCAGTACTTCTACCTGAAGAGTCATCATTAAACCCTACTAGCACCTGTATTGGAAAGAAAACAGCCAAGACAACTACACACAGGTGGATACAATCAAACAATCACAAGGGCGGGAAAACACAGAAAGTAAAGTCAACTATGACACATGAGGGATGGCTACAAAATGAAACAGGAAATAATGAAACTAAAAAAGTCCAGATCCTAACAGAAATATTATTGTTTTCTACACAATGTATAGTTTATGTGCTTGAAAAAAATGTTTTTCTGTACTCAAAATGTCCATCATTCTCCTGACAGGGTGCCATCGGTCTACCTGGCAACATCGGGGAGCAGGGTTTGATTGGCCAGAGAGTGAGTATCCCGTGTTTCCTTTCAGTGTCAGATTTATCTTGGTGAAGCCTTAAAATTCCTCAGAAGTGAATGCGTCACTTGCAACTCAGAGTTAACCAAGTGGTAAATTTGTTTTCAAATACAGTGTTTCGTCAGCGTTTGGCTTACTCCTCATCTGTTTTTGCTTCCTGTGATTACAGTCCTACTGTAACACCAAAACATATTGCAACCGTCATATTTTTATGATTTCTCTAACAGGGTGAGCCAGGCATTGATGGGGAGGCTGGAACAAGTGGACCTGATGGAGCCAAGGCAAGTCCAAAAAAACATGTTGTGACTTAAAATTTGAGTTATTCATTACTTTAAAAAAAAGTGTTTTTTACTGTATAGGCCCACAGTCAATGGAAAAACATTGCTTCAAGACGTTGGCCACTGATCAAATTGTTGTCAATAACTTCACCACGGATTAATTCGTCCCTGAGGCTTTATGTCTGCGAACCCACTGAACTATGCTGTTTACTGTAGCAGCTTATTGTAATCAGAGCAAGTCGAGTGTTGTTTGTGAGATATTGGCCTTTGTACAGTTGGTGCTGCATTATGTTGACGCTCAGTGAAAACAGATAGCGGTGCTATTTTAAGAGCTCTTAAATCTTGAGAGTATTGTGACAGGGAAGAAAAAAATATGGAAAGCAGAAAAAGCCTGCCGATCCTGCAGAGCCAAATGGCTGGAGCTACGACAGCCCCACAGGCAACTTCTGGCTTAAAGAAGGTGTTAAAATGTGAGCGCAGAGTGCAGCGAGCATTAAAAAGGAGTCAACCTGAGAGTGTGTTCGGCTCTGTGCTGTACAGGACGTTTTCTGTTAGTGAGGAGAGTAAACTGCTTTGAGTGGTTCTTGGCCACAGTGCAGCTCCTGGATGGAAAACGGCAGCTCGAGAGGGATTTCCAGCTTGTGCTGTTAACTGTTATGGGAATGAAAACCAGCATATCGTCATGGTTCATTGTCATATTGGTGAAATTGGGTAAAATAGAAATTCAGCAAAGAATTAGAGGATTCTAACAATTGCTGACTGACTCTTTCCAGCAGTCTGTAGAAAATTGAATACCTGGTTATTGTTTCCAGGCTTTGTTAGAGTATGAAATGAGTATTACTGTATATCTGCAGTATCAGCTACTTCGGAGAGGAGCCATATTTGTGTCTCAATAAACATCTAAAGGTTGAGCAGGGAGACCAAGAAACCAGGAGGAAACAAACAGAAATACAGTAGAAGTTATTGAGAATTCAATGTGATTTCACATTGAGAGGGCTGTGTTGGGAGACAAAACAACAAAACAACAGTTTATTTGTAAGCATCATTGAAAATGGCCTTCTTGTGTCTCGGCTGTCAAATTGTAAAAAAACATCTTGGAGTCTAATGGACGTTGGATGTATTTCCGCTGTCCGCATGCTGAAGCGTCTAATGGTTTTGAAGTGAGCTGATGCTGGTAAGTGCTCAGTCATTTTACTGCTAGATTTTGAGTGCAGCTGTTCACTAGAATATTCAGTGGGTGGGACAGCGTGGCACTGGTCCTCATCCCATTTCTCCCTTTCTGTAAGGAATTACCTGTCGTCTTGGTATCCATGGTGTTCCTAAGGGCTCAATTCTTGGTCCAGTCTTGTTTTTTTATTGACATATTCCCATTAGCCTTCATGCTTTTGTCTCTTGTCCTTGTTAAAGGCAGGCCTTGCCATTGTCAACTTTTTCCTTAAATGACTCAGTTGGATATCTCAGCTGTCTACAAAACTGCTTGCCTGCTGTGAAGCCTTGGCTGTTCAGCAGTTTCTGCCAGTGAAATTGCAACAAAACTGAAATTCTGATAATGCAGCATCACATCTACCTCTGAGCCACGGGCCACTTTCAGGCCACAAGTGGTGTCACGTCACTGTGACCGTCTTTTTTTAATCTTAGAAATGTTACAAAATCACAGCGCCTTGTGTCTCTCTAAGGAATTAGTCAAGCTTTTGTGTCATTCTGGCTAAACTACTGGAACAACTCTCTGTTTACATGCCTAAGCAGTCACTGAAGAAATTGAAGCTACTTCAGAATGCTGCAGACTTTAATGTAGAGCCAGATGTAAGACTTGGATATACTCTGTTCTGGGCTCACGCCTTTGTGGGGTGTGAATACTGGATTTCATTTAGAACTTGTAACACTCTGAGAATCAAACTCTGACTCAGAAACTCGTACTGTCTTACTGTAAAAATCCCTAAATATAGGTGACCAAGCTTTGTCTTTGTGGCCCCCCAAGCTTTGCAATATGCTTGAATTCTTGGGTCAGTTGATAATGTGGAATATCATTAGTGATGAAACCTGTTTGTAAGTACAAACAGACCTTTCATTGATATAGTTGATCCAGTGAAGGTAGTTTTCCATTTACATACGTATTTATTTTCCACTTGTGAAACTCTAATGCGTTTATTTAATATAAATAATAATGTTTCCAGTCTGAATATTTTATTCAAATGTGTTCCTGCCTAAGGTTGTCTGTGATTGCACCAAAATACTCTAACTCTAAAGCTGAATGATCACCTTTTTTCACTGGACTTGTATGATTCCTCTCAGGGTGAAAAGGGGGATGCTGGTCCAGAGGGCGCCAAAGGAGACAGGGGTGAAATCGGTCTGAAAGGAAAGGAAGGACCCCTTGGGCCTCCTGGACTAGTGGGTGTGAGGGTGAGTGTCTCGGCAGCCAACTCCTAATTTCATCCAGTCCCCATGAAAAGGCAGCTCTTTTTTGTCCACTTACTACCTGCTTCGACTTTCCTTTACCAGGGTCAGGAGGGCAAACCTGGCAAAATTGGAGGAAGAGGAAAACCAGGAGAAAGGGTTTGTCAGTTCACTTGCTTGGAGCTAAAATACACCTTTCATTCTTCAGTGTCTGTCAATTTGCTCTCACACAAGAGCTTGAATAGCCCTCTGCTGTAGTGGTAAACAATCATTGGAAGTGCTTGTCAAATAGACTTTCAGTATTAAATGTTTGAATTGTCAAACTACCTGCGGGTGAAGTTTGGGCGCTCACTGCATACCTGCCCATTTACGGCCTTTCTCCAGGGGAGCAAGGGCCACCAAGGTCACCTGGGTGAGACCGGACCAATCGGAGAGCAGGGAGAGATGGGGTTTGATGGACAGAAGGGAGCGAGAGGAACCATCGGGCCTGTGGTAAGACACCCACAGATGGTTTGAAGGACTTGCTCGGTAGTTGGTGGATGTGAGCTAAATGTGTACATCCCCCCAGGGAGCTCCGGGGAGAATGGGCCAACAAGGAGATCCAGGCATATCAGGTTATGAGGTAAGCACTTGCTCATAAATACTGATGGAATAATATGTCTCATTGCTGGATGTGAGCAAAGTCAGGGACCTACAGCACTTCCAAACCTGTACAGAAGTAGTTACTCTGCTGTCAATTCATAAATGTTAAAAACAATGACAATCAACATTTTAAACCTCTGAAATAAAGGCTTTTGAACTTGTTTTACGATTCTTTCTGTATTTCTATTGATAAGTAGTGTGGATGCCACTATATAACAATGGGCATGTTGGTAAAAAGGCAAAAACAAGTAGGTTACCTTGAGTCACGTATGTTACGTGATGGAAGTGCAACTTCACTTTGATTTCTTGATTCTTTGCTTGTGAAAGATATGAATCAGGCAAAAATTTTTAAATCTTAATTAATGGCCCTGAAGAGGTAAAACCAGTTTTAATTACTTTTTCTCTTAAAGCTGACCACTAGAGGGCAGAAAGCAGACACCAATACCACCTAATGTGCTCTGGAGGCCATAGGACAAATCCAGCAAAGCAAAATAAATAAGTAAAAACTGAATAGCAAAGAGGGAGTGGTGTGTCATTTTTTTAACAAGCCATGCTCGCTAGCAGCTCGCTAAATGTGCCTCTTCTCTATCTAACCATACCAATGAAGACAATTTATGTGTTAAAAGATCAGTGGTGGAGAAGCTTTTCGTTTACAGTTGATTTTTAACAACAAACTTTCTCTCATGAAATGAAATGAAACTGGCAGTGTTACTGGTCCACACCTGGCTCAGGATGAGATCGGGGGTTGAGAAATCAATCATTGCAGATAAGACTACAGTATAATCATATTGCTAACACACACAACCATGCCTTGACTGATGAATCACAAAATTGCATTTTCCCTGGCAATGAAAGATGAAGCGAAGATTGATGACACTGGTGTACTCTCAGTTTATGTAAATTTTATCCCTCTCTGTCACTGCCTCAGTAGAAATGTGTGTCTCTGCGCTATGAACATAAGATTTAAGGTTTGGAGGTTACAGCCATGAAATGAGCCACCAACTCTTTTTCTTGTCATAGGGTCACATGGGACCGCAGGGCCCCCTGGGACCTCCAGGGCCAAAAGGTGAAAAGGTACATTGCCACACTTATTTGCTGTCCCTTACCACCGTCTGCACTTTGATTGTGTCTAATGAGCTCTGGGAGCCTGTAATGGTCGAATTACTTAACAATGTAAAACTGCCTTGCGCTTCATTGTCTTTGAGTGTACGGTCAGTCTTTCTGATGCTCCGGAGCTTCAGTTGTGTCCCTAATTAGTGCTTCCTTTGTCTGTCTTGCTATCCTTGCCGGATTCCAAAAGTCACCCTTAATTTGATCAATGATATGAACTAGGACACATCCAATTAACCCATGCTGTCAAATGTATACAATTAGCCAAGCACCTGGACTCTTCTGCTCATGATTCTGGGGATATTATCAACATAATTTGTGTTCATTGTGACAAGAGCAGCACACAATAGAACACACTGCATCAGAGTTTAGTGAGATGCTAATTTGCATTTTTTTAGTCCCTGGGCAGTAGCCATCTGGATGTGGATATTTGTTATTTTCTCTTTGCCAATGCCCACGAAATAATAGCTGCGTTTGAGCTCTAATTAAATCAGAATCGTGCTATCACACAAGTCATTGCAATATGTATGATAGTCACTTGAGAGAGCCAGGTAGCTCTAACACTCGAACATGCCGCAGAGTCTGCTAAATACAGATCTGTATCACAGTTATGGTAAAAGCCCTAATGCTACAATATGTTGCTTTTTATCCACGCAAGTGCCAGTTTTGCTCGGCCCGTTGCCATCACCAATTATTCTTCTACTTTCGGTTGTCTGTCGGTCTCTTAATTTATTTATTTCATTCGACACATGGACAACACATGACTATTAACATCATACACACATCCGTGGTTAATGTTTAATGAATCCCATAAAGACCCTGGAAGAGACATTAGCTCCATTCATGTGAAATGGGATCATTGTGGGTAATAGTGCATCTAATGACTTTCCATTCATCTGAGAGTGGGCAATGTGCTTCCATTGTTATATGCTTCCAAACAAAACATGCATTGATTTTGCACAGACTATTGGGTTTAGAGGGAAATTCCATTGATTGCTGTTGTTTGTCTGTTTCTATATTGCGTGTTTAGGGTGAACAGGGAGACGACAGCAAGGCAGAAGGTCCTACAGGTCCCCAAGGTGACAGAGTGAGTTTCTTACATGTGCTAGTTTTTCTCGTGTTATTGTTAGCTGTGATCTGGATTGTTTAATTCATTTGTTTCCATATGATCCCAGGGTCCTCCTGGAGACCGAGGAGAAAGAGGAGAGCCAGGTGACCCTGGACACATTGTAAGTGACATGAAAAAACCTGTCATTTTGTTTGTTTTTGTCTTCAGGTCTAGTGTCAGTTTGGTGTAAGAGATGTTCTATACATTGAAATGCAGAACATGATGTTTTTCAGGGTCAAATAGGTGTTGATGGCAGCAGAGGTGAAGCGGGCGCCCCAGGGCTTCCTGTAAGTATCCAATTATGTCTCTGAAACTATTAAAAGATATATAGACAGTATGTCAGCTTCTCCAAACGCAATCAGTGAATGTCAAATCAAACAGTAATGATCATTTTAGGGACATCCGGGGCCGAAGGGACATCCGGGGTTGAAAGGATCCAAAGGTGATCAAGTAAGGGCCTAAATAATAGTGGCGTGATTTTTTTTGTATGAGAAAACTCAGTTATTTCATGCAATACTATTGGACTGCATTTCCTGTCATGCAACCATGTCAGAACTGTGGAACATGAACTCTTTATGCCTCAGGGTCAGAAAGGAAAATCAGGGGCGAGAGGCGACTCTGGGACCAAAGGACCACCAGTGAGTTGGATGCATAATATATATACAGTATATAATCAGACATAACTCACACTCAAGCTACATGCTACTAAAAGCAGCGTAAGCTCTGATGTAAACATTCTGATTGTCATTTCTAAGGGTCCAGAGGGTCCTCCTGGCCCACGGGGAGTTGTGGGCAGGGAGGGACTTGAGGGCCCACCTGGCATTGACGGACTGGCTGGTAAAGATGGAACTAAAGGCACCAAGGTGAGGACATTGTCTGTGACGCACCTTTCCAATGAATGAATGAAAAAAAAAACCCCAGCTCTGATTATTGTTCAACGACTATGTTCAGGGGGAACAAGGAGAAGATGGAGAGGTGGGCTTAACTGGCAAACCCGGTCAGCAGGGTAAAACTGGTGTGACAGGGCTGCCAGGAAGTCAAGGCTCCTTTGGACCAAAGGTGAGAATGATGGATGGACAATTTGCGCTATTTTTTTCTTCAATTGAGTTGCTTGAGCTAAGAGTGCAGAAGTTTTGATCGTACTCACAAAGAACTTAATGTTAATTTATGGCCCAAGCTTTTTTATAGATCACAATGCAGGCAATTTTATTGCCAATCTCAGGTGGAAATTGCCAACTCAGCTTTAATCTGCCAGGGTTGCCTCTCTTGGCACCAAAATGCTGCCTTTATATTTTGAGTGTTTTCTGGCACAAAGGCCGAACATGGCACAAAGTCTTTAACACCAGTTCTCAAAGGACCTCATATTAACTGCCGTACTTTTGAGGAGTTAGTCTTGCAAATATTAATGAGTTGGCACAGTCTTGATTTGCATTGCCTTGCCAATATTACAGAAAATTTACATATGCATGTCTGTGAGAAAGACAGAGAGGCCTTATTTGTTGGCTCTATGCTATTTTACATCACTGGCCGTGGAGAGGTAATAAAGTTCATTTGGTCATATTGATTATCTAACATTTATTGAATTTGGACAGTTTGTTATGAGGTAAACTGTAGTTGGATTCTACTGCATCTTGTGATAATGAAGCTTTCAAAACTGATTTTCAGGAGCACCATAGTGATGTAGGGACATAGGCACCGGCCCACTGAGCAATTAACAGTGTCCATTGGTGGGAAGCCAGTGAGGGATCATGAGGGTGCCGCTGCAGTAGCGCCTTCTACTGGTTGTCGAGAGGTTATTGGATGGAATATAAGGAGGATATGTATGTGTTAACGTGTGTTTGTGTGTGTTCAGGGTGAGAGGGGTCTTTTGGGACAAACTGGTGAACCAGGAAAAAGAGGCTTTATTGGTGGGACAGGATTGCCAGGAAAACAAGGAGACCTTGGACCGAAAGGGCAACCAGTGAGCACTGATTTGTCAACAACTTTAAATTCCGTTCCTTGACATCTTCTTTGGTTGTTCAGCAATGATACTTTCACCTCTCTCTGTTTATCAGGGGGATACTGGTCAGCAAGGATTTCCAGGGGTGCTGGGCATGTTTGGACCAAAGGTATGCGCTCCCATTCACAACCAAAATGATGACCTCAGGTCAATCGCACCTATAAAGTTTTCATTTTCCAATCTGAGCAGAGTTCTTTTCTCTTACACCAGACTTATGATAAGACTCTGAGATAGTAAAATGACCTTAAAAGTAATATCTGGGTTTAACTCACCTTTTGGTTGAAGTGCTTTTGTGAAGTTTGAATGTCTAAAATTCTCTGGAGGTGCATTACATTATATTGTCTTGAGTAAAAATTGGGATGAAAGCTGTTAGGTATTACTGTAACCTGCCCCAGGATGAGATCTGCTACAACATAAGTCTTCTTTACTTACAGCACTGCTGCACTATAGATTATTGCCAGCTGAAGAAACAGAACAGGCTTTACCAGAGTCTCACTCTGAAACTTAAAACCCTGAGAGTGATGCTGGATGTCTTCCTGCACGAGGAGTTGAACAGGAGTGTGAAGCAGATGAGCTCTGCATCAGTATTGTTAATAATGATTTGTTATAATAATAACTTGTAACTAAACAAGGAAGAATATTTCTAGTAAAGTCATAGGATAAAAGTGCAGTCGTGTAAAAGGCTCTGAAACAAAATGTTTAGCATGTCAAACCGTGGAGTGATCTTGAATGGTTGTAATTATGCAACGACAACAATATTGACCTTATTCTAAGTAAGGGGAGAGATTAAGCTGCTTACATGAGTTTCTTGTAAAACCTTTCCACTTCTCAGAAGCATTACAAAGCTTAAGTTCTTTTTTTGGTTAAGGTAGTATTACGATTAATTTAGCAAAAACACTGCCCTGCAAACGATTTATTTCTACAGATATATTAGAGTAGATTAAAACTGGCAGCACATATATCGTGAAGCACTTGGGTAGCTGTTTGCTAGTGCTGTTTGAAACAATACACGCTGAACTGTTTTGTGTGGTGCTGCCCATAAACAAACTGTAGGAGCGTCAAACCATATAAACCATATAAAGACATCTGTGACACCCACATGTTTCTGAAGGGACATTTTGGAAGATTGTGTTTGGGTGTAGAGGTCGGAAAGACGTGAGGTGAGATGAGTTGCTTGCAATCATCCTCTCATATGCACACTAAATCCACTTATTTTAGAGTGTGCTTTTAATCAACACTGCTGTCCTAAAATGTAATGCTCACAGGAAATAGAGAACCTACTTACAGCTGCAATCAATTAAAATAAATTGCGAATGGTGTACGGAGGGATAACTCCAGAAACACCTCAGAAAACAAACAAATGATGTATTGAACTTTGAGGAAAAGCGCTTTCTCTTTGAGATGTTTATTTGGCAGTTCAAAGTTGTATTTTGACAGAGGTCCATTAAAATATTGTATCATTTAGATTCCATATACCTACTAACTGCAAAAAACAAGTATACGTTGACAGGTAGTATCAGCATGTAGTATAGTAGTACAAACTGTTGGTAATTATAACCGTGATTCCAAAAAAGTTGGGACGCTGTGGAGAACATAAATGAGAGTCCATGAGAGGAACTGCAGCTTGAGACACAACAGCTGTTTTAGCAGGTAACACAGGTGGCCTCTTGCCAATACCGGTCAACAAAGGTCATTGATTACTTGACTCTAGTTTCACTTTTAAACTTTATCTGCTGATATATAATAACAAATATGTGTGTCCTTCAGGGACCCCCAGGAGACACTGGCCCTGCAGGGATACAGGGACCAAAAGGACCGCGTGGTTTGATGGTAAGATTAATGATAGTTTGGCAACTCAATGCAGTATTTCAGACAATGCCTGTGCACTGAACTCCCGCAAACTGAACACTTCCAATGAAAAATAAGAGGCGCCCCATCAGATGCTCCATCATATATGTCCTCAGTCACTAACATGCCTCTGCTTTCCAGGGTATGGAGGGAGCTTTGGGCCCGGCTGGCATCATTGGCCCCAGCGGTCATCCTGTATGTACCTCATATCTCATCCTATCTGCCAGGCTTTATGTGGCTTCTCTCTGCTTTTTGGCAGTGATGGAGTGATCCTCTGTCTCCTTTCTCTCCATCAGGGACCTCAGGGTGACAAAGGAAGTCGGGGGGAGACGGTGCGTGGCGCTGTTTTGATGAATCCTTTTCTGTCTGTACTGTGAGCACAGAATAGGATACTTAGTATGGAGACAGCACACCACTCAGCCTCCTTTGCCCTCAGCACTTTTCATTTCCTATTGTGCTCCACTGTTTGTTGTTACACTCACAGTGACACTTAGCTGCTGTGGAATTCCTGTCAGGGTGATAAATGTTGGCTGCATGCTCATCTCAAGCTTTTTAAGAGGTTTGTTGAGCGCTCATACACAGGCATAATTCACAGTTCACTCCTGAAATGCCAACATTCATGTATGGGTTTGCTGCGTTGAAACAGGATTTGCTGAGTGTACGCATGCAAAGAAGCAAGAGGGCAATTCAACATACAGTAGATAAAGAGTCTCTATAGAATTGGTACACAAAGATGCTGTTACACTGCACATGATAGAATAATATTTGGTCCGCTCTCGAACTCATCCTCTTATTGTTGGATTGTCCACTTATGAATATTGATTTCTTTTTCCTTTCATCTCCAACAGGGGTTGCAAGGACCAAGGGTGAGTAATTATCCACTTCTGTAGCTTAATCATTATTCTTTGCACAGGCCTGTGGTCTGCCGAGTACTCCAAGAAAAAAATTAACTACTTCATCATCATCTATAAAGGCCAAGTTCTAAATAATTTGAAGGCTAATTCAGCGCTGCAATTTTTCAGGGATCTCCTGGCCCTCGTGGACCACCTGGACCACCAGTAAGTTTTTCATTTTGTATATCGTGCATATGAAAAAAGACATATAATTCACTGTAGATTTGGATGTATAAACAAGTGAAAAAATCTCTACTGAGATTTAATTATTAAGGAGTTCTTCATGCATTTTCCAGAAATATGCAGCTTAATTAGGTACGTCTAATATCAAGGAGAGACTGGAAACACTGAGTTGTAGTCTTTTATAGTGGCACACACTAGTAGTCAAAATGTACTGCAATACATACACAGTAGTGTTGAAGCATCTCTTTCCCTCTAAAAAATGTCACTTTTTTCCTAAATTCTTAGTTTTATTTATTTATTGCATCTTAAGAAGTTTCATGAAATAGCATAACAGTATTTTGATATCATGTCACTTCACTGGAACCAAGATACTATCATTTTGTAAGAAACTTATCAGACGTAACTGTGAGAATAAATTTATCTGCATTGAACACAAGTGAGATTATGTTACACCCCTGGCAGTTTTTCCCAGCTTGTATCAATCCTGAAAATGGCCTCTCGACAACACCTGAGGGCGGTCACACTCAGTATCTTTTCATAATTCAGATCCCAAAGTTGCATAAAAAGAAAAAAAAAAGAGTAGATTCAGCTGAAGGTGCAGCATATAGCCTGCAGGAAAATCATTTAAGGAAGACAAACTAATTTTTGCATTTACACCTTAGCTAAACTGCGAGCACATCAAGTGTGTCATTTGGAGAATAATCTAACTAGTTACAGACGAGCTTGTTTTCCGCTGTGATCTGAGTCAAATAGCTGTTAGCCAGCGGCTCTTCTTTTCTGCATTTGACACGCCTCATTTCCTGTGCGTTCATGCCTCATTTCCTGTGCATTCGTGATTGTTTCTGTGCATATCTGCATATTGGGTGAGAATGGCAGAACCCACCACCAACAGTGGAGATTAGGATTTATAGAAGTGCTTCCTGAACACGGATACACTGAGTGGCTGTCGCTGCACAAGTGCCAACAAAGAAAAACAACGGAAGTGTGTCAATGTAATACAGGCTTCTCTCTTTGGTTTGCAGGGTCTTCCAAGTTCTGCCCTCTCACTTGTAAGTAAACTTCTCTTTCTTGTCAGTTCATTGTTTTGGGAATCATGACATGTTACAGCACAAACAGAAGTAAAAATGGTTGTGGTTACCTTATTGTCTTGCTGTCTTCTTGGGTAGACAAATGAGGCTCTCGGTTCTGCCTTTCAAGTCATCATCGATTCCCATGCTGCTCTGAGGCCAGAGGTTAGTTTTGAGGGAAACTGCACATTGCTCATCACTTGATTGTTGTGTTATTGTTATCGTTCATGTGAATGAGTGTTTAAACCTGAAAAGTTGAAGTCTATAAAGAAAGTTATGTGATCCAACAATGAATATTCTATTATCAGACCATGGACCTGCCCATGTTAGACCAGGGCACAGAGATCTTCAAGACCTTGCAGTATCTGAGCACTCTGATCCAGAGTCTTAAGAACCCACTGGGAACCCGCAACAACCCTGCACGAATCTGCCGAGACCTCTACAACTGTGAACAGAGGATGTATGATGGTGAGGAGACATTTAAACTGCTCTGTCAGTTATGTGCACATACTCAAGTCTGTTCTTGCTAATTAAGAGCTGTTTCCTCCTCTGCTGCTCCTCTTTGACAGGCACTTACTGGATTGACCCAAACCTCGGCTGCGGTGCCGACACCATTGAGGTGACGTGCAACTTCACCGGTGGAGGACAGACTTGCCTGAAACCTATCACGGTATCCAAGGTGAGGATCACTTCTGTATTTAGCCATTTAGACAAACACCCAGTGAAATGTAAACTCCCCGCATTTAATGCAGATAAGATCACTCTGGGAGCTTGCTCTGTAGACAGTCGATGAATATCAAATCCAGCATCGCTTGTGCGCATGTGGAAGAATCTTCTCTGTTGTCTTTCTTAAGAAGCAGAGAAGCTTAGAGTTAAATGTTCATGTGATAAAAGAAGGTGCTCAGCTACATTTCTGGCTCTGTACCATAAACCAAAGCTCTTTTTCAATGGATAATTCTCGCAATGAATCTTAAGGCTTCCCATTTAGTCCTGTTGGCACCATCAAAGGCAGGCTCAGTTGGCAAGCAAACCTCTAGAATGTTAAACTCTCCTTTCATTCCTTTGTTTTGGAGTTATACTTCAGCCATGAGATATTACAACAAAACACCGGAGCGCACACAAATACAGATTCAACGCCTGCATAAACTGTAAATGAAACAAGGGGGACGGACAATCATACTTAAGGCACAAAATCTGTGATCCAACAGAACAGGAGTTTGTCATTGACTCCTAAATGGATTGCGCCCAAGTTCGTCTATTACGGAGACTAATACCTGCCACACAAGCACAAACTGTGTCAATAAAATGATCATACTTTTCTAAATTATGGCTATTGAAGAAACACATCTTCTGAAATGTCTCAATAAAAAATGCACTTTACAATCTGCTTCATAGTTGGAGATGGGAGTGGGTCGTATCCAGATGAACTTTGTCCACCTTTTGAGCACCGAGGCGGTGCAGCACATCATCATTCACTGCCTCAACATGCCTGTATGGGCAGCAGGACCCTCCCTCCAACCTTCATCCAGGGCTGTGAGCTTCAGGGCCTGGACGGGGGAGAGGATTCAGGCAGGCGACCTCCTGGAGCCGCTCATACCCAGGGACGACTGCTGGGTATGCGCTCTTACTTCTCTGGCCTGGATTCAAAGTACAACTTCTAAGTCAAAGTCTATGCAGAACTCAAGCCTTTGGATCAAAAATGTAGATATCCTTGAGGAAATAGTTCAACATTTCGGGAAATACACTTATTTGTTCCTTTGCTGAGATAGATGAAAAGATCAATGCCACTCTCACGTCTGTGACAGGACACCTTTACCTTGTGGAGTTTTCTTGTAAACAAACAAAAGTTTACGTTCAATGCTACTCACCACAGTGAACTGTTATGTCCTTGAGATTTTGAATGCCTTTCCCTCCACATAAAACCATTGCAGATTTTTTGAGTATTTAAATCTAGCATTGATCACATCCATGTTTACTTACTGGCAGTCTTGTCTGCTTTGCTGGTGCATTGCAGCACATCTTGTGTGTGTTAGCATGTCGCCCATGTGCGTACGTGTTTGTCCTTGTATATGAGATAAACAAAATGGGGACACATACATTGAAAAAAAGCTCCCCAGCAGCTCCGTCCAGTATGGAGCTGAAGCCAGGAAGGTAGCCTAGCTTAACATAAAGACTGGAATGGTAGTGGTATGTGGCCATGCAGATAGTTTTCGTTGCTATTTTGTCTTGCACCTCCACACATCATGTGACATAATACGACCTTCACTTTCAGATCAAAGATGGCCGCTGGCATCAGACCCACTTCATCTTCCAGACCCAGGACCCAAACTTACTCCCCATAGTGGATGTGTACAGCCTACCTACCACAGAACCTGGCGCACGCTATCACCTCGAGGTTGGACCTGTGTGCTTCTTATAGGGCCCTGTGGAGGGGCCGGCAATACTCCTCAAAGGAGTGACTGCATGGAGGAGGTGGCTGGGAGACTCATGTTTCTGTGGTTTCCAGATCAACAGACCCCCAAAACCCCCAATTTCTCTCCACAAAATATGCTTGGACTGCAGAAACAGGAGGGGGCACCAGAGAAGGAAGGCCCATTGAAAATACAGAAATAAGACTTCTAGCACTAATCAGCCTATGGAAAACAATAATAAGCTTCTTTTTCAGAGACTTGTTTATGTGACACAAGACCTGAAGGCTCTTTTTGGAAGGAAGTAATATGAACGTATCATCTCTCGGACCATGCTGTACCATATTTCCTTCACGGTCTGATAAACCTGAAACTTTTTCAAAAGAGATCTGTACAGAAAAATGAAAACAGCTACATCTGGAAATGCAATAATTCCTATTTTAATGTTTAAGTATTATTTATACATGTATATGTACTGTATATTGTAATATAAAGTGCAATAGTTATTGTTCCACAGCCTTTAGGCCTATACAGTATCAACATCATATCGCTCATTCAGGTATACAGTGTGCCTCAGACACACAGGCGTACTGTCACCAGGTAAGTCTTTCTGAGCCTGTAAACGGTCCAGTGCTGAGAGACCCCGCGTTTATACAGAGATCTTCACACAAACAACTGCTGTGTGGTACTTTTCGTGTTAAAGTGGATCGAAGCGCTCCACAGTGTGAACCGAGAACAGTGTGTCAAGATGCTACCTCGTACCGCACCTCTCATCTCACGGCAAGCAAAACGTCATAATCCGAGATGACACGGAGGTGACACCCGGTGCTGCAACAGTTGACACGCGTATGATTGACTCTTGTCAGCTCTCAGCAAAGCTGCGTCTTTACGTAAAAAAAAGGGAAGATTGTAAAATATACACGCAGGCCAAATTCATTAAATTATATTTTCCAAGGTATTTTAACGTTTTCAATACTATCTGAGTCTGACATTATAAGTTAAGGTTTTTTTTTTATCTCTCTAAATGTAAATGTCTCTAATTATGCAACCTTTATTATTTACAGTGGATTCTATTTAAATTTTATTTAAATTCTGACTAGCTTTCCAGTTCAAAACCAGGCGTCATGTTTTATCACTTTTTTTTTTTGTCATTGGGAGCTTTAAGGATTCCAGTCTGTATTAAACTGTCTAGACAATCATTCCTTTTTTTTTTTTAATTGTTCATGCATTTGTCACTCAAAGGTGCAGCAATGATGGTTGGTCCCCACCAATCTATAAACTCAGAGGATTTCTTACAATACACATCACTAAACTACACATGGTACATGAGCGTACATCGTTTGGTCTGTGCAGACATTTTATGCAGTGTGAATGAAGTCTAATGACTCAGCAGGTAATTTCAATAAATGTCTGAAACCTTTGTTGATAAGCAGCTTTCAAGTTTTTTTCCCCCATCAAAGAAAACTTCATAGCAAAGTGTGGAAAATAAAATGCATTTAAACTGCCTGCTTGTGGCAGTGAGTTCTGGCTTCCTTCTATTAATTTCACACCTGGAACTGTCAAATCCTGACAGCTACCACCATTGTAAACATGGAGAAAAATTGTGTCCTTGACGTAACGCCTTGTTTGTTTTTTTCCAAACAACTTCTCCCCCCTTCGAGGCAACAGGATGATTCTTTCACCTGCAGCCTTATTTGATACAATAACACAGACAGACTTGGGAGTTTAAAGGAACTATATTAGCAGGCTGCCATATCTTAACAAACATGATGTCTTATCTTGGGCACATGGCGTGGCGGCCCCCGTCAATGGGTAGGTTGACTCCAGTAATGAAGCTGGCTGCATCGGACGCCAGGAAAGCAATGCTGTGGGCCACTTCCTCCACCTCCCCTGGTCGACCGAGGGCATGGGTCTGCTTACACTTTACAAGAAACTGGTGGTGAAAAAGATTGACAGAATGAGCTTAAAAGATATGTTCGTCTTCATTCAATGGTAGACAGGAGCGTGAAAGACGGGGGACTCCTGTGCAGAACCTCGGAGGGAACAGATCTGTTTCAGTGGCAACATAGAGTACACTGACATGATGTGTTACCTGAGCATACTGCTCCTCATCCAGTCCTGCTCTCTTGTGCACATCTGTGATGATCACACCAGGGCTGAAGAGATGCAACAGGAGCAGGGATACAAAGTACGGCATGTCGTAAATATATTTCCTACAGAAACAACTGATAGCAATGCTTTTTAAATCAGAAATTCACAAAGACTGCGTCAACTAATTGTATATATCCCAAATATGAATGAGGTCAAGTACTGAACACAATAAAAATAATCAATTTCTCATTAAAACACTCACCAGACAGAGTTCACTCTGACTTGCTTACATGCAAGTTCTGAAAAAAAAAAAAAAAAAAAAAAAGAGTGTCGTTATTCATATTAACAGCTTTATCAATGCTAAACACACAGTATGAGGAGAAAATCAACTCACTCACCCAGTGCTATACAGCGAGTGAACTGATCAATGGCGGACTTGGACATGCAATAGGCCAACACACCCGGGAACTACAGAGAGAAAGCAGTCATAATTCCTACAGTCACTAAGAGTAACAGAGGCATGGAGGGTAAAAAAAAAAGTAGCCAGCTGCTTAATACCCACTGATCTCTGCCCATTGACGCTGGATACATTGACGATGGAGCCTTTGGTCTTGATCAGGTGGGGCACGCAGAGTTGAGTCATGTGGTATACAGATCTGGAATATGAAACATACATAATATTAAAATAAAACATCAACTCCTGTTTCGTTCAGGTGACATGGCTAAAAAAATGTATACATGCTTATTTATGGTGCATCTTCCATCCACACATCACTTCAGCCTCTGTCAGACTGAACCCTACTGTGCACTCAGCACTACTGTGCACTCGGTGCTGGCATGTCTCTATGATGTTATGATGTTGGGTGAAATCCTACCTGACATTGATGTTCATGACCTTGTCATACTGAGCCAGGTCTGTCGTCTCGATGCTGCCCATGGCCAGGATACCAGCACTGTTGACCAGGACATCCAGCCGGCCGAAGTGAGCGACAGTCTGCTCCACTGTCTTCTTCACCGTCTCCTCGTCAGTGAGGTCTCCCGGAACGAGCAAAGGCTAAACACACTCAGTGTTTCATTATGTCCTGACAGGTTGCAAAAACGTATTCACACAATACTGACCACAGACTGATCAAGCCACTTAGTTAAAGGCAGAAATGCCTGGGTGAAGTATGAATACATGTATTTAAATGTAATTGTATGTGTTCATATGCTGCACATGCCCATTTGACATAAAACACATTTCATTTTAGTTTTCGACTGTACAGTATTCCTAAATATGTCTACATTTAAAAACATGAAATGCTTTGTGCTCAACCCACAATGCACTGGGGCTCCTTATTCCGATTGCAAGCCTAACAATGCTAACTTAATTTTGACTTATATCCCCTGTCAACTTAAAGTGTTAGGCTCTGTAAACGCACTGGGTGCTGTCACACCAAATCCCATTCACAAAAATGCAGATTAAAGGTGTAGAATCTTAACATTAAGGTTCAACATGGTTCAAAAACAGCTGCATTCAGCGACACTTAACCACAGCGCCAACATGTCTGGACTCCGTTATGTAAGTCGTGTAGTGCTGACAGTGAGAGGTACCTCTGCAGCTCCACAGTCGGTACACTCTTTGGCTATTTTGTTGAGGTTTTCCACGTCGCGGCCGTTAAGCGCCAGCAGAGCTCCGAGTTTGGCGAACAGGATGCTCGTGCCGGCCCCGATGCCCGAGCTGGCACCCGTGATCAACGTCACCTTCCCCTTCAGAGAAGACACCTATACACACACACACACATACACACACCACGGCTATCGGGTGTCAACACAGGACCTTCGCACCAATAGGTAAACTATCATTTAATTTTGATTACATACTGGACAAGTAATAAAGCTGTAAAAAAAAAACACAACGAAGTCACGTTGAACCACGTGCAGGAACGTAAACTTACTTTAAATGCATCGTCTGAGGCCATCACTGCTGTGCGCTTTTTTGCACGTAGTTTATGAACTAGCTCGAGCCAGCGTGCTTCGTCCACTTATGATGACGCAGTTTGACGCATCAGGTGCTGAGTTGTAGTTCGCATGCAACGCTGCTATTTATCTGGACCAGCTACACGTTCACCATCCTTGTCCTTTGACGTGGCGACATTACAGAATACGTATATTTTTGCGTGCAGAAAACGTTTTAAAATCATGCTAAAAACAGAATATATAATTATAAAAGTTTTATTCAGTAGAAAACATAGGCAATTTATTTACATAGCCTGTCAAGAAAGAAGACCAGAGTCTGAATAAGAGTGCTGGACAAAGTCAGGTGTTTTTTGTTTGTTTTTGGGTGGGGATTTTGTTGATAAAACTTAGCATTTTACAGATTCACACTTGGTGCTCCATTCATTGTTGATGTCTGGGGACCTTCCTTCTAATTTATAGCTTCTTACAAGTTATCCACTTGAACTCTTGCAAGGTACTATACACTGTGCCAACTGTCTTATTTGAAATGTCACAGTCCAAGTATGTATCAAAGGTATATCTGCATATTCAGAGAAAGTCGTCTATCCAGCAAAAGGGTTGGCATGAATGGTCACATCCTTTATCCGGGTTTCAGTCAGTGGTCTGAACGTCTTCTCATTGACAGGCAGTTTCTCCAGTTCATCCAGCGTTTCCAAGCCATCAATAATCCTGCGTTGCGAAGAGAGTAAGATGTCAGCTGCAATTCTAAATTACATTTTGATCAATCAGTAACTGTCAAGCACACAGTGGCATAAAGGCTCCGTACTTTCCAAACACCGTGTACTTCATGTCCAGATGGGGCTGTTTGGCATATGTGAAGAAAAACTGGGAGCCATTTGTGTTGGGGCCATTGTTTGCCATCGAGACAACTCCTCTTACATTATGCTGAAATAAAAGAGAGCAAAAGTGACAACGTTAAAGTATGAGCCCTGACAATATACTTGGTGAATCTTCTTCCTGATACAGGAAAACAAGCTAGAGTTAGTAGGTACTCACTTTTAGGTGTTCGCTGAACTCATCCTCAAATTTGCGGCCCCATATACTTGTTCCTCCTTTCCCCGTGCCTGAATGGTTTAATCATAACACAGCGAACAGGAAGTGAGGATGTGGAGTCTGACATTTCAGGACTGAAATGCAGCAGATTCAACAACAGTTCTGTACCTGTGGGATCACCAGTCTGAACCATGAAACCTTTAATATTTCGGTGGAAGATGGAGCTGTTGTAGAACCCACTGGCACACAAAGCCAGAAAGTTCTGTAATTAGCAAAAAGATATTATTCCATAAACATTACAGCAGCTTAATTATCACAACGGCTGTCTGCAATACGTTTTCAATTAAAAACAACCCAAACATGACATAACATAAGCTAAGGATGTTAAAACAGACTGTAGAATTTATAATAATATAATAACACAACTTCAATGAATTGGCGTATCTCTAGCAAGTCTCAAGTGCTGCAACAGAGCTGGTGCGTGAAGTCAGCCAAATGAATGTTACTGAGGTTCACTCACCTCACATGTTTTCGGTGTGCGCTCACAAAACAATTCAATTTTAATGTCTCCTAGATCTGTGTGAAGGGTAACAGCCTGTAAAGTGTATCAAAGAGAGAACATTGTTCACATGAATGTCCATTCAATCGCTACCTAGCTTAGCCTGTTACCCAGACTGCCAAAATAAGATAGTTTTCATTACAAAAGAGAAGTTTCAACGTTTGCTCCGAACAATCGTATCCTTATTAAAGCACCTTATTAGTTAATAGCTTATTAAACTGTTTTGTTATTTTAATGCTGACAGCTTCCTGATAGAAATGTTTTACCATAAAATTTACCATTTCAAACGTCGCGTCTATGAACAAGTGTGTCGTAGAAACAGGTCCGTCTGGGTACACTGGGCCAGCGCCGAATGGTTCCGCAATGAGTTTATAGTCATTTTAAAAAGGGCACATTCTGTAGATGTAAAATTGATGTGGGACCGCAGCATGGAGCTGTAAAAGCTCAGTGAAACAACAAGAACTACCCAGTCTGTGCTGAGAATTTATTCTTGATGCTGTGAGGACATGGCCGGATTAAGCTGCTATGGTGCCACTGGACAAACATTCTGGGCCCTCATCAGTCCCCCAGTTTCCCCATTCTCTGTGCAATACTCTGGTTTTTTTTTTTTTTTTTTTTTTTTTTTTTGCTTCCATTCCATTTTGTTTCTATTGCTGGCGGGACTAGGTACACTTTGATATGCACATCCAAGAAGAATCCATAAAGTCCAAGTTGTGTTGAAGAAATAACAAGTATTTATTAAATACTTCCAACAAAAATAATTAGGGCAACTTAAAGAATGCAAAAGAGTGTTTTTGCTTCGTCAGTTTCGAGAAAAAAATAAAAAAGGATTAAATAGATAAATCAGGATTCAAAACCACCATGGTTCAAAGAATATGTATGCCCTTTCCTAGTTCCTCACCAAACATTTTTTTCTCTCCGCCCATTTCCTGCTTCCTGTCTAACCTGACACACCTGAACATAGCCCCTCCTTTCCCCATCCAATTCTCAACACAAACGTCAGGTGGGGTACTAGATAGCTAGACAAATGAATACAAATGTAAAACTAAACAATCCAAAATAGTTAGAGTAGAACAACAGAATAAAGAGAATATGCCAAGGGCATAATGACTGCGAAATAATGGCTCCAACAATGGTCTCTGTATTGGTAGAGTTGTTATGTGATAATTCAATTAACTACATTCATTTAGGAATATGCTACATACAAGCACAAAACTGAGAAAATTAATGTCTTACAAACTAGATCCTGATACAGGTGCTGTCTTCAAGACAGGCCCTCAACATCAGGTAGTAAAGCAGGATGCACCTGAAGGCCCTGATCATGTCAGTTTAAGTCAAGGTGGCCTTGTGGTTAGACTGTCCCATAACCAGATGGTCCCTGGTTTTGCTTAATCAAACAACAAATGCCCTGCACAGGTGTTCTCCTCTTGCGTCTTAATAACTAAGAATAATTATGACTCTCACAATAACTAATATCTTGTATAGCAGGTCTACCTGAGCAGTTAACACGTTCTCTATCCAACACCAAAGTACGACACTGAAACACCCAACAGAAACCAAGACAAATGTGGTTGACCAGGTTCATTTTATTTTATCTCTAGAGGATGGTGTGCAGAAGAGGATGGGAGACATGTTCAAACAGAATATTCACTGTTAAATCATTCATGTAAATACTGATGCATTGATGATTTCCTTATTAATGAAAAACTTTTGGCAACCAAACACTCCATTAAGACCAATTTGTACATGACCGGTGGATTTGAGTTGGGAAATGTTGAACAAAAAAAAAAAAAAAAAAAAGATTTTGTACCAAAACATGACAATTTTTACAAGGAGTAAGAACAAAGATGAACATCAAGGGGTGAGAAAGTCTCATCATGCCAACATACACACATGGACAACAGTCACACACACACTCCGTCTGCGCTAATCACGATGAAGACATAATTCAGAAACAACACAGCTCAGTTTGTATACATGGTCACTGATGAAAAACACAGAATCAAGGTTAAACCAAGTGGTTTCTTGAAAAACACAAACACGTTTTGCTTCAAATCAGCAGTCAATATTAAATACACCAAACTAGAAAAGAATGTATAGAAATGCATATAAAACTTTAATTTTATAAAACAAACGCTTAAATTAATAAAAATACCGGGTGTAATAAAAATAGGCAATCAACTCAAAAAAGAAATGAGTACTAGCTGGCTTCCTGAGAAATTTAGTTATACTGTAATATACTAACAGCTGTCAAAATGAAAAATATCAGTGATACAAAAGGAGGGAAAAGGAGAACAAAAAGACTCAAAATAACTGAGACGAGCTAATCTAGTTACTGATATCACTTTACTAGCAACCTATACAATGTATGTTTTAATATACTGACCATTTCACTTGCAGTGCGCCACATGTGACATAAGCTTTCTCATGTTAATCTTTATTAGAGTAGTTGATTGTCTTAATCGAGTAGAGGTGTATTGCTGCTCCAGGCGGGAGTTAAACGTGAGGACCAAAATTCTTTTCTCTATGAGTTTTTCTATAAAACGAACAAAAACCCCCCAAACCCTTACATGAAACAATCCAATACAATTGTAATCTCATGGCTGGCAGTCATAGGGTTAACCTTCCCACACCAGAAAACATACAAAACCTGTGTTGTATACAGTCAGCTGTATACCATTATTAGCATTGACCTAAATGTAACTTGTGGGAGAGGTGTTGTAGTGCAAAAGCATTCTCTAGGACCAAAAAAATCACCTCTAATCTACTCAGCTTGAAACTCTCACCATCACCTTAGTAAAATAAATGTGACAAAAAGAATGCCCATGCACATCAGAAAACTACAGCACTACTAACCTTTACATAGTTCAAATAAAGGCGATATTGCACAATATAGCATAGTTAAACATGTTACTGAAATAAGTGTACATAGATTAAACTATTCCTATGCTTTTCAACCCAGTTACTGTACTGCATATTGCTACTGTCCAGGTTTTCTTTGCTGTTAGGTTTATTACAACATAAACTGATATTTTTCTTCTTTTTTTTTCCCATTGGGGCAAAGAACCCCTGTTGTGTGTTGTGCTGTGTCAGAGCTGTGCATTGATCTTGAATTCCATATTTTTAGCATCGTGCTGCTTACTGTGGCAAAACACAAGTGCAGGAAAGTCACTCTCAGGCAAAAAGTATTTAACAACCACTGTTATTTAGTAACATTTCTCGACAAATGAACACACTTTGAAACCAAAGAAATAAACAACAATTAGCTCACTGGACCTGAAAAGTATGACGGCCCATTTACGACAGGACATAAAAAACAGAAAAATGACAGACAAACTTCCCAGGTTCAACTATCTGGTAATTTGGTAAATTAGACCTTACTTTGTAACTTTGAATGAGCATTTTTAAAAAGAATTTTTTTTTTTTTGTCTTTTTTCCCCTGGCAGGGAAGGGTTTCCATAAGAGGTGAGTGTATCTGGCGCAAATAAAACTCCCACACAAACAAAAAAATCCATCAAATAATAATAACAATAATGATAATGATAATAATAATAATAATTTAAAATTTAGATTCCCAAAATGAGATTGTGTCAGTCAGTATGTAAAATCTAAATCAAACTGCTACATTTCTAGATCACTTTTACAAATAAGACTTGAACTCTGACTAGTACTCTGTATTAAGTTGTCAGCAGCACACAGCAGCACTGGTTAAGAGCGTTAAAGCTGCACCAGGGCAGACTTTTACGAGAAAATAAAAATAACACAGCCAATGCTGTGAGGCTACAACACAAAAAAATGTCTCATTAATCACATTTGAGACAGCATACGTCTGTTTTGTTTGCCCAAACTGATTACTGGTGTCAAGAAAAGCCCACATGAAGTGATCACATGAAACATTAGAGCCAAATGTAAAACAAACAGCAAACTGTCCTTTTGCTCCCATTTGCATTTTGGGGCTGGGCAGCCGAGTGCAGCTTTAAAGACATTTAAATGCATCTAAACATGGTCAAGAGGACGATTTGTTTTGAACTCCACAGATGCCACAACAGAAAAATAACAGAAACAGTACAGAGCACAGAGGGAGTGAATTAAAGTTAAGGCAACTGACCTGAAAGCCAGACTTTTTTCCAAAATGTCTCCTGATCTTTCTTGCCAATGACAAATAAATTCCAATTTTTCTGTTCACTAACTGGAATGTTGCTTGTTTTTTTTTCTTTCTTTCTTTTTTTTTTTTTTTTTAAAGCTTTAAGCTTTTTGACGTTAGCTAAAACTTAAGATTTCATTACGATTGAGTTTCATTAATGACCATTTTGGACCGTATTGCAATTTTTTTTAACATAAGAAACTCAGATTAATTTCCGTATTCACCTCATCTTAATGAATCTCACAAAGCAATTTAAATATTTTTCAAGGTGGCTGTAATTGCACACTATCCTATCAAGGTAGAAACATCATACTAATTAATTAATTAATAAACAATGTTTGAACAAACTGAAATTAACACAAGGCCAGGTGTTAGAATACATATTTGAAGACATATTCAGGTCTTTTACTTGTCATTTGCAGACAATAACACTGAAGTATCAGGACATACAAGTCGACCAAATGCTTCATAGACACCACAGACAGGGGAATCAACCAATCTAGTGTTTCAGTGAAGTGTTAGCACGTTTGAGACATATTATCAATGTTTGGGGGCTCCATCTCAGTGCCAATACTGTGTTGTCCTGCATAAACTTTTAATTCTTTAGACGCACACTCATCTCATTCAAAACATTTTCAGCATTTTCCCCAGATTTGTTCAGTTTGTTTTGTGCAATTCCTTGCAAACAAACAATGTGGATGCAGCATGCCCATGAAATAGAATTCCCACTGGTATACTGGCAGTAAGGGTTGGGTATCTGCGTGCTGACAGGATGCTTCACCAATATAATTGCATGGGGGTGACGCTTGTAATACATGTCCACTGGGTAGCATTCAGTAATATAACCGCTTTTCCTCAAGCGCTACTACCGGAGGTCAAACACACTACACACCTTTCCCTGTCACAAACTTTCTTGACATGACTCATCATTAGTTATCCCTGATTCCTGATTTCACGTCATACTGTCCTTTCATGATTTTCCAATCCGTTTCAAACCAAGCTCACATGAAGGTCATTCAAGGCCATGGTCATCCCTCTCCAGCAGAAAAACAATGACCATCAGAGCTGCGACTAATGTCAGGTCAGCGCTGGACAACACGTGAGTTAAAAGAGACGTAACAGCCACTATAAGATAAGTTAGTTATAGGAGACACAAAAATGGAGGTCTTAGAGATCATCTTACTATCTCATTTGTAAAAATAACAATACTGGACAGTTTATTTTCATAATGTATTCCATCTTGATTCGACCTGATGTTATAGTGGGAACAGTGGAAAGCAAAGTTGGCCCACACTTCTTCCACTTCTCCATCATAACCAAGAAGCATATAATGTAAACGCGTGCTACTGACCACAATGTGACTGCTACATAATTACTAAAAAGCATCTCTACTGGCCTGAGAGGCTGTTTGTAAAGGACAGAAAATCAACACAATTAAGAATTAAAAGACCACCCTGAAGCTAACAGTACTTGAGCTCTGCCAAGCTGGCACTAGTTCTCGATACCCAACCTTACTGGCAGTACACTGCAGCAGGACTACTGCCTGCTTCAACATGCCCTCTGGGACAGTATAGGCATTCACTCCTGTGTCAGGGCCCTGTTGGTCAGTATCCGTTTTTGCACTCACAGCCACAGACCTGTTCAAGCCTGTTCTTTGTCGACTTTCCATAACTGTTCCTTGACCTCTGTGGGCAGGGTGTTGAAAAGGTCCTCCTCTACCACGAGACCAGTTCTCTTCAGCTGTCGGCACTCGCCCAGCTCCACAGGCAGACACTCCAGACGGTTTCCTCTCAGCTCTAGCTGTGTCAGCCCAGTCAGCTCTCCAAACCGTGACGGCAGGGACTGCAGGCAATTGTTCCCCAAGTTCAAAGTGCGAAGCTTCTTGCACTGGAACAGCTCATTGGGCAGGCTCTCGATCTTTATTTCAAGGTGGGGGAGGATGTTGTGACAGGAGAAATATGGAGAAAAATTAGAATTTGTAAAATTTGTAACATATTTTCAGCAGCAGACAAACTGTTGCAAACAAACCAAAAGGGTAAAAAACTTGCCATGTGCACAAATTAAAACAGTGATTATTCAACTACTCACCCTGTTGGCAGTCACTGCCAGGTACTGAAGATTCTGGAGGAAGCCAATGTCTGTAGGGATGTATGTTAAGTTGTTATGGCTCAAGTCCAGGAAACGCAGCTTGCGGCAATAAAACAACTGGCTGGGGATCTTCTCAATCTTGTTTCTGTTCAGGTACAGTTTCTCCAGATTGGTCAGCGTGCCAATCTGGATGGGAATATAGGCGATCTGGTTGTACCAGAGCTTAAGGCAGACCAGCCGATGAAGGTGCTGGAAGCTGATGATCTCCTCGATGGTCTTCAGGTTGTTGTCCTTCAGATCAATCTCCTGCAAGTTGTGCAAGCTGAAGATTGAGTGCGGTATGCGCTCGAGATCACAGCGAATGAGCTCTAGTTCCGTCAGGTTCACCATCTTCTTCAGGCTATTGAGCACCATCAGCTTGGTGCCTTCATTATTGATGGAAAGCTTCTGGAGGTGCATGCCCACATCAGTCACCACCTGAGGTAGCTTGGTGAGATTGCTCTTCAGACGAAGAACTTTGAGCCTCTTGAGCTCCCGGAGCCCATCAATGACAATGTAACGGTTGTTCTCCGCACTGAGATTCCCTGTTAGATGAAGTTCACTAAGATTCTTCAAACTGTAGATCCATAAGGGAATCTCTTTAATGTCAGTGAACTTAATGTGTAAAGACTTCAAGTTCTCACGCAAAAAAGCTAGTGCAGGAGCTTCGATTTTGGCTGGTGTATGGTAGAGCCACATCTCTCGCAGGTTGACCAGCTGGGCGATGATTGGGGGGATGGTGACATCGGGGATAAGCTCCAGTTTAAGAACCTCCAGCTCCATCAGGTCAAATACTGTGTCCGGAATGCCGCTCAGCATGAAAAGGTGCAACTCCAACTTCTCCTGAGAGTTCTTGGTAATCCTCTGCCTGAGCTTGTCCAGTGTCCACTCATTGTTGAGGTTGAGCTGCCTCAGCTTATTTTCGCTCACTTCCGACA
Organism: Chaetodon auriga; assembly: GCF_051107435.1. Lineage (NCBI taxonomy): Eukaryota > Metazoa > Chordata > Actinopteri > Chaetodontiformes > Chaetodontidae > Chaetodon > Chaetodon auriga. The sequence continues at coordinate 12,916,825 of NC_135078.1, read as the reverse complement.
GGAACACAGCAAAACGTTTAGAGTACAGAGGGTCATACTGATCTATCATGTGCATCATGAAAGCAAAGTCATTCTTCACATCGGGTATGTCACTGTAGCTGCTCTCTTCCCGTATGGACTCAAAAGAGTACTTCTTTAGAGAGCGCCGAAGCATCCAGCAAAGTGTGTACATGCAGATCAAACCATACACCACCACTAAGCTAATGTAGAAACAGGCTAAGATTTTAAAAAGTGTGGCCAGCGGGTGAGCACAGCGGTACACACTGTATCCCGTCAGACTCTCTATATTTACCGAACAGTCAACGCTGAATTTAATATCGTGCACGTAATACCCTGTATAGCAGATTATCAAAATAAACTTTATGACTTTGATGATGGTCTGACGGATGTACAGTCTGTACACAATGTCTCCTTCTTCAACATGTATACGGAACTTCTTCACTTTTTCAAACAAGGCTTTAGCCTGTTCGCCCTCTTTCTTGTCCAAAACCCCTGTTTCTGTTCTATCTACTATGCCCTGCTCGAAGCGTGTCTTTGTCCTTTGGAGCATAGGAACGCTTGCTTCAACATCCTCACTGATAACAGACTCCTTGTGGTCCATTGAGCCGTTCATTTTCATTGGCTTTGGGTCACTCTCTTCAACCACCGTTTCTGACAGTGCCCTAGTTGTCCATGGGGAGTCAAAACATTTCAGCAAGATGGATACAAAGTGCTCTAGTTTGGAACTAGTCCGTGGGAACTTAAACCAAAAGTTGCTGCAAGCTAAAAAAATAAGGGTGTGAAGTAACACTAGGTAAGGAAAATACTTTGCAAACCAGTGCAATCTGTTCTCATAGCACACAGCATCCACATAGTTGTACTGGTGGCGGTCCAGATCATACTGGATCCCTTTGGGCTCCAAGAACAATGATGCCGAGAGTGTAGAATTGAAGTTCTTCTTGCAGGTCTGATTGACCACCCATTTGCAGGGCAGGCAGATCATCTTGTCCTGGGTGACCTGCAGTGTCCCCCCGAACACAGAAATCATAAGCATAACAATGGAGATGTAGTCTGTGAACACATCCCACCATGGTTTCAGGATGCGGTATGCTGGCTGTGTGTCCACAAAGTACCGCAGCTCAGTGATGGGGATCATGGTTTATCTGTGGAACAAAGCAGATGAAGACATAATCATAAGTGAGTCCAGAGAGATACTGAATTCTATAGCCTTGACAAACATTAAAATGTGTCAGATATGGCTTTCTACAAAATCAGAAGGAAAAAGCTCCCTTTTCATAATGCGAAGCCTTTCTCTGAACCACAACACAATACCAGGACGGCAAATCAATACTCGAATGCAACTAACAAGGTCATACATCAGGACTTTGCAGACGGTTAATTTGAAGGCTGCCAGGAGTAATGAAATAGAGATTCATGCTTGTTGTGACAAAGAACTGCCTGATTGACTTCACTGAGTGGGCTACCATGTTATTGATTTAACTATTGTTTAACAGACACAATTAATCTTGCTTTCAAAGGGGGTGTCATACTGGACATAGCATTTCAGGTGTTCTGGACAAATGGCAAACCAGCCATCAATAAAATATTAAGATAATTTGTCTGCATTTTAATTTAGTCCATACAACCCATTTAGGTGAAGAATTAAAGGGCAATTGAAAGAAAAAAAATATAAACATGCCTTGAACGTGTGTTCAGGCTATAAACATAATAAATGAGTAAATTAACAGAACAATCATTTCAGATTGGCTCAAGAAAAACCTATACGCCTTCTTTTCATTGGGAGGACACCTTAATTAGCAGGGGTGCACTGATCCTGCTTTCCCTCTTCTGATGAAGATTATGAATGCTAAAGTAAGTACTACAGTACTGTGATAATATTTATGTAATTAGGAACAGTTGAATAAAGTTTGTAAAATTACATTGTTACACAATAACAACAGAGATAAAATACCAGTAACACAGATCTGTCACTAGCAGCAAATACCCTGTGTGTCAGTGACGGTGCTGATACTGATCCAGGGTACAGATGCAGAACTATTAACTAGGGGAGGTGATACAATGATACTTACTGTCATCAAAGATTTTGCCATACTGTTTATACCATGGCATCTATCTCTTAACATTGCTGGGTGTACTGTTGCTAATCAATGAGCACAACTGCATCATGGCAGGATTGGACAATTAAATAATTTATGCATCAGTGTGATGAAGTACTTTGCAAAGTATTACATTCGCTGGATTAAGCCACACCACACATTCCTGTATGGTGATTTTATCCATTAACAATCTTTATGTTCCAGAAACTGTATTACATAACGATACTGTGAAATAAAATTACACATACCATACCATAGGACCCTAACCCTAACCCACTTAAGTTATTACGCCAAGTTGTTGGTTTGCAGTATAACCAAACTAAAAAAACACACATTAACAACATAATTTGTGTGCAAGGATAGATAACCATGCTGTTAACACACTTGAAAAATGGGTCTACTTACGAATCCAAACTGTAAAGCACAAAAACTCCATACATAAACAGTTAAAAGCGATCCACAAGTACTCCTTAGCCGCTGCTGTGCATCAGAGCCAGATAAAGCCATCCAAATCAACCTCTAGCCTTGTGTGAGTGTGACACACCCTGCATGTAAGCTTGAGAAGTCACTCTTCTAAAGATGATGTTCCGTTTTGGCTTGTTTAATCCAAACAACACGACCGCCAGAGGAGCCACCTTGCTCGGCTGCTCTCTATTCTTAGCCATTTCCGTTAATAATACCCAGAGTATTGTCTGTGGGGGCCTTGAGAAGCACCTCCCTTGACCTTCAGGAGGAGATCCTGTTTACCTTATGGAAGTTGCTGTCTCCAACCAGTGTCTCCCTGGAATACTCTACCATCACCTTTTGCACCCCCACCTCCCCAAAAAACACACACTGACACACACACGACAGGCGTCTGGACTTGGCATTCATCAGAACTTGTACTTTGTTAGGAAACTGTAAAGGCCAGGAGTCACAACGCCTAGTCTGATCCTTGGCCAAATAAGCATATTTAGGCTGGCCCCAGTTCAGAGAAACTTTTGCACACATAACAGCTATTCCAGTGTGGTAGCCTGGGTTGGATTAGACGATGTAGCAGCAACAAGTACACACAGTAAATAAAACACTCACCAGTTTGGAGGTGTTATCTGTGCGCCAGTGCCTGATGATGTCCCTGGTGGACAAGCCACTCTCTGTGTATCCAAAACTCCTCATGGACCATTGCCTCTCTCATCGCCATGGGATTGAATTGAAAACCTGACAAAGACATTAAACGATGGAAATGTGGTTACAGCGTTTAGTGTATTCAGGAGTGACATACTAAAGCGTCAAGAAAGTTGCCTGCATGCGTATTAACAAGTTACGATCAGTTTACAATAAACAATGTTGGTCGTTTGACGGGTTATGGCTCTTTTTAAGGAGTGTGTACTATACTGTACCAATTACGACTTGTCTTGTCAGATACATTCGTTGACTACACGGATGCACCGACTCCATCAGTGCCCGCTCGTAACGTGTTAGCGTTAGCATGGGATGTCTTTGTCATCTGGCTAGGTAGCTGAGCAGGCGCTGAACAGAAAGTTAAAGCTAGGTGTTTCTTTTTGTGTATATCATTAAATAATGTGACACTCTAGATTTGAGGAAGTACGCTGTCATCCGACACCAAGGTACTTATCAGCACCGACCGCAAACACAATTTTTGCTGTTAAAACGCGTTAGCAAACTAAGCTATGCAGCTGTTAGCTACTGAGCTAACCTTGCTAACTACATATTGAGCACCGGCTCTGTCAACCGAAGTTTACATCTTATCAAACACTAAAATAAAAATTGCAGTGATACATTGCTAGCATGTATTAAACTAACATGATGTTCAACTTACTACGTTTGGCGTGCTACAGTCAAATCCAACTCTACTTTAATATCAATAGTTAGCTAATAGATTGCGATCATTGTTGCTAGCAGCCCAGTTTGCTAGCTGTTGTTTTTTTCCAGCACCTCCCGAACAGTTCTCCTCAACACCGCCACGACGACAGGTGGCACTGTGGTGCTTTTGTCAAACGCAGAGCAAGAGCACTCTTCCTCTCCCTCTCTGGAAAAGAGATGTTCTTGTTTTGGCTGTGAGTAGGAGATTTTATGGTTTGATTCATTCTACAACAGCGTCAGATTGTGTATTTTAATATCGGCAATGTTGCCATTGAACTCCTGGCGGATGTTGTCCGAATCCCGGGCTTTACTGCACCCAAACCGGCTGATGACGAACCGACAGTGTGTTTATAAAGCTGTTACATATTCAGCACAGTGTATGTCCACCAGCGTCCCCAAGAAGGACACATGGCAGAGCCACACGAACTTCAAAGCACTGGGAAAAGAAAGAAAGCTTTTTTACTACACTGATCCAGTCAGTTCATTCAGGAATTACTGTACAGGTCAGAGTAAACTGAGCTGCTGGAACTGCAATCAGCCTCTTCATACAACACCTGTATTCTTCTGCAAGTCATGCAAGGCGCTCCAGCCCCCTGAAGAAGGGACATCCTTCTTTAAGATTCTGGATTGGTAAGTGTCTTATCTCATTTATCATAATCCGCTGACTTACTCTTGACCATTTTATGGATGAAGTCAGCCTGTGAGCCAAGCATTTCATGTGACTGTGTGTTGCCTCTTTTCAGTGACTACACATTCACACTGGACACACAAAAGCTGCAGAAAAGCTACTTGCGGCTCCAGCGGTCTCTACATCCAGACAACTTCAGCCAGAAATCTGTGGTAGGGAGGGGGGTGTCAGGGGGCTCTGAATAGAGAGCAGTTGACGAACATGGTTTATGACTCAGCTGAGGCTGTCCTATCTCTTAATATAAGTGTGACACAGGAAATTGGGTTTGACCTCGTGTCCCTATTACTCCAGATGACTGTGCATTTGTGCTTTGTTGGTGTGATTCATTGTGATTTGGCCGAGGGAATAACTCTGGGCAAAGTTGAAGGATGGGTTTGTTAAAAGGCATCGACAAATTTAGGCAAATTTAGGCAGCTTTGCGTATCAAGCTACCAGGCAAACAAGGTCAAGGCAAGCAAGTTCAATGAATCAAAAGTTGAACAACCGAGAAGCTGATAGAGCATTGCTTCACAAAAGAAAGGAGAAAAGACAAGTGGAAAGCCTGCAAAAAATGGAAATCTAGTGGATCTGAATGAGGGGAGTGTAAGTAGCTTCATATTTAAGCATTTTGTAATATGATCAAGGATATTTTGACTTGACTTTGACTTTGATCTAATGAGATTTTTTACTTAAATTCCACCAACGTGTCCACATCCAAAATGAGCAAGACCCTGAAACATGTTTACATGCACATTCCTGGCAGATCCCCCCCCATTTTACTGCTTCTGCTGCCTACTTACTCCCAGCTGATAAAAAGGATTAGGAAAAAACATCAGAAAAACCTGTTAAAGTGTGGACAGATGAAGCCACAGCAGCGATGCAGGACTTCTTTCAGTGCTCACACCGGTACATGTTCTGAGACGCTGCCTCCCAGGGGAACTGCGTCTATCTTGAAGAATACACATCAACAGCGACAACACACTTAAGCAAATATGTTGATGATGTGGTGATCACAAAGACAATCAAATCATTACCCAACCAGAAAGCCTTTCAGTCAGCTGACAAGGAAGCATACAGCACTGCTACAGCAGCGAGACAGAAACCTGGCATCAAGGAGTAAATATGAGTAGGTTGGTCTCATTTATAGGGCGTCAAACAGAGAGGCTTTGTCACACCCCACAGCTTTAAAATAACTCCAATATGAACCCATCTGCAGCAATTTTAGATGCTCAGAGCAAGGTGACATAGTGTAAAGATCAAGGTGTTCGTGTCATGTGAGAAACAGTCTTTTCTTATATCTAACCAAGTAGTTTTGGTGCACAAATCTAATCAAACTGCAACCATTTCACAACATTAACCAGCGTTACAAAGGCTTTCTGGCAGGAAGGCTTTGTGTGTGACTGGGATGGGAACTTGTTGGATTGCTGCAGATGGCTTTACATTGGAGTCAGTTGAAAGCACGGTGCGTCTCATAGAGTCTAAAGGGCACCGTGTGCATCTGTATGAGATGCCATGGGACAGTATTTGATGCTCTGGTGATGAGAATAGGTTGGCAAAGCTGCTGGCCTGATGACATCCCTGGCCTGTACGAATGCCAGTCACCTAGTTGATTTATTACTCATTTGAAAGTATCACTGTTGCAGGACAGCGTTCCCACCTGCTTCAGTACAGCCGCCGTCACCCATGTCAATGGTGGAATTTCAAGACTTACTATTTGTTCAACTATTTACATAAATTTGTTTTTGACTAGAATAAAGATTCTCCAACTTGCATTTCATTCTACAACCCTGTGTTGTAGAATGAATTAATGAACCTCGTACCTTATACCTTGTACTCACAATGGCTGAGTTCCATTGATTAAACCAGCGGGTGATTCCACTTAGCCAGCATACACAACACTATTACACCATTAATTATAGTGTGTTTATTTATACTGTGCTTTTCCTGCTATGAGATGTCAAGATGTCTACTGTGAAAAGGAAAAAGGTCTATTACAAAATACCATACATTATAACTTAAAAATCTACAAGGAAGAAAGAGAAACAAGGCTAAATTACCTTCATTTCAGTCACAAAGAATCAAGCATGATTAAAGTTTAATAAGGTATGTGACACAAATGGAAGGGTGAGTGTGTAAAAGTCATTACAAAATAGCGTGGTGGTTTTAACAGCCGAATTCACTTGTCGAGTTTTTTAGGGAGAAATAATGGCTTCCATGTCTCAAATAAGTGGTGCAGTTAAAGCTGAAATCCAAATTTTGTCTTAGAAGCACATTTGGGCAGAGGAGGAAAAGTGAGTGGTGGGAAGTCATTATTGTTTAGTGCCGATTATTTTCTTCATCAATTCATTGATCATTTCCTTTATAAAATGGTCAGAAAATATATATAAGCACACATTTTCGTGAACAGAAATAATATGTTAGTGACTCCAGCTGACAGAGCTGTAATTTTAGAGGGGCACCCCATTGATTTTACACACAAAGGTCAGTGAAAGTCAGAAGTATTGTGAAAACACTTGGATAATATTATCCTCTTTGGCTCTGGAGGAGCTTTGTCAGAGAAAATAACCACAATTATGACATAGTGATGTCATCAGGGCTATTTCATGTCAGGCTGTGAGCCTACGGGTCTGTAACAGAAAGCCTGCGTTACAAACTGGGGGAGTGGAGTTTAAAGACGGTAGGGAAAATGCAGGATGCAGCGTGTTGGGAGCTTCACCCATACTGCGGAAACTAAAGGGAAAAGACGGGAAAGACAGATCATTTTGGTTTGTCCCTTTGTCTTTGGCTGGAGCTCTCACTCACCACCGTTCAGGGAATAAATGTGGTCGCCTGTTTCTCCTAGTTTTTGATTTGTCGCTTCTCATAGGCAGACAAGTGCACTTTTCTACCACCAAACTTGTGTGTGGAAAAATCGGTTTGATGTCGTTGGTAAATCACATTGGTCCAAAGTACAGTTCGGCTGATGAAACAGGTAGGCCTGTATTTTACATAAAAACCTCCACGAGCGCAGCTTTAAAAACGTCACAGCAAGAAATAAGACTCACCCCAGTGCGTCTGAGCAGTTTAGAGTGGAAAGTGTTTATGGGTTATTTTACAAAGCGGCGAACAGTTGACAAAATTTTCACATTATCCAGTTTCCCCCTCGTGGATCATTAAAAAAAATTGCATGGCAGTTTGGAAGAATAAGCATTATGAGTACGAGGAGGCGCGGAGGTGTGTTGCTCCGCACGTAATTTATTCTGTACACTCAGGTGGAAAAGCACAATGCAGAATGTTGTCATGATATGATATGAAAGCTAAACTCATATTCAGCAGACTGTGAGAGAGGAGGGGTAGCCTTAATGGTTTCTTCACACACAACCTGTCCAATATTGTACCGACTGTGTTTTATTTATCAGCACCTCTGGCCATTTTTTCTTAATTAGACATCTTCCAGCCTCAGGGTTCTTATCATATATAGAAAACTCATTACTTATACAAGGATACAAGGCAGCCACCTACTGCACTGGTTGTTATTACAGAGACAGCTCCACACGATGGGCCCATGGGCCAGAGCTTGAGACTATTGATTTTCACAAGAGCTGACAGACCTGATAGCTGCAAAATATACTCGGATCTGCCAACCAATTCCAACATATTTTCCTCCCCAGCTTGTTTCCGCACATCTGTTGTGTCAAACTTACACCTGCATCTCTTGAAGGGTTCCAAACTGCTCGACTACAAAAGAGTAGCTGGATGTCACACACCTAATTGTCAGCATCACCAAGGATTTGGTGTTTAGAAAACTGACAGTGGTATAGATTGGGATGGCACAGTGTAAAATAGCTCAGGTGTTATTCCCTTTTGTGACAGTTTGATGTGTATCTCTGAATATTTGCTGCTCCAAATGCACAGTATGTTAGTTAAGAATCACAATAACACAGATTTTCTTTGGCTCTTTTAACAAATGCATATGGACTGAGCTTTCCATCACTGGAAGCAAACTTAACAGAACCCTCTTTTGCAGAAAGAACAGAAGTATTCAGAAATCCAGTCGGCTCTGGTGAACAAAGCATACAAGACTCTGCTTAAGCCTTTGAGTCGTGGTCTTTATATGGTGAGTTTGAAATCCCTGACTTAACTTCTAATGAATAGTTTACTTTCATAACTGCAAGCTCAGCCTGTGTGATCGCCTTTACTGGACAAACATCTTCACCAGCTGACAGTCAAAAGTAGTGACATGCATTTAAAGGAGCAGCTGACTTTAATGATCTTCCATTCTATGCTTCAGCTGGAGCTGGAGGGGATGCGGATAGAAGAGGGCACGGACTCCGCGGCTGATTCCGAGTTTCTAATGGAGCTGATGGAGATCAATGAAGCCCTTGATGAAGCACAGACTCCAGAAGCAGCCAATAAGATCGGCCAAGACACAAAAGGTTAACAAATGTTCAATTTATTGAGTGAAAGTGTGGTTGAGTGATTAGAGCTGATTGGTGCTCTTAAATTAGCACGAGAGGCCAAGTGCATGTACCTGGTTAATTGGTGTTGATGTCAGATGTGTGGCTAATTCAGTACTTTAATCTCCGCAGGCCTGAAAGAATTATTAAAATGAAGCCATGGAAGAAAGAAAATCCCATTCTTTGTTTGAAGGGTTAAAGCTGTAAAGGTTGATTTGGTGTTTCAGAAGCGTTCTACCAACCAGATTTTGTCGATTTGGTCATTTTTCCGTGATATTTGTGCCTTTACCATATATAAGAAAGCTACGTAGTTACATGTTTTAATTGTGTTTGTTCGTGATTTACAATCAGGAGTCTGCACAGGGTGCTTTATTTTAAGTGACCAGATTCTCTTTGCTGTTCCTGTGTCCGACTTCCTGCCTTGCTCGATCTCCTCTGTGCCGCTCAACGCAGCTGCCGTCAAAAATAGGCAAGGCACGTATTTTCAGCAGATCAGAGTGGACAAACAAACAAAAACATGTGCTCCATATAACAACAAAAGCAGGTTTCGAGTTTTGAGTGTGTGTTCATCTGTGTCTTTGTGTGTGTGTGTGCGCACATGCAGCGCTCAATTTAGTGTTAGGCACATATGCCTAACACTAATTTTATTAACTCAAAATTTAATAACTCAAACTGTAGAAAAGGAATAAAAATCCTGTCTCCCGCAGGATCAATTCATCTCCGTCCTCACCCTCCGCTATACTTCCATCAATTCAGCTCAAGCTCGCGCGTCTGTATTCCCCTGCAGCAGAGATGTTTTAGGAACGAGACCGAGGATTTGATACGTGATATCACCATCATATTGAGGCCATATTCTGTTGGCCACACATACACGTCTGGGTATGACGGTGGTGTCACTTACTGATCCTTAATTTTATTTCAGGCTGTGCTTGAGCTTCAGAAATGCTCGGCAAAATGTAGCTGGTGTGGATGCTGCTACATGATCAATAACAGCCACAACACAACACTGTACCCAGGGTGGGAATCGCATGCTCCGCCACTAATGATGAATGATGACCATTAATATAATCAGAAATGCGATGTGGTTTCCTGAAAATCTTTAGGATTAAAACTACGTACAGAATGGACATAATACCAACCGTCGATATGCAAACAACAGCAAGGTAGAGAACTTGAGACCGATGAATGATGCGTTCATGACAGATTTGTCTCTGTGTCTGTCATCTGTTCCATTTGTGTCCCATTTTGTGAACCAAAATATTTCATGGGGCTTGATGGTGCGCGCATCAAACCGTGTTAACAAGGTACGTCTGAGTTTTCGAGTGTGGTGTGTTGAACTGGAACTTGTCTCCTCCTCCCTTGCAGGGAAACTGGCAGACTTGACAAAGGCCATAGATGCTGCCCTGCTTAAAGGTATTATATTCAGACGCTGCATTGAAACCTTTTCTGTTCCTCCCACTCACTCCTTTGTTTGTTTTGTGATCTATGCTGAAACATTTCCTTTAAGTCGTTGAGAGTGAGTCAATGATTGAACTTCCTTTTGCACTCTCTTTCTTTTTTCATTTCTTTCTTTTTTTTTTTTTTTTCATCAGGAGAGCTCCAAGCTGCCAAAGCGTTGCTTGCCCAAATGAAATACTATGCAAACATTGAGGAGAAAGTGAAGGAAAAACTTAGTGAGTTCATGTGATTTCTCTTCCTATTTAATGTCACTTTATTTGATATTTTTAGCAACTTTTAAAAAGTTCTGTACATAAGCGCACAAATTATTGCACATTTGTCTTGGGTTTATGTAAATGTATTGTTTAAGATGAATAATAAAACCTTACTTTTAATGCACAATACACAGCTGAGTTAATGGTGATTTGTACTTAATGTTATTTTCTGATTAAAAGCTGTATAGATAATGGGGGTTTAATTGGATGCATACAGTATCCCCCTTGAATTCCACTAATTTCACAATTGTAATCATATCCACTTGTACCTAATGCATCATTAAATGTGACAGAGATCTATAATAGACTCTGATTAAAATGCCGCTCGGAGTGTTCATATGATTATCCTGCCTATCAGTTCAGCATTTGTCATGTGGGACTCAGAAGACAGTCGCAGTACTCTCATTCAGTTCCTCGGGTTACCTTTAGGTGGAGACATAACACCTTGACAATCATGCACAAGAGCAGTACATGTTATACTAACTGGATTTGAGAGCAGAAGGAAGTCCTTTATTGAGGTAGACAGCCTATTGAATTATTTATAATGGCTTCATAGTATGTAGCATTAATGCTATGATAATCAGGAAGGCCCCACTGAATGATGATTACTTGATGAGCCAAAGACCTGTGATCTGTGTAATTTCTGGCTCATAAATTGATGTACATTGACCCCGTACACCTATGCCTGCAGCACACTGATAGGTGCATCAGAGTGTGAATTCATCCATTTCCCTTATTTCATTTTCAACACCATAGAGAAAATTTGTCGTAATCTGTAATTGCTTTGCAAATTGGAGCTCCAGTCACATCAAGGCTTTTGATCCGAGAAAGTGATACAGGTGTAATCACACTGAAATATGGGAGGTGTCACTTAATCTGATAGCAGAAAGTGAGCCGTCATATCACATATCATATGAAAAATGTTTGTTTGAGACACACTGGCATCACAACCCAGAGCATTTTGCGTGTATTCATAGTTTTACGCTGACACTGTTTGAGTGGGTCTCACAGCCCACTGGAAAATGCCACAGTAACACATCCTGACTGGTTGTTTATTAAGTCTGGAACAACAATGTCATGTGTCTGAAGCTGTTTCGTTTTTTTTACCACAGGGAAGCGTTTTCCTTAATACACATGGATAGACAGTGAATTAAACAGGGCTTCTTCCACCACAAGGAGAATAACGGGCCTATTTATTATTCATGTCGTAATCGGAAGGCATCTACGGCGCCTTTAAATTAATGAGAAAATGTGATCGACCAACACTGAGGCCACTGCTGTCTCCCAGAACTCTTTGAAATTGAGTTTGAAAGAGACGAAAGGGAAAACAACTCACCACAGCCGGGCTGTGAAATTGACTTGGATGGGAAAGCTTGGCAAAATGAACTAGGTACATGGGACCACCGCGCAGCCTCTGGAATGAGATAGGTCAACATCAGGCACAGTACACAATTTACTGCTACTGTTAGGGTGTTTACCTAGATTTACTGGTCATGGTTCACTGGGTTAATTCAAATATTCTGAACAAGTCGACATGACCTAGTAAATGGAATTCCCCTTAGTTGTGTTTTACTGCAGTAGTTTGACATTGTGGGAAATAAGCTCATTCCATTTCTTGTTGAGAGTTCGATGAGAAGATCGATACCAGTCATATGTATCTGCTAAATATGAAGCTACAGCCTGCAGCTGGTTAGCTTAGCTAAGCCTAAAGACTGGAAACAGGTGCATGATCAGCTCCCCAATGCGTCTATTTTATATCTCATTTATTTAATCTGTACAAAAAACTACATGTATCTGATTTGTTTTACCAGGTTTATGTATTGGACTATTTCTTTTTTATGACTTTTGTTACCTTTGAACTGAAGGTAGCTGTGTCCCGTTTTTCCAGTCTTTATGCTAAGCTAAGTTAAGCTAAGCTAACCAGCTACTGGCTGCAGCATCTCATTTAGCAGACGTATGTGGTATCGATCTTCTTGTCTAACTCTCAGCAAGAAAGTGAATGTGCTGTATTTCCCCAAACTTTCAGCTGTTCCTTTAACACTGTGGAAGTCATATCAAGACTGTCTTCATGCATTAATACCTAAATATTTCCTGTCATTGATTTGAAATGATGTGATAGATGGGCCTTCCGTTTTCATGCTGTCAAGAATCCTCCCTTTGGATCATAGATGTTGTTGTCTTGCAACCCAAATTGAGACACTTTTACCTGGATTACGCTGTCTAAATAAACCTCCAACCATGTGACTAACGGTGCATGTCATAATTGTTGTATTAATCATCTCCAATCATCTCCTTAACGTAAATATCATAATAAGATTAACGTCTTCTTGTGACCCACGTAATCATAACGTTCCCTTAATCACATTAAGACTGGAATATTGGTGAGCCACTGTGACGCAATTGCAGTACTATTGACAAAAACCTCACGGGAAAATTATAGACTATTTGTCTCATAATGACAGAGTACAAATATGATACAAAGTTCAGCCGTGGACACAAACAGTAGCCAATGACAGGTGTGATTGACAGAGGTCTAAACCAGTGGAGGATGACTCACTGGAGCTGAGCAGCAGCCGTTATGATCCTCACCCCTCTGTTCATCAGCTGTGTGACTCAGGCGTTGAGTGTCTGTCCCATCATCCCACAGACACCTCAAGCCTGCTGTGTGTACTCGTGTCTCACCAGGTAGTAATGCCATTATAATCTTCCACTATTAGGCTTTCTTCCCGCCCCTTAATCCATGTTTTTATGTTGTTTGCCTCATCTCTTTACCAGCCCCTGTCTATGCCTCCCCATAAAGCTCCTGAACTATAGCCCACTTTGAAACCTGTTACTCTACAAATGTGCTCTCTCTTGTCATTTCTTTTCTCAGTTGTGCATGTTTTGATTCGGTTTTCAGGACGAGCCCACTCGCACTACTTGGTGTCACCATGTAGATATTACAGAGAAAAAGATCAAGAATGCAGCTGTAATTTACACTGCTGGTGACAACAACTACAGCACCTGGGATCCCATATGTTAGCTAATGTGATATTATACAGTAAACATATTGGGGAGAAAAGAAGCTGGAAGCATTTTTGTTTTTTAAAAACATGCTGGTAGGTCTTCATCCATTTTCTCAAAGATCGTCTCCATTTTCTGCTTACTGTTAACATCTTACCGTCACTTTTAATCAGTTCATTAAAATTATGGATGTGATATCTCAAGCACTCCAGATTGCCTTGTTTTTTTTCATAATTGAATTTAATTATGAGTCAAATCAAAACACACTTTGACAATAAGTGCCTTTCTTCTCAGCTACATGTTTGTGGGGATAATTCCCAGAGGTGTACGCCTCACTGCAGCAGGCAAACGGCTCCTCTAAGCTTTTGATATAGGCCCTGCTGAGAGATTTCTTGGGGGAATCTATTCTCAGCAAAACGAGGCAAAAGGCCTGTGCATTTAGATGCTGCACGTTTGTGTGTTTGTGCACACGTGGCTGTAAGTGTTTGTGCAGACCAGAATCCAAGAGCTGCCGCATCTTCAAATCCCTTTGACTTCTGAGAATGGGTAATTGGCCCTCCAAAAAGCAGTTGTCAAGTAATCCCCTTATCAAGTGCCTTTCCCTGAACCTCATGTCATGTGTATTCCTCCAAATGATATTGGATTTGATCTGATACACTCCATCAAATGCATTTGTTTTTGTGCAGCAACCGTGCCCCGCAGCCCACATCATGTTACTGTATACTCTAGATGGCAGTTTTTTTAGTTATCTCTTTCAATAATTCAAATCAGTCATATTGTTGAAGCATGCCATTGGTGCATAGTAGGTTTCCACGCGTTATGCACGTTATGGCTGTGCAAAAGCCTATATTGTCTGTGGATGTTGACACGTTATACTGTGGCATTCATTCCTAATAATGGGGTCACTGTTGTAACTCTATATTCTCTACTGAATTCTTAAGGATAGAAAGGCCCTCATACAAACCCAACTCTCTATTCCAGTGCCTATACAGGAAACTTATTTCAGACTAAGCAAGGTCTCAATATTCCATAGTTTACAGCTGCAATTCTTTCACATGCATGTCTGGCTATACAAAAACAAGAGACCCAGTGAAGGCAAATTGATATATTGCCTGCATCTACAAAGTCAAATCGTCCAACAAAAACAAATATCAAATATCTGAAGTGTTTACAACAGTTCTGAGGAGTATAATCCCAAAAGAAAACGAGGGGTCCATTTTTAATTAAACATCTGTGAAGCAGCAGACTGCAGGTGGATCTGCAAGTTTAGAGGAATTTTTTGGCGCTCAGCTGTCCCATTGAAACACCAGGAGATATTGCTTCAAACGGCTCCTTTGTGGTTCTTGAGTTTGGAAAGCCTTTGAAGGCGAGGAACCGGGGGTTTTAAACAAGGTGTATTCGTGTGGAAACAGAGATCAGCCATTCACTTTCAGCTTAGTTGAGTGCAAAGCACTCGCCTTTGGTGAGATTGCTCTCCTCACCTTATCTCCTCTGCCATGCTGCAGATACTCCCCGCTGTCTATCTCACAGCAATCACATTGTCCACGGTTCAGATCTGGACTGTTTGTTTCTCATCTCATCTGAATACCATGCACAGCACTGAAGGGCTGGATTCCACTCTGATTCCACTCTGACATCATGGCTCTCACAGGACAAACTTCTTAGTGCATCTTCTTGTCTGTGTGAGTATAGTTATCAACAACAAGTAGAAGAAACAGAGTACTTACTGTATAGCCATGCTGTGCCTCTTTTTCTTAGATTTGGGTGCTACATTGGATGTAACTGATTGTGGTATTTTAATCAGTTTACTTGAGAAATGGTGGGTCTCTGGCACATTTGTGTGTCAGACATTTATCACTGAATATGGTGCTCCTCAAGGAAGCATTCTAGGTCCTCTTCTTTTTTCCTTATACATGCTCCCTCTGGGAAACATAATTAAGTCTTCTCATTTTTATATTTTATACTATAAAATGTCCTGTTACACAGATGATACACAACTATATACCTGTATCGCTGGACAACCCCATTTCTTTAAAAGTTTAATGTACAGAAAACAGTCGTAGGTTCAAAACCTGAAAGGCCAGAGACCAGAGTCCGTGTTTTTTTGCCTGTCCAAGCAAATTAAAACACGTTTCAAATCTGGGAGTGATAATAGATTCTGATCTTCATTTTATTCACTTTTTTTTTTTAATCTGAGAAGAATTGCTAAAATTAACTCAGAACTGTTGATACATGCTTTTATTACAAGACACTTAGATTATTGCAACTCTCTTTAGCAGTCTCCCTGAAAAGTCTTTAAGAAAATGACAGATAATTTAAAAAAGAGAAATCAAATTACGCCTCTGCTCGCATGACTGCGCTGGCTAGTTGTATATTTTAGAATTGATTGTAAAGTCCTTTTACTTATCCACAAAGCCTCACATAATCTAGCACCCTCATATATCTCATTTTATGTTCCAACAAAAACGCTTTCTTTGAGAAGTTCCTTAAGTGTCCCACAAGAAATCTGGTGAGGCTGCTTTCTGTTTTTACGGCTCGAACACCCTTTAATTTTTACAAAGAAATTAAAGATCCGTCTTTTTCATTTGGCTTTTAATTTTGGTTACATTTGCTGGCATCACTGTTTTTATTTGCTTGTTTGTTTGTTAGCTTGTTTGCTTTTCTCCCACTTACTGCCATTGCTATTTTGACTCATTATTGTGTATTTTCATTCTGATCTTTATTAGTTTTCCTTCACCAAATTGATTGAAATGGATTACCAAACTGCCTTAATTGAGCCTCTTTGCTACATGAAACCAGCATTTATTGATTTTTTTTGGCCAGCAAATACACCACTGAGATATCATCACCCCATAAATCTGATATGGTGAGAATGTGGTTTCCATGTATTAAAATGGCTCTTCGCATCGCAGCTCTCTCACTCTTATGTCTTTGTAAAAGTGAAATAAAATGCAAACACATGTTCCAAACAGCCTCATGTCTTAGAGATTGCGAGCAGTATTGGGAAAGCTCGGCAAGCTCACCAGTTGGTGTGAATGCTAATGTGGAATCCTCACGTAAAGAGACATCACACCGTGCCTCAGCTTTACTGCAGGTGGGCCAGACAGGATTCATTTCTGAAGGAAGGCAGGACAAGGTGATTGCATTGTGGTGCCGGCACAAACCAATTGTGAGCTCTGAAAACAAAATTCTATCATTGAGTTTTATTACTATGCAGGAATTCAGCCAAATCCCTGCACCTGTGGCAGTATATTGCCTTGACTCAATATTGTCCGTGAGCCCCACCATATTCTCCTGCATTTTCATGCAGAGAATTTGCAGTCACCAGCGCACATTAATTCATAAGGCCTTGCTTTTCAAGCAAAACAAAAGAAGCAACAGTCCCCTCTCTGCTTGTGCTGTTGATATCTCATATAATGATGACTCTCATTACTCCATGCATCCTACCAAGTTCAACAACAATCTAACCTTTTTCCACTGCAGCTGTTTCTATGACAACGTGAGCCCCTGCTGCAACTTTAAAGCGTGATAAACACAAAAGCCAGAAAATGGATTTGATTGATCTTGCTTCTCTCTACGGGACTGATATCAAGACTGATAGTGGTGTTTAGGCTAACAGGCAAAGATCAAAAGGTGATAATGTTTTTGCTCCACTTACAAAATTTGCCGCAGTTGAATATTTCTCAGCAGTGCATCACAATTATGACTGGATTTCTTAAGCTATGGTACTGAATGTGCATTACAACTCGGATTTCTTTTTGCATGGAGGTCACATATGTATTCAACCACATACTTAATATCCAGGTGAATCTGTTTCTGAGGAAAAGATGTTGGCCCATCTCTCCATGATATGAAAACAGCTTCATTATTGCCTGCAGCAGGTATTGGATGTCTGTGTTATATGAGGCTGCAGTCGCAAACAAGAAAACACTGGGCTTTTCTCTGCCTTGCTTTCCTTATTGCATCTGACAGGACAGTGCCACATGACTCAATCCTGTCACCAGCTCAAATTGAGGCCTTTGAGAAAGTGCAGTGCCGTTGACCCTTGGGTTTCACTCAGTGCCTCTTCAGCTAAAAAACACCCAA
This sequence comes from Chaetodon auriga, assembly GCF_051107435.1. Classification (NCBI taxonomy): domain Eukaryota; kingdom Metazoa; phylum Chordata; class Actinopteri; order Chaetodontiformes; family Chaetodontidae; genus Chaetodon; species Chaetodon auriga. Next base: position 12,898,962 of record NC_135078.1, on the reverse strand, counting down.
GAATATGTGGCCCACCTCACCGCTGCACCGGCTCACAAAGTAATAGGATTGGTGCTGTAATCCAGATTCTAAAAGGAAAAAAAATAAGCAACATGTGATGATGCGTGACATGATGATGATGCACCAGCCTCAGTTGGAGTCTCTTGCCAATCACCAAGTGGAGTGAAATTAATCACTCTCAGGGCTGTCAGTTGGCGTCAGCCAGGAGACATTTATCTTTGAACCCATGTCAGTAATTTGGCAATAACGGTTCCTTTGATTAATTCACTGCCTGAATCTGTGCCAGGAGAGCAGGAGTTCAGAGACAGTGACAGATTGATGATGCTTGTATGCTGTAATTCTGTGGCCCTCACTCTTTACAGTGATTAGGCTTGTGTAAAAAAAAGACAATAGAGATTATGGCAAACTGCTAAATGTGATAATATACATGAATCAGTGTTTGAGTGCAGGCCCTTCTAAGGTGCGTTGTCAGCATCAGCATGGTTGTTTGCTGTCTCCACTGTGTTACAGCTGATTTCAGGCTAGTTACGGAGCAGCACTGAGGATTGTTTGCCCGCGCTAGCTCACTGCGTCGTCAGATTAGCTTCAGTCATGCTGCTTAAGCAAAACTGTTGACACATCTCAAGCTAACAAAGTTCATGCATCCAAAAAAATTCAGCCAGGAAGAGAAGACAACATAATATTTTGTCAAACCCGCAGCAGAAAAAGCTCATTCAGCAGCTGTCGACCCACATATTGCCACCTCCGGTTGATTTGTTTTTTGGACAAACTTGATGTTTACTTCAAGGCCTCTCGAGGGGTTTGCCTGTGAGGTAAACAACACGCTTAGGATATCTTATTCTTTTTCATTTGACAGCCCAGAATGCAGTCCTGCTTTCCTGGGTATTGTCTTTTGCACAGTTTTCCACAAAGCACCTTTTCACAAAGCTAAATGGAAATTAATGACTGTTATCTTCCACACAATTGAATCTATTAGTGGGAAACATTGGAATCTTAATTTGAGAATCACTGGTGTTATTATTTTAATTCAACCATATGTCAGGATGACAAATTGCCATCATTACTACATTTAATTGGTGTTGTGAATTTAAAAATGTGTTTTTGGCCACAAGTCTACCTGATTCATAATTCCCTTCCAAAATAAATAAATAATAATTAAAAATAATAAAAAAAACACGTATAAATAATAAAAAACCTCTTTAGGCCACTTGTCAAAATTAGTAATGTATTAACCTCAAACTGTCTTATATAATTGGTCTCAGAGCAATGTGGTGGGGTTGTTTCGAAACCAGACACCCACACGCTTTTGAGTGGAAGTCATGTTTCAAAAAATGAAGGAAAATACAGCTGATCTTTAACAAATACTGTAGCTCTATCTGACTTGTTTGTCAGTGTGTTTCCACTGGGTCCTACGTGAAATCTTAGCAGCATTTCTGACAGTTCAGGTCATGGGAAATATATATTTCTTCCCCAGCAGATGGTCTCATCTGGCTAATCAGAGTTTCCCTCCTCAGTATAGATCTTTCCCCATCACTCTTCCTCCTCCTGCAGTCCTGCTTCCGCCGGAGCATCTCAGTAAAGTGTGCTCATTTCTGTTATCTTACCTGTTTATTTACTGCCTTCTTAGATAAATCATCGTCTGCCTATTCATCGATTATATGAACTCATACTGTGGGTTTGACTAGCCTGGCTCTGTCTGTTTTCTCTGCCTGACAAATACTTGCCAGTTGATAGGGGAAATATTTTGATGTCTTGAAGCTGTGTAGTGTGTGTGGGTGTTATATTCCACTCTATATTTCATTTAACTGTGGGTTTCTGACTGTAGCCATGGAAACCTAGCCGCACCGTGACCCCTCCCATGGTAATACCTTATTAAAGCGAAATTTTGTAATTTAATGTAATGGGATCGCTGTAATTGGATTAGTGTACTATTACAGCCATTGCACTTATCTTCACAGCCCTCCCTAAAATCTCTTAAATGTTCCACTCACTGATGTACTTTCTAGCACTGGTTAGTCCCCTGGCAGAGCAAATGCAAGTGCTTTAGCAAGCATATCATTCGCACATTCTTGAAGAGATATGCAATAGCCATTAAAATCACTGATAGCGACCTGTTACATTATTGCTCTGAACAGAGAAAACTTCATGAAAAAGGAATTAACCAAAAAAAGAAGAAGAAGAAGAAGAAAAAAAGGTATTATTTTCAGAAATATATAAAGAGCTCTGAATGGCTGCCACCTGCTTCTCCATCCCTGGAATGTCCTCCACTCTGATTCCAGCTGCCTGCTGGAGGAATTAAGGAGGAGATTTGGAGAGCCTGGGCAGATGTAACAGCTGAGTTGACATTAGCCTGTGTGGGACAACATGCTGTTCAGATAGAGAGAAATGCTCTGCACTGGTAACGGGGCGGCTTAAGGATGTTGCCTGCTTCATTATGTCCCAGACAAGCTTTCCGACTTGCTAGCCAAAGTGTATTTTCTGCCCACTGGCCATGCTTATTCTAAGGGATGGAGATTGAGGCTCGGTTTGTCCAGGTGTGAAAAGTTGCTAGACCTGCAGAATTTGACTACCTTGGCTGACCTTAAGAATATCAGCTGTCAACTTAGTGGCACCTAACTGGAATTCCAATAAACTGAAGCTTTGGTAACTTGGAATGTGGAGAAAACTTTTCCTCCAATGTGAAGTGAGGGATGCTGGGATGCCTCGTCAGGCTGAAAATTAATAATACATACGATATGTTACCCAAGTGAGAAATAAGCTACAAAGTCAACATGGTGGCGTTTAATCAACTATTTAATACTTGTTGGCAGAGCTCAGGGCTATGCTTTGTGTTAAGACTGACATATACTGTCTATCAGGATGAGGAGTTACTGTCCAATAGGCCGGTCTGTCTTTATTCATTTCAGCAGCAAGAAACCCTGCTCTGTAAAGTACACTGAGCAGGTCTTATGATGAGGAATAAAATCACCTGAAACTCCATGTATTGCAAGATTGATTTCCCTATATGTATGAAAGTACCACAAATGAGTAAGTTATTCACTCCACCTGAAAGTTGTCCAGGTGGAAGCACACATATGAAGACACAGATCATTTTCATTGTCTCTTAACCGTTCACGTCTCCTTTTCCAGAGCGACTTATTTTCTATATTTTGTGACCATGCAAGGGCAAGATGTAGCGCACCAAGTTTGCCAATATATCTGAATAGAAAAATTAAATATTCATCAAGGTTAAGGGGCCCTATGTAGAAATGTGAGAATGCAAGAGAATTAAATTTGTTCCAGTTTATGGACTCAAAATGTTTGCTCTCTGCTCTCTCACATCTTCTGTGAATAAAATGACGCAAGCTCCCCACCTACACTCTATTGAAATTTAAAGGATCAAACATATCTTTATTAATGTCATCCCAATGGACTTTCACTTGTATAAAAATCACATAAATTAGCATTTTCTCACTACAAATAGGACAGAGACCCATTACACACGTTCACTTAAGCTACATAGTTGCTTTTATATTTAGGTTTTACATTCTGTAACAGCAAACATAATAGAGTGCAGTAGATGCACAGGGACCCAAACATTTCTAATGGCCTTTCTAATGGCTGGCCAGAAGATTTACAAGACTCCTGTTCATGTGGTTGCTGTTAACAGCGGAGTCACAAGAGGTTTGATACACCATCCACTGGCGCTATTAAATTTTAACACTTCCTCATACACAGATTGATGAGATCTGAGGTACAGGGCCGCGTCTGTGACAAACCATTTCCATCTGTGCATGCATGTGCACAACTAGTGTTACTGACACTGTTGCAGGTTGATCAGGCTTTGATTGGCTTCCTTCTGTGTCTCAAACATGAATTTCATCAGACCTCAAAAGCTACTTAAGAACTTAAAGGTGCATCTCCGTAGCTCTTGATGACTTACGGAAATCCACCTTTGAAGATGAGCATCAGCAATTACAGCATCATTGATAAATCTCTACATCCTAAACCCATCTCAGACTCTGTAGGGACCATCCAGTGGAACAGACAAACAATTAAAACTCATTTTCCCATGAGAGATTCGTGAGCCAGGTAATTAAAGCAGAGATCCTACGGAAACATCACATGAAGATGGAATAATTATCCCACTGACAATTGCATTAATAACTAATATAAATAGTGTTGTGCCCTTGACAGTTTTGCCTTGAGAAGAATAAACCTCAGGACACTGCTGTCTTGAGGTGCCATTGGACTTTTGGGAATTTAAAGTTTTTGCTCTAAAACAGAGTATGAGGCAGAAAATTAGTTTTTAAAGCATAACCCTATCAACACTCTGCAGATATATTATGGTCGTTTTGTGCTATGGGGCAAAACTATACTTATTGCCCCCTTAAAGGGATAGTTGCGGTCTCTAATGAGTCAGTCGGTTTTATCGTGAGCTGCAAGTCGTTTCTGTCCATCCCAAAACCTCAATGTCACTGGCTGAGATCAGACACAAGTGCTTTTCAGTTGAGCTGTTCTAACACTGCTAATAAATGCTGCTACTTCCAGCATGAACTGATAAAAGTGTTTTTTAATTGAACTGCAAGGACTTTTGTGATAGATCAGATTGGCCCTCTAAAATTCCGATCTCTCCCGAAATGATCCTTGCAGTCCTTTTGTGCATAAATTACACAGGCAAATCTGCAAAAGCTAATTGAAAGATCAAACGCAACATTTCAACATGAGAGTTTGTAAGCTGACATGAAGACAAAAAGCAGAGACTGCAGTTGACGCATAATCAGCGCTGGGGAGATCCCTGCAGACTGAGATGTTTAATCACAAACACAAAACCTCATGCTTCTCTTTGTTTTCTCCCCTCTTAAATTTCTGTTTTATTTCACATCACCGAAAAGTTTGGTCACGTTCATTTTGCCTGCCTGTCAGCGTTGGTGATTATGCCTGTACTGCGCTGGTGTCCATGGCTGTGGCCACTGACATTAACTTCATTGTTTGGTGGATTAATCTGCCGGCAGGTCGTGTCTCTGCCTTCCTTTTTGCTCTGGCCACACTGTGTTAACGATGCGTCGGCTCGGGCAGCAATGTCACTGTTTCTTTAGGCTATATTGTGATGATTCACACGAGTGAGCCATTAGGAAATGGATGTTTTCATGACCCTGTGAGGAGGAGAGCGAGTGGGTTGAAAGTGCAGGCTTTCTGCAAGACAGGCCCTAATAGCCCATATACCCTATTCATGTGTGTGAGGCAGATATTGTGCACGGACACAAACACAAATCCATCTTCATAATTGTCTTTAGGCTTCACTAAAACCCATTAGAAAGTTCATGTCTTTGGTGTGACTTGCAACAATGTAATCCATTTAATATAAATAAGACAACAAGAGCTGTTAGGAGGATGCTTACAGTTCACTTTTCATGGATAAACCCTCTGACAAAGATTCAATTCTCCATCTCTTGTTTGGAGACCTCTGCTAGGCATTCAGCCTGTTAAGAGCTGTGTGAAAACATGAGGAACACTTAGTCCTTGAGAGGAAGGATCTGTTGTTTACAAAATGCCTTGGCTTTTACGGATGCTGCGTGTTTTTCTTCCCTTTGACTCTGAAAAGCTGTGGGGAGAAAAGGTCTAAGGAGCTAAGAGCACAGCTCTCTGATCTGCTCCATTTAAATGCTTAAAAGGGCATCTTTAGCTCAATGTGTTTAATTCATTACAGCCTCCCTTTATATTTGACTTTACCAGCATCTTCTCCCTCCTCCTCCTGCTGCCTCATGGCAGTGGCTGGCTGGGCACCGCCACAGCAGCCACACCGACAACTTCACAGTCGGGGCCACCTCTCCGGGCTGGTATCCCTCCCACTAAGAGCCGAGGTCTGCCATGACGCTGACCCATCACACACTCGAGGACAGGCGGTGGGGCCAAGAGCTTATAGAAGTCTACATCGGAGATGCCGAGGGGGGATATTACCCCTCCTTTTCCTCCTCTGTGCTTTTGTACATGCTTCCTATCTTCTTTTTCCCCGCTCTGTCCTGCACTGTAAAGGTGTGGCCGGGGCCCCCTCAGGGACCCATTTGCCTTCTATAAAGCCTATTGCTATGGAAATTGTGTGTAATTTCAGGGCCCGTTAACGGTGAGAGTGCAGGCATGCATATAGAGCGCGACTATCATCACACAGGAGCAGAAGAGCACCCAGGGCAGAATCTCATATTCGTCGCTCCTTTGCCAGTCTTTGCCCCTACAACATGACATGCATCACCTGATGCTAGCAGAATAAGGAATGGACAGACTGCGGAGCGGGCAGCTGGGGAAGGGAGATGAGGGATGGATGGACTGAGAGGGAAAATTAGTGTGTGTCACAGAGCAAGAGAGAGAGAGAGAGAGAAAGAGAGAGAGAGAGTGTTTTAGAAAGAGAAAAAGATTGGAATACTACATGAGGAAGGTCGACACATCAGAGGAAGAAGAAGCGAAAGGGATCGAGGAAGGGAATCTGAGGAGAGAAAAGCCTGAATCAATATTTAGACTGTGAGGCGAGACAATTCTGAAGCAGTAATTAAATTGGTGTGTCATATTTCATTCCATTACCAGGCTGAGCTTGAATGCAAATGATCCAAAAGGCCTCCTTTTCAAGTAGATTTCATTTCTCTTATGACAGTGAATAGAATGGAGGCAGGCAGAGAAAAATAAAATACTACTTCAGTATTCATGAGCTTATTGTTAGGAAGTTGGGGACCATTCAATTGCAATTCAGCGGGTGGTTGGGTGAGGTGGGGTGGGGAGTCTGATACAAATCCCTCTTGGAGGCAGCCAGCTCCACTGCAAGCCGTTCTACAGTCAAACTAGGTGCAGGGGTGGGGAAGCAAATCAATCTCATTTGAATAATGATTAGTGAAATGAGGCAACGCTGTCGTTGATTGGAAACACGGTCTGATTCCCAACATCGCCTCCCCTCCCCCCCTCCGTGGAGTTAAGGAGAATGAATAAAACATATCAAAGTAAATGTTGCATTGGAACGCTGCATGTGTGGATATTTTGTGTCGGACGCATTCTTCAAACATTAGGTACATATCTAATGCCATTTTCACAAAAACATTTCAATAACTGCTCTATCATTGTCTTGGTTAGTTAGCATGCACAGGAAATTGGATGGATGATTCTGGATGGTGACCGCCCCTCTGTAAATCCTGTCACCAGTGTTTACAGTAAGTATTAGTTTCAGGTGCTGCCTCCCTATTACAGTGCTCTGCACTTCTGACAAATGGAATTTGGGGGGGAACAACAAAACACAGCTGCGCTCTGTGTAGCCAATTAAAAGTTTCCCTTCCACCTCTTTGCCTCTCAGTATTGGCTGTTCTTTTTCAGTTTCAACTCTACTGTGCAAGAAAAAGGATCAAAAGATAGAGGAGGGTGTCCAAAGCACAGCATCAGTGATTTTTTTTTTTTTTTTTAACGAACTCAAATTGCCTTGTAGGACCTTTTTCTACTCTTACCCAGCGTAGTCGATCTCCTGTGAGGAAACAATGACCCTGACCTGGGAGTGCAGGCAGAGACACTAAATGGCAAGGGATGGAAAGCCTCTGGAGTGGTGCCATGTTCAGAGCACAGGTTCTGCCAATGGCATCTGAAGTGCTGCCAATGGGAAACTCGTCATTAATGTTTATAGTGGTAGAAAGAACAACAGCTGCTTATATTGTGTGTTTCTGTGCCAGCGTCCATGGGGAAAAAGGTTGTCAGATATGATGTGTGTTTCTGAAAGCTGCTGGAAATTCTGCATTTGTGTGTACTAGTGCATGCACCTATTGACTGCTGGTTGCAGTCTAAACAGCAGTGATAGATGGGTACCACAATGTACTGTAAAGATACTCCACAAGTGAGAGCTCCACATTGAAAATGTACTTGAATAAAATTGCATATATTATGTTCAAAATATAATCAAGTTTTGAGTGAAAGTGATCATTATGCAGAATAGCCCCTTTAAAAGTTTTGTGCTATTATATCATTGGGTTGTTACGACAAAAGCATGCACATGAAAGCAGCATTTCCATGTTATAAGAGAAGAGCAGCTACTTATATAATTTATATATTTTTGGGTTCTTTAGTCTTTAATACATCATATTTCTAAACTGATTATATGTTTTGTATTTAAGCAATTAGTTCTTCTCAAGCAACTGTAGCTGTTAAAGAATGGATTGAAATATGTTTTCCTCAGAAATGTAGTGATTAAGTACAAGTGAGTCACATTTCTACTTAAGTTTCATATTTAACAGTAACAGGCAATTAAATAGTTCATGGACAATAAAAAGACTGGATCTGTAAACAGTTTGCACAAAGCAGTGAGAGACAGACAATCAGGAGAACCCCAGGGGTCAGTGTCAACTGATGGAGGCTGATTTCACCCTCAAAAAATAAAGAAAAAGTCAAGTCATGTAACAACACCAACGTGCTGACGGATAATCATTCTGCTGGTGTTGACGAGCTGATAAAACTTCATGCATGGCTTCTCGCTTTGTCAGGAGCGGCCAGCCGGAAGAATGACATATCTACTCATTATTACGGAGAGCATATGGGAGACCACACAGCTGCCAGATACGGGGACTGGTGCATGCTGGCCCTCGGCGTGCCATCTACTGTTTGCTGGGCTGCAGCTGAGGGTGAGCAAAAAGCTTGTGCACTCACTTGGGCACTGGGTGCAACACAGCAGTCTAAATTTCACAGTAACGTCCTTTAATCACCTGCAACTCAAATCAGATATTCTGTCATTTTCTTTCCTGTGCCTGCTTCTGCCTTTTCAGGGTCGTGACTGGCTGCAGCTGCACTGAGTGGAAGACACAGAAACAAGTGACGGTCGCACATATCTATAATGTCAGTGATTGTCACTTAATGGCAACTGGGTGAAAAAAACATATAGGCTTGGTGAAAGCATGCAAACTCTTAAACTCCTTTCTTGCTTTGAGCTACCATGACTACAAAAACCTAATATTAGCATTTTTTATGCATATTTCTGCAAGCAAACTCTAGATGGCACTGGAGACCCAGTGGACTATCCCCCCTGTGTGTGTGTGTGTGTGTGTGTGTGTGTGTGTGTGTGTGTGTGTGCGTGCGCGCATATGTGTGGAGCATGTGTGCATGTGAATGTGTGTGCATGCAAGCACGTCTGTGTCTGCATCTGTGTGTATGCCTCCCAGATTCAATTATTCATCATTTCCAGTGCAAATATGGTTTGGCTTTTCTATGTCTCTTCTTTTTCTCCCAGTTTTGTTTATTATTTATTATGCTGAGGCTCACCATGTTTGGGTAGAATAGAGAGCCGGGTAGCAATAATGTCACTGCGTGGGTGTCATAATTATGATCTGCTACAAACACACGGGGAAAGGTATTGGCCGTGTGTTGCAGTACTCGGTGCTGCCGAGTCAGACACATTTGTTTGCCTTGTGTCTCAGCACTGATAGCCAGCGTCTGCAGACTGCATTATTTCACCAATAACTGACAGACGTGATTTTCAAATACTGTATCTGTCTCTGGCCTGGAATGGATATCTGTCAATATATCATCCAATGCGTTCCCACAGTCCACTGTGGTAATGATTCATTTTGCTTTCTCCATTCATGTTTTTTTTTTATTTTATTTTTTTTATCTATGTTAAATTCATGAGTTCCTCAGCATCCCAAGGTAAATACATTTATCGATCATCGCAGCCCACCGTGGATCTTAATGGCACACCCGGCGATTTATGGTGCTTTCCAGACACGACGTGAAGAATCTTTCTCACCTCTTTGAATGTTATTTAGATTTTTTTTTTTTTTGGGGGGGGGGGGGGCAAAGTTCATAAACATTAGAGGAAAAAATAACTTGCAAAGAGATCACAACATCGCCTAAAAAGGAATCATAGCAGGGCATGTCAGCGTGGGAGGTGATAAGAATGTTCTCTCAGTGACTCTGAGCAGGTATTTCTATAAGAGAAGAGGTATTTTGTTCTTTTTCAGTCTCAGTCAGAAATCTCAGCACACCTCCTTCAGTCATTCATGAACGCTCACATGAATCCATTATAACGCAAGTGAGTCGACACTGAATTGTGGTTTTGTGAGTGCCTCACAAATGAAAGTCCTTCTTCATGAAACATTTAGACTGATTACATATTTGAAATGTAGTGAACATGGCTCTCAACAGTGAAAAGGCTACATAAACAGGGTTGCTACATAAAAACAGGCTAGCAATGACACAAATGTGTCCCTTCAGTGACCCCCTTAGCACAACAGCAGGGCTGTTCCATGTATCCATTAATACTAATTCTGTTGCCTTGTACACATCAAGTGAAACTGGGGCTGAACATTCATGACAAGACAGGATTCCTACAGTGACTAAAGAATCCAAATACATCTCTAATGACATCTCTAACTCGCGGTTGTTCAGAGTTTGAAGTACTTTCCTCCCGTCTCTGCTTTCTGTAGACACTCGCTTGAAAAACTCTAAAGCTCCATAAGAAACCTCCTCCTACTCTTAACAAGTTTTCCACCTTAGGAGCCATAGTCAGAGCTAAGAGGCTTTGCGTTAGCTTTTAGTCTTGGTAGAATTTAATGTTATTTTTAAGGTGAAATTCTCAAAGGATTACTTCAGCTTCTAACTGGCCAATTTAGGAGAAACTCAGTCAGTTCTAATGTTAAGACTCCGAAATTTGTGGTCTGAAAGTAATTCAAGTGCTCGTTTCTTAATCTGTGAAATGTGAGCGGCGATCTGAAGGATTTCTAAATAACGAACCTGTAACTGTCCCAAACGTGAATACTGCTGGCAAAATGTTTCAAAACCAAAGCAATTTGTTACTATTTTGTGTTATATTGTAATTTAAAACACCAGGTAAAATAAAACATGCAAGCTTTCAAATTTTCGGCTTATTTGGTTCTGTTGATTTGCCTTTTTCCTATGCGTCTACATAGCAAATCTTAGCATGCTAACACTGTGACATGAGCATTTAGCTCCAAACCATGCAGCACCCAGAGGTGTCAGTATGCCAAAGCCCCTGTTGGAACCCCCTCCCCCAACAACTTTCAGAAGTGGGAACAGGGCTGCTTCTGACCGTTTCTCCCAAAACTGACCATCTGCACATTGTGCCCACTGCACGCAGTGATTGGCAAGGAGTTTTGAGGTGAGAAAGCAGGCAGGATTTGATCTCTCTCAAGCCCTCCTTTATCATTCTTCACACAATTACTTCATTGAATGTGGCTATTCGGAACAGCGATAAACACTTCAAATGTGGTTAAAAGACACTTTGCACCAACTTCCTATTGAGCTTATCCCTGCCTTATGAGAAAGCCATGCAGACTCTAATTTATATAGTAAAACTGAATTCATTGATATTGACTGATGCCCCTATCAACCTATTACTCTGGGCATATTGCATTTAATCAGCACAATGTCATTCATAGCAACAAGGTCAACCCTGCCTCTTTTAGATTTAAAGTTTGACCTCTTCTGAGGTAAACATTGCTCTCAGCAGT